>NC_060148.1:124023103-124748462 GCF_021461385.2 Schistocerca piceifrons | reverse complement strand
CAAGGCCGTTTTGTTTATTGTTACAAGGCCAGATCAGTCAATCATCCAGACTGTGACCCTTGCAACTACTGAAAAGGCTGCTGCCCCTCTTCAGGAACCACATGTTTGTCTGGCCTCTCAACAGATACCCCTCCGTTGTGGTTGCACCTACGGTACGGCTATCTGTATCGCTGAGGCACGCAAGCCTCCCCACCAACGGCAAGGTCCATGGTTCATGGGGGCGGCAGACGCTAGCAACAGAGAATGACTGTGCAGGTGGGGACCCACTCAGACACGTGATGAATTTCATTAACTATACCACGAACCTACACGAAAGAAAGACAGAGTTGCGTGAAGACATACGAAGTTTTCATTTTCTTTGCAAAATATTCTTCCACATCTTTCATTATTCATGTTTTCTTACTTCATCATAAAGAGACTGGACGAATTACTGTTCATGACTGTCCCATGTCTCATTATGTAGTGGACAATATTTAGGAAACCGATCACCCCAGAACTAAAACTTGCTGTGACTCTCATAACAACTTTTAGTATTGACACTTGCAGTACCGAAGTGCAGTTTACCATAATTATTGCACATCACCTCTTGTGGAGTAATATCTATAACCGAAAATGTGTGGCAGTTGATCCTTACTATATATGAAGAAGATATGTGTTAACCCCTTTGTTATTGAAACAATCAGTGAAGCAGTATCACAATACTTGGCTCCATCGCTAACCTGCCATTAACTTTATATGAAAAATAAACATAAATCCAAAATCCACACACCACAGTGGTACAAGTGAATATGCCTGTCAACACCACAGATGAACAGATTGAATCACTGTACGATGAGATAACAGTACTTATTCAGATAGTTAACAGGTCTTTGAGGAAGAGGCGGAGGGGAGGAGTGTGTTCCACACCTGTTTCCAGCTTCATGGTGGTGACAAAACCTGCCAGGTTATGTTGTGGCACAAGTACTATAAACTGGACAACATTTTGCTTGTCCTGCTCATCTGACTTGCTTTCTTCTCTACGCCATAAACATGGACCAATAGTCTGGTATTCTGCGCCGCAAATTTAGGTGTGTCCTGTATCTTGACGGAGAACTCGATAGCATGAAAGTTGTAACAATTACGAAAATCGAAGTACCTACCATATCGAGATGAACGCTGTGGTTTTTCCTCATAATTTTCTCACGAGCCTGGACTGACCATACAAAACAAGCCTTATGCTTTTCATTTTGAACATTAATGCATGGTGCTATATAGCTAGGCCCTGCATTTACCGGATCGTAGACGGATATGCAGTGGTACGACGAAAAAAATATATGGTCTGGTTACAATGGCGTTCCTGCCACTGCCGCTGCCGCTGCTGTTGTTGGCTTTCAAGAGCCAGGTTGTCAATTATCCGGTGGACATATACTGAAAGAAAACGAAATTCTTAATGAAAAGAAAAGAAGTAACGCTTAATCGATCTCTGAAATCGCCTACAACAACAATATACACTGAATCGCCAAAGAAACTAATACGGGTATTGCGTATTGAAATACAGAGATAATTAAGGAAGACTAAGGCGATGCAGTTGGCAACGCCTATATAAGACAACAAGTGGCTGGCGCAGTTGTTAGATCAGTTACTGCCGCTACAGTGGCAGGTTATCAAGATTTCAGTGCATTTGGGCGTGGTGTTACAGACGGTGCTCGAGGGATGCGATACAGAATCTTCGAGATAGCAATGAAATCGGGACTATCCCATAGGGGTATTTCAGAGTGTATCGTGAATATCAGGAATCGGTAAAACATCAAATCTCCGATATCGATGGGGCCGGAAAAAAATCCTGTAAGAATGGGATCAACTAAGACTCATGAGAATCGTCTAATGGGACATAAATGCAATCCTTTCGCAAATTGCTTCAGAATTGAATGCTGTGCCATCAAAAAGGGTCAGCATGCGAACCATTGTACGGAACATCATCGATACACTCTTTTGGAGGTGAAGTCCACTGGTGTACACTTGATGACTGCCAACACAAAGCATTACACCTCGTCTGGGCCCATCAACACTAACAGTGTACTGTTGATGACTTAAAAAATGTTGGCTGGTTGGATGCATCTCTTTTAAAATTGTATTGAGGGGACGGACATGTACAGGTACGGAGACAACCTCATGAACTCTGTTATGGTGTGGGGCTTGTGCAGTTGGAGTGATTTGGGAGCCGTGATATGTCTAGATACGACTCTGACAGGTGACACGTACATAATGATCCTGTCTTAATACCTGCATGCATTCACGTCCATTTGCATTCCGTCAGACTTGGGCAATTCCAGCAGGACAATGCGACAGCCCACACATCCAGAATTGCTACAGAGTGGCTCCAGCAACGTTAGTTTAAACACTTCCACTGGCCACCAAATTCCCCAGACATTATTGAGCATAACAGGCATGGCTTGAAACGTGATGTTCGGACGAGATCTCCACAAAAGATTGCTTTTATTTAACTCGAAGAATAAACAACTTCTTTCATGCAGATTTTTGAACCTCATGAATTCAGAATCACTACATAATCCTAAATAATTCTTCATTTCCATACTATTATTAAAGACAATTGGTCAGTTGGACGTCACATGGCACAAGCCAGCCGTTCTGCACCCAAGTGTGACATGAGTGTAAATGGGAGAATTATCTAACTCGTAGTTACCTTAGGATATAGAGCGATGTGAAACATATATTTTACAGTCTGAGAGGTGAATAAAGAAAAAAAAGGGTGCACAATGAACAACTTATGCAGATTGGTCACAAACTGAAACGAATATAGGAATCGGCAGAAAATACAAAATTATAAACTTTGGTGCCTGATGAATGAACATGTGACGCTGCAGTGCAATATCAACGCGTGACTGGCAAGGCTAGCAAACAGGGGATGTGTCGATACCAAGGTATAAAGTCTTTGTGAATTTCATTCTATGTACTCAGCTACGCAGTAAGTACGCCTGGCAGGTAGGCATGTGCACAATATACGCAGAAGTTAACATTTGAGAGAGTTCGTGTAGTTGGGTTAAAGAAGGTAGTCAGAGTAATTGGCAGATCACTCAACAACTGAGTGGGATGATGCCACTATTTGCTGATGGTAGCAAGAATGGGTGAAGCATGGAAGAAAAACACCATCAAGAAGGAAGCAGTCAACTTCGAGAGACGACAGAATGTGAGGACTGAGGAAATGTCAGAGAGGCGCTCATAGCCTACATCAGGGACAAGTATACATTCAGAGGCCAACGTATTGTTCTCTTTTGATTGACAGGTCATTAACCTTGTGTTCTGCTAATAGGATTATGACCCCATGGGGATTATCCTTCTCTTCGATTAACACGCCTTTAACCTAGTGTCCCCACCCATCACCCTACCCTTCCCTCCTCCCACGTCCATCCCCATCCCTCTGTGAACTCCCCTCGCTGATACGAGCACACTTTTGATATCTATTTGAATGATTGATTAATGATATCGATCAACTGATTAATCCCATCTGGGAAACCCCTCCCCCACTGTGAAATTCAGTGTATGGAGTATTGTTTAATTATTTGTATTTGTTTATTTATTTACTGAATTTAGTTGGGAAATCGATTGCAGAGTATGGAACATTGTTTAAACAGTTTAGGCAATATAGTTTATTTATTTAAAGAATTCAGTGGGAAATTGATGTTGGTTCATGGAATATTATGTGAAGAATTTAGACAATGTGTGGAATATTGTTAATTTAAGCAATTTATGAGATATGAATCTCTGAATGATATTTAGTTTATTTGTTTATGTATAGATTTTGGTGGGAAATCGATTGCAATGTATGGAATGCGTGCAATATTGTTTGTTTGTATAGTTCTTTATTTATATTATTGTTTATTTATCTAATTTATGGCACAGAAGGAAATGTATAGAAAATTTAAACGATTGCAATGCTTTTTCATTCATAATGCACAAGCAAACACATATTTACACTGTCACAGAGTGCTTAAACACATCTGGAAAACTTTCTTCCTTTTCACCACATGTGCAGGCTACCCGGATTTGGGACGCACTAGAGGAATTTAATTCGACTACAGTCCATTATTCTTGTTTTGCTTTTGTTGACTTTCATCTTGTATCTTCCTTTCAAGACACTGTCCATTCCGTTCAACTGCTCTTCCAGGTCCTTTGCTGTCTCTGACAGAATTGCAATGTCATCAGAAACCTTCAAGTTTTTATTTCTTCTCCATGGATTTTAATTCCTAATCCGAATTTTTCTTTTGTTTCCTTACTGCCTGCTCAATATACAGATTGATTAACATTGGGGATAGTCTACAAACCTGTCTCACTCCCTTCTCAACCACTGCTTCCCTTCCAGGCCCCTCAACTGTTAAAACTGCCATCTGGTTTCTGTACGAATTGGAAACAGCCTTAGACTCACTGTATTTGAACTCTACCACCTTCAGAATTTGAAAGAGTGTTTTCCAGTCAACATTGTCAAAAGCTTTCTCTAAGTCTACAAATGCTAGAAACGTAGGTTTGCCTTTCTTTAATCTATCTTCTAAGATAAGTCATAGGGTCAGTATTGCCTCACGTGTTCCGACGTTACTGTGGAATCCAAACTGAACTTCTGCGAGGTCGTCTTCTACCAGATTTTCCATTCACCTGTAAAGAATTCGTGTTAGTATTTTACAGCCATGACTAATTAAATTGATAGTTCGGTAGTTTGGCTTCTACCATATTTTCCATTCACCTGTAAAAAATTCGTTTTAGTATTTTACAGCCATGACTAATTAAATTGATAGTTTGGTAATTTTCACATTTGTCAACACCTGCTTTCTTTGAGAGTGGGATTATCATATTCTTCTTGAAGTCTGAGGATATTTCACGTGTCTCATACATCTTGCTCACCAGATGGTAGAGGTTTGTCAGGGCTAGCTCTCCCAAGGCTATCAGTAGTTCTAACGGAATGTTGTCTACTCCAGGGCCTTGTTTCGACTTAGTTCTTTCAGTGCTCTCTCAAACTCTGCACGCAGCATCATATCTCCCATTTGATCTTCCATTTCCATAATATTGTCTTCAAGTACATCGCCCTTATATAGACATACCATATACTCCTTCCACCTTTCTGCTTTCCACTCTTGGCTTTGGACTGGTGTAATGCACGTGCATTCCTGTCACGTGTTTAAGCCAAGTATTACACACATTTAAGCGATCGGGAATGTTCAGTAGCTGCCAGGCTACATGGACAGTCTTAGACATAAAACCTGACCGACAGCCAGCCACCACAGACACTAAGCCTGAGTTGCTCACTTAAGGTTCCCAATAGAACGGACCACCCCTGACAACGCTAAGTCCGACGCTCGGCACAATCTGGCAACACAGTAAGATGCGGAAGTGTCACGAGGAAAGGTTGTCTGCTTCCTAGGTGTTCTTGTGAAGTGTGATCCCGTGACCTAGTGGTATTTATAGTGCATTCTAAACTTATTGTCGTGTGTTTGTGTCCAACCATATGAACTTTTTCCCTGACGTATCGGCCCTCATGTAAAGTTATGAGTATGATTGAACCCACCAATAATAAAAAATACTTCAAGAAACAATTCCGCAAGACAGATCGTGGCTATGTCGCAATCAGAACAGCTTGCGCTTGAGCGTTTCCTAGTGCTGTGGCGGCTACCAGCCACTGGCCAGGGGCCCCATTCTGTATTGTTCATACCGATTGGTGTAGTAGATTTGTCTCGGTAGTGACGTCATTTTGGGTTCTTTACCGAAACATCCTATTCAGTAAGCTTCTGAGACCTGTTACCGAATGGACTTCCAACGATTTTACGACAATTGTAAGGAAAGGTTTTGGATTTCGGGTGGCCCTGTTGATCGGTGAGCTGTGGTTTATGTATACCTATAATTTGTTATTTTAAACATATTTATCGGTTTTAGCTTTCGATTTAGTGATTGTGTTACTAAAGAATCACCAAAGGATGCATCCAGTGTGAAAGTGAGTTCTTAATAGACAATTTTCCTTTGTTAGAGATATGGTTAGGTTAGGTTGTTTCTGTTAATGAGTACATAAAAAAATGTTTTGTGTCATTATTCTCTCAAAATACATGTTATTTTTATGCAAATAAGAGTTTGAAGGTCATTAAATATCAAGACATCGCCTCTGCTTACGTATATTACATGAGTGTGAACTGACGTTACTAGTGACTTCTTGTACTTTTTCCCACAAATGGTTTAGTTAGTAATAATCGAAACGTGTTTATAACTTTGAAGTAACAAAGGAAAGCAATTATTTGAAACCTGATACTGGAAACCTTCCAAACTATCATGTATTTATAACTTACGGAGCACCATTTGGCAACAAAGTCAGCCTACGTTACTCTGCACAATAGTACAAGAACTGAGCGCTATGTTTCTGTTGTTTGGTGTGGCCAAGTGGTAGCTGGCACGGTAGATCAGCGTGTTCGGTTAGAGGGTTAGCTACCCTCTGTAACAAAAAAACTGAGTTAATGGATCAAAAACAAACTGAAATGGATGTCTTTCTACGTCCGCACCGAGCAGATATAACGAACGAAAACGAACGAAATGAGAGTGTATAAAAGAAAATAGTGGTTAGCCCATGGGTATGCTGTATACAAGCATCTGGGTTCGCACATGGATGGGTGAAAAATTTTTTTCCGCTTCATGTATCCAGCACGTTGTGAAACATTGTTATTCGTGTAAGTTAAGATTTTTGAGCAATATTCGTTATTATTTACATGTAAGAGCGCACTTCCTCAGTAATGATTTAATGATTTGTGTGTGTTTAAAAAACGAAATAAGAAATTGCTGGAGATGAAATTGCTGTGGGTGAAACAACCGACAGTGGCCTTTATATTTTTTCTTGTCAGAAATAATTTTCCATTTTTTTCCTGAATATCCAGCTCGATGGTATGTGGCGTCATGCGTTATGGCTACGGAAGCGCAATTTTCGGTACTTGGAAGAATAGCGCGCCTGTGTCATGTGCTACCAACTTTGTGTCCATGGTGCTGTGTGTGTTGCAGTGTGCATGCGCAGATCTGCAGCTGCTTTTTTGATTGGCTTGCGCAACGCGAACCAACAACAGCGTTTCGGTTCTCTAGACCCGAACGTTATCACTACCGAAATGCATACTGAATAATGCAGGGGCTCTAATTCGAGTACTAGAGCTTTCGGTGCTCTGGAGTACCGAAACGATCGGCACAATGCCGGAAAGATATAGAATAGGCACCCAGAGGCCACCCACTGCATGGAATCCGGCGCCGCCCAGGTGAACGAGGCGCGATACTGTCGTGTATGTATCAACCGTCATTTTAGAATTTGAAGCTCTAGTTATATCTTGCAGTTAAGCATTGGATTTTGCATACTTGAAAATCATGAACTACAGTTAAGCGTTGTAAAATTTGTGTCGCAAGTGGAAAAAGGTATAACATCAGCAACAGAATATTTGCTTTTTGTATAATAGAGGGCTGAATGCAGAGGAGGCAACTCGAAAAATTTGAACTGTGTCTGGAGCGAGTGCTTTTGGTAAAAATACGCCAGAAAAAGATATTCTTGGTTCAACAAAGATCGTTCTGGCATTAATGATTTTCCACGTTAAGGAAGTCTCGACTACTGACATAAGTGATGAATTACCATTTAACCATCATGCGACATTTGTATTCAACAGGCAAGTTCAGAAGTCTGGTGTAGGAGTACTGAGTGCTCCAGTTCGAAACAACAAAAATCAATGGAATGAGTATTATAGCAGTTTGGCTTGAACGTCATCAGGTCGCTCATTGAGCATTCCTACGCAATTCTGTTACTGGTGCCGTGTTATGACGCTTTTATCGTTAACTTTCTAAGAAGAAATGAAAGGCTGAGTCCTACCAAAAGACGTAAACTCGAGCAAAGAGTAGTGTGAACATAATATTTTCCATCTGATAGCTCCAACAGTGTGTTTTGCACTACTACTACAGCTGGAATTTGTTGCCAAGAATTGAGACACCATTCGGTCGCAGTGTCTCTGCGTAATTGATTGGTGCATGTGTTGTTCAACAGACAGCAGTCGTCACTCTCACTGCAATCAGTGACTCTGTGTGTGTGTGTGTGTGTGTGTGTGTGTTTTCATGTTCGTGCCCGATCTGAATCAATACCATCAACATAAGAGAGAGACAAGCAACAATAAATATTGCATCAAATGTAACTGTTAACCATTGTAATGCAGTGGCTAGTTGCTACAAATTGAATTTTTACCCAACCCATATCCTGCAAGTTACGGTAAGCAAGTAAGATGTATAAACTCCATTATATCGTTGCCAGAGACAATGTGCTCTTGTTGTCGCGACCTGCGACAAGTGCAACGATTAGCAATGCCCAATGCCGTCACGATTTGTTTATGTTGGCTGAGCGTGGACGCTGCTGCAGACGCTTCTCCATAAACAGAAGGAAATAAACATGGCTCTGACTGCAGTGAGCGGACATCACTGCCTGCATTTTCTTATAGCAACAAACGTGAGACTCTACTCACAGTTGCATGGAGCAATTAGACCTGGTATCACGTCATTAGTCATCATGTTGTTAACCAGTTATGAAATTTCCACGCTCTTTGAATCCCAAAAGTCGGAACCTTCTCACAAAGTAATGTGAGATGATATCAAAATTTATCCAACACACAAAAATTAACTGCCGAGCTTTCATGCATGCAGTAGTTGCACACAAGGAAATATTATGTCTTGGAAGCGTATACTTCATTTCCTCCTCTCATATCAACGCCCTTGTTTTAGTATGAAGTGAGGAAATAAACACAAAAAGCTGAAGTTTCTGAGAGGCACGTAAGCCATTTTCCCTTCTCATATTATAGGTTTTGTTTTCGTATGAAGTAAAAAAATAAACAGTTTAGGGTTCTGAACTATAATATGACACCAGATCCTTGTCATACGATCTATCGGAAACGCAAAAAGCAGGGAGCTCTCCATTCTTTTGTCCAACAGTTTGTTTCCTTTCATGCATTACTACCCCACAGAGACTTATTTAAGGACTTGTGGGCATCAAGTTCTTAAGCAGAATGAGCCTTAAGTTATTTTGCTGATCACGGTACGAAAAAATGCAACAAAGACGAGTTGTCCTAGAGCAGTGAAGATATTTGCACATGTCTGTATTCAGAAATGACTGCCAGGATCGCACCTACATGGAACCTGGTACCTGAGCGTTACTACTGTGCAACGAGGGACTACCGAAGCAGCAGGACACCAGGTTAGTGATACTAAACCAGAGAAGTAAGGCAGAGTCGCTTCCTTCTCACTACAATGCCACTGTCGAAACTTAAGTAGGTAATTGTGGTTGCAGGAGTTACAATGAGTTCTTCCAGACGTATAGACGTATGTGGAAAAGAACTTGTATTTAGATGATCCCCTGAAAGAAACGGATTTAATATCAATCATTTTGATCAAGTTGCCTCTGAGGGTACAAGGAAAATTGATAGGAATATATAAGTCAGATGTAAAAGCAATTGTGCAAGCGCTGGACCAATTGGATTCATTTTCAGGGAACAATCAGAATCTAGAAGGTTGGAGAAGGAATCCCTGGGAAAATAACGGACCTAATGAAGGTAGGATACAAGGAGAACTGACAAACAGACAGATACAATATCCTCAACACACAGATAATGGAATAACTCAGCAGGAGACAATGATAGACAGGACACACACAACTGGTCAAAGGATCAACTGAAAACCTCAGTTGGCTGGGGTGGCCGAGAGGTTCTAGGCGCTACAGTCTGGAACCGAGCGACCGCTTCTGTCGCAGGTTCGAGTCCTGCCTCAGGCATGGATGTGTGTGATGTCCTTAGGTTAGTTAGGTTTAAGCAGTTCTATGTTCTAGGGGACTGATGACCTCAGAAGTTCAGTCCCATAGTGTTCAGAGCCATTTTTTTTAACCTCAGAGGGCGTAGTGTTCTGTGCAACACAAGGTGTTTAACAAACACCTGGCACTCAAGTTACTGACAATTTTATTTCAAAAAAAGGTTCAAATGGCTCTGAGCACTACGGGACTTAACATATGTGGTCATCAGTCCCTTAGAACTTATAACTACTTAAACCTGACTAACCTAAGGACATCACACACATCCATGCTCAAGGCAGGATTCGAACCTGCGACTGAAGCGAATATTATTTCAGTTTCCCTTCATATTGTCAATCTTAATCTTCTTTCAGTCAGAACTATTTACTATCATCTTTAATTCATCATATTGCCAATATTCCCTTGTTTCTGTCAAAATGATGCTGTATCATCAGTCCCTGCTTTATCTTAGAATATAGGAACATGGGAATAGTGAGTAACATTGGTAAGTGAAAAAAAGAGACGGTACAAAAAAGGAAAAGCTATTTATAAAATTGTGCTATCCTGTTGGAAAATGTTTAGCAAAATCTGAAATTATGTGATTATAACATGTTACAACCCTAAAAGACAGTCAGTACAACAAGGAGAAAGCTATGATTAGAGTAAACAAGGTATACAGAGACAAAGAATATTATCCTGTTGGAAACAAATTTAACAAATTCTAAAAAGACACCATGGAGACAGTGAACAAACAACTTAGCGAAAACAGGAAAAATAGATATAAGTGGGTATCATTCTGCAATTGTGCTTAGATAAGAGAACAGTAAAGAGATCGAATGGTAACAAAATTCGAAACATATGTTTAGCCAACTGACAAGGTAAATCGTGACCAAAGGATAAAGAGGTAAGTGCAGCAGAATAAGATGAAGAATTGAAGTTATGTAAGTATGGGAACTGGGTCCAAACCCCATAGAATAAAAGAAAGAAAAGGTATAAGTTAATGAGTGGCCAAGGATGGTATCACTATACATTATGAAGTATAAAGATGATGAGGGTCATACAAAGGTGTCCCCACATCCAACAATGGGTAATGGTAAACCGAGAGGTACCTTGAGTAAAGATAAGAAGTTTTGAAATAAGTTAGAGGGAATGCTTTATAGTTGTAATAGTGAGAAGGACGGTATTCGCTGGTGAAAAAGAAACAAAAAATAGTGAACCAGTGACTAATAGGACGGCAATTACTTAGCCAATGATTATGGAACATGTTCTTGTATGTAGTAGAAAATGGGCATTATAAAGTAAGATTAGCCAAATGCGAGTTTTATAAATTTTTGATTAACTTGGATGTAGAAATAATTAATATGTAAATGTTTAGATGAGCTAAAAGTAAGGGGCATATGAGTAGATGTTCCATCTCAGATAAAACAGAAGTGCATCAGAATAAGTATTCAATTTTAATTAAGGTATGTATTATATAGTGTTCATGGTATATTCAGAAATGATTTAAAGCTAAAATGGTGCCACTCTCAAGGCATCAGATAAAGATCGAATCAGATAACGATCAGAAGTAATTTTAAAGATACATACTCACTTCAATGGGACATGTATCTGTATAGCTATATCGTGTTAAGGATAGTGTAATAATAAGAACAGTAGTCGATAAGCAATGATTGTAGAGTATGTGTAAGATGAAGTAATACCAATGATTAAAGATGTAAACCGAGAGCAAGAGACACCCAACCGACAATATTTCAAAATTAAACAGGGTCTTCGAGCATATTGAATTTTGAAAATAAAAGAAGAGGGGGGGAATGTGTAATGCACGTGCAATCCCTTCACATGTTTAAGCCAAGTATTACGCTCAGTAGCAGCCAGGTTACATGTCCATTTGAGAATTAAGCGTCAACGAGGAGCATTAGTGATGAAACCATAGGAGGCAATGTTCTGCAACCTTAGTATGGACGAGATCTGTCTATTTGGGAGTAGGATCTTACAATCTGAGACAGTGTTACGAGACAAACTTCGGTCACAATTTCCGCAAACATGACGTCAGATCCGCCTAGCAACAACGATCTGAACGCCCATTGGCTGAAAGTTTGGATATATATATATATATATACATATATATATATATATATATGCGAGTGTGTAGGAAATGAGCGAAGTGTCCTCACTGGCTGAGAGAGAAAGGTGGTGTTTCTCTTGTCCATCGGGAAGAGAGGGCGAGTTAGTAGCGAGGCGCCACTGAAAAAGCACGTTCGAGTAACTGGGGGTGGCTCCAAAAGAACGATGACGAATTAATGTTCCAGCTGTTAAACATGAGATAGTGAAAGTTAGTTATCAGTGAACGCCACGTGTCGTGGGCAGTGTGTATTACGCTTATGGAAAGTTAGAAAAGTGTTAATGGGTTGTAAAGGGTTGAATAACGGCGTAGCCAAGAGCCGCCATATTGGAAGTTCGGTGAAGTGTGTTTCAAAGTATTTTCTTTATTAAAATGGGTATAGTACAAAGCGTTGTTGACATTTAACTACTGGCATCCAGAAACGCTCCACTTCAGCAAGATGGCCCCTTCATTGAACCTAGTGCCTGAGTGCTAATACTTGGGATGAGGGACTACCGAAGCAGCAAGACACCAGGTTAGTGATACATAAACCAGAGAAGTAAGGCAGAGTTGCTTCCTTCTCGCTACATTGTCACTGAGGGCATTGTACTGGGTTTCCATCTGCGCTCTTGATATTCAAACAAGTGGTGCTCTTTTCTCCAAAGGTCTCTTTAATTTTACTGTAGGCAGTATCTATTACTTCCCTGGAGATATATGTCTGTACCTCCTTTCTTTTGTCCTCAAGCCATCCATGCTTAGCCATTTTGCACTTCCTGTGGATCTCATTTTCGGGACGTTTGTATTCCTTTTTGCCTGCATCATTTACTGCATTTCTAAATTTTCTCCTTTCATCAATTAAATTCAATATTTCTTCTGTTATCCAAGGATTTCTAATAGCCCTCATCTTTTTACCTACTTGATCCTCCGCTGCCTTCACTATTCCATGTATCAAAGCTACTGATTCTTCTTCTACAGCATTTATTTCCCCCATTCTTGTCAAGCATTCCCTAATGGTCTCCCTGAAACACTCTACAACCTCTCGTTCTCCCAGTATATCCAGGTACCAAGTTCTTAAATTTCCCACCTTTTTGCACTTTCTTAATTTTTGATCTACAGTTCATAACCAATAGATTGTGGTCGAGTCCATGTGCGGATCTAGTTGGCACATAAACTTGTTCTATTGTGGCAGGTGTCGGCTTCATGTCTATCTTCGTTACAATAAGGTGTTAACTATGCTGTTCACTGTAGCTCACCCGCACTCCTATTTTTTAAATTCATTATTAGACCCTCTCCTGCATTATTCTATTTGATTTTTTATTTATAACCCTGTATTCACCTGACCAGAAATCTTGTACCTCCTGCCACTGAACTTGACTAATTCCCACTATATGTAACTTTAACCTATCCATTTCCCTTTATAAATTTTCTAACCTGCCTGCCTGATTAAGGGATCTGACATTCCACACTCCCATACATAGAACAACAATTTTTTTTCTCCTGATTGCGACGCCCTCCTCAGTAGTTCCCACCCAGAGATCCGAATGGCGGCTACTTTACCTCTGGAATATTTTACCCTAGAGGACACCATCATCATTTTACCATACACTGAAACCACACGCCCTCGGGAAAAATTACGACTGTAGTTTCCCCTTGCTTCCAGCCATTCCCAGTACCAGTACTAGAGGTGGCAAAAAATAACGTAACTGATAGAAATAACCAGTTACTGAGAAGTAACGGTTACTGCTATAACCGTTCCTCTGATACAGGCAGTTATTTCAATAACTGTCTAGTGTCAACAGTGCCTCACGCCGTCTGTTGACTAAAGATCATACTATGCTTTCCCGTCAACTCATCAGAGATCAGGCTACGAACGAAAGAGAGGGATACACCATTTGGAAGGCGTTCTATAGGCCATGGGAATAACTGTGAGACTGCGCGCCATCTATTGACAAGAGCTGTGTACTATTTTGTGTGCCTTCGTTACTTTTAGCACAAACAATTAAATAAAGTTAATGTCCGAGCAGTGGCTGATAGGAGCTGCAGTACAGGCATTAACAAGTACGGTTGTTCTCTTGAGCCACCGCCTTATATGTCAATTTAGCGTGGATGGGTAGTATAAAGAGAGTTACCATAAGGAATTCGAGCGACTATGGAAACATCTGTCAGCGATCCATAATTTCCTCAACGTCCGTCTGATTGGCCCCTTTCTCTCCCACCGTTCTTCCTACGTCACCATCCATAACACGGATTCCTACACCTTTTTTCTCTCCGCCAGTGTGCTCCAAGGCTCCATCCTCTCCCCCCTTCTGTACCTTTTGTATACGGCGGACATGCCGCCGCCGTCTCCCCCATCCACCTTCTCCAGTTTGCCGATGACACCGCCTTCCTTGCCCTTGAACCCAACCTGCAGCGCTCCCAACACCTTCTCCGATCCCATCTTGACCGGTTCACAGCTTGGTGCAACCAGTGGTTGCTCAAGGTCAATCCCTCCTTTTCCTCAAACGGATACGGGTCCTCTACACTTCCCGTAACCTCGATCCTCCTCACTTGCTTGTCTCTCCCATCCTCTCCCGACCCCGCCCGCTGCCGTGCCGGTATTTCCACTTCCCACAAGCTCTCCATCTCTCCACCCTCCTTACCCTCTCTCAAGGAGGCTTCCACCAGCTCCCCCTCCCAGATGATGCCCCCACCCCTCCATCTACCCCTCCTACCAACATTGATACTCCTCTCCCTCTTCTTGTGTAGGCAAAACCACCCCTTCCTTCCGCCTCCTCGATTTTTATCTAACCATATATCTCTGCTCTCCCCTCTCCCTCTCCCACCTCCCCACCTCCTCTCTTGGCAGGTCCCCGGATTCGCACACGCAGTGAACATTCGCGCACTGGATCACATCGCCATCAGTGTCTCGTGTGTGTGCCTTTGTTTTATGTTTAGTGTTCTTTCGCCACCACGCCACCACTGTTCACATGTGCCATCGCAGTCATCCTTGTTATGTGCGCTGTGTCAACTAGTGTTAGTGTTTTTTCTCGTCCAGCGTGACCAGCTTCATGTTTATTATTTTTGGTGTCTACAGTTTTTGCCCATCGTTTTTATTGTATTATCTGTGCCACCTATATGTAATACTTATTGTACGACTCACGGCTGAAGAGCAGCGTAATATGCTGCTGCCTGCCCGCCTTTGTATAAGGTGATCAAAATAACAATAAAAAAATTTAAAAAAATTTCCTAAAGGCTGACTGGAATACCTACCGGGATACCCTCTCACCTACCACAACCCTGATGATATTACCCGTGCTGTCCCCTTTCTCCTGCAGACCTTGTCTGAGGCCGTGGAGGCCCACATAACTTCCGTCGCCATCCACCCCCACCATCCTACTTTACTCCCACAGGCCGTCCTCCTTCTCTGTGAATGCCGCCGTCTCTACTGTGCCTTCCTTCACATGCATGAACTGGACACAGTACGACGCCACTCGCAACTACAACGACACATCAGAAACTTGCTCACAGCTAAGAAACACCGGTACTGGCGACAGACATGCACCCGTTTTAGTGCTACACTTCCTATCAACTCGTCCAAGTACTGGTCAGCCTTCCGCTACCTTACCGGATCTAAACCCCCTCCCTACTACTCCTTCATGATGATGACCCCTTCCCTGACAACCTTAGTAAGGCCAATCACTTTGCGTCCTACCGCTCCGATGTCTTTATCATCCCTGACGATCCCCAGTTCGATTACTCCCTCTTCGCAGATGCCCACGATCGAACTCACACCTCTGTCCCTCCCCTAGCCCCTGGTTTCCAGTACTTGGACAACATTGCACACACCAAATTCAATGACCACATCACCACTCAGGATATCATCGCTATCTTCCTCTCCCTTGACTTTGAATGCACCTATGACCAGTTGTGGCATTCCAGTATCCCCGTCAAGCTCCAGACCTTCGCCCTTTCTATTAACTACGTCCGTCTGATCGGGTCCTTTCTTTCCCAACGTCCAACCTACCTCAGCATCCATAACACAGATTCCTACACCTTTTCCCCTCTGCCGGTGTGACCAAAGGTTCCGTCATCTCCCCTCTTCTGTACCTTTTGCATACGGTGGACATGTCGCCGCCTTCACCACAAATCCACCTTCTCCAGTACGCCGATGGCACCGCCTTCCTTGCCCTCGCCCCCACCCTGAAGCGTTCCCAACACCTACTCCAGTCACATCTTGACCGGTTCACCACATGGTGCAACCAGTGGTTGCTTAAGGTCAAACCCTCCAATACCTAGGAGATCATTGTAGGCAAAACCACCCCTACCTTCTGCCTCCTCGACTTCTATGTCACCATCTATGGCCGCCCTATCGCCCTCACCCCTACCCTTAAATACCATGGCATCACCCTTGACTGTAGCCTCTTCTGGCCCCCCACCTCCAGACAATCCAAGCCAAGGCACGCTCCCAACTCCGTCTCCTCAAGCTCCTTCCTGGCCGTACATGGGGTTTGGACCCCTCCACCATCCTCCACACCTATAAATCCCTCATATGCCCTATCCTCTGCTACGTCCACCCTGCCTGGATTTCCGATCCTCCTACCTTTACAAATCTCTTCAGATCCTTGAACGCCATGCTCTTCGCCTCGCCTATCACATCCGTCTCCCCTCCATAATGTGGATCCTGTCCAACCTTATTTCATTCACCCACCTCCTCCTTTTCCCCGAATGGATACGGGTTCTTCTACACTTCCCGTAACCTCAATCCTCCTCTCCTGCTTGTCTCTCCCATCCTCTCCCAACCCCGCCTGCTGCTGTGCCTGTATTTCCACCTCCCACAGGCTCTCCATCTCTCCACTCTTCTTACCCTCTCTCAAGGAGGCTTCCACCAGCTCCCCCTCCCTGATGATGACCTCCTCCCCTCCATCTACCCCTCCTACCAACATTGATACTCCTCTCCCTCTTCCTGTGTTTGTTCCTATGGGTACCCTCTCTCCCTTCTTTCCCCCTTCCCTCCCTCCTCCTTTTCCCCCCTCCTCCCCAGCTTCCCCTGCGCCCATACCTTCATTCCTCCCACCATCTCCTCTGCCATTGGCATCTTCGCTCTCCCCTCTCCCTCCCCCACCACCTTCTTCCCCTCTCGGCAGGTCCCTGGACTCGCACAAGTTCAGTGGACATTTGCACGCCAGATATCATCGCCATCAGTTTCTTGTGTGTGTGCCATTGTGTATGCGATTTAGTGTTTTTCGCCACCACGTTCCTTCGTTCACTTGTACCGTCTAAGTCATCAGTGTCTGTGCATAGTGCTGACAGTTTCTTGTGTTTTTCGTCGAGTGTGAATGCCTTTGTGTTTTTAATTTTTGTATCTATTTTTTTTAACCACCAATCTGTTACTTTCCTGTCTTCATTGTCTCTTTTATTGTAATGCTTGTGGCTGAAGAACACAGTAGATTTATCCGCTGCAAGCCCACATTTGTATAAGGTGAAAAATAACAATAAAGAAAAAAATAATAATTTCCTCTCGGCCAACTGGAATCCCTACCAGGATACCCTCTCTATCCAAGTCGATAGCCACCCGTTCACCTACCACCACCCTGATGATATTACCTGTGCCGCCTCCTTTCTCCTCCAGACATTGTCTGAGGTTGTGGAGGCCCAGTCCCTTCCATCGCCATCCACCCCCATTGTCCTACTTTACCATCACTTCCATTTCCGTTAATCACGCCGTCCCTACCGTTCCTTCCTTCACACGTGTGACCCGGACACACTACAACGCCACCGGCAACTACAACGACACATCAGAAACTTGCTCACGGCTAAGAAATGCTGGGACTGGCGACAGACATGCACCCATCTTAATGCTACACTTCCTATCAACTCGTCCAAGTACTGGTCAGCCTTCTGCCGCCTTACCGGATCTAAACCCCCTCCCTACTACCCTCTCCTTCATGATAATCAATCCTTCCCTGACAACCATAGTAAGGCCAATCACTTTGCCTCCTACCTCTCCGATGTCTTTACCATCCCAGATGGTATCCACTTCCATTACTCCCTCTTGCCAGATGTCCGCAGTCGAACTGACACCTCTGCCTCTCCTCTCGCTCCTGGCTTCCAGTTCTTGGACAATATTGCACAGAACGAATGCAATGCCCCATCACTACTCAGGATCTCATCACTGCACTCCGCATGAAACGCAACACCACTCTTGGTTACGATTGTGTCACCTATTGCCAACTTTGTGAACCTCCTGCCTCCTTCCTCTCCACTCTGGCCAGGCTCTACAATGTAGTTCTGCCGCCGACTACTACTCAGACCTGTGGAAAACCTCCCCCATCCTGATGTTCCTTAAACCTGACAAACCACCATCTGCTGTCTCCTCCTACAGTCCCAGCAGCCTTACCTCGGTCTTCAGCAAGGTCCTGGAATCCATCCTCACCTGACTCATCCACCAGCATCTCCGCCAGCACCGCCTCCTTCCCGTTACCCAGTGTGGATTTCGGCCGTCCTTCTCTACCGATGACCTTTTCCTTCACCTCACTCATCTCCTCTCCAAACCTTTGCCCTTAGTCTTAACTACATCCGTCTGATTGGGTCCTTTCTTTCCCAACGTCCTACCTAGGTCACTATCCATAACACGGATTTCTACACCTTTTTCCCCTCCACTGGTGTGCCCCAAGTTTCTGCCTTCTCCTCTCTTCTGTATCTTCAGTATACGGCGGACAATCCGGCACCTTCACCCCCCCGTCCACCTTCTCCAGTACGCCGATGACACCGCCTTCCTTGCCCCCACCCGCACCCTGCAGCGCTCCCAACACCTTCTCCAATCCCATCCTAACCAATTCACCACTTGGTGTTACCAGTGGTTGCTCAAGGTCAATCCGTCCAAGACCCAGGCGATCATTGTAGGCAAATCCACCCCTTCCTTCCGCCTCCTCGACTTCTATGTCACCATCTATGGCCGTCCTATCGCCCTCACCCCCACCCTTAAGTACCTTGGCGTCACCCTTGACCATTGCCTCTCCTGGACCCCCATCTCCAGACAATTCAAGCCAAAGCACGCCCGTGACTCCGTCTCCTCAAGCTCCTTTATGGTCGCACTTGGGGTCTGGACCCCTCCACCATCCTCCACACCTATAAATCCCTCATCCACCCTATCTTCTACTACGCCAACCCTGCCCAGATCTCCGTCCCTCCTACCTTTTTCAAATCCCTTCAAATCCTTGAACGCCATGCTCTCCGCCTCACCTATCACATCTGTTTCCCCTCCCCCACGTGCATCCTGTACGATATTAATCCATTCCCACACCTCCTCCATTTCCTCAAACGGATACAGATCCTCTACACCTCCTGTAATCTAGATCCCCCTCACTCACTTGTCTCTCCCATCCTCTCCCACCGCTGTCCACTGTCGCACCTGTATTGCCACATCCCACCTCCTCTCCATCTCTCCACTCTCCTAACCCTCTCCCAAGGTGGCTTCCACCAGGTGCCCTACCTTGATGATGCCCTCCACCCCTCCATCTACCCCTACTATCAACTTTGATCTTCCTCTTCCACTTCCAGTGTTTTTTCCTCAGGGCACCCTCCCTCCCTTCTGTCCCTCCTCCCTCCCCCAGACATCCCATACCCGAACACCTTCTAATGTTATTTAAAATCCGTCTTGATTCCAAATTTTTTATTCATATGACCGGTTTCGGTTCATTCAGAACCATCTTCAGATCTGTAAAAATAATGATACTATTTTACTATTTCACGGAAGCAAATCTTTTTCATCCTATCTAATCAACATCAAATGTACCAGAACGTACCTGATATTTCAGTTACAGGAGTAACCCATCCAAATCCAGTACGATCTAAAAAACATAGGGCGATTTATATATTTATGGTGCTGGTGGGAACTTGTTTTCCTCTACGGTCGATCTGCTTCCGCGGTTTCCGCCATTTCGGTGTTGTGCCGCGGTCCGCTCAGACGTCTGATGTCCATCACCGCGGGCAAGAGGGCTGCACAGGAGGGCCCCGTCAACGACGCCAGGCGCTGCACGCGTCTTCCGGCTTCTCCACCGCGCACCATCTCTCATCCCTCGGTCTGATCTCCACACGCAATCTCTTAGTAGGTCGTCATAAGTGCTAAAATAGGCGTTACGATTGAATTCGCTTTGCTCGTTGAGGATTAAATCCGGATCTTTATTTTTGTGGGTGTATATTTGAATTTCTTCCAAAATGTTAAGAAACCGTCCCTTATGAGCTCTATGCAGTATGTCTAACTTGTTCGTGACTGAGTGCTTTGTCGCAGCCATATGCACCCCAAAAGCTGTTTTGTTTTGAGAGTAGGTGTGCTCCCTGAATCTGGTTTCAAAGTTCCTACCAGCCTGCCCTATACATTGTTTACAGCAGTCATTCCATTTGATCTTATATACCCCTGAATCCTGAAATTTATTCCTACTATTACATATTCTATGCCGGAGCTTCAATTTTAACGTGTTATTTGTTCGGAACCCTATTCAAACGTCGGATTTACGAAAGCATCTTTCAATTTTATCTGTAATTCTTCCATTGTACGTGAGAGCTACATATTTTTTCTTGTTGTTCCTCTTAACTGCTACTTGACTTCCTTCTATTTGTTCCACTTTCCTCTTCTTTGTCTTCCTATAAATATTCATCACCTGCTTACACGTATATCCGTTCGCTACGGTCACTTCTTTTAAAATACTTAACTACTTTTCTAATACCTGTTAGCTTAGTGGCAATCTTAGTAGCCTGTATACCATCCAAGTAAAATATGCCCATTTGTATCGCGGTGGAGGTGGAGGTGGAGGTGGAGAGAGGGGGGGATACAGTGATACAGGTGCGGCAAACGGGCGGGGGGTGGAGAGGAAGGAGGAATCCAGTGGGTGGGGGGGATCAAGCCTGGGAACAATGTAAAAGATGCAGAGATGTTGGAGGAACAGGAGGAGGTGGGGGAAGGGGATCAGTTCATACAGGAGCCGTGTGGGGGAAGGAAGGCAGATACGGAAGGATAGGCGGAGTGTATGGCGTTCAAGGATTTGGAGGGCCTTGTAAAAGCGAGTGGGGGCGGAGATCCAGGCAACGCTGGCATAACAGAAGATAGGACGGATGAGGGATTTGTAGGTGTGGAGGGTGGTAGAAGGATGCAATCCCCATGTCCGGCGAGACAGGAGTTTCAGAAGGCGGAGGCGGGATTGGGTTTTCTGTTGGACGGTCTGGAGATGAGGATTCCAGGTGAGGTGTCGGTCGAGGGTGAGGCCAAGGTATTTCAGGGTGGGGGTGAGCTGGATAGGACGACCATAAAGGCTGTGGTAGAAATCATGAAGGCGAAAGGAGCGAGTGGTGTGGCCTATGATGATTGCCTGGGTTTTGGTGGGGTTGAGACGGAGGAACCACTGGTTACACCAAGTGGTGAACTGGTTAAGGTGGGTTTGGAGGGTACCTTGAGACCGTTCTTTATTGTAATTTTAAGCACCTCATACAAGGCGGGCTGTCAGCAGCATATTACGCCGCTCTTCAGCCTTAAGGGGTACAATAATATGACATAGAGGTGACACAAACAATACAAGAAAAACGGCGGGCAAAGAAATGTAGATACAAAAACAATAAACATGAAGCCGTTCACGCTGGACGAAAAAACACTAACACTTGTTGACACGGAGCACAGAATAAGGACTACTGCGACGGCACACGTGAACAGTTTAGGCGTGCCAACGAAAGAACACTAACCGCAGACGAGGCACCCACACGAGACACTGGTGGCAATGATCTCAGGCGTTCGAATGTTCACTGAGTGCGTGCGAGTCTGGGGACCTGCCAAGATGGGAGGAGTGGGGGTGGGAGAGGGAGAGGGGAGAGCAGATGCCCTGGGCAGGGGAGATAGGGGGAAGAGATGAAGGGGGAGGGGAAGCCCAGGGCAAGAGTGGTGGAGGCAGGGTACAGGGGAAAAGGAAAGAGAAGTGAGGGAGGGTGCCTAAAGGAAAGGACACAGGAAGCTGGGGGGAGGATCAAAGTTGATAGGAGGGGTAGATGGAGGGGAGGAGGGGATCATCAGGGTGGGGGAGCTGGCGGAAGCCACCTTGGGAGAGGGTGAGGAGGGTGGAGAGATGGAGACCGGGTGGGACGTGGGAATACAGGTGCGGAAGTGGGCGGGGGCGAAAGAGGATGGGTGAGACAAGCAGATGAGGAGGATCGAGTTTGTGGGAGGTGTACAGGATCCATATCCTTTCAAGGAAGAGTAGGAGGAGGGGGAAGGGGATGAGATCATACAGGATCCGCGTGGGGGAGGGGAGACGGATGCGATAGGCGAGGCGGAGAGCATGGCGTTCATGGATTTTGGAGGGATTTATAAAAGGTAGGGGGGGCGGAGATCCAGGCCGGATGGGCGTAACAAAGGATAGGGCGGATGAGGGATTTATAAGTGTGGAGGATGGTGGAGGGGTCCAGACCCCACGTACGGCCGGAAAGGAGCTTGAGGAGACGGACTCGGGAGCGTGCCTCGGCTAGGATTGTCCTGAGATGGGGAGTCCAGGAGAGGCGACGGTCGAGGGTGACGCCAAGGTACTTAAGGGTGAGGGCGATAGGACGGCCATAGATGGTGAGATAGAAATCAAGGAGGCGGAAGGCAGGGGTGGTTTTGCCTACAATGATCGCCTGGGTTTTGGAGGGATTGACGTTGATCAACCACTGGTTGCACGAAGCAGTGAACTGGTCAAGATGGGATTGGAGAAGGTATTGGGAGCGCTGCAGGTTGGGGGCAAGGGCAAGGAATGCGGTGTAATCGGCAAACTGGAGACGGTGGACGGGGGGGTGACGGCGGCGGCATGTGCGCCGTGTACAATAAGTACAGAAGGGGAGAGAGGACGGAGCCTTAGGGCACACCGGCGGAGGGGAAAAAGGTGTAGGAATCCGTGTTATGGATGGTGGCATAGGAAGGACGGCGGGAGGGAAAGGAGCCGATCAGACGGACGTAGTTAATGGGAAGGGCGAAGGTTTGGAGCTTGAAGAGGAGACCGGAATGCCATACGCGGTCATAAGCACGTTAGAGGTCCAGGGAGAGGAAGATTTCGGGAAGCTGTTCGGAAAGGAGATGAGTGAGGTGAAGGAGAAGGTCGTCGGAAGAGAAGGACGGCCGAAAGCCACACTGGGTAACGGGGAGGTGGCGGTGCGTGCGGAGATGCGGGTGGATGCATTGGGAGAGGATAGATTCCAGGACCTTGCCGAAGACCGAGGAGAGTAGGGGGAGGGTTTAGTTCCGGTAAGGCGACGGAAGGCTGACTAGAACTTGGACGAGTTGATAGGTAGGGTATCAGTTAAATGGGTGCATGTCTGTCGCCAGTCCCGGCGTTTCTTAGCCACGAGCAAATTACGAATGTGTCGCTGTATTTGCCGGTGGCGTCGTAGTGTGTCCAGGTCATGCGTGCGGAGGAAGGCACGGTAGAGACGGGGCGGGATTCACGGAGGAGGAGGATGGCTTGTGGGGGTAAGGTAGGACGGTGGGGGTAGATGGCGACAGTAGGGATGTAGGCCTCCACGGCCTCAGACAAGGTCTGCTGTAGAAAGGAGGTGGCATGGGTGACATCAGCGGGGTGGTGGTAGGTGAAAGGGTGGCTATCGACCTGGGTGGAGAGAGTATCCCGGTAGGCATTCCAGTTGGCAGGGGAATAGTCATGGACGTACTTAGGTGAAGGGTCATTACGAGGGTCGGAGCAGGGGCGACGACCGTCTGAAATGGTGAGGAGGACAGGGAGATGGTCGCTAACAATAGGCTGCAGGACATCCACTGTTATGCGGCCAAGGAGGTTGTGGGAGGAGAGGATAACATCGGGAGTGGAGTTGGATTCGGGACGGGTGTACTGGGGGATGGGAATGAGGTCGACTTGAAGGGAGGAGAGGAACCAATGCCACCGCCTTAACTGGGCAGCGGAACGACTATGGATGTTAAGGTCAGCGGCGATCACGTAGGAGGAGAAGGTACGGTCGATGTAGGAGAGGAAGTCGAAGGGAAGAGGGTCGTTGGGGCGGACATAGATGGTGGCGCATGTAATGGTAAGGCCGGGGAAGAAGAGACTAAGGAACAGGTGCTCGGTGGGGTCGGGAAGGAGACGTTGGAGCCGAATGGGGATCTGGCGGTAGTGCCCAGGAGGAGGAGGAGGAGGATATTAGTGTTTAACGTCCCGTCGACAACGAGGTCATTAGAGACGGGGTGGTGCCCGATGGCAACTCCGCCACTCGCAATCGGGAGGGGATTATCAGAGCAGTGGAGGAGGTATGACGAAGTGTGGATGGTGTGATGGGGCTTCAGGAAAGTTTCATTGAGGACGAAGGCATCCACGCAGTGGGTGGCAAGGGTGCGCAGGTAGAGGTTTTTGTTGGTGGGAAGGGAGCGGATGTTGTTGAAAAGGATATGGTGCTGCCGCGTCATGACAGGGATTTAAACGAGTGTGTCAAGACGGGAGAAGGTGAAATGGGCCTGGTTCTTGGAGTAGGTGGCGTACATTCAGAGTTGGAAAACGGAACGGGCGGCGAGGGAGATCTGTTGGAGGGTGTGCGGGCGCTGAAAAGGATGAACATTCTGAAGGACAATGGTGAGGAATCTGAAGATGTCCTCAGCGGTAGGGGGTGGGTGAAGGGAGTTACCGGGAGGGGTGGGGGCGTCCAGAGGGCGGACAGGAATGGTGAGTTCAGGAGTGGTAGGAGGGGGCCGGGCCTTACACTTCTGGGAGTAGGTAGGATGAGGGAGGTTACAGGTATTACAGGGTGGGGGGGACTGGAGATTGGGGCACTGCCGTAAAAAGTGGGCTTGCCTACAGTGCGTGCAGGTGGGGGCCTCGCGGCACTCAGATGTTGGGTACGCATGATACCACAAGCACCTTTGGCAGCGGAGGGATTGAGGAGGGGAACGGGAGGGGTCAACCTTATAACGCTGGTTAAAAAGGAGGGCACCCTCCTTCAGGAGACGGTCTATTTAGGGGGTGTGCCCAGAAAAAACCCGCATAAGGCTGGTGGGTTCGGCAGTGTTGTGGATGCGGCGAGCAGCACGCACCTCCAGATGGGGATGGGCCTGGAGCTCCGCCAACACCTCCTCCTCTGTGATCACTGGACTGAGCCGAGTGATCACGGCGGTGAGGGTCGGTGGGCGATGCGGGGGTTGGGGTTGGCGGAAGGGAGCTGGGGAAGGAGCAGGGGTGAGGGAGGCATGAGGGTCAAAGCAGGTGACAGGGATGTGGGAAGGAGATCGTTGTGGAGGGTAGGGCTGGGGGAGGAGGTTAGTACCGAATCACGGTGAGGAGTGAGGAGGGAGACTCGGGCACCAGGAAAATTCTGGTGAAGGAAAAGGGTGAGGTTCCGGGCTTCAAGGAGGGAGGGATCAGTACGGGAGATGAGGTAGTGGCAGGAGGAGAGGGTAGGGGAAGAGGAGGAGGGGGCAGGGACAGGTGGAGAGACATCCATGGCATCAGGGGTGGGGAAAGGGGGATGAGGCGGAGCCTTTTTGGGAGCAGAAGAGGCAGGGGTGCCACTGGGGCGCTTGACGGCGGTGGAGGAGGTGGGGGGGATGGGAACAACTGGAATGTGGCGGGTAGTGGCAGGTCCCAGGGCGGGAGTCGGCGTCGGAGATGGTGAGGGCGATGGCGAAGGCGATGGCGAAGACGATGACGAGGACGATGAAGATGAAGGTGAAGAGGAGAGCGGAGCATGGGCCGTAGCCCGCCTGGCGACCACCCTGGCGGGGGCCGCAGAAACGGAAGGAGCAGAGGGAGGGAGTGGAGGGAAGGGATCAGAGGAGGCGTGGAAGGGAGGAGCCGGGGACGGGGCGACAAATAGGGAGGGAGATGAGAGAGTGAGGATTGGGGGGATGGACTGAGGGGGGAGTGAAGCGGCACACCACGTGATAGTGGTGGCAGCAGCAGAGGGAGAGGTGTATATAATGGCAGTGGTGGTGGCTGTAGAGGAGGTGGTGGGGCTTGACATTATGATAAGGGGAAAAAAAACACAGTACTAGACAAAGGAGCAAACAAGAGACGGGCAGGGCAACGAGAGACACAGAGGAGAAAGGGATGGAGAATGACGAAGGAGACCGGGGCCTAAGCACCACTCTGCTGCCACTGGGGAGGGGGGGACCCGGCTGGCTGGCTGGCTGGTGGGGACTCCTCTGCTGCTGCTGCTGCTGCTGCTGCTGGTGGTGGATAGTGGGGGCAGCTAGGACCACAGCTGGGCGCTGGCTGCGACCACTAGTGGCGGGGACTGCTGCTGGCTACTGGCTGCAGCTGGCGCAGGCGAGGACCGCTGCTGGCTGCTGGCATAGACCGCTGCTGGCTGCCAGTGGTGACCGCTGCTGGCTGCCGGCGGGGACCTCTGCTGGCGAGGACCGCCGCTGGCAGAGACCGCTGCTGGCTGCTTCCTGCTGCGTGCTGGCTGGACTGACGCACGCCGACAGGCTGGCTGACTGGCTGGCTGGCTGGCTGGCTGGCTGGCTGGCACCTGCAACACCTATCACTTCGATCGGTACCAGAATAGCACAAATCGAATTCAAACGAATTACCGCCGGAGATGACACTACTACTTGCGATTGCATTTATGAATAGCATTTGCCGTAAATAGCAGAAACGAGTATGAAGCCGTCGTCAGGAACCATTCAATCTAATTCTCACTCACATGATTATCATTAAAGAATAAATATCTTTCTTATCTAAAAGAATAAATATCCGAACAGGGGCCGTAAACCCGACTTTTACGTTAGGCAGGTATCGAAGAATGGCACCACTCCTGCCGTCATCAACAGATGGACGCACAGTAGCCACTCTTGCAATTGCTGCAGTGCCGATTCTTTCTCCCTTCAGTTTTGACTCCAGTTTAGAAGAAAGAGTGAGTTGAATGATTTAATTAGGGTCTGAACGTGTTCGCCAGAAAAAGATAACAGACTACCGCCATATGTATTAAGGCAGTTCCCAGTAATTGCGTGACAAATGCTTTCTACTGTGATGCAGCTGCTTCAGGAAATTGGCGATGTCACCTGAAAGTGGCAACCTCCTGTATCCTGATGTTATCCAAACCAAACAAGCCTCCATCTGATTCCTCTTCCTACCGTCCTATCTGTCTCACATCGGTGTTCAGCAAACTCTTGGAATCCATCCTTACCCGGCGCATCCATCACCACCTCCACCAAAACCACCTCCTCCCTGACACCCAATGTGGCTTTCGACCTTCCTTCTCCACCGATGACCAACTCCTCCACCTCACTCATTTCCTCTCCCTCCAGCTTAACTCCCATCGCTCCGCCATTTTTGTCTCCCTTGACCTCGAAAAGGCCTACGACCATGTCTGGCATCCCGGTCTCCTGTTTAAACTCCAAACCTACACCATTGCTGTCAACTACATCCGACTGATGGCCTCCTTCCTCTCCCGCCGCCCCTCCTACATTACCATCCATAATCCCAATTCCCGCACCTTCTACCCCTCTGCCGGTGTGCCCCAGGGTTCTGTCCTCTCCCCTCTCCTCTACCTCCTGTACATGGCAGATATGCCCCAACCCCCTACCAGTACACCTCTTGCAATATGACGATGACACCACATTCCTCGCCCTCACTCCTACCCACCAACAGTCCCAAAGCCTTCTCCAGAATCACCTTGTCCTTTTTTCCGCATGGTGTAACCAGTGGCTCCTGAAAATCAATTCCTCCGAGACCCAGGCAATCATCATAGGTCATACCACTCGGTCCTTCTGGCTCCTGGATTTCTCCCTTACCATCTGTGCCCGTCCTTTCCACCTCAACCCCACCCTCGCCTACCTTGGCCTCACCATTGACCGTCACTTCACTTGGATCCCTCATCTCCACTCCATCCAATCCAAGGCCCACAACTGCCACCCACTCATCAAACTCCTCTCTGGCCGGACATGGGGGTTGCACCCCTCTACCATCCTCCACACCTACAAATGCTTAATCCGTCCCATCCTCTGTTATGCCAGTCCCGCCTGGATATTTGCTCCCCCCAAATGCTATAAGTCCCTCCAGATCCTTGAGTGTCATGCAGTCCCCCTCGCCTTCTGTATACGCCTCCCATCCCCCATGCGGATCCTCTATGACCTCATTCCTTTCCCCCATCTGCTCCTATTCCTCAAACATATCCGCATACTCTACACCTCCCGCCGCCTAGATCCCCCTCACCCCCTGGTTGCTTCTCTCCTCTCCCATCCCCACCCCCTGCCACCTCTCCACTGTTGAGTCACCCTACCCTCCATCTCTACACTCTTCATCTCCTTTCCCAAGGTGGCTTCCATCAACTCCCCCTCCCTGATGATGCCCTCTCTCTCTCCATTTATCCCTCCTATCAACTCTGATTCTCACCCCCTCCTTACCTCCGTCCTTTTCCTGGGCTCCCCTTCCATCCTCTTTTTTCTCCACCTACCATCTCTGTGCCTGCCTTCTCTCCCCTGAGTCCTCTTGCATTTCCATTCTCTGCCTTTTCCCATTCCCTCTCGCATCTGCCCTGCCCCTCCCCCCCTTATGAGTCCTCTACCTCCTTTGGTTCCTCCCCCTTTCGTTTTTCCTCTCCTCCCTCCTTGTTTTACCCCCCCCCCCCCAATCTGTCCAGCCCCCCTATCAGCCCTCGGCTATGGTGTGACATCTTTGTGCCAACATTTTAGTGCAATGTTTACAGTGAGTTCAAATGGTTCAAATGGCTCTGAGCACTATGGGACTAAACTGCTGTGGTCATCAGTCCCCTAGAACTTAGAACTACTTAAACCTAACTAACCTAAGGACATCACACACATCCATGCCCGAGGCAGGATTCGAACCTGCGACCGTAGCAGTAGCACAGTTCCGGACTGCGCGCCTAGAACCGCGAGACCACCGCGGCCGCCTTACAGTGAGTGTTCAGTGTTGTGTGTCTTTTCCGAAGCGCTGTGAACAGACGTCATACTGTCGCTGGGTGTGATTTTTATATCTCTTGCGAACAGAAACCAGACTGTGGCCGTATTTTTTAATTGTCTGTTTACTATGTTACCTGTCTGCTTCCTGTGTATCTAATTGGCTTTGCCAACCGTTTGCTTTATGTTTTAGCTTTCCACAATTTTCCACCGTTTTACAATTTAAGTCACCGTTTTATCCCCTGCTTTTATTGTTTCTTATTTTCTTCTTACGTTTTAAAAAGTCTGTAGGCTGCAGAGCAGCGTACTAAGCTGCTGCCAGCCCCCCCCTTAGGGTGGAATCGAGATTCAATAAAGGAAAAAAAAAAAAAGAAATGGAAGTGGCAGACGCTAGCGGTAGACATGGCGTTATGGATATGGAGTTCATCATAAGAATAAACCTGGTGTAAAAAAAACACAATCGGGATGATAGGTTAGAAGCATTAGCAGACGTACACTGGTGTTATTACGTTCTTGGAAGTAGGTCCTCCTTACGTATTAGCTACATTAAATGAAACATTATGATGTTCAAATCTATTGAGAGCCACCAACCTTTTTCTTAATAACGCTTTAGCTACGTATTTAAATTTAATTTCAAAAATGCTCGTCCGCAGCTCGTGGTCGTGCGGTAGCGATCTCGCTTCCCACGCCCGGGTTCCCGGGTTCGATTCCCGGCGGGGTCAGGGATTTTCTCTGCCTCGTGATGACTGGGTGTTGTGTGACGTCCTTAGGTTAGTTAGCTTTAAGTAGTTCTATGTTCTAGGGGACTGATGACCATGGCCGTTAAGTCCCATAGTGCTCAGAGCCATTTGAACCAGCCAAAAATGCTCTACAGTCACAGCCTCTTTATTGTTGAGCTCTGATTGTCGGGGTGTTAATACGCGGAATGAAAATACCTGAGGCTGCAGACTGTTCCATAGTGAAACAGGGTTAAACAGAGGGCCGAAAAATAGACTGTTCTTAATGTTTTTCATAAATTTACAGAGGTAATCGGCTTTGAACTTTTCTGAGGGACTGTGTTAGACACAGTGCAGTTACGCATCTAAACTGCAGGTTTCGCTGAATGGTAGCCTGCTGTGGGCGTTTGTTCCCTGGTTACAATTTCCCCATAGTAATTTTTTTCTCATTCGATTTGAAATAGCTACATCCCGTAATTGTAGAACTCATCATAACTTTTTATGAATAATGTACGAATTCTTCTTTCTAATTACATATTACATGCGAAATTCTCGTTTTTATTGGGTATATAAATTCTGAATTATCGATTTTTATAAATGACTGTTAACAAAAGTTGCTTAAATTATGAAAACATAAGAATATAAGTTTTAAGACAAAAATGAAAAACCAAACACTTTTTATTTGAATTATCTTCATCGTTTTATACCACAGATGTAGATAAGCCTCGTAGAAACATGAAAAACAATTCTTTTCACAGCATCGAGCATGGCATACAGATTCTAGATTTTTACATTTGTCACTGTACCATTACAATACGAACTCAGCAGAACTGATATGCTGCCAAATGAAGGGAATTGGCCCAAGAAATAACAAGACTTGCCAACTGCCAGACGTAGACTACTGGTACAAACGCACGCAGATTTTTCACACGTCACGCAGTACGCTGGCGGGATACAGAACGGCTCATCAAAAAAGAAGAAAAGAAAATGGGGCGGCTGTTTGGCATCGTGTATTCTGATGTCGATAGGGTCGTTATCAACGTAGCAGGTGACACTTCTAGAAATGAAATGTATTTCTCCGACTCCGATAACGCAGGAGCTAAGAGATCACCAGATGACTGACTATAATAAATACATTAGTGGTTTCAGTGTTCAACAGTACGATGAAATCCCTGCAGTATTCTTTTACATTACACACAGCTCGCTATGTTTAAGTTGGAAATTTTCATCACTCTTGTTAGTAAATAGAACACCATGTCAGGTGACAACAATTGCATTTCATGCTTGCCGTCTGGTGACTGAGAAGTGAGCGGTAGTGGTGGAGTTTCTCCAAATATAGTTTCATTCTGTTTAAAAATTAAATGACATTCGAAGCTATCTTGTTTCTTTCCTCGTCTCGTTTTACATCTGAACTGCAACTGTTCACATCATTGCAGGTAAGTTGGACTGCTGGCTGGCCAGTGCTGTCCAAGTTTGATGCTCCGGTATAGCTGTTGTCCCGCATTATCGCTCCGTCTGTGTGTGTGTAACACAGCACAAAACGTATCCTTATGATCTTACTTGACTGTACTGGTCTGAGATTGGTTTCCGCTCCACGTGAAACGAAATCCAAGTATATTGAAGCAAACATACAAGAATACATGACGTAATGGTTACATCAGTTTTATTCTTATGATGAACAGATTATACTGACGCTGTGCAGTCTTCCAGCATCGTCATTATATCTGGCCGGCGAGTGCATTGATAGACGACATTCTTTGGAGGCAAACGACCGATCTGAATACTACACGGTTCGCGTTATAACATTGCCCCGATTTTGAGAGAAAAACATACATAAAAATAATCTCAGGGACGTATGAATCAGAATGTGATTGATTAAACTGCGAATGACCGCTAACAGTGTTCGGCCATGACCCCCAAACAATCCCAGAAACAACTTCTCTCCAATACAGCCCGAAACTGCACTAAGAAATCCATACTAAACTCATGTGTAACGTGAACAGCAAGGAAAGGGATCTTCAAATGAAACACGGCTACTTAAGATGAAATTGACATAATTATTTCACTACACTACACAGCTTATCTCGGTACCGCAGGACAAAAGAGAGAGGGGAAAACAAGTCGCCTTCCGCTTTCTTGTCATATCGTTAGACAAACGAGCGTACCTACTACATTTTGTTTCAACATTTTAACTCAAAGATACTTCTTTACAAAATAATTCATAAATAACTAGAAATACATCATCTCATTAGTACATCGTTTCTTTCAATTATAAACAAATATATTTTTATATGCAAAATTATTTACGATATTTTCAGGCGATGATTAAGACCAGGGCTACTTCTTTATACATTTATAACGTAACATTTCAGCACGCTATCTGAACGTGCGTGAAGGGATGTGGCGGGACCGCATGTGATGACCAGTTATGAAAGAAAATGTAGCACTATGGATGTTCGGACATACAACCACCTACATGGTTGAGAACAGCGATGCTACATCCTTCGAATATCTGCCCTACGTTGAAGGGGAATATTTTCGGTTGGCGCACGATGACAATCATTGGAAAACTTTTGGCAACATGCTGCATATCATGACCATGGAATCCGCGCAAGTACTCTCGATTGCTGCACTTAACCCATAACCGACACGCTATAGAAGAATTCCGTACAATGCTATAGCCTGTTCATGTGGGTGATATAGGTGCCCAAGCACTTCATTTGTGTATATGGGAGAATTTATCTAATTAGTAGTTACTTTATTATATAGAGTGGTACGAAACATGCAGATACATTTTACACTGTGACAGGGGAAAAAGAAGAAAAAGGTGCACCACAAACAACTTGTGCAGATTGGTCAAAAATTGAAATGAATGCAGATATCGACAGAAAATGCAAATTTGTAAACTTTGGTGGTCGATGAATGAATGTGTGACGCTGCAGAGCAATTTCAACGCGCAACTGGCGAAGTTAGTAAACGAGGGACATGTCGGCAGGAAAAAATACAATCTTTACGAATTTCATTCTGTGTACTCTTCTGGACAGCAATTATGCCTGGCAGACAGGTACGTAGACACTATATACAGCTGTAATCATTTGGGAGACTTGTTGGGCCGAAAGAAGGCAGTTGGAGTAATAGACGAATCGCTCGTCATCTGAGGGGAGTGATGGCACTATTTTCCTATGTTAGCAGGAATGGGTAAACAGTGGCCAAACATAGCATCAAGAAGGAAGCGCTTGACCTCGGGAGATGACAGAACGTGAGGTCGGAGCAGTCATCAGAGAGACACTCAGAGCGCCGGATTTATCATTATTGTCGAGCTGACGTGCAACTGGTACTTCATTTACTGCAGGGACTATTAACAGGCGGCTCACAGAAAGGAGCTGTGGCCACGTCGCCCCTGTACAGAATCAAGCTCGTATTCAGTGGTGTCGGGCACATTCGGCCTGGAATCTCATTGAGTCGAGTAGAATTGTCTTCAGTGATTAGTCACACTTCAAACTGAGCCCCGAATACCAACGAACACTTGTCTGGAGATGCTGCAGACAGTGGTGGGATATCAAACAGACAGTCCCAGCATACGGGAACACAATCAGGTGTTATTGTCTGGGGTGCTACTACATTTCCCAGGGTATTTGACAATCTCTCTGTTCAACCAGTTCTCACACATCTGGACTCAATAAAGGGACATAGATGGTTAATTTACGGCCTTTCCCAATCGTACTTCATGATATCTTCTCGCTTGCAAAAGGATGTGCGAAGTACAGGGTTATTACAAATGATTGAAGCGATTTCACAGCTCTACAATAACTTTATTATTTGAGATATTTTCACAATGCTTTGCACACACATACAAAAACTCAAAAAGTTTTTTTAGGCATTCGCAAATGTTAGATATGTGCCCCTTTAGTGATTCGGCAGACATCAAGCCGATAATCAAGTTCTTCCCACACTCGGCGCAGCATGTCCCCATCAATGAGTTCGAAAGCATCGTTGATGCGAGCTCGCAGTTCTGGCACGTTTCTTGGTAGAGAAGGTTTAAACACTGAATCTTTCACATAACCCCACAGAAAGAAATCGCATGGGGTTAAGTCAGGAGAGGGTGGAGGCCATGACACGAATTGCTAATCATGATCTCCACCACGACCGATCCATCGGTTTTCCAATCTCCTGTTTAAGAGATGCCGAACATCATGATGGAAGTGCAGTGGATCACCATCCTGTTGAAAGATGAAGTCGGCACTGTCGGTCTCCAGTTGTGGCGTGAACCAATTTTCCAGCATGTCCAGATACACGTGTCCTGTAACGTTTTTTTCGCAGAAGAAAAAGGGCCCGTAAACTTCAAACTGTGAGATTGCACAAAACACGTTAACTTTTGGTGAATTGCGAATTTGCTGCATGAATGCGTGAGGATTCTCTACCGCCCAGATTCGCGCATTGTGTCTGTTCACTTCACCATTAAGAAAAAATGTTGCTTCATCACTGAAAACGAGTTTCGCACTGAACGCATCCTCTTCCATGAGCTGTTGCAACCGCGCCGAAAATTCAAAGCGTTTGACTTTGTTATCGGGTGTCAGGGCTTGTAGCAATTGTAAACGGTATGGCTTCTGGTTTAGCCTTTTCCGTAAGATTTTCCAAACCGTCGGCTGTGGTACATTTAGCTCCCTGCTTGCTTTATTCGTTGACTTCCACGGGCTACGCGTGAAACTTGCCCACATGCATTCAACCATTTCCTCGCTCACTGCAGGCCGACCCGTTGATTTCCCCTTACAGAGGCATCCAGAAGCTTTAAACTGCGCATACCAACGCCGAATGGAGTTAGCAGTTGGTGGATCTTTGTTGAACTTCGTCCTGAAGTGTCGTTGCACTGTTATGAGTGACCGATGTGAGTGCATTTCAAGCACGACATACGCTTTTTCGGCTCCTGTCGCCATTTTGTCTCACTGCGCTCTCGAGCGCTTTGGCGGCAGAAACCTGAAGTGCGGCTTCAGCCGAACAAAACTTTATGAGTTATTCTACGTATCTGTAGTGTGTCGTGACCATATGCCAATGAATGGAGCTACAGTGAATTTATGAATCGCTTCAATCATTTGTAATAGCACTGTATATTCACGTAAAAGCTTGAAAATTAGCAGCAGTTTCCCCCTACGAAACATACACTATATGATCAAAAGTATCCGGAAACCTGGCTGAAAAAGACTTACAAGTTCGTGGCGCCCTCCATCGGTTATGCTGGAATTCAGTACAGTGTTGGCCCACCTTTAGCCTTGATCACAGCTTCCACTATTGCAGGCATACGTTCAATCAGGTGCTGGAAGGTTTTTTCGGGAATGACAGCCCATTCTTCACGGCGTGCTGCACAGGAGAGGTATTGATGTCGGTCGGTGAGGCCTGGCACGAAGTTGACGTTCCAAAATATCCCAAAGGTGTTCTGTAGGATTCAGGTCGAGACTCTGTGCGGGCCAGTCCTTTAGAGGGATATTATTGTCGTGTAACCACTCCCCCACAGGCCGTGCGTTACGAATAGGTGCTCGATCGTGTTGAAAGGTGCAATCGCCACCCCCGACTTGATCTTCAACTGTGGGAGCAAGAAGGTGTTTAAAACATCAATGTAGGCCCGTGCTGTGAAAGTGCAACACAAAACAACAAGGAGTGCAAGCCTCCTCCATGAAAAACACGACCACTCCATAACACCACCACCTCCGAAGATTACTGTTGGCATTACATACGCTAGCAGATGACGTTCACCAGACATTCGCCATACCCACACCCTGTTCATTGGATCGCCAGATTGTGTACCACGATATGTCACTCAACACAACGTTTTTCCACTGTTCAATCGTCCAATGTTTACTCTCCTTACACCAAACGGGGCGTCGTTTGGCATTTACCGGCGTGATGTGTGGCTTATGAACAGCTGCTCGACCATGAAATCCATGTTTTCTCACCTGCTGCCTGACTTTCATAGTACTTGCAGTGGATCCTGATGCAGTTCTGATTTCCTGTGTGACAGTCAGGATAGATGTCTGCCTACTACACATAACGATCCTCTCCAATTGACGGCGGTCTCAGCGAGTCAACAGACGAGATCGGTCTGTACACTTTTGTGCTGTATATGTTACTTCTAGTTTCCACTCCACTATCACATCGGAAACAGTGCACCTAGGTATGTTTAGGAGTGTGAAAATTTCGCATACAGACGTATGACGCAGGTGATACCCAATCACTTGACCATGTTCAAAGTCTGTGAGTTCCGCGGAGCGTCCCGTTCTGCTCTCTCATGATGTCATTGATATGGAGTACCTGGCAGTAGGTAGCTGCACAATGCAGCACAGAGCTGGTTGATGTGGTGAATGGTATCTGTGGATCTGAATGCCATCATAAAAATTAGAAATCTAGATTCCAGATTAGTATTATTTTGTCAAATAAAGGGCGCTCAGCCCAATCATGTCGATTTGTCATTCCACTCCCAGCATCATTGTACATACATTTATCCATTTGCTGCCATGGATTAAGTAGCTAGAATTGTCTGTGATTGCTGTGTGTTTTCGCACTAAGAAAAGCCTGGCTTTCCGTTCCAATCTATCACGTAGTCTTTTGGCACTCTGCGCAGCACTCAGAATGGGCCTGTATGTGGTTGGTAGAAATCAGACACGTGTTCTTCAGACGATAGTTTCGTTGTTTTGTCTGTCAGTAGCTCAGCAGAGTGGGAGGGGAAAAGCAGAGAGGAGCTTAAACAAGTGTCTAGGCATATGAAGATAAAGTGGCCCTGGTTGTGAGAGTAAGTGGCGTAGCTATTGAAATGGAAGACGGAGCAGCAGCAAGGGAGATCTGCTGGATCGTGTGGGGATGTTGCAGTGGGTGGATTTCTGCAGAAGAATGGTCAGGAACCAGATGTCTTCAGCTGTAGGGGGAGAGTGGAGGAAATTGATGGGATGGATGGGCTGGTCAGTGTGGTGAATGGGGACAGTGAGCTCAGGATTTGCATTTGGAGTAGTGGGTGGGGTGGAATTCGTAGCAGGTGTTGCAGGAAGGACGAGGCCAAGGTTAGGACATTGTTTAAGGTAGTGGGAGGCACTCCACGAGGTAATGGTGGATGCGGGGCAAGTAGAGGTGTAAATGATGGTGCTAGTGGGTGTGTCCATGATGGAATTCGTTGTCCACTGGCAATAGGAGTCACTGAAATGGGGAAATAGACAAATATGGAGGGTGGCTGTGATGAGGACAGGGGGATGTCGGCGGCGGTGGTGGTGGGGAGCACCGGGCGGCAGCCAGCAGACAGATGGCAAAGGCACCTTGAGAGCAGCCCGGGTGGCATAATCCTCCAATTTGGAAGTGAGGGGATCCAACCCTCGAGATGTTAATTTTTTCCCCTTACTGAATGTCAATCCCCCCTGGCGATAGATGCGTAAAGCCCAAATAAGAAAAGAGAGAAAAAAAACACATTATGGGAAGATAACAAACGATATAAAAAGGCAATACAACGGTGACTTTGTTAAAAACGGTAAAGTGGCGGAAAAGTTGCAGAAGTTAAAACAGAGAAAATATGGGGTTGATGACGCTAATGAAGACATACAGAAAGTACACAGGCAAAATTTAAAAAACATGGCGACGGTACGTTTTCTGTTTGCAACAACCATGCGTGTGACCCCGCCGGCGACTGTTTCAACAAACCTATTCGTACTTCTCCTATCAACACCACCAAGAAACAAAGCTTCACAACGCCGCTGTGACGTCACAGCTCTGCGACTGAGTTCAGAAACTAGCACTGAAGTAGCTCAAGGGAATGCACATTCGCTATTTAACTAATGATAGAAGTAACGAAAACAATGAAGCCTTCAACTAAGAGAGTACTGCATACTGTATCAAATAGTTTGTAAATGATGAATTGTGGCGTAACACGATCGAGTGAAAAAGATTTATATAAATATTGGATCCTGTATCTTCAAAGGCAGTTCATATAGCCACAACTACCTACTTTTTAGAATTTTAAGCACTTATAGCGTCACCTTGCTGCTGATTAGATCTTACAATTAGGTAACCAACGCAATATTTCGACTACCTAAGGAATAATGATTTTCCTTGAATACAAAAAAAACATAAATAAATAAAAAAAATACACTATGACCTTCAAAATTCGCCTACAAATAAAATAAATCATTTATCCTATTTTTTCAGTCACCACTACCTACTTTTTATGCGACGTAAAATTTTAAGCACTTACAGCATTGCCTTGCTGCATATTCGATTTTATAATTAGGTAACCTTCCACATGATAGTTGAGACTACATAAGTAATAATGATTTTCCTTGATTGTTAATAAAATTACACTAGGACCTTAAAAATTCACCGCAAATAATGTAAATCATTTATTAAAAGTTTTTTCATTTAATAACTCATGAAAAAGGGGCATGTGATACTTAACAAGCTTCACTTTAATAGGTAAATGTCCAGAAAACATTTATTTCACAATTTTTTGTGACAAGGAGTCAGATGTCAAGACTTTTTCATTCTTTTGTAAATACTTACATCTTTTGTCACACACACATCATTTTTTCGTTTTATAAAGTTGTTTAGTAAAATATTTGCGCTGCAAGTCAATATACAATGTATGATAGATTCAAGAGTGTGACCTTTTAAACAATGGAAACCAAGAAGTAAGTCTTTTGGCACATTAATGGCTGCTTCTTTCACAAGCACATTTCTTTGATTTACTTGTTGCAGGAACAAATTTTTCCTTTTCTTTAAGAATTTTTTGTAGTGTTAAGTATACATAGGAAACACATGTGACTACATCACTGCTAGGGTATGTTAAACCTCCCCTGTCATTTGCCATTATCAAATCATCTGCTTGTCTTGTTTCTTCCGCTGTTACAAATCCTTCACAATATGGACAATTTATTTTAGATGCACTTGGTGTGAGCAATATAATGGAGTAATGGCCAAGTGTTTTCGTCTATTTCATCAACATCACTATCATCAACTACTACATTTAATAGCTCTGGGTTGTCGATATCTTGAAAGCCTGGGATTCTACAACAAGCAGCATCAACATTATTAGGTCTAACAACAACATCACCAAACACTTTGGACTTTAATACAAGAGAAAACATACTCTGGGCCCTTTCTTTTCCTTGTGTTTCAAATACCTGCCTTAGCGATACATGGTAACTTCCCCCATTAAGTTGGCGGTATTTCCCAAACCTGTCCTTCAAACTGTCTGTCTGTATTTTCCCAAAGAGCAAATATGTTCTCTTCTTCTCACACAGCCAGTATTAACTAAAATCAATAAAGGCTGCAGTAGTATGTTTGAGAGCAAAGTGTGTTTCTCTGGTCAATTTCTTTCCTCCATTGCAACACAACCACGAGAGAAAGTTTCTCAAAAAGTCATGAATATGTTTTGAATTGAGAGTAATCTGTTCTTGGTAAACATTTCTTAGCCTTTTACCCTTCAGCAGCGTTTCAACATTTAAAATCAAACCACTGACTTATTATTTTTACAAATGTGGCAATACTCTCCCAGTTTTCAAATTCTTTCTTGCACCTAGTTGTTGCATTGCAACAACTGTCGTGTTATTAAAAATACGCAATACTAATTTCACATTTTGCCATTCAAAAGAATTTGGATATGGTGACTTAAGTGTTAAAGTGCTGCCATACTGCAATAGTTCACATTTTTCTAGTAATTGTAGTTCCTTCAGTGCTGTAACAGAAGCAAGACCTCCCTTCAAGCTATCACTAAAAGAAGGAAAGCACAAAATTTGGTCCTTTTCGTTACCCCAGTTGTTCCGTTTACATTTTAAAATGTATACAGTATCTACAAAATAGTAAATTGGGCGGTCTGCAGAAGTCAGCTACTACTATTACCTGAAATCCCACTGCTTCTAGTTTAATTGAATTGTGTGAACTGGGAGAATATGCACCACATCTTTGTACACTGAATCCATACTCTGGATCATAAAAACATAAGTACTAGTTGCACACAAAACCACATCTGTGTTAAAAGCACCACCTACAACATTGCCACCTTTATGGTCAAGTTGTGACTTTAAATAAATCTCATCCATCAACAGGACAGTTTTATCATTCACAGATAAAGCACCAACTTTTTGTGGTATGTAACTGAGAAACTGCTCACTCTGAAGCTCAATGATTGGGTTAGTTGGAAGTTTACTGCAAAGTTTTGACAAAGTACTGGGACTTGGAATGGAAAATTTACGAGCACTCGTCAAAAACCTATATGCATGTGGCCTGATAGAATAAGCTAATGACCATAAAATCATTGAAACACTCCCTACCTAATCTCTGTTGGACTATTAAATCCTGGAAATGAAACTTGTTCCTTCAAAAATTTAATTTTATGCTCACTTTCTGGTAATTTTTCTTACAAGTTTTCCAAAATGTCTTCAATGCAAGGCAAACTTGCCTCAAATGGAGCCTCATTTATATGAAACATCACATACAACTCTTTCAAAATATTGCTAACTGTACCAGTATCACTTAGTTGGTTTGATAATTTAATCTTACCAGCACAAATTAGCTCAGCTTCCTTCCCAAATGCACTTAACACTAAATCACTATTTATAACGACATGATACACAACACTTAGATAAGGAGCATCTTTTAACACCCGTGACGCAGTCACTGTGCTTTTCACAATCAGATAATTTTGATTTAAAATCTTCTAAACTAGCAAATGAACTCTTCTCCATCATTTTTCGTGTGATCCCACACTCTGCTCAATGACTTTCTCAAGTGCTTGGTTCCCCAAACGTTCGCGACCCTCTGGATCTTCTCGAGCTGGTGCTTGTTTTGAAGATAAATACGTAGGTCTTCCTGGCAACTTTGATGGTACAGCATCTGCACATAGAGAGAGATAAACATGAGATTCGTATAGCAATGTTTAATGATCTGAGATATTTAACAATATCGTAAGATAATTAAGGAACCTGTACTTTAATCTGTAAACTGATTACAAGTACCCTTTACGATAAATTTTCACGAACGTTTCTTTAAACGTGGACTGTCCAAAGGTGATATAAACTGTAAAGAGTTTGCCAGTTTTGGGTCGTAAGCACTGGTAATTTTCTCAATGACGTCTGCAGTGAAATGCAGTTCACATATCAGAAAAGAAGCATATATTTCACTGTTAACGTAAGGCAGAATGTAAACTGACAAATGAAATCTAACTGAGGACTGCATAAAGTGAGCTTAAAAGTATTATGCTTCGTTATAGATAGGCTATTGATTTGAATATTCAGTTCTGTGACATAACAGTATTAAAAAGGGTAACAATATAGAAATAAATTTAAATTACAGATACTTACAACGAACTGTTTACTGGGTTCCCAGTCATTCCTACGAACTGCAGTTTTTTTTTTTTTTTTTTTTTTTCTTTATTGTAATTTTGAAACCTGAACAACCAGGTAGGCTGGCAGCAGCACAATACGCCGCTCTTCAGCCGAAGAGAGTACATGGAGATAAAACAAAGAAGAGACATTACATAGAAAAACGGCGGGAAAAAACAGGAGACACAAGAATATAAAAGCACAAGAAGCCGTTCACACTTGAGGACAATCCACACTATGAACTGGAGACCCGACGCACAAACACTGAAGAAGACGATGTCACTGGTGAACAATGGAGCGTGACGGCGAAACTGAACACTAAACATGACGGCACACACGATACACTGATGGCGGTGATCTCCGGCGCGCGAATGTCCACTGAGCGTGTGCGAGTCCGGGGACCTGCCAAGAGGGCAACAGGGATGAGGAGGGGGAGAGGGGAGGTAAAGAGGATGCCATGGCTCAGGAGACGGTGACAGGAGGATAGGGACAGGGGAGGGGGGGCCCGGGGGACGAGGGACGAGAAAAGGAGGAGGGAGGGAAAAGGGAGAGAAGGGAGGGAGGGTGCCCTGAGGAGCAAGCACAGGAGGAGGGCGGGAGGATCAAAGTTGGTAGGAGGGGTAGATGGAGGGGAGGAGGGCATCATCAGGGAGGGGGAGCTGGCGGAAGCCACCTTGGGAGAGGGTAAGGAGGGTGTAGAGAGATGGAGACCGGGTGGGACATGGGAGTACAGGCGCGGCAGCGGGCGGGGGTGCGAGAGGATCGGGGAGACGAGCGGGTGAGGAGGATCGAGTTTACGGGAGGTGTATAGGATTCGTATCCTTTCGAGGAAGAGGAGGAGGTGGGGGAAGGGGATAAGGTCATACAGGATCCGCGTGGGGGAAGGGAGACGGATGCAATAGGCAAGGTGGAGAGCATGGCGTTCAAGGATTTGGAGGGATTTATAAAGGGAAGGGGGGTCGGAGATCCAGGCTGGATGGGCGTAACAGAGGATAGGGTGGATGAGGGACTTATAGGTGTGGAGGATGGTGGATGGGTCCAGACCCCACGTTCGGCCGGAAAGGAGCTTGAGGAGACGGAGTCGGGAACGTGCCTTGGCTTGGATTGTCTGGAGATGGGGAGTCCAGGAGAGGCGACGGTCGAGGGTGACGCCAAGGTACTTAAGGGTGGGGGTGAGAGCGATGGGTCAGCCATAAACGGTGAGATAGAAATCAAGGAGGCGGAAGGAGGGAGTGGTTTTGCCTACAATGATCGCCTGGGTTTTGGAAGGATTGACCTTGAGCAACCACTGGTTGCACCAAGCGGTGAACCGGTCAAGATGGGATTGGAGAAGGTGTTGGGAGCGTCGCAGGGTGGGGGCAAGGGCAAGGAAGGCGGTGTCATCGGCAAACTGGAGAAGGTGGACGGGGGGGTGACGCGAACTGCAGCGATCCGTTTCAATCTTAATGCTTCATCAGACGGGAATGAAAAGACGCTAACTTTTAAACCGTTGTCGTAGTTTCCCCTACAATAGGGCATACAGCACTTGCATGGCATTTTGAGCAGATGCTCAATAACAATCCGAATCGCATATGACAGTGAGAACAAGATTTCCGCCACAAATGTTACAAAAACAAAGCCATGCTTTCAGTCATTGCTACGAAAACAAACCAATGCTGAATGCAGTGACCACGCTTCCAAACATGAAACACCGATTCTACCACAGATAGCACTGCTCAACTGCAGAACGCTAACGTCACAGCTCCCACAGAATTGTGTGCGTAAGCTTTGTTTTTAGGTGTAGTTGCTACAATGCGACTCGTTTTCGGCCAGTCACGAATTGCAGACGGAGCTAAAATGATAGCCATATTTTCTGAGGTGGCGCCTCGCAGTGACATCTGTTGGCAGCGCCCAGCAACACTGAAGTATTCATGCGCTGCTTATTTAATTTACAAGTTCAGCACGAAAATATTGAGAGTGAGAAACAATTCCGTAGTTATATCAAGTATTTATTTCTATACTGCTAATAAAATAACAATAACCACCCTCGCCCTTGGTCTGTCTGTCAAGAATGTATTGCATACCCACAAAATTTCTTGGTAAGGTATTCTTTAGATACAGCAACTTTCTGATGGAACGATCATCTCCGGCGGTACACCGCAAGGTTACCGCCCTTCGATTGTGCCTTTTTCGCGCTAATCGAAGTGTTAGGGGTTCCAGGTGCCAGCCAGCCAGCCAGCCAGCCAGCCAGCCAGCCAGCCAGCAGTTCCCGGTCCCGGCCTGCAGCAGTGGTCCCGCAGCCAGCCAGCCAGCCAGCCAGCCAGCCAGCCAGCCAGCCAGCCAGCCAGCCAGCCAGCCAGCCCGCCAGCGAGCCAGCCAGCCAGCCAGCCAGCCCGCCCGCCCTCCGGTGGCAGCAGCAGTCCAGCCAGCAGCAGTCCAGCCAGCAGCAGTCCAGCCAGCAGCAGCAGCAGCAGCAGCAGCAGCCGCCGCAGCCGCCCCGGCCCCGTCCGCGGCAGCAGCGTCCCTGCCTCTCGCCGTCGCCGTCGCCGTCGCCGTCGCCGTCGCCGTCGCCGTCGCCGTCGCCGTCGCCGTCGCCGTCGCCGTCGCCGTCGCCGTCCGTCGTCCCCCAGTGTGTGTCCTGTCCTTTTAGTGCTGTGTTTTTCTTTCTTCTTCTTGTCGTCATGTCCGCCCCCACCACCACCGTCACTACTACCACCACCGCCATCGTGTATACGTCCCCTTCCGCCGCCTCCACCACTATCACTTGGTGTGCCCAATCCCACCCCCCTCCTTCCATCCCTCCCCTCCTCTCTATCCCTTCGCCCTCGCTCTTTGTCTCCCCGTCTCCCGCCTCTTCCTCTCGTTCTGATCCCTTCCCCCCACTCCCCCAGCCTGTCACTGCAGCTCCGGCTAGGGTGGTGGCCCGTCGGGCCACTGCCCACGCCCAGCTCTCCCCATCGCCATCGCCATCGCCATCACCGCCACCACCGTCATCATCGTCACCATCACCATCACTGCCACATTCGCCTGCACCGTCACAGTCACTATCTCCGGCGCCGCCTGCTGCGTCCGTGCCGGGACCTGTCCCTTCCCACCACCTCCCCATCGTTCCCGTCCCTCCTGTCACCACCCGCCCATCTGCCGCTGTCAAACGCCCTAGTGGCGCCTCCACTTCCTCTGCTCCTAAAAAGGCTCCACCCCGCCCGCCATCCCCACCCCAAAATGCCATGGACGTCTCCCCCCCAGGCCCCGCTCCCTCCTCCTCCTCCTCCTCCTCCTCCCCACCCGGTCTCTACAAATATCTCCTGTCCCGTCCCGATCCTTCATTCCTCGAGGCCCGGAATCTCTCCCTCCTCCTCCGCCAACATTTCCCTGGCGCCCCCATCTCTCTCCTTACTCCCAGACGGGATTCCGTTCTCATCTCCTCCCCCAGCCCAACCCTCCATACTGACATCCTCTCCCGCCTCCCCATCACCCGTTTTGGCCCTAACGCCTCCCTCACCCCTGCTCCCTCCCCATCTCCTACCCGCCAACCCCAACCCCCGCGTCGCCCGCCGACCCTCACCGCCGTGATCACTCGGCTTAGTCCGTCGATCACGGAGGAGGAGGTGTTGGCGGAGCTGAAGGCCCATCCCACCCTGGAGGTGCGGGCAGTCCGCCGCATTTTTAACGCGACCGGCCCCACCCGCCTTATGCGGGTGTTCTCTGAGGACGCCCCCTCCATTGACCGTCTCCTGAAGGAGGGTGCCCTCCTCTTCAATCAGCGGTACAAAGTCGACCCCTCCCGTTCCCCCCCTCAATCCCTGCGCTGCCAGAGATGTCTGCGCTACAATGCACACACAACAGCCGAGTGCCGCGAGGCCCCCACATGCCCGCATTGTCGCCAAGCGCACTTCCTCCGGCAGTGCCCCAACCTCCAATCCCCTCCCTCCTGTAATACCTGCAGCCTCCCCCACCCTACCTACTCCCAAAAGTGTAAAGCCCGGCCCCCTCCCACCACCCCTGAACTCACCGTCCCTGTCCGTCCCCTGGACGCCCCCACCCCTCCTGGCAATTCCCTTCGTCCCCCTCCCACTGCTGAGGACATCATCAGGTTCCTCACCATTGTCCTCCAAAACGTCCATCCCTTTCAGCGCCCCCACACCCTCCAACAGATCTCCCTCGCCGCCCGTTCCATATTCCACCTTAAAATGTACGCCACCTTTTCCAATAACCAGGCCCATTTCACCTTCTCCCGCCTTGACACCCTCGTATAAGTCCTTATCATGGCGCGACAGCATCGTATCCTTTTCAACAATATCCGCTCCCTTCCCGCCAACAAGAACCTCTTCCTGCACACCCTTGCTACCCACCGTGTGGATGCCTTCCTCCTCAACGAAACCTTCCTCCAACCCCACCACTCCATCCACACCTCCCCCTATCTCCTCCACCGCTCCGATAATCCCCTCCCAGTTGCGCGTGGCGGAGTTGCCATTGGCCACCACCGCCAGATCCCCGTTCGGCTCCAGCCTCTCCTTCCCGACCCCACCGAACACCTGATCCTTAGTCTCTTCTTCCCCGGCCTTACCATTACCTGTGCCACCATCTATGTCCGCCCCAACGCCCCTCTTCCTTTCGACTTCCTCTCCCACATCGACCGTACCTTCTCCTCCTATGTGATCGCCGCTGACCTCAACATCCATAGTCGCTCCGCTGCCCAGTTACGGCGGTGGCATCGGTTCCTCTCCTCCCTTCAAGGCGACCTCATCCCCATCCCCCAGCACACTCGTCCCGAATCCAACTCCACTCCCGATGTTATCCTCTCCTCCCCCAACCTCCTTGGTCGCATTACGGTGGATGTCCTGGAGCCTATTGGTAGCGACCATCTCCCTGTCCTCCTCACCGTTTCAGACGGCCGTCGCCCCCGCCCCGACCCTCGTCATGACCCTCCCCCTAAGTACATCCATGACTATTCCCGTGCCGACTGGAATGCCTACCGGGATACCCTCTCCACTCAGGTCGATAGCCACCCTCTCGCCTACCGCCGTCCCGATGATGTCACCCATGCCGCCTCCTTTCTCCAGCAGACCTTGTCTGAGGCCGTGGAGGCCCACGTCCCTACTGTTGCCATCCACCCCCACCGTCCTACCTTACCACCACAGGCCGTCCTCCTCCTCCGTGAATCCCGTCGTCTCTACCGTGCCTTCCTCCGCACGCGTGACCCGGACACCCTACGACGCCACCGGCAACTACAGCGACACATTCGAAATTTGCTCGCGGCCAAGAAACGCCGGGACTGGCGACAGACATGCACCCGTTTAACTGCTACCCTCCCTATAAACTCGTCCAAGTTCTGGACCGCTTTCCGTCGCCTTACCGGAACTAAACCCTCCCCCTACTATCCTCTTCTCCACGATGATCACCCCTTCCCTGACGCCCTTAGTAAGGCCAATCACTTTGCCTCCTACCTGTCCGATGTGTTTTCCATCCCTGATGATCCCCAGTTCGATTACTCCCTCTTCCCAGATATCCGCGATCGAACTGACACCTCTGTCCCTCCCCTCGCTCCTGGTTTCCAGTACTTGGACCACATTCCACACACGGACCTTAATGCCCCCATCACCACACAAGATCTCATCAATACACTCCGCACCAAACGCAACACCGCTCCTGGTCACGATCGTGTCACCTACCGTCACCTTCGTGAAGCTCCTGTCTCTTTTCTCTCCACCCTGGCCAGGCTCTACAATGTAGTCCTGTCCACCGGTTACTACCCCGACCTGTGGAAAACCTCCCGTATCCTCATGTTCCTCAAACCTGGCAAACCGCCGTCCGCCGTCTCCTCCTACCGTCCCATCAGCCTTACCTCGGTCTTCAGCAAGGTCCTGGAATCTATCCTCACCCGCCGCATCCACCAGCATCTCCGCCAGCACCGCCTCCTCCCCGTTACCCAGTGTGGCTTTCGGCCGTCCTTCTCTTCTGACGATCTTCTCCTTCACCTCACTCATCTCCTTTCCGAACAGCTCAATTCCCGTCGCTCCGCAATCTTCCTCTCTCTTGACCTCGAACGCGCATATGACCGCGTCTGGCATTCCGGTCTCCTCTTCAAGCTCCAAACCTTCGCCCTTCCCATTAACTACGTTCGTCTGATCGGTTCCTTTCTCTCCCGCCGTCCTTCCTATGTCACCATCCATAACACCGATTCCTACACCTTTTTCCCCTCCGCCGGTGTGCCCCAAGGCTCCGTCCTCTCCCCCCTTCTGTACTTGTTGTACACGGCGGACATGCCGCCGCCGTCACCCCCCGTCCACCTTCTCCAGTTTGCCGATGACACCGCCTTCCTTGCCCTTGCCCCCACCCTGCGACGCTCCCAACACCTTCTCCAATCCCATCTTGACCGGTTCACCGCTTGGTGCAACCAGTGGTTGCTCAAGGTCAATCCTTCCAAAACCCAGGCGATCATTGTAGGCAAAACCACTCCCTCCTTCCGCCTCCTTGATTTCTATCTCACCGTTTATGGCCGTCCCATCGCTCTCACCCCCACCCTTAAGTACCTTGGCGTCACCCTCGACCGTCGCCTCTCCTGGACTCCCCATCTCCAGGCAATCCAAGCCAAGGCACGTTCCCGACTCCGTCTCCTCAAGCTCCTTTCCGGCCGAACGTGGGGTCTGGACCCCTCCACCATCCTCCACACCTATAAGTCCCTCATCCGCCCTATCCTCTGTTACGCCCATCCCGCCTGGATCTCCGCCCCCCCTTCCTTTTATAAATCCCTCCAAATCCTTGAACGCCATGCTCTCCGCCTTGCCTATCGCATCCGTCTCCCTTCCCCCACGCGGATCCTGTATGACCTTATCCCTTTCCCCCACCTCCTCCTCTTCCTCGAAAGGATACGAATCCTATACACCTCCCGTAAACTCGATCCTCCTCACCCGCTAGTCTCCCCGATCCTCTCCCACCCCCGCCCGCTGCCACGCCTGTACTCCCACGTCCCACCCGGTCTCCATCTCTCCACCCTCCTTACCCTCTCCCAAGGTGGCTTCCGCCAGCTCCCCCTCCCTGATGATGCCCTCCTCCCCTCCATCTACCCCTCCTACCAACTTTGATCCTCCCACCCTCCTCCTGTGCTTGCTCCTCGGGGCACCCTCCCTCCCTTCTCTCCCTTTTCCCTCCCTCCTCCTTTTCTCGTCCCTCGTCCCCCGGGCCCCCCCTCCCCTGTCCCTATCCTCCTGTCCCCGTCTCCTAAGCCATGGCATCCTCTTTTCCTCCCCTCTCCCCCTCCTCATCCCTGTTGCCCTCTTGGCAGGTCCCCGGACTCGCACACGCTCAGTGGACATTCGCGCGCCGGAGATCACCGCCATCAGTGTATCGTGTGTGCCGTCATGTTTAGTGTTCAGTGTTTACCGTCACACTCCATCGTTCACCAGTGCCATCGTCTCCTTCAGTGTTTGTGCGTCGTCTCAACAGTTTGCAGTGTGGCTTATCGTCGAGTGTGAACGGCTCCGTGTTTGTTTCTCTGTGTCTCCTGTTTTATTGCCCACCATTTTGTAACTTTTATGTTTTTCTCCTGTTTTTGCTGATTGTACCTTCTATGGCTGAAGAGCAGCGTAGTATGCTGCTGACAGCCTGCCTGCTGTCCAGGCTTTAAAATAACAATAAAGTAAAAAAAAAAAAAAAAAAAAAAAAAAAAAAAAAGATGGAACGATCGTCACCATCTCCGGCGGTACACCGCAAGGTTAACGCCCTTCGATAGTGCCATTTTCGCGCTAATCGAAGTGCTAGGGGTTCCAGGTGCCAGCCAGCCAGCCAGCCAGCCAGCCAGCCAGCCAGCAGTTCCCGGTCCCGGCCTGCAGCAGTGGTCCCGCAGCCAGCCAGCCAGCCAGCCAGCCAGCCCTCCGGTGGCAGCAGCAGTCCAGCCAGCAGCAGTCCAGCCAGCAGCAGCAGCAGCAGCAGCAGCAGCCGCCGCCGCCGCCGCCGCACCGGCCCCGTCCGCGGCAGCAGCGTCCCTGCCTCTCGCCGTCGCCGTCCGTCGTCCCCCAGTGCGTGTCCTGTCCTTTTAGTGCTGTGTTTTTCTTTCTTCTTCTTGTCGTCATGTCCGCCCCCACCACCACCGTCACTACTACCACCACCGCCATCGTGTATACGTCCCCTTCCGCCGCCTCCACCACTATCACTTGGTGTGCCCAGTCCCACCCCCCTCCTTCCATCCCTCCCCTCCTCTCTATCCCTTCGCCCTCGCTCTTTGTCTCCCCATCTCCCGCCTCTTCCTCTCGTTCTGATCCTTTCCCCCCACTCCCCCAGCCTGTCACTGCAGCTCCGGCTAGGGTGGTGGCCCGTCGGGCCACTGCCCACGCCCAGCTCTCCCCATCGCCATCGCCATCGCCATCGCCATCACCGCCACCACCGTCATCATCGTCACCATCACCATCACTGCCACATTCGCCTGCACCGTCACAGTCACTATCTCCGGCGCCGACTGCTGCGTCCGTGCCGGGACCTGTCCCTTCCCACCACCTCCCCATCGTTCCCGTCCCTCCTGTCACCACCCGCCCATCTGCCGCTGTCAAACGCCCTAGTGGCGCCTCCACTTCCTCTGCTCCTAAAAAGGCTCCACCCCGCCCGCCATCCCCACCCCAAAATGCCATGGACGTCTCCCCACCAGGCCCCGCTCCCTCCTCCTCCTCCTCCTCCTCCTCCCCACCCGGTCTCTACAAATATCTCCTGTCCCGTCCCGATCCTTCCTTCCTCGAGGCCCGGAATCTCTCCCTCCTCCTCCGCCAACATTTCCCTGGCGTCCCCATCTCTCTCCTTACTCCCAGACGGGATTCTGTTCTTATCTCCTCCCCCAGCCAAACCCTCCATACTGACATCCTCTCCCGCCTCCCCATCACCCGTTTTGGTCCTCACGCCTCCCTCACCCCTGCTCCCTCCCCATCTCCTACCCGCCAACCCCAACCCCCGCGTCGCCCGCCGACCCTCACCGCCGTGATCACTCGGCTTAGCCCGTCGATCACGGAGGAGGAGGTGCTGGCGGAGCTGAAGGCCCATCCCACCCTGGAGGTGCGGGCGGTCCGCCGCATTTTCAACGCGACCGGCCCCACCTGCCTTATGCGGGTTTTCTCTGAGGACGCCCCCTCCATTGACCGTCTCCTGAAGGAGGGTGCCCTCCTCTTCAATCAGCGGTACAAGGTCGACCCCTCCCGTTCCCCCCCTCAATCCCTGCGCTGCCAGAGATGTCTGCGCTACAATGCACATCCAACAGCAGAGTGCCGCGAGGCCCCCACCTGCCCGCATTGTCGGCAAGCGCACTTCCTCCGGCAGTGCCCCAACCTCCAATCCCCTCCCTCCTGTAATACCTGCAGACTCCCCCACCCCACCTACTCCCAAAAGTGCAAAGCCCGACCCCCTCCCACCACTCCTGAACTCACCGTACCTGTCCGTCCCCTGGACGCCCCCACCCCTCCTGGCAATTCCCTTCGTCCCCCCCCCACTGCTGAGGACATCATCAGGTTCCTCACCATTGTCCTTCAAAACGTCCATCCCTTTCAGCGCCCCCACACCTTACAACAGATCTCCCTCGCCGCCCGTTCCATATTCCACCTTAAAATGTACGCCACCTTTTCCAATAACCAGGCCCATTTCACCTTCTCCCGCCTTGACACCCTCGTCTAAGTCCTTATCATGGCGCGACAGCATCGTATCCTTTTCAACAATATCCGCTCCCTTCCCGCCAACAAGAACCTCTTCCTGCACACCCTTGCTACCCACCGTGTGGATGCCTTCCTCCTCAATGAAACCTTCCTCCAACCCCACCCCTCCATCCACACCTCCCCCTATCTCCTCCACCGCTCCGATAATCCCCTCCCAGTTGCGCGTGGCGGAGTTGCCATTGGCCACCACCGCCAGATCCCCGTTCGGCTCCAGCCTCTCCTTCCCGACCCCACCGAACACCTGATCCTTAGTCTCTTCTTCCCCGGCCTTACCATTACCTGTGCCACCATCTATGTCCGCCCCAACGCCCCTCTTCCTTTCGACTTCCTCTCCCACATCGACCGTACCTTCTCCTCCTATGTGATCGCCGCCGACCTCAACATCCATAGTCGCTCCGCTGCCCAGTTACGGCGGTGGCATCGGTTCCTCTCCTCCCTTCAAGGCGACCTCATCCCCATCCCCCAGCACACTCGTCCCGAATCCAACTCCACTCCCGATGTTATCCTCTCCTCCCCCAACCTCCTTGGTCGCATTACGGTGGATGTCCTGGAGCCTATTGGTAGCGACCATCTCCCTGTCCTCCTCACCGTTTCAGACGGCCGTCGCCCCCGCCCCGACCCTCGTCATGACCCTCCCCCTAAGTACATCCATGACTATTCCCGTGCCAACTGGAATGCCTACCGGGATACCCTCTCCACTCTGGTCGATAGCCACCCTCTCGCCTACCGCCGTCCCGATGATGTCACCCATGCCGCCTCCTTTCTCCAGCAGACCTTGTCTGAGGCCGTGGAGGCCCACGTCCCTACTGTTGCCATCCACCCCCACCGTCCTACCCTACCACCACAGGCCGTCCTCCTCCTCCGTGAATCCCGTCGTCTCTACCGTGCCTTCCTCCGCACGCGTGACCCGGACACACTACGACGCCACCGGCAACTACAGCGACACATTCGAAATTTGCTCGCGGCCAAGAAACGCCGGGACTGGCGACCGACATGCACCCGTTTAACTGCTACCCTCCCTATAAACTCGTCCAAGTTCTGGACCGCCTTCCGTCGCCTTACCGGAACTAAACCCTCCCCCTACTATCCTCTTCTCCACGATGATCACCCCTTCCCTGACGCCCTTAGTAAGGCCAATCACTTTGCCTCCTACCTGTCCGATGTGTTTTCCATCCCTGATGATCCCCAGTTCGATTACTCCCTCTTCCCAGATATCCGCGATCGAACTGACACCTCTGTCCCTCCCCTCGCTCCTGGTTTCCAGTACTTGGACAACATTCCACACATGGACCTTAATGCCCCCATCACCACACAGGATCTCATCAATACACTCCGCACCAAACGCAACACCGCTCCTGGTCACGATTGTGTCACCTACCGTCACCTTCGTGAAGTTCCTGTCTCTTTTCTCTCCACCCTGGCCAGGCTCTACAATGTAGTCCTGTCCACCGGTTACTACCCCGACCTGTGGAAAACCTCCCGTATCCTCATGTTCCTCAAACCTGGCAAACCGCCGTCCGCCGTCTCCTCCTACCGTCCCATCAGCCTTACCTCGGTCTTCAGCAAGGTCCTGGAATCTATCCTCACCCGCCGCATCCACCAGCATCTCCGCCAGCACCGCCTCCTCCCCGTTACCCAGTGTGGCTTTCGGCCGTCCTTCTCTTCCGACGATCTTCTCCTTCACCTCACTCATCTCCTTTCCGAACAGCTCAATTCCCGTCGCTCCGCAATCTTCCTCTCTCTTGACCTCGAACGCGCATATGACCGCGTATGGCATTCCGGTCTCCTCTTCAAGCTCCAAACCTTCGCCCTTCCCATTAACTACGTTCGTCTGATCGGTTCCTTTCTCTCCCGCCGTCCTTCCTCTGTCACCATCCATAACACCGATTCCTACACCTTTTTCCCCTCCGCCGGTGTGCCCCAAGGCTCCGTCCTCTCCCCCCTTCTGTACTTGTTGTACACGGCGGACATGCCGCCGCCGTCACCCCCCGTCCACCTTCTCCAGTTTGCCGATGACACCGCCTTCCTCGCCCTTGCCCCCACCCTGCGACGCTCCCAACACCTTCTCCAATCCCATCTTGACCGGTTCACCGCTTGGTGCAACCAGTGGTTGCTCAAGGTCAATCCTTCCAAAACCCAGGCTATCATTGTAGGCAAAACCACTCCCTCCTTCCGCCTCCTTGATTTCTATCTCACCGTTTATGGCCGTCCCATCGCTCTCACCCCCACCCTTAAGTACCTTGGCGTCACCCTCGACCGTCGCCTCTCCTGGACTCCCCATCTCCAGACAATCCAAGCCAAGGCACGTTCCCGACTCCGTCTCCTCAAGCTCCTTTCCGGCCGAACGTGGGGTCTGGACCCCTCCACCATCCTCCACACCTATAAGTCCCTCATCCGCCCTATCCTCTGTTACGCCCATCCCGCCTGGATCTCCGCCCCCCCATCCTTTTATAAATCCCTCCAAATCCTTGAACGCCATGCTCTCCGCCTTGCCTATCGCATCCGTCTCCCTTCCCCCACGCGGATCCTGTATGACCTTATCCCCTTCCCCCACCTCCTCCTCTTCCTCGAAAGGATACGAATCCTATACACCTCCCGTAAACTCGATCCTCCTCACCCGCTCGTCTCCCCGATCCTCTCCCACCCCCGCCCGCTGCCGCGCCTGTACTCCCACGTCCCACCTGGTCTCCATCTCTCCACCCTCCTTACCCTCTCCCGAGGTGGCTTCCGCCAGCTCCCCCTCCCTGATGATGCCCTCCTCCCCTCCATCTACCCCTCCTACCAACTTTGATCCTCCCGCCCTCCTCCTGTGCTTGCTCCTCAGGGCACCCTCCCTCCCTTCTCTCCCTTTTCCCTCCCTCCTCCTTTTCTCGTCCCTCGTCCCCCGGGCCCCCCCCTCCCCTGTCCCTATCCTCCTGTCCCCGTCTCCTAAGCCATGGCATCCTCTTTTCCTCCCCTCTCCCCCTCCTCCTCCCTGTTGCCCTCTTGGCAGGTCCCCGGACTCGCACACGCTCAGTGGACATTCGCGCGCCGGAGATCCCCGCCATCAGTGTATCGTGTGTGCCGTCATGTTTAGTGTTCAGTGTTTACCGTCACACTCCATCGTTCACCAGTGCCATCTTCTCCTTCAGTGTTTGTGCGTCGTCTCAACAGTTTGCAGTGTGGCTTATCGTCGAGTGTGAACGGCTCCGTGTTTGTTTCTCTGTGTCTCCTGTTTTATTGCCCACCATTTTGTAACTTTTATGTTTTTCTCCTGTTTTTGCTGATTGTACCTTCTATGGCTGAAGAGCAGCGTAGTATGCTGCTGACAGCCTGCCTGCTGTACAGGCTTTAAAATAACAATAAAGTAAAAAAAAAAAAATAAAAAGATGGAACGATCATCTCCGGCGGTACACCGCAAGGTTACCGCCCTTCGATAGTGCCATTTTCGCGCTAATCGAAGTGCTAGGGGTTCCAGGTGCCAGCCAGCCAGCCAGCAAGCAGCAGCAGCAGCAGCAGCAGTTCCCGGTCCCGGCCTGCAGCAGTGGTCCCGCAGCCAGCCAGCCAGCCCTCCAGCCAGCAGCAGCAGCAGCAGCAGCAGCCGCCGCCGCCGCCCCGGCCCCGTCAGCAGCGTCCCTGCCTCTCGCCGTCGCCGTCGCCGTCGCCGTCGCCGTCGCCGTCGCCGTCGCCGTCCGTCGTCTCCCAATGTGTGTCCTGTCCTTTTAGTGCTGTGGTTTTTCTTTCTTCTTCTTGTCATCATGTCCGCCCCCTCCACCACCGTCACTACTACCACCACCGCCATCGTGTATACGTCCCCTTCCGCCGCCTCCACCACTATCACTTGGTGTGCCCAGTCCCACCCCCCTCCTTCCTTCCCTCCCCTCCTCTCTATCCCTTCGCCATCGCTCTTTGTCGCCCCCTCTCCCGCATCTTCCTCTCGTTCTGATCCTTTCCCCCCACTCCCCCGGCCTGTCACTGCAGCTCCGGCTAGGGTGGTGGCCCGCCGGGCCACTGCCCACGCCCAGCTCTCCCCGTCGCCATCGCCATCACCGCCGCCACTGCCACCGCCACCGCCACCACCGCCACCACCGTCATCATCGTCACTATCACCATCACTGCCACATTCACCTGCACCGTCACAGTCACTATCTCCGGCGCCGACTGCTGCGTCCGTGCCGGGACCTGTCCCTTCCCACTACCTCCCCATCGTTCCCGTCCCTCCTGTCACCACCCGCCCATCTGCCGCTGTCAAACGCCCTAGTGGCGCCTCCACTTCCTCTGCTCCTAAAAAGGCTCCACCCCGCCCCCCAACCCCACCCCAAAATGCCATGGACGTCTCCCCACCAGGCCCCGCTCCCTCCTCCTCCTCCTCCCCACCCGGTCTCTACAAATATCTCCTGTCCCGTCCCGATCCTTCCTTCCTCGAGGCCCGGAATCTCTCCCTCCTCCTCCGCCAACATTTCCCTGGCGCCCCCATCTCTCTCTTTACTCCCAGACGGGATTCTGTTCTTATCTCCTCCCCCAGCCCAACCCTCCATACTGACATCCTCTCCCGCCTCCCCATCACCCGTTTTGGTCCTCACGCCTCCCTCACCCCTGCTCCCTCCCCATCTCCTACCCGCCAACCCCAACCCCCGCGTCGCCCGCCGACCCTCACCGCCGTGATCACTCGGCTTAGCCCGTCGATCACGGAGGAGGAGGTGCTGGCGGAGCTGAAGGCGCATCCCACCCTGGAGGTGCGGGCAGTCCGCCGCATTTTCAACGCGACCGGCCCCACCCGCCTTATGCGGGTTTTCTCTGAGGACGCCCCCTCCATTGACCGTCTCCTGAAGGAGGGTGCCCTCCTCTTCAATCAGCGGTACAAGGTCGACCCCTCCCGTTCCTCCCCTCCATCCCTGCGCTGCCAGAGATGTCTGCGCTACAATGCACATCCAACAGCAGAGTGCCGCGAGGCCCCCACCTGCCCGCATTGTCGGCAAGCGCACTTCCTCCGGCAGTGCCCCAACCTCCAATCCCCTCCCTCCTGTAATACCTGCAGCCTCCCCCACCCCACCTACTCCCAAAAGTGTAAAGCCCGACCCCCTCCCACCACTCCTGAACTCACCATACCTGTCCGTCCCGTGGACGCCCCCACCCCTCCTGGCAATTCCCTTCGTCCCCCCCCCCCCACTGCTGAGGACATCATCAGGTTCCTCACAATTGTCCTCCAAAACGTCCATCCCTTTCAGCGCCCCCACACCTTACAACAGATCTCCCTCGCCGCCCGTTCCATATTCCACCTTAAAATGTACGCCACCTTTTCCAATAACCAGGCCCATTTCACCTTCTCCCGCCTTGACACCCTCGTATAAGTCCTTATCATGACGCGACAGCATCGTATCCTTTTCAACAATATCCGCTCCCTTCCCGCCAACAAGAACCTCTTCCTGCACACCCTTGCTACCCACCGTGTGGATGCCTTCCTCCTCAATGAAACCTTCCTCCAACCCCACCACTCCATCCACACCTCCCCCTATCTCCTCCACCGCTCCGATAATCCCCTCCCAGTTGCGCGTGGCGGAGTTGCCATTGGCCACCACCGCCAGATCCCCGTTCGGCTCCAGCCTCTCCTTCCCGACCCCACCGAACACCTGATCCTTAGTCTCTTCTTCCCCAGCCTTACCATTACCTGTGCCACCATCTATGTCCGCCCCAACGCCCCTCTTCCTTTCGACTTCCTCTCCCACATCGACCGTACCTTCTCCTCCTATGTGATCGCCGCCGACCTCAACATCCATAGTCGCTCCGCTGCCCAGTTACGGCGGTGGCATCGGTTCCTCTCCTCCCTTCAAGGCGACCTCATCCCCATCCCCCAGCACACTCGTCCCGAATCCAACTCCACTCCCGATGTTATCCTCTCCTCCCCCAACCTCCTTGGTCGCATTACGGTGGATGTCCTGGAGCCTATTGGTAGCGACCATCTCCCTGTCCTCCTCACCGTTTCAGACGGCCGTCGCCCCCGCCCCGACCCTCGTCATGACCCTCCCCCTAAGTACATCCATGACTATTCCCGTGCCAACTGGAATGCCTACCGGGATACCCTCTCCACTCAGGTCGATAGCCACCCTCTCGCCTACCGCCGTCCCGATGATGTCACCCATGCTGCCTCCTTTCTCCAGCAGACCTTGTCTGAGGCCGTGGAGGCCCACGTCCCTACTGTTGCCATCCACCCCCACCGTCCTACCTTACCACCACAGGCCGTCCTCCTCCTCCGTGAATCCCGTCGTCTCTACCGTGCCTTCCTCCGCACGCGTGACCCGGACACCCTACGACGCCACCGGCAACTACAGCGACACATTCGAAATTTGCTCGCGGCCAAGAAACGCCGGGACTGGTGACAGACATGCACCCGTTTAAATGCTACCCTCCCTATAAACTCGTCCAAGTTCTGAACCGCCTTCCGTCGCCTTACCGGAACTAAACCCTCCCCCTACTATCCTCTTCTCCACGATGATCACCCTTTCCCTGACGCCCTTAGTAAGGCCAATCACTTTGCCTCCTACCTGTCCGATGTGTTTTCCATCCCTGATGATCCCCAGTTTGATTACTCCCTCTTCCCAGATATCCGTGATCGGACTGACACCTCTGTCCCTCCCCTCGCTCCTGGTTTCCAGTACTTGGACAACATTCCACACACGGACCTTAATGCCCCCATCACCACACAGGATCTCATCAATACACTCCGCACCAAACGCAACACCGCTCCTGGTCACGATCGTGTCACCTACCGTCACCTTCGTGAAGCTCCTGTCTCTTTTCTCTCCACCCTGGCCAGGCTCTACAATGTAGTCCTGTCCACCGGTTACTACCTCGACCTGTGGAAAACCTCCCGTATCCTCATGTTCCTCAAACCTGGCAAACCGCCGTCCGCCGTCTCCTCCTACCGTCCCATCAGCCTTACCTCGGTCTTCAGCAAGGTCCTGGAATCTATCCTCACCTGCCGCATCCACCAGCATCTCCGCCAGCACCGCCTCCTCCCCGTTACCCAGTGTGGCTTTCGGTCATCCTTCTCTTCCGATGATCTTCTCCTTCACCTCACTCATCTCCTTTCCGAACAGCTCAATTCCCGTCGCTCCGCAATCTTCCTCTCTCTTGACCTCGAACGCGCATATGACCGCGTATGGCATTCTGGTCTCCTCTTCAAGCTCCAAACCTTCGCCCTTCCCATTAACTACGTTCGTCTGATCGGTTCCTTTCTCTCCCGCCGTCCTTCCCATGTCACCATCCATAACACCGATTCCTACACCTTTTTCCCCTCCGCCGGTGTGCCCCAAGGCTCCGTCCTCTCCCCCCTTCTGTACTTGTTGTACACGGCGGACATGCCGCCGCCGTCACCCCCCGTCCACCTTCTCCAGTTTGCCGATGACACCGCCTTCCTTGCCCTTGCCCCCACCCTGCGACGCTCCCAACACCTTCTCCAATCCCATCTTGACCGGTTCACCGCTTGGTGCAACCAGTGGTTGCTCAAGGTCAATCCTTCCAAAACCCAGGCGATCATTGTAGGTAAAACCACTCCCTCCTTCCGCCTCCTTGATTTCTATCTCACCGTTTATTGCCGTCCCATCGCTCTCACCCCCACCCTTAAGTACCTTGGCGTCACCCTCGACCGTCGCCTCTCCTGGACTCCCCATCTCCAGACAATCCAAGCCAAGGCACGTTCCCGACTCCGTCCCCTCAAGCTCCTTTCCAGCCGAACGTGGGGTCTGGACCCCTCCACCATCCTCCACACCTATAAGTCCCTCATCCGCCCTATCCTCTGTTACGCCCATCCAGCCTGGATCTCCGCCCCCCCTTCCTTTTATAAATCCCTCCAAATCCTTGAACGCCATGCTCTCCGCCTTGCCTATCGCATCCGTCTCCCTTCCCCCACGCGGATCCTGTATGACTTTATCCCCTTCCCCCACCTCCTCCTCTTCCTCGAAAGGATACGAATCCTATACACCTCCCGTAAACTCGATCCTCCTCACCCGCTCGTCTCCCCGATCCTCTCGCACCCCCGCCCGCTGCCGCGCCTGTACTCCCATGTCCCACCCGGTCTCCATCTCTCCACCCTCCTTACCCTCTCCCAAGGTGGCTTCCGCCAGCTCCCCCTCCCTGATGATGCCCTCCTCCCCTCCATCTACCCCTCCTACCAACTTTGATCCTCCCGCCCTCCTCCTGTGCTTGCTCCTCAGGGCACCCTCCCTCCCTTCTCTCCCTTTTCCCTCCCTCCTCCTTTTCTCGTCCCTCGTCCCCCGGGCCCCCCCTCCCCTGTCCCTATCCTCCTGTCCCCGTCTCCTACGCCATGGCATCCTCTTTTCCTCCCCTCTCCCCCTCCTGATCCCTGTTGCCCTCTTGGCAGGTCCCCGGACTCGCACACGCTCAGTGGACATTCGCGCGCCGGAGATCACCGCCATCAGTGTATCGTGTGTGCCGTCATGTTTAGTGTTCAGTTTCGCCGTCACGCTCCATTGTTCACCAGTGACATCGTCTTCTTCAGTGTTTGTGCGTCGGGTCTCCAGTTCATAGTGTGGATTGTCCTCAAGTGTGAACGGCTTCTTGTGCTTTTATATTCTTGTGTCTCCTGTTTTTTCCCGCCGTTTTTCTATGTAATGTTTCTTCTTTGTTTTATCTCCATGTACTCTCTTCGGCTGAAGAGCGGCGTATTGTGCTGCTGCCAGCCTACCTGGTTGTTCAGGTTTCAAAATTACAATAAAGAAAAAAAAAAAAAAAAAAGATGGAACGATTTGTACTTATCTTTATTAATGATCAATTTTTGTAAGGTACGGATTGTATATCCGTCCCTATATAAGAAGCCCAAATTGAGTATCGGTAATTCTTCAGTGCTTTACTATACGTGAAAGATATCTTCTCCTTCCAACATTTGCCTTATCAACTGCAATATGGGGCTGACGTATTTGTATTTATCCCTGGTCTCCCAGTAATTCCCAACAAGCAACTCCTCAAGCTAAGGGTCAAATCGGGTAAACTGGTAGTATTTCCAAACTTCGACTTTCGAAGAAGTCGGAAACTTAGTTTTAAACCTATATCGAGTTTACAGTAAAGCAACCACCTTTCTTTTATTTTCGTGTTTATCTTCCTTGTCTGCCCAGTTTGTAAATTTCATCGATTTAATGGTTGCATGATAGTTTAGTTTTTTGTATGAAATTCCAAGGGTACTATCGCCTTCCCTCGCTCCAGTATTTAAATTACAGTAAGCTTTTCTTTCGTCGAAGGCGCACAGCTTTGGAAATCCAGGCAAGTAGATCCTATTTAGTAATGGGCTTTGTGAGTTCTAAGGGACGAAAAGCGGAACACAAAATTGTTACAGAGAAAACAGGAAATGTAATGTACATTCGGATTCTGGGATGCAAACAGGCTGATCGGTTAATATGATTGTGGCTAGAATATCGTATTTTCCCATAGCATATAAATGTATAGGATCTGTTTAGACTGTGACGTATGTACTAAAGCTGCACGTGAAGTGTTGTACTCATGAACTTTATAAACGGCAGATTTAGTTTCATAGCTGTGTTGTATGCAACTTACTACTGTTGTAGTGGCATCCGTCATATTCATTCCTGAACAAAAAACAACAACTGATTAATTTTACTAAAATTACCACACTATCTACAATAAACAACACTATATTAAGCTTAACACAAAATCGTTAACTCAATGAAACGAATTCCACTACAAACACAGCCGACACTCGAACAATTCTGGATAATGAGCAAAAGCAAACTGCGCCCATTACAGCACACAAACGAAAACCCTGAACACACCACAAGAGAGCACAACAAACCACAACACGACAACATCTACAAACACGCCACACTCACAAGGCAAACTCCGCGCCGTCATGACGTCACACGACAACACCCGTACGTCACGGGTCAAAGCCGACGCGTGGTATCGGACGCTTCTGTCGTCCCCTCTCAGATTATATTAGTGAATTATGTTTTCTTCTAAATTTTGATTAAAATAACCTCATGGCTGGCAGACAGCTATGGTGGTGAAGGGTCATTCATTATTTACATCATTCCACATGGAATGAGCAAGAGCTGCGCATGCAATGCAAATAGAGCAAAACATACATTCAGATTTATTGTTGTCATTGTCAGCAGCAGTGGGAAGTACATCAGTGGGGATTGTGGATAGAGCAACAGTTGGCTCTCGCCTTCCTGTGCATCGTACTGCAGCTGAGATTGCTGTGTGGTGCCTAAAAATCAGTCATTATAGTGGGCACATAGGTGTCAAGAAAGAACAGCAGTTGGCTGACTCTTAGTCACTCCCACAATCACAGTTACTTTAATCAAGGCGTAGTGTGGTTGTGAAAAAATCATTTCATGCTGAAATTTGATCTGCACTATCAATACAAGACAGAAATATAACTTTTGTGTAAACTTTGCATCCTTAACTAAGATTTAACAAAGTTATGTATTATGGTATGAAGATATTTGAGAAGCTCCCATCTAACATACAAGAAATTAGTTATCTCAGGAAATTCAAAGGAAAATTTAAAAAATACGTCAGTAGTGACTCCTTCCATTGATTATCTTAGTGCAAGGATTTCATTCCTACTTTAGGTGGATGGCAGGTAGTGTGCTGTAAACTGTCCTATGTAATTACATATGTAGGTTACTGTTTTTTCTAAAAAAATACTTGATTAATGAACTAAATATCATGTTTCTTATAAGGCATCCTGAAGGTAACTAATGTGACTGAAGTAGCAGCAGCTTTCTTTCTAATTCACTAGAACACATTTAACTGGCATAAAAAGAACTAGCATTAAGCAGTATTGTGATATTTTCTTGTTAATATAGTGTACAGCTTAAACAATGTTTGGTTGTCTTTTGTTAATGTTTACCTTCACTTACTCCCTGTAGGTTCACTTCCTTGGTGGTAGAGTAGAAGAAATTCCTATTCTTTTTCACCTTCTTGGTCGGATGATGAATGAGTAGAATAAATTTCTATTCTTTTGAAATTGTGATGGTTTATTTATGTCAAGAAATGTTAGTAAATGTATATAATGTGAAGGTGATATTAGAACACGTACCTATATAATGAGTGTCGATAAATCCATAGCATCACTATCTTCAGCTGTCTAGTTGCAGTGTGAATGCAATACATGATCAGATTAGCTGACTAAATGTGCCACCATTTGACAACTTAATATGTAGTTAAATGTAGGAGTTTTTTGAAAATGATTTGAACCTAATTGGCCACAGAGTGGTGTATTGTACATACAAAATTCATATTGCTGATCAGTACATACATAATTCTTTTCTAATTTGACATGTATTGCTGTTATTCTAATTTGACATCTAATGATGCTATTCTACTCACGTTTGTTCTTTCCGTTACTGCCAGGTTCTATCTTAAAATATGCAATAATTCATTCAATATATCTCTGATGTATTTTCAGAAACACATTGCAAATCCAGTACCCCAACAGAGTGACTACAGGATTTCACAAACAAACGTTCTCAGCCAACACCCTATATTTTCTGGGATGATTACTAGAGATAGGCAACAGCCAGTACCCAAGATCATTATTTTTATTTTACCATCTGTGTCAAATTAATGTGTCTGGTAATATATTAATAATGTTATATCACTGTCTGTAGTAGTATCATAGATACACTTTAAGAAAATGAAATGGTTTACATTCCACTGTGAAAACCCATGTCATAAAATGTTTACTGCCGTGAATGACACGTGTATCTCTTGTGTTGGAGTTACTGTTGCAGTGAATGTGATTTTTTAGTATGACATGTTAAAAACAACAGCAGTAAAATAAATTTGTTTATTGCAAAAGGAGTTACCGGTGTGTCTTTTACATATGTTGTATTGTCCCATCTTATACATGTGTTGCTCACAATCCCTGCTCCCGTCCCCACCCACAGAAAGTAATTACAGAATCATGAATCTGTGTTGTGATTGGTTCTGCGTGGAATGTTGTTATAATATATTAAATTATTCAAAATTTGTTTGCTTACTGTGAACTATTAGACATCAGCTGTATTAGGTATATTAGTGACATGTGAAAATTTGTGCCAGAGTGCAACTTGAGCCTCATCAAAGATTCACTGTGTATATATTTAAAAGAAGGTATAATGAGCTAATTGTAACACATTCGGCCAGTGATACACAGCTTCTTATATGGCATGTGTTCAGTTCTTTTTCTTTGATTCATTCCACGAATCACCTCTCCTCTGCTTGTAACTTCAGATTGATCAGTCTGTGAGAGTACATAATGGGCTATGAAAATGAACACTTATTTACAACAGTTCCTACTAGATAAGTTCAGTTTGGTTTGATCTTCTGGATGTGACATGATCTCGAATAAAACAAGTTGAAGTAGTAACAGTTATGACCAGTGCTTGATTTATAAAAAAGAAGAGGTACCAGTACTTTGGCTTGTCAGAGGTATCAGTATGGCATACCATCACAAATCGAGCACTGGTTGTAACAACCAAAGCAGTTGTTTGGTTTAGAATAGTGATGGCAGTAACTGTACCTGGATTGCTTCGTCTTGTCACAGCAATGAAACATGAAGATATGTGTTAGACAGTTTTATGAAAAGGATAGTTGCTACCCACCACAAAGTGGAGTCGCTGATTCGCAGATAGGCACAACAAAAAGACTGTCAAACACAGCTTTCAGCTAAACAGGTCTTCATTAGATTTAAACAGCACACAACACAACACACAAACACAACATTCGCAGACGCGGCCACAGTCTCTGGCTGCCAAGGGAAGACTTTTAGCGTCTTTCACTGCTGTTCACATTCTGGCCTTGGCAGCCAGATGCTGAGGCCAGGTATGTGTGTTTGTGTTTACGCACACTGCCGCTGCCACTCAAACAAACTGATATACAAAATAGGTCTTATGAATTTTTGTGTGGTGGAGGGGTTGGAGGCAGAGGGGAAAGTTTGCACTGCTCACATGCAAAAATCTATCTTAGTATGTATTAATTAAGAAATCCCAACCTAATCATGAATCTGCCACTATAGATTTAGCATTGCGTTAACATACCAGAATTAAACAATTATTTGAAAGTGATGAATGAAATCAGAACATTTTGTGATTGGCTCTGTATGGGATCTGATCCCTGTCACATTCATCTTTTTTTGTTGTAATATATATGGTTACACTGACGCAAAACTTCAGAAAGAGTACACAAGATGAATACTCCATAAAACAAGATTGATGGAAAAAAGGAAGTTAACTGTTTAGTATTTCAAAAAGAATCACCATAGCTGTGAATACATTTATGCCCCTGTGAGACAAGATGGTCAATCGCTTCATGGAAAAATGTTTGTGGTGTACTACGAACTCTTGGTGTGAACCAAACGAATGACCAAGAATGGTTCTTTAGGGCTCCAAAAATATGGAAATCACATGAGGAGAGATTGGGACTGTATGGAGGTTGTGTGAAAGCTTCCCAGACAAAACTCTGCATCATAGTTTAAGCAACCTGCCAGTAAAATGCCTGCCAAGACTATATAGGGTATGTTGCAGAAGTTTTGCTGGGAAACACATATTCTCCATAAAGCCCCAATGTCTCTCCATGTGATTTCCATATTTTTAAAGTGCTGAAGAAAGGCATTCATGGCTGTCCCTTTGCTTCAGATAAAGAGGTGTGTGTCTGGCAACATTTTTCCACAAAGGCATTGACCATTGTAAGGCAATTACAGTGGAATAAATGTGTTAACAACTATGGCAAGTACTTCAGTATTAATGAGTAGGTAACTTACATTTTTCCACATTTTTCATATTTGACTGCCCTTGTATGCCACTCTCATAAGTTTGCTTTTGTAGCTCTGTGTACTACGTACACAAGTACTCTATTATTATTTGACAGCATTTTTTCTAATGCCATGTTCCCTTCATGATCTTGCAGCGGTGTGCTGGGTTAAAGCTATCCCAAATTTGGTAGGTTTTCATAATGTAGCTAGATTTATCTGCAGTGCTAAAGCAATCAACAGTAGCTTCAGAAACACTGATTGACATGCATGCACCATTTTGGATTTGAGAACTGTAGACTCACTTTTTTAAGGTGGGAACAGTAGAATACGTACTTCTATTTTACAGTTGACGAACTTGATACTTGTGAAGTTGGAGTAACTGCATTTTGTATAAATCTACTACTTAAATAACTTTCTTATTTCTTTTTTTTATATTCCACTGGCTGTGGATGTGCCACATTTGCACAAAGCACAAAAATTCCTATTTAAGTGATGTTTCAGTAAAATTCATTATCTGTCAGTTTAACTGAGTTCTGCTAATGTAATCATTGCATGTGTTCTTTTAAGAGAAATCTGTAATTTGCATATTGTGAGCTAACAATTGTTTATTTTCAGAATGACATAAATTATTTGAAAGACCTCATTTCACTCTATCAGTAAACATTTTATTATTTGTGAAAATTAATTAACTAAAATGTCATTCACAATTAAATTTCCACATACTGAAAATAATATTATTATTTGGACCTCTGCAAGCCTTCCTGCACTTCAATGCTGCCTTCCAGCTTCTCAGCCTCCATACAGACAAATAGCCTCACATAACTACTGAAGCTCCAGTTACGCAGTATTTCATTCTTTTGCAGTTACATGGAATTTCTATATTTTTTTTTAGTTTGTTTAATTTAAGCAGTATTTTTTCCACCTTCATTTGCATTGTAAGGAAATGGAAATCCATCATTCTGGCAGAAACAGCTGTGCCAAATATGGCAGCTGAGGAAACTCGGGAAAGGAAAGCAGATAAACTGAAATAAATAATAGCCATAAAATCAAACATGAACCATGAATCTTGCCATTGGTGGGGAGGTTTTTGTGCCTCAGCGATACAGATGGCCGTACCATAGGTGCAACCACAACAGAGGGTTATCTGTTGAGAGGCCAGACAAACATGTGGTTCCTGAAGAGGGGCGGCATCATTTTTGGTAGTTGCAGGGGCAAGACTCTGGATGATTGATTGATTTGGCCTTGTAACACTAACCAAAATGGCCTTGCTGTGCTGGCACTGCGGACAGCTGAAGCAAGGGGAAACTACAGCCATAATTTTTCCCGAGGGCATGCAGCTTTACTGTATGATTAAATGATGATGGCATCCTTTTGGTTAAATATTCCGGAGGTAAAATAGTCCCCCATTCGGATCTCCAGGCGTGGACTACTCATGAGGACATCATTATGAGGAGAAAGAAAACTGACATTCTACGGATCAGAGTGTGGAATGTCAGATCCCTTAACCGGGCAGGTAGGTTAGAAAATTTAAAAAGGGAAATAGATAGGTTAAAGTTAGATATAGTAGGAATTAGTGAAGTTCGGTGGCAGGAGGAACAAGGCTTTTGGTCAGGCGAATACAGGATCATAAATACAAAATCAAATAGGGGTAATGCAGGAGTAGCTTTAATAATGAATAGGAAAATAGGAGTGCAGGTAAGGTACTACAAACAGCATAGTGAACACATTATTGTGATCAAGATAAACACGAAGCCCATGCCTACTACAGTAGTACAAGTTTATATGCCAACTAGCTCAGCAGATGATGAAGAAATTGATGAAATGTATGATGAGAGAAAAGAAATTATTCAGGTAGTGAAGGGAGACGAAAATCTAATAGTCATTGGTGACTGGAATTCGAGTGTAGGAAAAGGTATTGAAGGAAACATAGTACGTGAATATGGATTGGGGCTAAGAAATGAAAGAGGAGGCCGTATGGTAGAATTTTGCACAGAGCAAAACTTAATCATAGCTAACACATGGTCCAAGAATCATGAAAGAAGGTTGTATACATGCAAGAATTGTAGATTAAACCTGAAGAAACTGCAAAGAGGTAGGAATTTAAGGAGATGGGCTCTGGATAAACTGAAAGAACCAGAGGTTGTACAGAGTTTCAGGGAGAGCATAAGGGAACAATTTACAGGAATGAGGGAAATAAATACAGTAGAAGAAGAATGGGTAGCTCTGAGGGATGAAGTAATGCAGGCAGCAGAGGATCAAGTAGGTAAAAAGATAAGGACTAGTTGAAATCCTTGGGTAACAGAAGAAATATTGAATTTAATTGATGAAAGGAGAAAATATAAAAATGCAGTAAATGAAGCAGGTAAAAAGGAATACAAACGTCTCAAAAATGAGATCGATAGGAAGTGCAAAATGGCTAAGCAGGGATGGCTAGAGAACAAATGTAAGGATGCAGAGGCTTATCTCACTAGGGGTACGATAGATACTGCCTACAGGAAAATTAAAGAGACCTTTGGAGAAAAGAGACCCACTTGTATGAATATCAAGAGCTCAGATGGAATCCCAATTCTAAGCAAAGAAGGGAAATCAGAAAGGTGGAAGGAATATATAGCGGGTCTATACAAGGGGGATGTACTTGAGGACAATATTCTAAGCAATGAAGGGAAAGCAGAAAGGCGGAAGGAGTATCTAGAGGGTCTATACAAGGGCAATGTACTGGAGGACGATATTATGGAAATGGAAGAGGACGTAGTTGAAGATGAAATGGGTGATACAATATTGTGTAAAGAGTTTGACTGAGCACTGAAAGACCTGAGTCAAAACAAGTCCCCGGGAGTAGAAAACATTCCATTAGAGCTACTGATAGCCTTTGGAGAGCCAGTCCTTACAAAACTATACCATCTGGTGAGCAAGATGTATGAGACAGGCGAAATACCCTCAGACTTCAAGAAGAATATAATAATTCCAATCCGAAAGAAAGCAGGTGTTCACAAAAGTGAAAATTACCGAACTATCAGTTTAATAAGTCACAGCTGCAAAATACTCACTTGAATTCTTTACAGACGAATGGAAAAACTGAAAGAAGCCAACCTCGGGGAAGATTACTTTGGATTCCGTAGAAATGTTGGAACATGTATAGCAATACTGACTTTACAACTTATCTTAGAAGAAAGATTAAGGAAAGGCAAACCTAGGTTTTTAGCATTTGTAGACTTAGAAAAAAGGTTTTGACAATGTTGACTGGAATACTCTCTTTCAAATTCTAAAGGTAGCAGGGGTAAAATACAGGGAGCGAAAGGATATTTTCAAATTGTACAGAAACCAGATGGCAGTTATAAGAGTAGAGGGACATCAAAGGGAAGCAGTGGATGGGAAGGGATTGAGGCAGGGTTGTAGCCTATCCTGTATATTGAGCAAGCAGTAAAGAAAAGTTTTGGTCCTTTTCATTTCTAATTTGATTCGACTGTCTCTCTGTAATCTCACTCCATCTTAAATATGTTCCTTCTTACACTACCTGTAAGATGCTCAGATAATCTGCCCCTCTCCCTCCTGTCCAGGTGCAGGCACTAATTAGCTTATTCCTATCTCCCAACTGGAGCAACAGGCATGGCTTGGATGTAAGTCTTCGTTTCAGTCAAAAGCAATTGCCCTCAGGACTTTGCTTACACAGCTGATAGCTGCATTAACTCAGTGCAGGTTGTGTTGTAGCAAAACCTCCGAAACCCCTCACAAATATGTGCTGTTGCTGCTCTTGTTTCATCCAGATAAGGTTTAATATTCTACGCTGTGTTGATACAACTGTTTAAGTTAAACAAGTCTGTGGCTCAATGTGGACTGTTTCTCTCCATGTTCTGTGTCTTTGTTCATAACCCATTTCCAAATTTTGTTATTTGAAGGAATGTTAAACATTTGTTGCAATTTACAGGTGGATAACATGACTATACAGTTCGCAGTACCAAAAGGCTCAATTGGACTGTTGACTGATGGTGAAAAAAGGAAAGTAAGAGAGGTACAGATACTTTGTTGTAATTCCAAGGTGGTATCATATTGTATCTCAAGTGACCTCTGTCATCCATTGTACAGCAGCATATGATACAACTCAAACAGATGATAAAAGAACATTGTTTCATGTAGTTTACACCACACTGAAAATATATGAAACATGAATTCATAATGCTAAAAGGGTAAGAGTAAGTTCGAGTAGTAATGCTGCTCATAATCAAACATTTTTATTTTTAATGAAACCGTTTAGTTTTGTATGCCAACCCAAAATATGTTTAGTATAATTCACAAGAAATCACATTCAAGGAAGTCCTCTATCGTACAGCAGTAAAGGTTTGTTGGAAATGATCAAGTTTTTTAAATTACCTTTTTGGTTCTTGAATATTTTTTACTTCTCAGGATATGGTTTTTCAGCTCTACTCCCTTAAAGTTTCACCATTACTATACAGTTTAGTTGTATGGGGAACTAATCTTCTAACTTTGTTTGGCCTTGTGTCGTGTTGGGGACTCTCCAGGTACCTGTTCAGTCTGTTATGTGACCACTGTTCTAGATATGTGAAATGTTGCAGGATTAAAGTTAGCTTCTTACTTCTGTAGAGAAAACATAGACAAAGGAGGAGTTGCCAGTTTGTCATAAACTGTTTTGATTTCAAGAATAATGATATTAATAAATTTTGATCAGAGTGGCACTTAGAAGCTTGTGCAACAAAATTAGTGTTTTACAATAAGTCCTTTATAATAGAGGTATTTACAGATCACCTTCAGGAAATTTTAACCTCTTCTTAAGAATTATGAAAGGTCTATTGTCCCTTCTCACAGTAAAAATATGGATGTAGTGATTACTGGTAATATCAATGTAAGTTTACTGAAAAGCTCTTGTCAGAGAACAATTATGGCACTCAGTAACACTATCTTTCAATTTAGTTCCCACTGTGAACTTTGCAGCTAGGATATGTAAATACTCAAAGATTGCCATTCATAATATCTTTGTATACAAATCAAGGGGAAAAAGGCATATCACAAAACCAATAGTAAATGGGCTATCTGATCATGACATGCAGCATCTTGTGTTATATTTTGAAACTTCTCAGGATAAAAAAATCTATTAAATCTGAGTACAAGAGGATAATACATAAGTAAAAATTTTTATATTGCTCAAAAACATGAACTGGATATATGCTTACAACACTTCTGACTCAAATGGAAAATACAGAGCATTCACTAATAAAATTACCTCCACTTTTGAAAATTGTTGTTCTCTAAAGGTAACTCAAATCACACAGAAGTAAAACAATAAACCACGATTACACAAGGAATAAAGATATCATGTGGGACAAAAAGGAGACTGTATCTACCATCTAGGAACAACTCTGATGTTAACACTGTAATGTATTACAAAGTGTACTGCAAAATATTGAAGCAAGTAATCCAGAAATCGAAGCAGGCTTATTATGAGAAAAAGATAATTACATCGAACAACAAACCAAAAACTGTATGGGATATAGTGAAGACAGACCGGTGGGGCCAAAAAGGAAGGGGAACATATAGCTCTAAAAATAAATGAGACTTCAGTAACAAGTGCATGTAGTGTTGCAAACCTCTTAAACAAGTACTTCATTTCTGTTACAGACAGCTTGGTGTCATCAGGTTCGGTGGGCAGTGCAATTGTGTATCCAAGACAAGTCTTTAAAATCAACTTCACTAAAATAGAAATGGTGCTCAGGTCACCCAGAGAAGTAGCATCCATCATAAAAGAAGTTAATCAGGCCGGCCGCGTTGGCTGTGCGGTTCTAGGCGCTGCAGTCCAGAACCATGGGGCTGCTACGGTCACAGGTTCGAATCATGTCTCGGGCATGGATGTGTGTGATGTCCTTAGGTTAGTTAAATTTAAGTAGTTCTAAGTTCTAGGGGCCTGATGGCCTAAGATGTTAAGTCCCATAGTGCTCAAAGACATTTGAACCATTTTTTTGAAGTTAATCAAAGAGTGCTCGTGCGAGTTGAGTTCTATCTTAAGTTGTTTCTGTAATCCTCAAGCACCTGACTGTAAATAATATACTGTCAAAGTCACAGTGTGTGTTACTTAAATGTTCTGATATAGTGAAAGCTATTAGAGGCTACTGGCATTTTCTTTGACCTGTCAAAATCCTTTGACTATGTGAACCACACCATTCTCTTAAGTAAGTTACAATATTATGGTGTCACTGGCAGTGCTGTGAAATTGTTAGTCTCTTATCTAACAGGAAAGAAAGGGTGTTGTTGTGAAAAACCTAAGCAGTCAGCCTTCATCCGATTGGGAAGTAATTACATGTGGTGTTAAAGGTTCCATCTTGGGTCCACTGTTTTTTTCTTGTTTACATTAATGACCTCATCTGTTACATTGCCTACTCAGATTTTCACTGACATTGAAAAGTGATAGTGTTGGAGGTACTGCGCCAGGTCTTCGCCAGAAATCGCAGTTCATTAGAAGTTGAGTGATTGGAGATATGTTGTTTCATTTACTTGTTAAATTATACTAGTTTTCTTGGTGAGGTCACCAGCTGCTTTGTTTTGTAATCGTCCCACCATTCTTCTCCACTTGCCCACCCATGGGAAATTGGTTATTTATGAATTGGGTCGTCCATTTTCCCTTGTGGAGTGGGGGCAACTTAGAGCAATCTGCAGTTCAGGTTGTTCAGTAATCCCCCTGTCAATCTGCCATACGTTAATAGCTGCCTCTGTCATGTTTGTTGGATTCGGTGTTAATGAATTTATTGCTTAAGGTGTAAAGGCCAAATTCCTGAAATATGTTTTTATCTTGTCTATCATCTTGCGAGGTGGTATATGTGTAATGTAGAGCATGTTGGTACATTTTATGCAAAATTGCATTTCATGGATTTTATTTAAATGGTCAATTAATCATATAAAGTTGCCACCCTTCCACCGTAAGGGTTCTTTTAAAACAAGTTACACTTTTGGTGGCAAATAATTTTTAATGTGAGTGTTTTGTACCATTTACAACCCTCTTACAGGGCGCATAGTTTATGTGTTTGTGTGAGTTGTTAAAAATTTTAATTTAGGGTAATGTGGTGTGTTGCAGATTTGCACCAGTGTAGTCTTTAAGAGGTGTTGTGAGCGGTCGTGTCTACAGCCATGTTAAAAGGGAGTGGCAAGGTTCTCAGCCCAAAAGCTCATACCACAAAAAAAAAATTGTTATTTCTGCCTCTGAATAGATTGTAACTTTATATTTTACAGGGTGCTTTCTAATTATAATTTTAAATCTGTTTAAAAAACAGGCTTTTAGGAATAAAATTTCCATTTATTAAAATAAATTTTTTAATTTGTTTTTTCAGTTACCATTGGTAACTACTTTCACGATCGCATAGTCCAATTAAATGTGTTAATGTTCTTCATGAATCGCTAGTAAATAAAATAAATTCTTATGGATTTTCTTTGAAAATAAATCAGGTTCAATGGAGGAGGGGATACTGTGGGGAGGGTTGAGATACAGTAAGGTGATGGAAGGCTGACCAGTACTTGGATGAGTTTATAGTTAGGGTATCATTTAGGCAGGTGCAAGCCTGGCGCCAGTCCCAGCGTTTTTGGCTGCGAGGAAATTACGGGCATGTCTTTGGAGTTTCTGGTGGCATCGGAGTGTATCCTGGTCCTGTGTGTGGAGAAAGGCATGGTGGAGATTATGGGATTCACAAACGAGGATGGCATGTGGGGGTAAAGTGTGGTGGTGTGCGCAAATGGTGGTGGTGGGGATGTGAGCCTCAATGGCCTCAGACAGGGCCTGTTGGAGAAAGGAGGCAGCATGCTGATATCATCCAGATGCTGGATGGTCAGAAGATGGCCACTGACCTGGGTATCTAGGGCTGCCCAGTAGCCATTCCAGTCAGCACGGGAGTAGTTATGGACGAAATTTGGGGGAGGATTGTTGTGAGGAGTGAGGCATGGGTTCTGTCGGTCTGTCACAGTAAGGAGGACACAGAGATGGTCGCTACCAGGGGGGTCTAGTACGTTCGCCATAATGTGTCGAAGGAGGTCACTGGAGGCCAGGACTACATCGTGAGTGGTATTGGAATCAGGGCAGGTGTGGCGGGGGAGTGGAGGAGCTCATCTTGCAGTGAGGCGAGGAACCGATGCCACCATTGTAGCTGTGCATCAGTACGACGGTGGATGTTTAGGTCAGTGGCAATCACATAGGAGGAGAAGGTGTGGTCAATGTGGCAAAGGAAGTCAAACAGGATGAGAGCAGTGGCACAGACATAGATGGTGGTGCTGTTTATGGTAAGGCCAGAGAACAAGAAGCTGAGGATAAGGTGTTCAGTGGACTCAGGAAGGAGGGTTTGGAGCCCAACAGAGGTCTGGTGAAGGTAGCCGATGGCAACTCCACCATGCGCAATCAGGTGGGGATTATTGGATTGTTGAAGGGGGTATGGTGATGTGCTGATGATACATGGGGGCTGGAGAAATGTTTCATTGAGGAGGGAGGCATCCACAAGGTGGGTTGTAAGGATGTGCATGAAGAGTTGTTTGTTGGTAGGTAGAGAACGGATGTTATTGAACAAGTTACGAGGCTGCTGCGCCATGGTGGGGTTTAAACTAGGGTGTCAAGATGGGAGAAGGTAAAATGGGCTTGGTTATGGGAGTAGGTGACGAAGGTGTTAGGGTGAAAGATTGAACGGCAGCTAGGGAGATCTGTTGGATGGTACGGGGGCCTTGAAAATGGCGGATATTTTGTAGGATGATGGTTACGAATCTAACGATGTCCTCGACTGTGGGGAGAGGGCAAAGGCTGTTTCCAGGAGGTGTGGGATCGTAAATAGGTCAGACGGGGACAGTGAGTTAGGGAGATGTGTATGTGCGTGGGGGGGGGGATCTGGCCTTACAGTTTTCAATAGTTTCTTTTTCCTTTATTGTAATTTCCATTCACGATTAGGGACAGGCTGGCAGCAGCTTAAGCAGGAAGACATGTAAAACAATATAACGAAGAAACATGGCGGAATATAGAAACAAAAAATCAAAAAACACACACTAGATTAAATGGCACCAGGCAAATTATGGAAACCAGGGGGTGGGGAGGATCTAGCCTGCAGACAGTGTAAAGGATGCAGATATGTTGGAGGAAAAGGAGGAGGTGGGGGAAGGGGATGAGGTCGTACAGGAGGTGTGTGGTGGAAGGAAGGAGGATATGGAGGGTAAGGCACAGCACATGCCATTTGAAGATTTGGAGGGTCTTGTAAAAGCTGGTGGGTGCGGAGATCCAGGCAACACTGGCATAACAAAGGATGGGACAGATGAGGGATTTGTAGGTGTGGAGGATGTTGGAAGGATGTAACACCATGTCCGGCCAGACAGGAGTTTCAGGAGGCAGAGGCATGAATGGGCTTTCTGCTGGATGGTCAAGAGGTGAGGGGTCCAGGCGATGTGAGGGTTGAGGGTGAGGCCAAGGTATCTCAGGGTGGGGGTGAGCTGGATGAGACGACCATAAAGGGTGAGGTAGAAGTCATGGAAGAAGCAGGTGGTGCGATCTATGATGATTGCTTGGGTTTTGGTGTGGTTGAGATGAAGGGACCACTGGTTACACCAAGTGGTGAACAGGTCAAGGTGGTTTTGGAGGGTGTGTTGAGACCATTGAAGGGTAGGATAGAAAGCCAGGAAGGTGGTGTAATCAGCATATTGGAGAAGGTGGACAGGTGGGGAATGCTTGGGCATATCAGCAGTGTACAGGAGATAGTGGATAGGGCAGAGGATGGACCCTGGGGCACAGCACCAATGGGATAAAAGGTTGGTGTTGTGGAGGATGACATAGGAAGGACAGTGTGAGAGGAAGGAAGCGATCAGATGTACAAAATTGATAGGCAAGGTGTAGGTAGGTGTAGGTGGAGGAGACCGGGATGCCATACATGGCCATAGGAATTTTGGAGGTCGAAGGAAACAAAAATGGTGGAGCAAATGGAGTTAAGCTAGTGGAGATGAAGATGAACTACGTTAAGGAGTTGGTTTACTGCTGAGAAGCAGTGTTGGAAGCCACACTGGGTAAGTGGGAGGAGGTGGTGTTGATTAAGGTGCTGACAGATATGATGGGAGAGGATCGATTCGAAGATCTTACTGAAGATGGAGGTGAGGCAGATGGGACGATAGGAAGAGGCGACGGAAGGTGGTTTGTTGGGTTTGAGGAATAAAAGGATGGGGGTAGAGAGGATGACGTTATAGAAATGGGCAAGGACAGTCAAGAAGGAGATGGGGCTTTCTATAAGGTGGCAGTAGATGACACAGTCATGAGACAGTGGGCCTTGTTGCATTTGGACCAGAGAAGTTTAATGTCTTGTGCTGTGATTGGAGTGGAGAGAAACTGATGTCACTACTGAAGGGCGGCAGGGGAGCAGCTATGGATGTTTATGTCGATGGCTATTACAAATGTGCAGAAGGTGTGGTCAACGTGGGAATTGTTGGGATGGATGGGGGACAATAGGACAAACAGGGACAGTAACCTCAGGGTGGTATGAGGGGGTTTACCTTTACACATGTGGCAGTAGGTGGGATGGGGGTGTTGCAGGTGTTACGGGAAGGAGGGGTGGCTAGATTGGGGCAATTTTTAAGAAAGTGGGAGACCTTGCAATGGGGACAGCTGGGGACGTGGGGTGTAGGTGGGGGGACGATTGGGAGGCTGTGGCTGACAGAGAGAAGAAGAGGAGAGGAAGGGAGTCAGGGATGTGTGGGGGCCAAACATAATGTGCAGTAGTTTACGGAGGAGATCTGTGTGAAAGAAGGGGTCTCGATGAGGACTGAGACCCTGCAAGGAATCGAAAAATGGTTCAAATAGCTCTGAACACTATGGGACTTAACATCTGTGGTCATCAGTTCCTTACAACCGGTGGTCCCGGTCGCCTACAGTGGGCTGGATGGCCGAGCGGTGACCTCCCCAGCTGTCAGGATGCTAGGAAATGGCTGTAAAAGCATCAGAAACGCCAAAGAAACATTATAATTCGTGCCGGTACAATGTGGCTTGGTGATATCAACGACCTTCCCCGAGTCCTCGCTGACTCGTAGCGATGACACCAGATCCGGGCCGCACCAGTCTTGTTAGCGCAGCGCTGCGTGCAGTGACGTAGCGGAGGAATGTCCTCACTTCCGCGGCGCGTGGTTGCCGGCGCCCCTCTGGTCAGCCAGCTCGTGGCAGACAGCAGGCTGCTGCATGTAGAGGCTCCGGGTTGGAGTCACCGGCGCTGTCGGCACCAGAAGCGTTCTCGTATTGCGGATTGTACTCTATCCCACCCCATCTCCTTCCCTGCTCCTCCTGGTGGCTCGTCCGCAGTAGACTGGCGAAACAGGCTGCAGACCCCCAGCGTCGTGGGCTCACCGGGTTGTGATGGCGGATGCACAGGGCCTAGGCCCCGCACGATCTCGACGACGGTTCACTGATGTGGTCAGCATTGGCGGCGAGCGAGTCTGCCGCGATGTCTGCTAATCCTGGGTCGATGGCTGACAGTGGCAGCGGAGAGGACCAGAGCTGGTACTGTCCCCTCACGTCTATTGCTGGACGGGCCGCCCTTACTGCAACATCTCCTTAATAAAGATTAACATGTCGATCACCGCCGTGAGCGTTATGCAGCGACCCAGTACACATCTAACTGCAAGTCTAACTGCGAGTGCGAGTGCCCTGTTGCTATCAAAGCTGGCGTATTTAAAGGAAGCACGAGAGACGTCCTGACGTCATGCTTGTTTGTAATGACCACATTTGTTCCACTTATAGTGCTGACGTATCTGTCATACTCGCCCCTTGGGTGTTCTTGCCACAGAGTTAGTCCTACGTGTTGTTTCGACAGACTTACGCGAAGTTGTGAAATGCAGTACAGCTGACGCTATACCTCTGTCTTGCACTCTACGAAAGTCTCCGTCTAACACAAACCCACGTGCAAAGCAATTCTCTCTCGCCTGTTGTGTGGAACCAGGACATTGCCCCTGCATGACGACACATTCCATACATATGCAATCCTCTTACTTCTTCGCCAACCTACTGGCTCTGGCTTTCGGCATAGGCAACGAAACCTTGTCAATATTCCACATCTCCAACTCTTTATTATTCCGTGACACTACAGAACTACTTAAACCTAACTAATCTAAGGACATCACACACATCCATGCCCGAGACAGGATTCGAACCTGTGACAGTAACAGTTGCGCAGTTCCAGACTGAATCGCGCACTACCACTCGGTCACAGTGGCTGGCTGCAAGAAATCAGCTAAGAGATGCGAGCACCAGTGTCTGGGGTGGACAGGACGAAGGTATGGAGGGTGGGGTGTGGGGTACGGTTGTCAGGAGGAGTGGTAGTGTCCATGGAGTCAATGGGGGACGGGGAGGAGGTGGTGCCTTTTTGCTGGAGGGGTAGAGTCGGCAATGACGTGTTTGTGGGGTTTTTTGGAGACCATAGGCTGGGAGGAGGAGAGAGGGAGGTGGCGAGTGGCAGATCCTGTAGGCGTGGTGGACATTGTGGGAGAAGCAGCTGGTTCAGTGGCGATGATTGTCGCATGGCATGGCGTGGTGAATGCGGTGGATGCAGATGATGAAGTGACAGGGGGGGTGAGAGGGAGCAAAGGGAGCAAACCGACAACCTGAGAGGTGGCAGCGGAGGCGGCAGCAGAGGTGTACTTGAGGGTGGGGGCAGGAGCTGTTGTTTGGGGGAGGGAAACGAGGTATAAGGAGGGAGGCGAGAAGCAGCACTCCAGGAAGGGACAGTGGAAGAGGGGTAGGGGGACGTGTAGATGACAGTGGAGGGGGGAAGGTTTATGATGGACGGATGGCGACGGATAGACGGACAGCAGGCAGCGTCGACGATGGACAATGGATGGACAAATGGACAAAGGGAAGGACAGCTGGACAGCAGTTAGCATAGGCGATGGATGTCGGTGAACGGGCAGGTGGGCAGGCTGTCTGCCTGACATCCAGGGCCGCACTGACACCTCTCCCCCCCACTTGCTCCTAGCTTCCAGTACTTGGGGGCCACACCACCATCCTATGTCAACACCCCCATCGTCACACAAGACATCGTCACCACACTACACACCAATCGTAATATGGCTCCCGGGCACGACCGTATTACATACTGCCAACTCAAAGAAGCCCCCCTCTCCTTCCTTACAGTCCTAACCACCCTCTATAATGTTATCCTCTCCACCGGCTTGTACCCTGACATTTGGAAGTCTTCCCGGATCCTTAATGTTTCTCAAACCTGCCAAACTCCATTCCAATTCCTCCTCCTAGCGCCCTATGGGTCTCACGTCGGTTTTCAGCAAGGTCCTGGAGTACATCATTACCTGCCGCATTCACCACCACTTCCACCAGCACCGTCTCCTTCCCTTGACCCAATGTCGCTTCCAACCTTCCTTCTCTGTTGACGATCTCCTCCTCCACCTGACACACCTCCTTTCCACTCATCTGAATTCCCATTGCTCCGCCATCTTTGTGTCCCTTTACCTAGAACGTGCCTATAACCGTGTATGGCATCCCAGGCTCCTCTTCGAACTCCAGACTTACACCTTCCCCATCAACTATGTTCGCGTGATAGCCTAGTTCTGCTCTCACTGCCCCTCCTATGTTACCATCCGCAGCTCCAATTCTTACACCTTCTACTCCTCCACAGGCATGCCCCAAGGATCCATCCTTTCCCCTCTCCTCCACCTGTTATACACGGCGGACATGCCGCAGCCTCCACCACCTGCCCATCTCTTGTAAAATGCCGATGACACTGCCTTCCTTGCTCTTGCCCCTCCCTCCAACACTCCCAGCCCCTCCTCCAGTCCCACCTTGACTTGTTCACCACATGGTGCAACCAATGGCTCCTTAAGATCAATCCCTCCAAGACCCAGGTAATTATCGTAGGCCACACCACCCCCTCCTTCCGCCTCCTAGATTTCCACCTTACCATCACTGGTTGTCCCATCGCCCTCACTCCCACCCTCAACTACCTTGGTATCACCCTCTACTGCCACCTTTCTAGGACCCCCTATCTCCTCACAGTCCAAGCCAAGGCACATATCCGACTCTGTCTCCTCCTTGGTCGAACATGGGGATTAGACCCACTATCCTACATACCTATAAGTCGCTCATCTGCGCCCTCCTATGTTATGCACACCCCACGATCTCCACCTCCCCCACCTATTACAAATCCCTCCAATTCATTGAGCGCCATGCACTCCACCTCACTTATTGCACCTGTCTCTTGTCCCCCATGCGGATCGTTTATGATCTGATTCATTTCCCCCATCTTTCCTGTTCCTAGAATGGATACGGATCCTATAAGTCTACCACAAACTGGATCCCCCCCATCCTTTGGTTTCTCCCATCCTCTCCCACCTTAGCCCACTGCCACACCTGCACCACAGTGTACCGCCTGGTCTCCATGTCCACACGCTCCATACCCTCGCCCAAGGTGGCTTCCGCCAACTCCCCCTTCTGGATGATGCCCTCATGTCTTCCATCTACCCCTCCTACCAGATCTAATCCCTACTTTTTCTCTCTCCTCAGGGCTCCCACCCTCTCCCCCTTCCCACCTTCTTCCTTTTCCCATGCCAAACACCTTCTTTTCCTTTTAACCTGCCCCCTCCTTTCGTTCTCCCCTCCTTTGTCCCCTCTAACCCCTCCTTGTTTCGTCCTACCATCTCTACCCCCTTCTCTTCCCCTCTCATCCCTTCACCCAGTGGTAGGTCGCCTTCGGTGCAGTGATATTTATCGTTTTTGTTATGGTGTCAGCATTACTCTAGTGCCATGTGCAGTGTCGCCAGAATCACTCATTTGTGTTCACACTGTGGTATTTCTTTATTTTTGTGTCAAATTACAGTGTTCATTCTCCACATGTGTGTGTGGCTCCCGTCTATGTTGTTTTTAAATCTACCATTTATACTCATCTATTTTTGTTCTCGTTTCTTCATCACTTTATACCATTCTATGTTATGTGTTCTTTTCTCATTTGACTATGATTTTTCTGTAACTCTCTTGGCTGAAAAGCGGCGTATTGTGCCACTGTCAAGCGACCCCATTTTGGGGAGTGAAATATCAATAAAGAAAAAAACCATAAAAAACTTTGGGCTGGTATGGAAAATCGGGCCATGCGGCTGTCGCTTGGCGCCACTAACGGATGACAGGGCAGTAGCCGCACTTGATTTTGCTGCAGTGTCGGTCCGTTTCCCCACAGTATTTGACGCTAGTTTCGAAGAAAGAGCGAGTCAAATGTGTGAATTTGTGTCTACAATGTGTTCGCCAGATAAAACAACTGACTAGGGACGTATCTATTAAGGTCGTTTCCCAGCAACAGCGGCGACAAATGCTTTCCGCGGTGACGCGGCTGTTTGAGGAATTGGCAGTCCCAGCTACAAGCGGCAGACGCTAGCAACAGAGAATGACTGTGCAGGTTGGGACCCACTCAGACGCGTGATGAATTTCATTAACTATACCACGAACCTACACGAAAGAAAGACGGAGTTGCGTGAAGACATACGAAGTTTTCATTTTCTTTGCAAAATATTCTTCCACATCTTTCATTATTCATGTTTTCTTACTTCATCATAAAGAGACTGGACGAATTACTGTTCATGACTGTCCCCTGTCTCATTATGTAGTGGACAATATTTAGGAAACCGATCATCCCAGAACTAAAACTTGCTGTGACTCTCATAACAACTTTTAGTATTGACACTTGCAGTACCGAAGTGCAGTTTACCATAATTATTGCACATCACCTCTTGTGGAGTAATATCTATAACCGAAAATGTGTGGCAGTTGATCCTTACTATATATGAAGAAGATATGTGTTAACCCCTTTGTTATTGAAACAATCAGTGAAGCAGTATCACAATACTTGGCTCCATCGCTAACCTGCCATTAACTTTATATGAAAAATAAACATAAATCCAAAATCCACCCACCACAGTGGTACAAGTGAACGTGCCTGTCAACACCACAGATGAACAGATTGAATCACTGTACGATGAGATAACAGTACTTATTCAGATAGTTAACGGGTCTTTGAGGAAGAGGCGGAGGGGTCGAGTGTGTTCCACACCTGTTTCCAGCTTCATGGTGGTGACAAAACCTGCCAGGTTATGTTGTGGCACAAGTACTATAAACTGGACAACATTTTGCTTGTCCTGCTCATCTGACTTGCTTTCTTCTCTACGCCATAAACATGGACCAATAGTCGGGTATTCTGCGCCGCAAATTTAGGTGTGTCCTGTATCTTGACGGAGAACTCGATAGCATGAAAGTTATAACAATTACGAAAATCGAAGTACCTACCATATCGTGATGAACGCTGTGGTTTTTCCTCATAATTTTCTCACGAGCCTGGACTGACCATACAAAACAAGCCTTATGCTTTTCATTTTGAACATTAATGCATGGTGCTATATAGCTAGGCCCTGCATTTACCGGATCGTAGACGGATATGCAGTGGTACGATGAAAAAAATATATGGTCTGGTTACAATGGCGTTCCTGCCGCTGCCGCTGCCGCTGCTGTTGCTGGCTTTCAAGAGCCCGGTTGTCAATTATCCGGTGGACATATACTGAAAGAAAACGAAATTCTTAATGAAAAGAAAAGAAGTAACGCTTAATCGATCTCTGAAATCGCCTACAACAACAATATACACTGAATCGCCAAAGAAACTAATACGGGTATTGTGTATTGAAATACAGAGATAATTAAGGAAGAATAAGGCGATGCAGTTGGCAACGCCTATATAAGACAACAAGTGGCTGGCGCAGTTGTTAGATCAGTTACTGCCGCTACAGTGGCAAGTTATCAAGATTTCAGTGCATTTGGGCGTGGTGTTACAGACTGTGCTCGAGGGATGCGATACAGAATCTTCGAGATAGCAATGAAATCGGGACTATCCCATAGAGGTATTTCAGAGTGTATCGTGAATATCAGGAATCGGTAAAACATCAAATCTCAGATATCGATGGGCCCGGAAAAAATCCTGTAAGAATGGGATCAACTAAGACTCTTGAGAATCGTCTAATGGGACATAAATGCAATCCTTTCGCAAATTGCTTCAGAATTGAATGCTGTGCCATCAAAAAGGGTCAGCATGCGAACCATTGTACGGAACATCATCGATACACTCTTTTGGAGGTGAAATCCACTGGTGTACACTTGATGACTGCCAACACAAAGCATTACACCTCGTCTGCGCCCATCAACACTCACAGTGTACTGTTGATGACTTAAAAAATGTTGACTGGTTGGATGCATCTCGTTTAAAATTGTACTGAGGGGACGGACATGTACAGGTACGGAGAGACAACCTCATGAACTCTGTTATGGTGTGCGGCTTGTGCAGTTGGAGTGATTTGGGAGCCGTGATATGTCTAGATACGACTCTGACAGGTGACACGTACATAATGATCCTGTCTTAATACCTGCATGCATTCACGTCCATTTGCATTCCGTCAGACTTGGGCAATTCCAGCAGGACAATGCGACAGCCCACACATCCAGAATTGCTACAGAGTGGCTCCAGCAACGTTAGTTTAAACACTTCCACTGGCCACCAAATTCCCCAGACATTATTGAGCATAACAGGCATGGCTTGAAACGTGATGTTCGGACGAGATCTCCACAAAAGATTGCTTTTATTTAACTTGAAGAATAAAAAATTTCTTTCATGCAGATATATTTATTTTTCTGCACATTTGCAGAAGAAAGGATTTTTTAACCTCATGAATTCAGAATCACTACATAATCCTAAATAATTCTTCATGTCCATACTATTATTAAAGACAATTGGTCAGTTGGACGTCACATGGCACAAGCCAGCCGTTCTGCACCCAAGCATGACATGAATGTAAATGGGAGAATTATCTAACTCGTAGTTACTTTAGCATATAGTGCGATGTGAAACATACATTTTACAGTCTGAGAGGTGAATAAAGAAAAAAAGGGTGCGCAATGAACAACTTATGCCGATTGCTCACAAACTGAAACGAATACAGGTATCGGCAGAAAATAAAAAATTATAAACTTTGGTGCCTGATGGATGAACATGTGACGCTGCAGTGCAATATCAATGCGTGACTGGCAAGGCTAGCAAACAGGGGATGTGTCGATACCAAGGTATAAAGTCTTTGTGAATTTCATTCTATGTACTCAGCTACGCAGTAAGTACGCCTGGCAGGTAGGCATGTGCACAATATACGCAGAAGTTAACATTTGAGAGAGGACGTGTAGTTGGGTTAAAGAAGGTAGTCAGAGTAATTGGCAGATCACTCAACATCTGAGTGGGATGATGCCACTATTTGCTGATGGTAGCAGGAATGGGTGAAGCATGGAAGAAAAACACCATCAAGAAGGAAGCAGTCAACTTCGAGAGACGACAGAATGTGAGGACTGAGGAAATGTCAGAGAGGCGCTCATAGCCTACATCAGGGACAAGTATACATTCAGAGGCCAACCTATTGTTCTCTTTTGATTGACAGGTCATTAACCTAATGTTCTGCTAATAGGATTATGACCCCATGGGGATTATCCTTCTCTTCGATTAACAGGCCTTTAACCTAGTGTCCCCACCCATCACCCTACCCTTCCCTTCTCCCACGTCCATCCCCATCCCTCTGTGAACTCCCCTCGCTGATACGAGCACACTTTTGATATCTATTTGAATGATTGATTAATGATATCGATCAACTGATTAATCCCATCTGGGAAACCCCTCCCCCACTGTGAAATTCAGTGTATGGAGTATTGTTTAATTATTTGTATTTGTTTATTTATTTACTGAATTTAGTTGGGAAATCGATTGCAGAGTATGGAACATTGTTTAAACAGTTTAGGCAATATAGTTTATTTATTTAAAGAATTCAGTGGGAAATTGATGTTGCTTCATGGAATATTATGTGAAGAATTTAGACAATGTGTGGAATATTGTTAATTTAAGCAATTTATGGGATATGAATCTCTGAATGAAATTTAGTTTATTTGTTTATGTATAGATTTTGGTGGGAAATCGATTGCAATGTATGGAATGCGTGCATTATTGTTTGTTTGTATAGTTCTTTATTTATATTATTGTTTATTTATGTAATTTATGGCACAGAAGGAAATGTATAGAAAATTTAAACGATTGCAATGCTTTTTCATTCATAATGCACAAGCAAACACATATTTACACTGTCACAGAGTGCTTAAACACATCTGGAAAACTTGCTTCTTTTTCACCACATGTGGAGGCTACCCGGATTTGGGACGCACTAGAGGAATTTAATTCGACTACAGTCCATTATCCTTGTTTTGCTTTTGTTGACTTTCATCTTGTATCTTCCTTTCAAGACACTGTCCATTCCGCTCAACTGCTCTTCCAGGTCCTTTGCTGTCTCTGACAGAATTGCAATGTCATCAGAAACCTTCAAGTTTTTATTTCTTCTCCATGGATTTTAATTCCTATTCCGAATTTTTCTTTTGTTTCCTTACTGCTTGCTCAATATACAGATTGAATAACATTGGGGATAGTCTACAAACCTGTCTCACTCCCTTCTCAACCACTGCTTCCCTTCCATGCCCCTCAACTGTTAAAACTGCCGTCTGGTTTCTGTACAAATTGGAAACAGCCTTAGACTCACTGTATTTGAACTCTACCACCTTCAGAATTTGAAAGAGTGTATTCCAGTCAACATTGTCAAAAGCTTTCTCTAAGTCTACAAATGTTAGAAACGTAGGTTTGCCTTTCCTTAATCTATCTTCTAAGATAAGTCATAGGGTCAGTATTGCCTCATGTGTTCCAACGTTACTGTGGAATCCAAACTGAACTTCTGCGAGGTCGTCTTCTACCAGATTTTCCATTCACCTGTAAAGAATTCGTGTTAGTTTTTTACAGCCATAACTAATTAAATTGATAGTTCAGTAGTTTGGCTTCTACCATATTTTCCGTTCACCTGTAAAAAATTTGTGTTAGTATTTTACAGCCATGACTAATTAAATTGATAGTTCGGTAATTTTCACATTTGTCAACACCTGCTTTCTTTGAGATTGGGATTATCATATTCTTCTAGAAGTCTGAGGATATTTCACGTGTCTCATACATCTTGCTCACCAGATGGTAGAGGTTTGTCAGGGCTGGCTCTCCCAAGGCTATCAGTAGTTCTAACGGAAAGTTGTCTACTCCAGGGCCTTGTTTCGACTTAGTTCTTTCAGTGCTCTGTCAAACTCTGCACGCAGCATCATATCTCCAATTTGATCTTCCATTTCCATAATATTGTCTACAAGTACATCGCCCTTATATAGACATACCATATACTCCTTCCACCTTTCTGCTTTCCACTCTTGGCTTTGGACTGGTGTAATGCACGTGCATTCCTGTCACGTGTTTAAGCCAAGTATTACACACATTTAAGCTATCGGGAATGTTCAGTAGCTGCCAGGCCAGCCACCACAGAGACTAAGCCTGAGTTGTTCACTCAAGGTTCCCAATAGAACCGACCACCCCTGACAACGCTAAGTCCGACGCTCGGCACAATCTGGCAACACAGTAAGATGCGGAAGTGGCACGAGGAAAGGTAGTATACCTATAATTTGTTATTTTAAACATATTTATCGGTTTTAGCTTTGGATTTAGTGATTGTGTTACTAAAGAATCACCAAAGGATGCATCCAGTGTGAAAGTGAGTTCATAATAGACAATTTTCCTTTGTTACAAATATGGTTAGATTAGGTTGTTTCTGTAACGAGTACATAAAAAAATGTTTTCGGTCATTATTCTCTCAAAATACATGTTATTTTTATGCAAATAAGAGTTTGAAGATCATTAAATATCAAGACATCGCCTCTGCTTACGTATATTACATGAGTGTGAACTGACGTTACTAGTGACTTCTTGTACTTTTTCCCACAAATGGTTTAGTTAGTAATAATCGAAACGTGTTTATAACTTTGAAGTAACGAAGGAAAGCAATTATTTGAAACCTGATACTGGAAACCTTCCAAACTATCATGTATTTATGACTTACGGAGCACCATTAAGCAACGAAGTCAGCCTATGTTACTCTGAACAATAGTATAAGAACTGAGCGCTATGTTTCTGTTGTTTGGCGTGGCCAAGTGGTAGCTGGCACGGTAGATCAGCGTGTTCGGTCAGAGGGTTAGCTACCCTCTGTAACAAAAAAGCTGAGTTAATGGATGAAAAACAAACTGAAATGGATGTCTTTCTACGTCCACGCCGAGCAGATATAACGAACGAAAAGGAACGAAATGAGAGTGTATAAAAAAAAATAGTGGTTAGCGTATGGGTATGCTGTATACAAGCATCTGGGTTCGTACATGGATGGGTGAAAAAATTTTTTTCCGCCTCATGTATCCAGCACGTTGTGAGACATTGTTATTCGTGTAAGTTAAGATTTTTGAGCAATATTCGTTATTACTTACATGTAAGAGCGCACTTCCTCAGTAATGATTTCGTGATTAGTGTGTGTTTAAAAAACGAAATACGAAATTGCTGGAGATGAAATTGCTGTGGGTGAAACAACCGACAGTGGTCTATATATTTTTTCTTGTCAGAAATAATTTTCCATTTTTTTCCGAATATATAGAGATTTCCTAGTTTCGGTTAGACAGGAATCTAAGAGCACAACTTAAATTACTGGGAATGTAACTAGCAGCAGTCATCTTCAGAAGCTTTCTTGTCACAACTGTTTATCTGCGATTGAATCCTCAACCACAGTAGACAGAGATGAATGGTCTCCATCGTAATATTTTTGGACTGTAGCGCCATATACGAAACGTTTTCATTCATAAGATGCATATTATAAACTTCGACGAACTGCAGGAGCTCCCTAAAATGTTTTTTTTTCAGTTTTGTTTTTACGACCCAAATCGTTGACCTATCATATAGGGAAGTGGGCTACTTAATCATGTGAATCTCTAGGAGTGAGTTATAACAACATTCTGTTCATCATCTTATTCTTTGAAACTCTCAGAATCAATTTTTCTGGTGTTTTTTAGGTATATTAGTACAATGTGGTACTTCACAGTATTCCTTAACTCATTTTCCGAAATGTAAACTCCACCATAACCCAATGTCAGTGTCAATGAGAATAAGATGACATAATGCAGCCTTTACGACAATCTGCAGAATACAGCCAAATACGCTATCGTTATTATGCATGCATGGAAACATGCCGACAGAGAAACTGTAAAAATTTCTATGCATTTCAGCTGAGGAACATGGAAATGAATATACTGCGCCTGATACTTTTAAGGAGGAGGCACGACCGATGAAGGCAGACACATCAGCTCGATGGAATGCGGCGTCATGCGTTATGGCAACGTAAGCGCAATTTTCGGTACTTGGAAGAATAGCGCGCCTGTGTCATGTGCTACCAACTTTGTGTCCATGGTGCTGTGTGCGCTGCAGTGTGCATGCGCGGATCTGCAGCTGCTTGCTTTTGATTGGCTTGCGCAACGCGAACCGACAACAGCGTTTTGGTTCTCTAGACCCGAACGTTATCACTACCGAAATGCATACTGAATAATGCAGGGACTCTAATTCGAGTACTAGAGCTTTCGGTGCTCTGGAGTACCGAAACGATCGGCATAATGCCGAAAAGATACAGAATAGGCACCCAGAGGCCACCCACTGCATGGAATCCGGCGCCGCCCAGGTGAACGAGGTGCGATACTGTCGTGTATGTATCAACCGTCATTTTAGAATTTGAAGTTCTAGTTATATCTTGCAGTTAAGCATTGGATTTTGCATACTTGAAAATCATGAACTACAGTTAAGCGTTGTAAAATTTGTGTCGCAAGTGGAAAAAGGTATAACATCAGCAACACGATATTTGCTTTTTGTACAATAGAGGGCTGAATGCAGAGGAGGCAACTCGAAAAATTTGAACTGTGTCTGGAGCGAGTGCTTTTGGTAAAAATACGCCAGAAACAGATATTCTTGGTTCAACAAAGATCGTTCTGGCATTAATGATTTTTCACGTTAAGGAAGTCTTGACTACTGTAATAAGTGATGGATTACCATTTAACCGTCATGCGACATTTGCGTTCAACAGGCAAGGTTCAGAAGTCTGGTGTAGGAGTACTGAGTGCTCTAATTCGAAACAACAAAAATCAATGCAATGAGTATTATTACGGTTTGGCTTGAACGTCATCAGGTCGCTCATTGAGCATTCCTATGCAATTCTGTTACTGGTGACGTGTTATGATGCTTTCATCGTTAACTTTCTAAGAAGAAATGAAAGGCTGAGTCCTACCAAAAGACGTAAACTCGAGCAAAGAGTAGTGTGAACATAATATTTTCCATCTGATAGCTCCAACAGTGTGTTTTGCACTACTACTACAGCTGGAATTTGTTGCCAAGAATTGAGACACCATTCGGTCGCAGTGTCTCTGCGTAATTGATTGGTGCATGTGTTGTTCAACAGACAGCAGTCGTCACTCTCACTGCAATCAGTGACTCTGTGTGTGTGTGTGTGTGTGTGTGTGTGTGTGTGTGTGTGTGTTTCCATGTTCGTGCCCGATCTGAATCAATACCATCAACATAAGAGAGAGACAAGCAACAATAAATATTGCATCAAATGTAACTGTTAACCACTGTAATGCAGTGGCTAGTTACTACAAATTGAATTTTTACCCAACACATGTCCTGCAAATTACGGTAAGCAAGTAAGATGTATAAACTCCATTACATCGTTGCCAGAGACAGTGCGCTCTTGTTGTCGCTACCTGCGACAAGTGCAACGATTAGCACTGCCCATTGCCGTCACGATTTGTTTATGTTGGCTGAGCGTGGACGCTGCTGCAGACGCTTCTCCATAAACAGAAGGAAATAAACATGGCTCTGACTGCAGTGAGTGGACATCACTGCCTGCATTTTCTTATAGTAACAAACGTGAGACTCTACTCACAGTTTCATGGAGCAATTAGAACTGATATCACGTCATTAGTCATCATGTTATTAACCAGTGATGAAATTTCCACGCTTTTTGAATCCCAAAAGTCGGAACCTTCTCACAAAGTAATGTGAGATGATATCAAAATTTATCCAACACACAAAAATTAACTGCCGAGCTTTCATGCATGCAGTAGTTGCACACGACGAAATATTATGTCTTGGAAGCGTATACTTCATTTCCTCCTCTCATATCAACGCCCTTGTTTTAGTATGAAGTGAGGAAATAAACACAAAAAGCTGAAGTTTCTGAGAGGCACGTAAGCCATTTTCTCTTCTCATATTATAGGTGTTGTTTTCGTATGAAGTAAAAAAATAAACAGTTTAGGGTTCTGAAGTATAATATGACACCAGATCCTTGTCATACGATCTATCGGAAACGCAAAAAGCAGGGAGCTCTCCATTCTTTTGTCCAACAGTTTGTTTCCCTTCATGCATTACTTCCGCATGGAGATTCTTATTTAAGGACTTGCGGGCATCAAGTTCTTAAGCAGAATGAGCCTTAAGTTATTTTGCTAATTACGGTACGAAAAAATGCAACAAAGACGAGTTCTCCTAGAGCAGTGAAGATATTTGCACATGTCTGTATTCAGAAATGACTGCCAGGATCGCACCTACATGGAACCTGGTACCTGAGCGTTACTAATGTGCAACGAGGGACTACCGAAGCAGCAGGACACCAGGTTAGTGATACTAAACCAGAGACGTAAGGCAGAGTCGCTTCCTTCTCACTACAATGCCACTGTCGAAACTTAAGTAGGTAATTGTGGTTGCAGGAGTTACAATGAGTTCTTCCAGACGTATAGACGTATGTGGAAAAGAACTTGTATTTAGATGATCCCCTGAAAGAAACGGATTTAATATCAATCATTTTGATCAAGTTGCCTCTGAGGGTACAAGGAAAACTGATAGGAATATATAAGTCAGATGTAAAAGCAATTGTGCAAGCGCTGGACCAATTGGATTCATTTTCAGGGAACAATCAGAATCTAGAAGGTTGGAGAAGGAACCCCTGGGAAAATAACGGACCTAATGAAGATAGGATACAAGGAGAACTGACAAACAGACAGATACAATATCCTCAACACACAGATAATGGAATAACTCTGCAGGAGACAATGATAGACAGGACACACACAACTGGTCAAATGATCAACTGAAAACCTCAGTTGGCTGGGGTGGCCGAGAGGTTCTAGGCGCTACAGTCTGGAACCGAGCGACCGCTTCTGTCGCAGGTTCGAGTCCTGCCTCAGGCATGGATGTGTGTGATGTCCTTAGGTTAGTTAGGTTTAAGCAGTTCTATGTTCTAGGGGACTGATGACCTCAGAAGTTCAGTCCCATAGTGTTCAGAGCCATTTTTTTTTAACCTCAGAGGGCGTAGTGTTCTGTGCAACACAAGGTGTTTAACAAACACCTGGCACTCAAGTTACTGACAATTTTATTTCAAAAAAAGGTTCAAATGGCTCTGAGCACTACGGGACTTAACATATGTGGTCATCAGTCCCTTAGAACTTATAACTACTTAAACCTGACTAACCTAAGGACATCACATACATCCATGCTCAAGGCAGGATTCGAACCTGCGACTGAAGCGAATATTATTTCAGTTTCCCTTCATATTGTCAATCTTCATCTTCTTTCAGTCAGAACTATTTACTATCATCTTTAATTCATCATATTGCCAATATTCCCTTGTTTCTGTCAAAATGATGCTGTATCATCAGTCCCTGCTTTATCTTAGAATATAGGAACATGGGAATAGTGAGTAACATTGGTAAGTGAGAAAAAGAGACGGTACAAAAAAGGAAAAGCTATTTATAAAATTGTGCTATCCTGTTGGAAAATGTTTAGCAAAATCTGAAATTATGTGATTATAACATGTTACAACCCTAAAAGACAGTCAGTACAACAAGGAAAAAGCTATGATTAGAGTAAACAAGGTATACAGAGACAAAGAATATTATCCTGTTGGAAACAAATTTAACAAATTCTAAAAAGACACCATGGAGACAGTGAACAAACAACTTAGCGAAAACAGGAAAAATAGATATAAGTGGGTATCATTCTGCAATTGTGCTTAGATAAGAGAACAGTAAAGAGATCGAATGGTAACAAAATTCGAAACATATGTTTAGCCAACTGACAAGGTAAATCGTGACCAAAGGATAAAGAGGTAAGTGCAGCAGAATAAGATGAAGAATTGAAGTTATGTAAGTATGGGAACTGGGTCCAAACCCCATAGAATAAAAGAAAGAAAAGGTATAAGTTAATGAGTGGCCGAGGATGGTATCACTATACATTATGAAGTATAAAGATGATGAGGGTCATACAAAGGTGTCCCCACATCCAACAATGGGTAATGGTAAACCGAGAGGTACCTTGAATAAAGATAAGAAGTTTTGAAATAAGTTAGAGGGAATGCTTTATAGTTGTAATAGTGAGAAGGACGGTATTCGCTGGTGAAAAAGAAACAAAAAATAGTGAACCAGTGACTAATAGGACGGCAATTACTTAGCCAATGATTATGGAACATGTTCTTGTATGTAGTAGAAAATGGGCATTATAAAGTAAGATTAGCCAAATGCGAGTTTTATAAATTTTTGATTAACTTGGATGTAGAAATAATTAATATGTAAATGTTTAGATGAGCTAAAAGTAAGGGGCATATGAGTAGATGTTCCATCTCAGATAAAACAGAAGTGCATCAGAATAAGTATTCAATTTTAATTAAGGTATGTATTATATAGTGTTCATGGTATATTCAGAAATGATTTAAAGCTAAAATGGTGCCACTCTCAAGGCATCAGATAAAGATCGAATCAGATAACGATCAGAAGTAATTTTAAAGATACATACTCACTTCAATGGGACATGTATCTGTATAGCTATATCGTGTTAAGGATAGTGTAATAATAAGAACAGTAGTCGATAAGCAATGATTGTAGAGTATGTGTAAGATGAAGTAATACCAATGATTAAAGATGTAAACCGAGGGCAAGAGACACCCAACCGACAATATTTCAAAATTAAACAGGGTCTTCGAGCATATTGAATTTTGAAAATAAAAGAAGAGGGGGGGAATGTGTAATGCACGTGCAATCCCTTCACATGTTTAAGCCAAGTATTACGCTCAGTAGCAGCCAGGTTACATGTCCATTGAAACCATAGGAGGCAATGTTCTGCAACCTTAGTATGGACGAGATCTGTCTACTCGGGCGTAGGATCTTACAATCTGAGACAGTGTTACGAGACAAACTTCGGTCACAATTCCCGCAAACATGATGTCAGATCCGCCTAGCAACAGCGATCTGAACGCCCATTGGCTGAAAGTTTGGATATATATATATATATATATATATATATATATATATATATATATATATATATATATATATATGCGTGTGTGTAGGAAATGAGCGAAGTGTCCTCACTGGCTGAGAGAGAAAGGTGGGGTTTCTCTTGTCCGGCGGGAAGAGAGGGCGAGTTAGTAGCGAGGCGCCACTGAAAAAGCACGTTCGAGTTACTGGGGGTGGCTCCAAAAGAACGATGACGAATAAATGTTCCAGCTGTTAAACATGAGATAGTGAAAGTTAGTTATCAGTGAACGCCACGTGTCGTGGGCAGTGTGTATTACGATTATGGAAAGTTAGAAAAGTGTTAATGGGTTGTAAATGGTTGAATAACGGCGTAGCCAAGAGCCGCCATATTGGAAGTTCGGTGAAGTGTGTTTCAAAGTATTTTCTTTATTAAAATGGGTATAGTACAAAGCGTTGTTGACATTTAACTACTGGCATCCAGAAACGCTCCACTTCAGCAAGATGGCCCCTTCATTGAACCTAGTGCCTGAGTGCTAATACTTGGGATGAGGGACTACCGAAGCAGCAAGACACCAGGTTAGTGATACATAAACCAGAGAAGTAAGGCAGAGTTGCTTCCTTCTCGCTACATTGTCACTGAGGGCATTGTACTGGGTTTCCATCTGCGCTCTTGATATTCAAACAAGTGGTGCTCTTTTCTCCAAAGGTCTCTTTAATTTTACTGTAGGCAGTATCTATTACTTCCCTGGTGATATATGTCTGTACCTCCTTTCTTTTGTCCTCAAGCCATCCCTGCTTAGCCATTTTGCACTTCCTGTGGATCTCATTTTCGGGACGTTTGTATTCCTTTTTGCCTGCATCATTTACTGCATTTCTAAATTTTCTCCTTTCATCAATTAAATTCAATATTTCTTCTGTTATCCAAGGATTTCTAATAGCCCTCATCTTTTTACCTACTTGATCCTCCGCTGCCTTCACTATTCCATGTATCAAAGCTACTGATTCTTCTTCTACAGCATTTATTTCCCCCATTCTTGTCAAGCATTCCCTAATGGTCTCCCTGAAACACTCTACAACCTCTCGTTCTCCCAGTATATCCAGGTACCAAGTTCTTAAATTTCCCACCTTTTTGCACTTTCTTAATTTTTGATCTACAGTTCATAACCAATAGATTGTGGTCGAGTCCATGTGCGGATCTAGTTGGCACATAAACTTGTTCTATTGTGGCAGGTGTCGGCTTCGTGTCTATCTTCGTTACAATAAGGTGTTAACTATGCTGTTCACTGTAGCTCACCCGCACTCCTATTTTTTAAATTCATTATTAGACCCTCTCCTGCATTATTCTATTTGATTTTTTATTTATAACCCTGTATTCACCTGACCAGAAATCTTGTACCTCCTGCCACTGAACTTGACTAATTCCCACTATATGTAACTTTAACCTATCCATTTCCCTTTATAAATTTTCTAACCTGCCTGCCTGATTAAGGGATCTGACATTCCACACTCCCATACATAGAACAACAATTTTTTTTCTCCTGATTGCGACGCCCTCCTCAGTAGTCCCCACCCAGAGATCCGAATGGTGGCTACTTTACCTCTGGAATATTTTACCCTAGAGGACACCATCATCATTTTACCATACACTGAAACCGCACGCCCTCGGGAAAAATTACGACTGTAGTTTCCCCTTGCTTCCAGCCATTCCCAGTACCAGTACTAGAGGTGGCAAAAAATAACGTAACTGATAGAAATAACCAGTTACTGAGAAGTAACGGTTACTGCTATAACCGTTCCTCTGATACAGGCAGTTATTTCAATAACTGTCTAGTGTCAACAGTGCCTCACGCCATCTGTTGACTAAGATCATACTATGCTTTCCCGTCAACTCATCAGAGATCAGGCTACGAACGAAAGAGAGGGATACACCATTTGGAAGGCGTTCTATAGGCCATGGGAATAACTGTGAGACTGCGCGCCATCTATTGACAAGAGCTGTGTACTATTTTGTGTGCCTTCGTTACTTTTAGCACAAACAATTAAATAAAGTTAATGTCCGAGCAGTGGCTGATAGGAGCTGCAGTACAGGCATTAACAAGTACGGTTGTTCTCTTGAGCTACCGCCTTATATGTCAATTTAGCGTGGATGGGTAGTATAAAGAGAGTTACCATAAGGAATTCGAGCGACTATGGAAACATCTGTCAGCGATCCATAATTTCCTCAACGTCCGTCTGATCGGCCCCGCTCTCTCCCACCGTCCTTCCTACGTCACCATCCATAACACGGATTCCTACACCTTTTTTCCCTCCGCCAGTGTGCTCCAAGGCTCCATCCTCTCCCCCCTTCTGTACCTTTTGTATACGGCGGACATGCCGCCGCCGTCTCCCCCCATCCACCTTCTCCAGTTTGCCGATGACACCGCCTTCCTTGCCCTTGAACCCAACCTGCAGCGCTCCCAACACCTTCTCCAATCCCATCTTGACCGGTTCACAGCTTGGTGCAACCAGTGGTTGCTCAAGGTCAATCCCTCCTTTTCCTCAAACGGATACGGGTCCTCTACACTTCCCGTAACCTCGATCCTCCTCACTCGCTTGTCTCTCCCATCCTCTCCCGACCCCGCCCGCTGCCGTGCCTGTATTTCCACTTCCCACAAGCTCTCCATCTCTCCACCCTCCTTACCCTCTCTCAAGGAGGCTTCCACCAGCTCCCCCTCCCTGATGGTGACCTCCTCCCCTCCATCTACCCCTCCTACCAACATTGATACTCCTCTCCCTCTTCCTGTGTTTGTTCCTATGGGCACCCTCTCTCCCTTCTTTCCCCCTTCCCTCCCTCCTCCTTTTCCCCCCTCCTCCCCAGCTTCCCCTGCGCCCATACCTTCATTCCTCCCACCATCTCCTCTGCCATTGGCATCTTCGCTCTCCCCTCTCCCTCCCCCACCACCTTCTTCCCCTCTCGGCAGGTCCCTGGACTCGCACAAGTTCAGTGGACATTTGCACGCCAGATATCATCGCCATCAGTTTCTTGTGTGTGTGCCATTGTGTATGCGATTTAGTGTTTTTCGCCACCACGTTCCTTCGTTCACTTGTACCGTCTAAGTCATCAGTGTCTGTGCGTAGTGCTGACAGTTTCTTGTGTTTTTCGTCGAGTGTGAATGCCTTCGTGTTTTTAATTTTTGTATCTATTTTTTTTAACCACCAATCTGTTACATTCCTGTCTTCATTGTCTCTTTTATTGTAATGCTTGTGGCTGAAGAACACAGTAGATTTATCCGCTGCAAGCCCACATTTGTATAAGGTGAAAAATAACAATAAAGAAAAAAATAATAATTTCCTCTCAGCCAAATGGAATCCCTACCAGGATACCCTCTCTATCCAAGTCGATAGCCACCCGTTCACCTACCACCACCCTGATGATATTACCTGTGCCGCCTCCTTTCTCCTCCAGACCTTGTCTGAGGTTGTGAAGGCCTGGTCCCTTCCATCGCTATCCACCCCCATTGTCCTACTTTACCATCACTTCCATTTCCGTTGATCACGCCGTCCCTACCGTTCCTTCCTTCACACGTGTGACCCGGACACACTACAACGCCACCGGCAACTACAACGACACATCAGAAACTTGCTCACGGCTAAGAAATGCTGGGACTGGCGACAGACATGCACCCATCTTAATGCTACACTTCCTATCAACTCGTCCAAGTACTGGTCAGCCTTCTGCCGCCTTACCGGATCTAAACCCCCTCCCTACTACCCTCTCCTTCATGATAATCAATCCTTCCCTGACAACCATAGTAAGGCCAATCACTTTGCCTCCTACCTCTCCGATGTCTTTACCATCCCAGATGGTATCCACTTCCATTACTCCCTCTTGCCAGATGTCCGCAGTCGAACTGACACCTCTGCCTCTCCTCTCGCTCCTGGCTTCCAGTTCTTGGACAATATTGCACAGAACGAATGCAATGCCCCATCACTACTCAGGATCTCATCACTGCACTCCGCATGAAACGCAACACCACTCTTGGTTACGATTGTGTCACCTATTGCCAACTTTGTGAACCTCCTGCCTCCTTCCTCTCCACTCTGGCCCGGCTCTACAATGTAGTTCTGCCGCCGACTACTACCCCGACCTGTGGAAAACCTCCCCCATCCTGATGTTCCTTAAACCTGACAAACCACCATCTGCTGTCTCCTCCTACAGTCCCAGCAGCCTTACCTCGGTCTTCAGCAAGGTCCTGGAATCCATCCTCACCCGACTCATCCACCAGCATCTCCGCCAGCACCGCCTCCTTCCCGTTACCCAGTGTGGATTTCGGCCGTCCTTCTCTACCGATGACCTTTTCCTTCACCTCACTCATCTCCTCTCCAAATCTTTGCCCTTCCTCTTAACTACATCCGTCTGATTGGGTCCTTTCTTTCCCAGCGTCCTACCTAGGTCACTATCCATAACACGGATTTCTACACCTTTTTCCCCTCCACTGGTGTGCCCCAAGTTTCTGCCCTCTCCTCTCTTCTGTATCTTTAGTATACGGCGGACAATCCGGCACCTTCACCCCCCGTCCACCTTCTCCAGTACGCCGATGACACCGCCTTCTTTGCCCCCCCCGCACCCTGCAGCACTCCCAACACCTTCTCCAATCCCATCTTGACCAATTCACCACTTGGTGCTACCAGTGGTTGCTCAAGGTCAATCCTTCCAAGACCCAGGCGATCATTGTAGGCAAATCCACCCCTTCCTTCCGCCTCCTCGACTTCTATGTCACCATCTATGGCCGTCCTATCGCCCTCACCCCCACCCTTAAGTACCTTTGCGTCACCCATGACCATTGCCACTCCTGGACCCCCATCTCCAGACAATTCAAGCCAAAGCACGCCCGTGATTCCGTCTCCTCAAGCTCCTTTATGGTCGCAATTGGGGTCTGGACCCCTCCACCATCCTCCACACCTATAAATCCCTCATACACCCTATCTTCTACTACGCCAACCCTGCCCAGATCTCCGTCCCTCCTACCTTTTTCAAATCCCTTCAAATCCTTGAACGCCATGCTCTCCGCCTCACCTATCACATCTGTTTCCCCTCCCCCACGTGCATCCTGTACGATATTAATCCATTCCCACACCTCTTCCATTTCCTCAAACGGATACAGATCCTCTACACCTCCTGTAATCTAGATCCCCCTCACTCACTTGTCTCTCCCATCCTCTCCCACCGCTGTCCACTGTTGCACCTGTATTCCCACATCCCACCTCCTCTCCATCTCTCCACTCTCCTTACCCTCTCCCAAGGTGGCTTCCACCAGGTGCCCTACCTTGATGATGTCCTCCACCCCTCCATCTACTCCTACTATCAACTTTGATCCTCCTCTTCCACTTCCAGTGTTTTTTCCTCAGGGCACCCTCCCTCCCTTCTGTCCCTCCTCCCTCCCCCAGGCATCCCATACCCCCACGCCTTCTAATGTTACTTAAAATCCGTCTTGATTGCAAATTTTTTATTCATATGACCGGTTTCGGTTCATTCAGAACCATCTTCAGATCTGTAAAAATAATGATATTCTTTTACTATTTCACGGAAGCAAATCTTTTTCATGCTATCTAGTCAACATCAAATGTACCAGAACGTACCTGATATTTCAGTTACAGGAGTAACCCGTCCAAATCCAGCAACTTTCACATGCTACGTCACATAAAATTGGTTGGCAGAGTGCCCGCCATTTATATTAATTATAACACTATTACCGACAGGTAGCGTCTGGTACATTTGTTACATTCCATTTGCACATACTGTATTCAGTAGATCTTTTTTTATATTAAAAATACTTAATTAAAATATGCAGATGTCAAGGTTAAAATCTGTACTTGTCAGAATTCAAAAACAGTAAAATTATCGTTTTTATACGATCTAAAAAACATAGGGCGATTTATATATCTATGGTGCTGGTGGGAACTTGTTTTCCTCTACAGTCGGTCTGCTTCTGCGGTTTCCGCCATTTCGGTGTTGTACCGCGGTCCGCTCAGTCGTCTGATGTCCATCGCCGTGTGCAAGAGGGCTGCACAGGAGGGCCCCGTCAACGACGCCAGGCGCTGCACGCGTCTTCCGGCTTCTCCACCGCGCACCATCTCTCATCCCTCGGTCTGATCTCCACACGCAATCTCTTAGTAGGTCGTCATAAGTGCTAAAATAGGCGTTACGATTGAATTCGCTTTGCTCGTTGAGGATTAAATCCGGATCTTTATTTTTGTGGGTGTATATTTGAAATTCTTCCAAAATGTTAAGAAACCGTCCCTTATGAGCTCTATGCAGTATGTCTAACTTGCGTTCAATGTTCGTGACTGAGTGCTTTGTCGCAGCCATATGCGCCCCAAAAGCTGTCTTGTTTTGAGAGTAGGTGTGCTCCCTGAATCTGGTTTCAAAGTTCCTACCAGCCTGCCCTATACATTGTCTACAGCAGTCATTCCATTTGATCTTATATACCCCTGAATCCTGAAATTTATTCCTACTATTACATATTCTATGCCGGAGCTTCAATTTTAACGTGTTATTTGTTCGGAACCATATTTTAACGTCGGATTTACGAAAGCATCTTTCAATTTTATCTGTAATTCTTCCATTGTAAGTCAGAGCTACGTTTTTTTTTTGTTGTTCCTCTTAACTGCTACTTGACTTCCTTCTATTTGTTCCATTTTCCTCTTCTTTGTCTTCCTATAAATATTCATCACCTGCTTGCACGTATATCCGTTCGCTACGGTCACTTCTTTTAAAATACTTAACTACTTTTCTAATACCTGTTAGCTTAGTGGCAATCTTAGTAGCCTGTATACCATCCAAGTAAAATATGCCCATTTGTATCGCGGTGGAGGTAGAGGTGGAGGTGGAGAGAGGGGGGGATACAGTGATACAGGTGCGGCAAACGGGCGGGGGGTGGAGAGGAAGGAGGAATCCAGTGGGTGGGGGGGATCAATCCGGCGAACAATGTAAAGGATGCGGAGATGTTGGAGGAACAGGAGGAGGTGGGGGAAGGGGATCAGTTCATACAGGAGCCGTGTGGGGGAAGGAAGGCAGATACGGAAGGAAAGGCGGAGTGTATGGCTTTCAAGGATTTGGAGGGCCTTGTAAAAGCGAGTGGGGGCGGAGATCCAGGCAACGCTGGCATAACAGAAGATAGGACGGATGAGGGATTTGTAGGTGTGGAGGGTGGTAGAAGGATGCAATCCCCATGTCCGGCCAGACAGGAGTTTCAGAAGGCGGAGGCGGGATTGGGTTTTCTGTTGGACGGTCTGGAGATGAGGATTCCAGGTGAGGTGTCGGTCGAGGGTGAGGCCAAGGTATTTCAGGGTGGGGGTGAGCTGGATAGGACGACCATAAAGGCTGTGGTAGAAATCATGGAGGCGAAAGGAGCGAGTGATGCGGCCTATGATGATTGCCTGGGTTTTGGTGGGGTTGAGACGGAGGAACCAATGGTTACACCAACTGGTGAACTGGTTAAGGTGGGTTTGGAGGGTACCCTGAGACCGTTCTTTATTGTAATTTTAAGCACCTCATACAAGGCGGGCTGTCAGAAGCATATTACGCCGCTCTTCAGCCTTAAGGGGTACAATAATATGACATAGAGGTGACACAAACAATACAAGAAAAACGGCAGGCAAAGAAATGTAGATACAAAAACAATAAACATGAAGCCGTTCACGCTGGACGAAAAAACACTAACACTTGTTGACACGGAGTACAGAATAAGGACGACTGCGATGGCACACGTGAACAGTTTAGGCGTGCCAACGAAAGAACACTAACCGCAGACGAGGCACCCACACGAGACACTGGTGGCAATGATCTCAGGCGTTCGAATGTTCACTGAGTGTGTGCGAGTCTGGGGACCTGCCAAGACGGGAGGAGTGGGGGTGGGAGAGGGAGAGGGGAGAGCAGATGCCCTGGGCAGGGGAGATAGGGGGAAGAGAGGAAGGGGGAGGGGAACCCGGGGGAAGAGTGGTGGAGGCAGGGTACAGGGGAAAAGGAAAGAGAAGGGAGGGAGGGTGCCTAAAGGAAAGGACACAGGAAGTTGGGGGAGGATCAAAGTTGATAGGAGGGGTAGATGGAGGGGAGGAGGACATCATCAGGTAGGGGGAGCTGGCGGAAGCCACCTTGGGAGAGGGTGAGGAGGGTGGAGAGATGGAGACCGGGTGGGACGTGGGAATACAGGTGCGGAAGTGGGCGGGGGCAGAAGAGGATGGGTGAGACAAGCAGATGAGGAGGATCGAGTTTGTGGGAGGTGTACAGGATCCATATCCTTTCAAGGAAGAGTAGGAAGAGGGGGAAGGGGATGAGATCATACAGGATCCGCGTGGGGGAGGGGAGACGGATGCGATAGGCAAGGCGGAGAGCATGGCGTTCAAGGATTTGGAGGGATTTATAAAAGGTAGAGGGGGCGGAGATCCAGGCCGGATGGGCGTAACAAAGGATAGGGCGGATGAGGGATTTGTAAGTGTGGAGGATGGTGGAGGGGTCCAGACCCCACGTACAGCCGGAAAGGAGCTTGAGGAGACGGACTCGGGAGCGTGCCTCGGCTAGGATTGTCCTGAGATGGGGAGTCCAGGAGAGGCGACGGTCGAGGGTGACGCCAAGGTACTTAAGGGTGGGAGTGAGGGCGATAGGACGGCCATAGATGGTGAGATAGAAATCAAGGAGGCGGAAGGCAGGGGTGGTTTTGCCTACAATGATCGCCTGGGTTTTACAGGGATTGACGTTGAGCAACCACTGGTTGCACGAAGCAGTGAACTGGTCAAGATGGGATTGGAGAAGGTATTGGGAGTGCTGCAGGTTGGGGCAAGGGCAAGGAATGCGGTGTAATCGGCAAACTGGAGAAGGTGGACGGGGGTTGACGGGGGCGGCATGTCCGCCGTGTACAATAAGTACAGAAGTGGAGAGAGGACGGAGCCTTAGGGCACACCGGCGGAGGGGAAAAAGGTGTAGGAATCCGTGTTATGGATGGTGGCATAGGAAGGACGGCGGGAGGGAAAGGAGCCGATCAGACGGACGTAGTTAATGGGAAGGGCGAAGGTTTGGAGCTTGAAGAGGAGACCGGAATGCCATACGCGGTCATAAGCACGTTCGAGGTCCGGCGAGAGGAAGATTTCGGAGCGACGGGAAGCTGTTCCGAAAGGAGATGAGTGAGGTGAAGGAGAAGGTCGTCGGAAGAGAAGGACGGCCGAAAGCCACACTGGGTAACGGGGAGGTGGTGGTGCGTGCGGAGATGCGGGTGGATGCATTGGGAGAGGATAGATTCCAGGACCTTGCTGAAGACAGAGGTAAGGCTGATGGGACGGTAGGAGGAGACGGCGGACAGCGGTTTGCCAGGTTTAAGGAACATGAGGATACGGGAGGTTTTCCACAGGTCGGGGTAGTAACCGGTGGACAGGACTACATTGTAGAGCCTGGCCAGGGTGGAGAGGAAAGAGACAGGAACTTCACGAATGTGACGGTAGGTGACACGATCGTGACCAGGAGCGCTGTTGCGTTTTGTGCGGAGTGCAGCAATGAGATCCTGTGCAGTGATAGGGGCATTGAGTTCCGTGTGTGCAATGTTGTCCAAGTACTGGAAACCAGGAGCGAGGGAAGGGACAGAGGTGTCAGTTCGATCGCAGATATCCGGGAAGAGGGAGTAATCGAACTGGGGATCATCAGGGATGGAAAAGACATTGGAGAGGTAGGGAGTCAGGGAAAGGGTGATCATCATGCAGAAGAGGAGAATAGGGGGAGGGTTTAGTTCCGGTAAGGCGACGGAAGGCTGACCAGAACTTGGACGAGTTGATAGGTAGGGTATCAGTTAAATGGGTGCATGTTTGTCGCCAGTCCCGGCGTTTCTTAGCCGCGAGCAAATTACGAATGTGTCGCTGGAGTTGCCGGTGGCGTCGTAGTGTGTCCAGGTCACGCGTGTGGAGGAAGGCACGGTAGAGACGGGGCGGGATTCACGGAGGAGAAGGATGGCCTGTGGGGGTAAGGTAGGACGGTGGGGGTAGATGGCGACAGTAGGGACGTGGGCCTCCACGGCCTCAGACAAGGTCTGCTGTAGAAAGGAGGTGGCATGGGTGACATCAGCGGGGTGGTGGTAGGTGAAAGGGTGGCTATCGACCTGGGTGGAGAGAGTATCCCGGTAGGCATTCCAGTTGGCAGGGGAATAGTCATGGACGTACTTAGGTGAAGGGTCATTACGAGGGTCGGAGCAGGGGCGACGACCGTCTGAAATGGTGAGGAGGACAGGGAGATGGTCGCTAACAATAGGCTGCAGGACATCCACTGTTATGCGGCAAAGGAGGTTGGGGGAGGAGAGGATAACATCGGGAGTGGAGTTGGATTCGGGATGGGTGTGCTGGGGGATGGGAATGAGGTCGACTTGAAGGGAGGACAGGAACCGATGCCACCGCCATAACTGGGCAGCGGAACGACTATGGATGTTAAGGTCAGCGGCGATCACGTAGGAGGAGAAGGTACAGTCGATGTAGGAGAGGAAGTCGAAGGGAAGAGGGTCGTTGGGGCGGACATAGATGGTGGCGCATGTAATGGTAAGGCCGGGGAAGAAGAGACTAAGGAACAGGTGCTCGGTGGGGTCGGGAAGGAGATGTTGCAGCCGAACGGGGATCTGGCGGTGGTGCCCAGGAGGAGGAGGAGGAGGATATTAGTGTTTAACGTCCCGTCGACAACGAGGTCATTAGAGACGGGGTGGTGCCCGATGGCAACTCCGCCACGCGCAATCAGGAGGGGATTATCAGAGCAGTGTAGGAGGTATGACGAAGTGTGGATGGTGTGATGGGGCTTCAGGAAAGTTTCATTGAGGATGAAGGCATCCACGCAGTGGGTGGCAAGGGTGCGCAGGAAGAGGTTTTTGTTGGTGGGAAGGGAGCGGATGTTGTTGAAAAGGATATGGTGCTGCTGCGCCATGACAGGGATTTAAACGAGTGTGTCAAGACGGGAGAAGGTGAAATGGGGCTGGTTCTTGGAGTAGGTGGCGTACATTTAGAGTTGGAAAACGGAACGGGCGGCGAGGGAGATCTGTTGGAGGGTGTGCAGGCGCTGAAAAGGATGAACATCCTGAAGGACAATGGTGAGGAATCTGAAGATGTCCTCAGCGGTAGGGGGTGGGTGAAGGGAGTTAGCGGGAGGGGTGGGGGCGTCCAGAGGGCAGACAGGAATGGTGAGTTCAGGAGTGGTAGGAGGGGGCCGGGCCTTACACTTCTGGGAGTAGGTAGGATGAGGGAGGTCACAGGTATTACAGGGGGGGGGGGGGACTGGAGATTGGGGCACTGCCATAAAAAGTGGGCTTGCCTACAGTGCGGGCAGGTGGGGGCCTCGCGGCACTCAGATGTTGGGTACGCATTATACCGCAAGCACCTTTGGCAGCGGAGGGATTGAGGAGGGGAACGGGAGGAGTCAAACTTATAACACTGGTAAAACGGAGGGCACCCTCCTTCAGGAGACGGTCTATTTAGGGGGTGTGCCCAGAAAAAACTGCATAAGGCGGGTGGGTTCGGCAGTGTTGTGGATGCGGCGAGCAGCACGCACCTCCAGATGGGGATGGGCCTGAAGCTCCGCCAACACCTCCTCCTCTGTGATCACTGGACTGAGCCGAGTGATCACGGCGGTGAGGGTCGGTGGGCGATGCGGGGGTTGGGGTTGGCGGAAGGGAGGTGGGGAAGGAGCAGGGGTGAGGGAGGCATGAGGGCCAAAGCAGGTGACAGGGATGCGGGACGGAGATCGGTGTGGAGGGTAGGGCTGGGGGAGGAGGTTAGTACCGAATCACGGTGAGGAGTGAGGGGGGAGATTCGGGCACCAGGAAAATTCTGGTGAAGGAAATGGGTGAGGTTCTGGGCTTCAAGGAGGGAGGGATCAGGACGGGAGATGAGGTAGCGGCAGGAGGAGGGGGTAGGGGAAGAGGAGGAGGGGTCAGGGACAGGTGGAGAGACATCCATGGCATCAGGGGTGGGGGAAGGGGGATGAGGCGGAGCCTTTTTGGGAGCAGAAGAGGCAGGGGTGCCACTGGGGCGCTTAACGGCGGTGGAGGAGGTGGGGGGATGAGAACAACTGGAATGTGGCGGGTAGTGGCAGGTCCCAGGGCGGGAGTCGGCGTCGGAGATGGTGGGGTGATGGCGAAGGCGATAGTGAAGACGATGACGAGGACGATGAAGATGAAGGTGAAGAGGAGAGCGGAGCATGGGCCGTAGACCGCCTGGTGACCACCCTGGCGGGGGCCGCAGAAACGGAAGGAGCAGAGGGAGGGAGTGGAGGGAAGGGATCAGAGGTGGCGCGGAAGGGAGGAGCCGGGGGCAGGGCGACAAATAGGGAGGGAGATGAGAGAGTGAGGATTGGGGGGATGGACTGAGGGGGGAGTGAAGCGGCACTCCACGTGATAGTGGTGGCAGCAGCAGAGGGGGAGGTGTATATAATGGCAGTGGTGGTGGCTGTAGAGGAGGTGGTGAGGCTTGACATTATGATAATGGGGAAAAAACACAGTACTAGACAAAGGAGCAAATGAGAGACGGGCAGGGCAACGAGAGACACAGAGGAGAAAGGGACTGAGAATGACGAAGGAGACTGGGGCCTAAGCACCACTCTGCTGCCGCTGGGGAGGGGGGGGGACCCGGCTGGCTGGCTGGCTGGTGGGGACTCCACTGCTGCTGCTGCTGCTGCTGCTGGTGGATAGTGGGGGCAGCTAGGACCACAGCTGGCCGCTGGCTGCGACCACTGGTGGCGGGGACTGCTGCTGGCTACTGGCTGCAGCTGGCGCAGGCGAGGACCGCTGCTGGCTGCTGGCATAGACCGCTGCTGGCTGCCAGTGGGGACCGCTGCTGGCTGCCGGCGGGGACCTCTGCTGGCGAGGACCGCCGCTGGCAGAGACCGCTGCTGGCTGCTGCCTGCTGCGTGCTGGCTGGACTGACGCACGCCGACAGGCTGGCTGACTGGCTGGCTGGCTGGCTGGCTGGCTGGCAGGCTGGCTTTCACCTGCAACACCTATCACTTCGATCGGTACCAGAATAGCACAAATCGAATTCAAACGAATTACCGCCGGAGATGACACTACTACTTGCGATTGCATTTATGAATAGCATTTGCCGCAAATAGCAGAAACGAGTATGAAGCCGTCGTCAGGAACCATTCAGTCTAATTCTCACTCACATGATTATCATTAAAGAATAAATATCTTTCTTATCTAAAAGAATAAATATCCGAACAGGGGCCGTAAACCCGACTTTTACGTTAGGCAGGTATCGAAGAACGGCACCACTCCTGCCGTCATCAACAGATGGACGCACAGTAGCCACTCTTGCAATTGCTGCAGTGCCGATTCTTTCTCCCTTCAGTTTTGACTCCAGTTTAGAAGAAAGATCGAGTTGAATGATTTAATTAGGGTCTGAACGTGTTCGCCAGAAAAAGATAACAGACTACCGCCATATGTATTAAGGCAGTTCCCAGCAATTGCGTGACAAATGCTTTCTACTGTGATGCAGCTGCTTCAGGAAATCGGCGTTGTCACTTGAAAGTGGCAACCTCCTGTATCCTGATGTTATCCAAACCAAACAAGCCTCCATCTGATTCCTCTTCCTACCATCCTATCTGTCTCACATCGGTGTTCAGCAAACTCTTGGAATCCATCCTTACCCGGCGCATCCATCACCACCTCCACCAAAACCACCTCCTCCCTGACACCCAGTGTGGCTTTCGACCTTCCTTCTAAACCGATGACCAATTCCTCCACCTCACTCATTTCCTCTCCCTCCAGCTTAACTCCCATCGCTCCGCCATTTTTGTCTCCCTTGACCTCGAAAAGGCCTACGACCATGTCTGGCATCCCGGTCTCCTGTTTAAACTCCAAACCTACACCGTTGCTGTCAACTACATCTGACTGATGGCCTCCTTCCTCTCCCGCTGCCCCTCCTACATTACCATCCATAATGCCAATTCCCACACCTTCTACCCCTCTGCCGGTGTGCCCCAAGGTTCTGTCCTCTCCACTCTCCTCTACCTCCTGTACATGGCAGATATGCCCCAACCCCCTACCAGTACACCTCTTGCAATATGACGATGACACCACATTCCTCGCCCTCACTCCTACCCACCAACGGTCCCAAAGCCTTCTCCAGAATCACCTTGTCCTTTTTTCTGCATGGTGTAACCAGTGGCTCCTGAAAATCAATCCCTCCGAGACCCAGGCAATCATCGTAGGTCATACCACTCGCTCCTTCTGGCTCCTGGATTTCTCCCTTACCATCTGTGCCCGTCCTTTCCACCTCAACCCCACCCTCGCCTACCTTGGCCTCACCATTGACCATCACCTCACTTGGATCCCTCATCTCCACTCCATCCAATCCAAGGCCCACAACTGCCACCCACTCATCAAACTCCTCTCTGGCCGGACATGGGGGTTGCACCCCTCTACCATCCTCCACACCTACAAATCCTTAATCCGTCCCATCCTCTGTTATGCCAGTCCCGCCTGGATATCTAATCCCCCCGAATTCTATAAGCCCCTCCAGATCCTTGAGTGTCATGCAGTCCCCCTCGCCTTCTGTATACGCCTCCCATCCCCCATGCGGATCCTCTATGACCTCATTCCTTTCCCCCATCTGCTCCTATTCCTCAAACATATCCGCATACTCTACACCTCCCGCCGCCTAGATCCCCCTCACCCCCTGGTTGCTCCTCTCCTCTCCCATCCCCGCCCCCTGCCACCTCTCCACTGTTGAGTCACCCTACCCTCCATCTCTACACCCTTCATCTCCTTTCCCAAGGTGGCTTCCATCAACTCCCCCTCCTTGATGATGCCCTCTCTCTCTCCATTTATCCCTCCTATCAACTCTGATTCTCACCCCCTCCTTACCTCCGTCCTTTTCCTGGGCTCCCCTTCCATCATCTTTTTTCTCCACCTACCATCTCTGTGCCTGCCTTCTCTCCCCTGAGTCCTCTTGCATTTCCATTCTCTGTCTTTTCCCATTCCCTCTCGCATCTGCCCTGCCCCTCCCCCCCTTATGAGTCCTCTACCTCCTTTGGTTCCTCCCCCTTTCGTTTTTCCTCTCCTCCCTCCTTGTTTTACCCCCCCCCCCCAATCTGTCCAGCCCCCCCATCAGCCCTCGGCTATGGTGTGACATCTTTGTGCCGACATTTTAGTGCAATGTTTACAGTGAGTTCAAATGGTTCAAATGGCTCTGAGCACTATGGGACTAAATTGCTGTGGTCATCAGTCCCCTAGAACTTAGAACTACTTAAACCTAACTAACCTAAGGACATCACACACATCCATGCCCGAGGCAGGATTCGAACCTGCGACCGTAGCAGTAGCACAGTTCCGGACTGCGCGCCTAGAACCGCGAGACCACCGCGGCCGGCTTACAGTGAGTGTTCAGTGTTGTGTGTCTTTTCCGAAGCGCTGCGAACAGACGTCATACTGTCGCTGGGTGTGATTTTTATATCTCTTGCGAACAGAAACCAGACTGTGGCCGTATTTTTTAATTGTCTGTTTACTATGTTACCTGTCTGCTTCCTGCGTATCTAATTGGCTTTGCCAACCGTTTGCTTTATGTTTTAGCTTTCCACAATTTTCCACCGTTTTACAATTTAAGTCACCGTTTTATCCCCTGCTTTTATTGTTTCTTATCTTCTTCTTACGTTTTAAAAAGTCTGTAGGCTGCAGAGCAGCGTACTAAGCTGCTGCCAGCCCGCCCCCTAAGGGCGGAATCGAGATTCAATAAAGGAAAAAAAAAAGAAATGGAAGTGGCAGACGCTAGCGGTAGACGTGGCGTTATGGATATGGAGTTCATCATAAGAATAAACCTGGTGTAAAAAAACACAATCGCGATGATAGGTTAGAAGCATTAGCAGACGTACACTGGTGTTATTACGTTCTTGGAAGTAGGTCCTCCTTACGTATTAGCTACATTAAATGAAACATTATGATGTTCAAATCTATTGAGAGCCACCAACCTTTTTCTTAATAACGCTTTAGCTACGTATTTAAATTTAATTTCAAAAATGCTCGTCCGCAGCTCGTGGTCGTGCGGTAGCGATCTCGTTTCCCACGCCCGGGTTCCCGGGTTCGATTCCCGGCGGGGTCAGGGATTTTCTCTGCCTCGTGATGACTGGGTGTTGTGTGACGTCCTTAGGTTAGTTAGCTTTAAGTAGTTCTATGTTCTAGGGGACTGATGACCATGGCCGTTAAGTCCCATAGTGCTCAGAGCCATTTGAACCAGCCAAAAATGCTCTATAGTCACAGCCTCTTTATTGTTGAGCTCTGATTGTCGGGGTGTTAATACGCGGAATGAAAATACCTGAGGCTGCAGACTGTTCCATAGTGAAACAGGGTTAAAAAGAGGGCCGAAAAATAGACTGTTCTTAATGTTTTTCATAAATTTACAGAGGTAATCGGCTTTGAACTTTTCTGAGGGACTGTGTTAGACACAGTGCAGTTACGCATCTAAACTGCAGGTTTCGCTGAATGGTAGCCTGCTGTGGGCGTTTGTTCCCTGGTTACAATTTCCCCATAGTCATTTTTTTTCTCATTCGATTTGAAATAGCTACATCCCGTAATTGTAGAACTCATCATAACTTTTTATGAATAATGTACGAATTCTTCTTTCTAATTACATATTACATGCGAAATTCTCGTTTTTATTGGGTATATAAATTCTGAATTATCGATTTTTATAAATGACTGTTAACAAAAGTTGCTTAAATTATGAAAACATAAGAATATAAGTTTTAGGACAAAAATGAAAAACCAAACACTTTTTATTTGAATTATCTTCATCGTTTTATACCACAGATGTAGATAAGCCTCGTAGAAACATGAAAAACAATTCTTTTCACAGCATCGAGCATGGCATACAGATTCTAGATTTTTACATTTGTCACTGTACCATTACAATACGAACTCAGCAGAACTGATATGCTGCCAAATAAAGGGAATTGGCCCAAGAAATAACAAGACTTGCCAACTGCCAGACGTAGACTACTGGTACAAACGCACGCAGATTTTTCACACGTCACGCAGTACGCTGGCGGGATACAGAACGGCTCATCAAAAAAGAAGAAAAGAAAATGGGGCGGCTGTTTGGCATCGTGTATTCTGATGTCGATAGGGTCGTTATCAACGTAGCAGGTGACACTTCTAGAAATGAAATGTATTTCTCCGACTCCGATAACGCAGGAGCTAAGAGATCACCAGATGACTGACTGTAATAAATACATTAGTGGCTTCAGTGTTCAACAGTACGATGAAATCCCTGCAGTATGCTTTTACATTACACACAGCTCGCTATGTTTAAGTTGGAAATTTTCATCACTCTTGTTAGTAAATAGAACACCATGTCAGGTGACAACAATTGCATTTCATGCTTGCCGTCTGGTGACTGAGAAGTGAGCGGTAGTGGTGGAGTTTCTCCAAATATAGTTTCATTCTGTTTAAAAATTAAATGACATTCGAAGCTATCTTGTTTCTTTCCTCGTCTCGTTTTACATCTGAACTGCAACTGTTCACATCATTGCAGGTAAGTTGGACCGCTGGCTGGCCAGTGCTGTCCAAGTTTGATGCTCCGGTATAGCTGTTGTCCCGCATTACCGCTCCGTCTGTGTGCGTGTAACACAACACAAAACGTATCCTTATGATCTTACTTGACTGTACTGGTCTCAGATTGGTTTCCGCTCCACGTGAAACGAAATCCAAGTATATTGAAGCAAACATACAAGAATACATGACGTAATGGTTACATCAGTTTTATTCTTATGATGAACAGATGATACTGACGCTGTGCAGTCTTCCAGCATCGTCGTTATATCAGACCGGCGAGTGCATTGATAGACGACATTCTTTGGAGGCAAACGACCGATCTGAATACTACACGGTTCGCGTTATAACATTGCCCCGATTTTGAGAGAAAAACATACATAAAAATAATCTCAGGGACGTATGAATCAGAATGTGATTGATTAAACTGCGAATGACCGCTAACAGTGTTTGGCCATGACCCCCAAACAATCCCAGAAACAACTTCTCTCCAATACAGCCCGAAACTGCACTAAGAAATCCATACTAAACTCATGTGTGACATGAACAGCAAGGAAAGGGATCTTCAAATGAAACACGGCTACTTAAGATGAAATTGACATAATTATTTCACAAAAGCACACATGTGACACTACAGAGCTTATCTCGATACCGCAGGACAAAAGAGAGAGGGGAAAACAAGTCGCCTTCCGCTTTTTTGTCGTATCGTTAGACAAACGAGCGTACCTACTACATTTTGTTTCAACATTTTAACTCAAAGATACTTCTTTACAAAATAATTCATAAATAACTAGAAATACATCATCTCATTAGTACATCGTTTCTTTCAATTATATACAAATATATTTTTATATGCAAAATTATTTACGATATTTTCAGGTGATAATTAAGACCAGGGCTACTTCTTTATACATTTATAACGTAACATTTCAGCACGCTATCTGAACGTGCGTGAAGGGATGTGGCGGGACCGCATGTGATGACCAGTTATGAAAGAAAATGTAGCACTATGGATGTTCGGACATACAACCACCTACATGGTTGAGAACAGCGATGCTACATCCTTCGAATATCTGTCCTACGTTGAAGGGGAATATTTTCGGTTGGCGCGCGATGACAATCATCGGAAAACTTTTGGCAACATGCTGCATATCATGACCATGGAATCCGCGCAAGTACTCTCGATTGCTGCACTTAACCCATAACCGACACGCTATAGAAGAATTCCGTACAATGCTATAGCCTGTTCATGTGGGTGATATAGGTGCGAGACTAGTTATAGAAGTGGGCAGCACGGGGGAAACAAGCACATGGATCAAAGGCACTTCATTAAAAATAGAAACAAATCAAACGTGACATATGCTTAAATTCATGTCATCCTGACGATGACGATGGGGGCTATCGTCGAAAGCTCGCGATTTTATCCCGAATTGATGCGGCAAGAAAACCGAGAACGTTTTACATATAAATGCCGTTGCGAAAGACTTTTTTCTCATGATGATTAAATTCAGTCCGCTATTTATCTTCAACTAAGGAATTTTGTTACTTACCAAGTCAGAAGAACGACGAAATCCTATCTATTTCTTCATTTCCATATCATTATTTTAAAAAATTGGCAGTTGACAAAAGGCTGCCCAAGCACTTCATTTGTGTATATGGGAGAATTAATCTAATTAGTATTTACTTTATTATACAGCGTGGTGTGAAACATACAGATATTTTTTACACTGTGACAGGGGAAAAAGAAGAAAAAGGTGCACCACAAACAACTTGTGCAGATTGGTCAAAAATTAAAATGAATGCAGATATTGACAGAAAATGCAAATTTGTAAACTTTGGTGGTCGATGAATGAATGTGTGACGCTGCAGAGCAATTTCAACGCGCAACTGGCGAAGTTAGTAAACGAGGGACATGTCGGCAGGAAAAAATACAATCTTTACGAATTTCATTCTGTGTACTCTTCTGGACAGCAATTATGCCTGGCAGACAGGTACGTAGACACTATATACAGCTGTAATCATTTGGGAGACTTGTTGGGCCGAAAGAAGGCAGTTAGAGTAATAGACGAATCGCTCGTCATCTGAGGGGAGTGATGGCACTATTTTCCTATGTTAGCAGGAATGGGTAAACAGTGGCCAAACATAGCATCAAGAAGGAAGCGCTTGACCTAGGGAGATGACAGAACGTGAGGTCGGAGCAGTCATCAGAGAGACACTCAGAGCGCCGGATTTATCATTATTGTCGAGCTGACGTGCAACTGGTACTTCATTTACTGCAGGGACTATTAACAGGCGGCTCACAGAAAGGAGCTGTGTCCACGTCGCCCCTGTACAGAATCAAGCTCGTATTCAGTGGTGTCGGGCACATTCAGCCTGGAATCTCATTGAGTCGAGTAGAATTGTCTTCAGTGATTAGTCACACTTCAAACTGAGCCCTGAATACCAACGAACACTTGTCTGGAGATGCTGCAGACAGTGGTGGGATATCAACAGTCCCAGCATACGGGAACTCAGTCAGGTGTTATTGTCTGGGGTGCTACTACATTTCCCAGGGTATCTGACAATCTCTCTGTTCAACCAGTTCTCACACATCTGGACTCAATAAAGGGACATAGATGGTTAATTTACAGCCTTTCCCAATCGTACTTCACGATATCTTCTCGCTTGCAAAAGGATGTGCGAAGTACAGGGTTATTACAAATGATTGAAGCGATTTCACAGCTCTACAATAACTTTATTATTTGAGATATTTTCACAATGCTTTGCACACACATACAAAATCTCAAAAAGTTTTTTTTAGACATTCGCAAATCTTAGATATGTGCCCCTTTAGTGATTCGGCAGACATCAAGCCGATAATCAAGTTCTTCCCACACTTGGCGCAGCATGTCCCCATCAATGAGTTCGAAAGCATCGTTGATGCGAGCTCGCAGTTCTGGCACGTTTCTTGGTAGAGGAGGTTTAAACACTGAATCTTTCACACAACCCCACAGAAAGAAATCGCATGGGGTTAAGTCAGGAGAGGGTGGAGGCCATGACACGAATTGCTAATCATGATCTCCACAACGACCGATCCATCGGTTTTCCAATCTCCTGTTTAAGAGATGCAGAACATCATGATGGAAGTGCAGTGGATCACCATCCTGTAGAAAGATGAAGTCGGCACTATCGGTCTCCAGTTGTGGCGTGAGCCAATTTTCCAGCATGTCCAGATACACGTGTCCTGTAACGTTTTTTTCGCAGAAGAAAAAGGGCCCGTAAACTTTAAACCGTGAGATTGCACAAAACACATTAACTTTTGGTGAATTGCGAATTTGCTGCACGTTTGCGTGAGGATTCTCTACCGCCCAGATTCGCGCATTGTGTCTGTTCACTTCACCATTAAGAAAAAATGTTGCTTCATCACTGAAAACGAGTTTCGCACTGAACGCATCCTCTTCCATGAGCTGTTGCCACCGCGCCGAAAATTCAAAGCATTTGACTTTGTCATCGGGTGTCAGGGCTTGTAGCAATTGTAAACGGTATGGCTTCTGGTTTAGCCTTTTCCGTAAGATTTTCCAAACCGTCGGCTGTGGTACGGTTAGCTCCCTGCTTGCTTTATTCGTTGACTTCCACGGGCTACGCGTGAAACTTGCCCGCACGCGTTCAACCATTTCCTCGCTCACTGCAGGCCGACCCGTTGATTTCCCCTTACAGAGGCATCCAGAAGCTTTAAACTGCGCATACCAACGCCGAATGGAGTTAGCAGTTGGTGGATCTTTGTTGAACTACGTCCTGAAGTGTCGTTGCTCTGTTATGAGTGACCGATGTGAGTGCATTTCAAGCACGACATATGCTTTCTCGGCTCCTGTCGCCATTTTGTCTCACTGCGCTCTCGAGCGCTTTGGCGGCAGAAACCTGAAGTGCGGCTTCAGCCAAACAAAACTTTATGAGTTTTTCTACGTATCTGTAGTGTGTCGTGACCATATGCCAATGAATGGAGCTACAGTGAATTTATGAATCGCTTCAATCATTTGTAATAGCACTGTATATTCACGTAAAAGCTTGAAAATTAGCAGCAGTTTCCCCCTACGAAACATACACTATATGATCAAAAGTATCCGGAAACCTGGCTGAAAATGACTTACAAGTTCGTGGCGCCCTCCATCGGTAATGCTGGAATTCAGTACAGTGTTGGCCCACCTTTAGCCTTGATCACAGCTTCCACTATTGCAGGCATACGTTCAATCAGGTGCTGGAAGGTTTTTTCGGGAATGACAGCCCATTCTTCACGGCGTGCTGCACAGGAGAGGTATTGATGTCGGTCGGTGAGGCCTGGCACGAAGTTGCCGTTCCAAAATGTCCCAAAGGTGTTCTGTAGGATTCAGGTCGAGACTCTGTGCAGGGCAGTCCTTTAGAGGGATATTATTGTCGTGTAACCACTCCCCCACAGGCCGTGCATTACGAATAGGTGCTCGATCGTGTTGAAAGGTGCAATCGCCACCCCCGACTTGATCTTCAACAGTGGGAGCAAGAAGGTGTTTAAAACATCAATGTAGGCCCATGCTGTGAAAGTGCAACACAAAACAACAAGGAGTGCAAGCCTCCTCCAAGAAAAACACGACCACTCCATAACACCACCACCTCCGAAGATTACTGTTGGCATTACATATGCTAGCAGATGACGTTCACCAGACATTCGCCATACCCGCACCCTGTTCATTGGATCGCCAGATTGTGTACCACGATACGTCACTCAACACAACGTTTTTCCACTGTTCAATGGTCCAATGTTTACTCTCCTTACACCGAACGGGTCGTCGTTTGGCATTTACCGGCGTGATGTGTGGCTTATGAACAGCTGCTCGACCATGAAATCCATGTTTTCTCACCTGCTGCCTGACTTTCATAGTACTTGCAGTGGATCCTGATGCAGTTCTGATTTCCTGTGTGACAGTCAGGATAGATGTCTGCCTACTACACATAACGGTCCTCTCCAATTGACGGCGGTCTCAGCGAGTCAACAGACGAGGTCGGTCTGTACGCTTTTGTGCTGTATATGTTACTTCTAGTTTCCACTCCACTATCACATCGGAAACAGTGCACCTAGGTTTGTTTAGGAGTGTGAAAATTTCGCATACAGACGTATGACGCAGGTGATACCCAATCACTTGACCATGTTCAAAGTCTGTGAGTTCCGCGGAGCGTCCCATTCTGCTCTCTCATGATGTCATTGATATGGAGTACCTGGCAGTAGGTAGCTGCACAATGCAGCACAGAGCTGGTTGATGTGGTGAATGGTATCTGTGGATCTGAATGCCATCATAAAAATTAGAAATCTAGATTCCAGATTAGTATTATTTTGTCAAATAAAGGGCGCTCAGCCCAATCATATCGATTTGTCATTCCACTCCCAGCATCATTGTACATACATTTATCCATTTGCTGCCATGGATTAAGTAGCTAGAATTGTCTGTGATTGCTGTGTGTTTTTGCACTAAGAAAAGCCCGGCTTTCCGTTCCAATCTATCACGTAGTCTTTTGGCACTCTGCGCAGCACTCAGAATGGGCCTGTATGTGGTTGGTAGAAATCAGACACGTGTTCTTCAGACGATAGTTTCGTTGTTTTGTCTGTCAGTAGCTCAGCAGAGTGGGAGGGGAAAAGCAGAGAGGAGCTTAAACAAGTGTCTAGGCATATGAAAATAAAGTGGGCCTGGTTGTGAGAGTAAGTGGCGTAGTTATTGAAATGGAAGACGGAGCAGCAGCAAGGGAGATCTGCTGGATTGTGTGGGGATGTTGCAGTGGGTGGATTTCTGCAGAACAATGGTCAGGAACCAGATGTCTTCAGCTGTAGGGGGAGGGTGGAGGAAATTGATGGGATGGATGGGCTGGTCAATGTGGTGAATGGGGACAGTGAGCTCAGGATTTGCATTTGGAGGAGTGGGTGGGGTGGAATTCGTAGCAGGTGTTGCAGGAAGGACGAGGCTAAGGTTAGGACATTGTTTAAGGTAGTGGGAGGCACTCCACGAGGTAATGGTGGATGCGGGGCAAGTAGAGGTGTAAATGATGGTGCTAGTGGGTGTGTCCATGATGGAATTCGTTGTCCACTGGCAATAGGAGTCACTGAAATGGGGAAATAGACAAATATGGAGGGTGGCTGTGATGAGGACAGGGGGATGTCGGCGGCGGCGGTGGTGGTGGGGAGCACCGGGCGGCAGCCAGCAGACAGATGGCAAAGGCACCTTGAGAGCAGCCCGGGTGGCATAATCTGCCAATTTGGAAGTGAGGGGATCCAACCCTCGAGATGTTAATTTTTTCCCCTTACTGAATGTCAATCCCCCCTGGCAATAGATGCGTAAAGCCCAAATAAGAAAAGAGAAAAAAAACACATTATGGGAAGATAACAAACGATATAAAAAGGCAATACAACGGTGACTTTGTTAAAAACGGTAAAGTGGTGGAAAAGTTGCAGAAGTTAAAACAGAGAAAATATGGGGTTGATGACGCTAATGAAGGCATACAGAAAGTACACAGGCAAAATTTAAGAAACATGGCGACGGTACGTTTTCTGTTTGCAACAACCATGCGTGTGACCCCGCCGGCGACTGTTTCAACAAACCTATTCGTACTTCTCCTATCAACACCAAAAAGAAACAAAGCTTCACAACGCCGCTGTGACGTCACAGCTCTGCGACTGAGTTCAGAAACTAGCACTGAAGTAGCTCAAGGGAATGCACATTCGCTATTTAACTAATGATAGAAGTAACGAAAACAATGAAGCCTTCAACTAAGAGAGTACTGCATACTGTATAACCTAGTTTGTAAATGATGAATTGTGGCGTAACACGATCGAGTGAAAAAGATTTATATAAATATTGGATCCTGTATCTTCAAAGGCAGTTCATATAGCCACAACTACCCACTTTTTAGAATTTTAAGCACTTATAGCGTCACCTTGCTGCTGATTAGATCTTACAATTAGGTAACCAACGCAATATTTCGACTACCTAAGGAATAATGATTCTCCTTGAATACAAAAAAAAACATAAATAAATAAAAAAATACACTAGGACCTTCAAAATTCGCCTACAAATAAAATAAATCATTTATCCTATTTTTTCAGTCACCACTACCTACTTTTTATGCGACATAAAATTTTAAGCACTTACAGCATTGCCTTGCTGCATATTCGATTTTATAATTAGGTAACCTTCCACATGATAGTTTAGACTACATAAGTAATAATGATTTTCATTGATTGTTAATAAAATTACACTAGGACCTTAAAAATTTACCACAAATAATGTAAATCATTTATTAAAAGTTTTTTCATTTAATAACTCATGAAAAAGGGGCATGTGATACTTAACAAGCTTCACTTTAATAAGTAAATGTCCAGAAAACATTTATTTCACAATTTTTTGTGACAAGGAGTCAGATGTCAAGACTTTTTCATTCTTTTGTAAATACTTACATCTTTTGTCACACACACATAATTTTTTAGTTTTACAAAGTTGTTTAGTAAAATATTTGCACTGCAAGTCAATATACAATGTATGATAGATTCAAGAGTGTGACCTTTTAAACAATGGAAACCAAGAAGTAAGTCTTTTGGCACAATAATGGCCGCTTCTTTCACAAGCACATTTCTTTGATTTACTTGTTGCAGGAACAAATTTTTCCTTTTCTTTAAGAATTTTTTGTAGTGTTAAGTATACATAGGAAACACATGTGACTTCATCACTGCTAGGGTATGTTAAACCTCCCCTGTCATTTGCCATTATCAAATCATCTGCTTGTCTTGTTTCTTCGGCTGTTACAAACCCTTCACAATATGGACAATTTATTTTAGATGCACTTGGTGTGAGCAATATAATGGAGTAATGGCCAAGTGTTTTCGTCTACTTCATCAACATCACTATCATCAACTACTACATTTAACAGCTCTGGGTTGTCGATATCTTGAAAGTCTGGTATTCTACAACAAGCAGCATCAACATTATTAGGTCTAACAACAACATCACCAAACACTTTGGACTTTAATATAAGAGAAGACATACTCTGGGCCCTTAATTTTCCTTCTGTTTCAAATACCTGCCTTAGCGATACATGGTAACTTCCCCCATTAAGCTGGTGGTATTTCCCAAACCTCTCCTTCAAACTGTCTGTGTGTATTTTCCCAAAGAGCAAATATGTTCTCTTCTTCTCACACAGCCAGTGTTCACAATAAAGGTTGCAGTAGTATGTTTGAGAGCAAAGTGTGTTTCTCTGGTCAATCTCTTTCCTCGATTGCAATCTTCCCATGAACACAACCACGAGAGAAAGTTTCTCAAAAAGACATGAATATGTTTTGAATTGAGAGTAATCTGTTCTTGGTAAACATTTCTTAGCCTTTTACCCTTCAGCAGCGTTTCAGCATTTAATATCAAACCACTGACTTATTATTTTTACAAATGTGGCAGTACTCTCCCAGTTTTCAATTTCTTTCTTGCACCTAGTTGTTGCATTGCAACAACTGTCATGTTATTAAAAATATGCAATGCTAATTTCACATTTTGCTGTTCAAAAGAATTTGGATATAGTGACTTAAGTGTTAAAGAGCTGCCATACTGCAACAGTTCACCTTTTTCTAGTAAATATAGTTCCTTCAGTGCTGTAACAGAAGCAAGACCTACCTTCAAGCTATCACTAAACGAAGGAAAGCATATAATTTGGTCCTTTTCATTACCCCAGTTGTTCCGTTTACATTTTAAAATGTGTACAGTATCCACAAAATAGTAAAGTTGGCGGTCTGCATAAGTCTGCTCAGGATGAACATATTTTATCTGTACACTAGGAGGGAGAGGGGGGGGGGAAGAAAAGTACGAAATAGCTTTCTTATTGATAGCATTATTGTCAGCTACTACTCCTATTACCTGAAATCCCACTGCTTCTAGTTTAATTGAATTGTGTGAACTGGAAGAATATGCACCACATCTTTGTACACTGAATCCATACTCTGGATCATAAAAACATAAGCACTAGTTGCACACAAAACCACATCTGTGTTAAAAGCACCACCTACAACATTGCCACCTTTATAGTCAAGTTGTGACTTTAAATAAATCTCATCCATCAACAGCACAGTTTTATTATTCACAGATAAAGCACCAACTTTTTGCGGTATGTAACTGAGAAACTGCTCGCTCTGAAGCTCAATGATTGGGTTAGTTGGAAGTTTACTGCAAAGTTTTGACAAAGTACTGGGACTTGGAATGGAATAATTACGAGCACTCGTCAAAATCCTATATGCATGTGGCCGGATAGAATAAGCTAATGACCATAAAATCATTGAAACACTCCCATACCTAATCTCTGTTGGACTATTAAATCTTGAAAATGAAACTTGTTCCTTCAAAAATTTAATTTTATGCTCACTTTCTGGTAAATTTTCTTACAAGTTTTCCAAAATGTCTTCAATGCAAGACAAACTTGCCTCAAATGGAGCCTCATTTATATGAAACATCACATACAACTCTTTGAAAATATTGGTAACTGTACCAGTATCACTTACTTGGTTTGGTAATTTAATCTTACCAGCACAATTTAGCTCAGCTTCCTTCACAAATGCACTTAACACTAAATCACTATTTATAACGACATGCCACACAACATTTAGATAAGGAGCATCCTTTAACACAAGACACAAATTATTTGATTTGGTTACCGTGACCCAGTCACTGTGCTTTTCACAATCAGTTAATTTTGATTTAAAATCTTCTAAACTAGCAAATGAACTCTTCTCCAACATTTTTTGTGTGATTCCACACTCTGCTCAATGACTTTCTCAAGAGCTTGGTTCTCCAAACGTTCGCGACTCTCTGGATGTTCTCGAGCTAGTGCTTGTTTTGAAGATAAATACGTAGGTCATCCTGGCAACTTTGATGGTACAGCATCTGGAAATAGAGAGAGATAAACATGAGATTCGTATAGCAATGTTTATTGATCTTAGATATTTAACAATATCGTAAGAAAATTAAGGAACCTGTACATTAATCTGTAAACTGATTACAAGTACCCTTTACGATAAATTTTCACGAACGTTTCTTTAAACGTGGACGGTCCTAAGGTGCTGTAAAGAGTTTGCCAGTTTTGGGTCGTATGCACTGGTAATTTTGTCAATGTCGTCTGCAGTGAAATGCAGTTCACATATCTGAAAAGAACCATATATTTTACTGTTAACGTAAGAGCAGAATGTAAACTGACAAATGAAATCTAACTGAGGACTGCATAAAGTGAGCTTAAAAGTATAATGCTTCGTTATAGATAGGCTATTGATTTGAATTTTCAGTTCTGTAACATAACAGTATTAAAGAGTAACAATATAGAAATAAAGTTAAATTACAGATACTTACAACGAACTGTTTACTGGGTTCCCAGTCATTCCTATGAACTGCAGCGATCCGTTTCAGTCTCAATGCTTCATCAGACAGAAATGAAATGACGCTAACTTTTAAGCCGTTGTCGTAGTTTCCCCTACAATAGGGCATACAGCACTTGTGTGGCATTTTGAGCAGATTCTCAATAACAATCCGAATCGCATATGGCAGTAAGAACAAGATTTCCGCCACAAATGTTACGAAAACAAAGCCATGCTTTCAGTCACTGCTACGAAAACAAACACATGCAGTGACCACGCTTCCAAACATGAAACACCGCTTCTACCACAGATAGCACTGCTCAACCGCAGAACGCTAACGTCACAGCTCCCACAGAATTGTGTGCGTAAGCTTTGTTTTTAGGTGTAGTTGCTCCAATGCGACTCGTTTTCGGCCAGTCACGAATTGCAGACGGAGCTAAAATGATCGCCATATTTTCTGAGGTGGCGTCTCGCAGTGACATCTGTTGGCAGCGCCCAGCAACACTGAAGTATTCAAGCGCTGCTTATTTTACTTTACAAGTTCAGCACGAAAATATTGAAAGTAAGAAACAATTCCTTAGTTATATCAAGTATTTATTTCTATGCTGCTAATAAAATAGCAATAACCACCCTCGCCCTTGGTTTGTCTGTCAAGAATATATTTCACACCCACAAAATTTCTTGGTAAGGTATTCTCTAGATATGGTAACTTTCTGCTGTAACCTGTCATACATTTGTTCTTTCAATTTTCGTAAGGTACGGATTGTATATTCCGTCCCTATATATGATGCACGAAGTGAGTATCGGTATCTTGGGAGATGAGGAAGCTTGCACAGGATAGAGTAGCATGGAGAGCTGCATCAAGCCAGTCTCAGTTCTGAGGACCACCACGACAACAACAACTGATTGAGATTAATAACCTTAGGTGAACCAGTAGTAATTTTGCGGTTCACCCGTGTCAGTTCTCACTGCTGATTGCTAAAGTGGCCCAAGGGTAGCGGCTAATTGCTAAAGTGGCCCAAGGGTAGGAGGGCGGAAATCGTCTGCCGGATTGAGGTGTTTTTCTGTGACCAGTAAAGCATCCACACGATAGCCATTACAACAATAATTGACCAAGCCCCTTCACGGTAACACACCATATTGCGAGGGCGGAAATCGTCTGCCGGATTGAGGTGTTTTTCTGTGACCAGTAAAGCATCCACACGATAGCCATTACAACAATGTGAAATATATCTTCTCCTTACAACATTGCTCTTCTCAACTGCAATATGGTTTGCTAGTGCGTTATGGGGCCTGACGTATTTGTATATATCCCTGTCTCCCCCAGTAATTCCCAAAAAGCAACTCCTCAAGCTAAGGGTCAAATCGGGTAGACTGGTAGTATTTTCAAACTTCGACTTTCGAAGAACTCGGAAACTTAGTTTTAAACCTACATCGAGTTTACAGTAAAGCAACCACCTTTCTTTTATTTTCGTGTTTATCTTCCTTGTCTGCCCAATCTGCAACTTTCATCGATTTAATGGTTGCATGATAGTTTAGTTTTTTTTATGAAATTCCAAGGGTACTTTCGCCTTCCCTCGCTCCAGTATTTAAATTACAGTAAGCTTTTCTTTCGTCGACGGCGCACAGCTTTGGAAATCCAGGCAAGTAGATCCTATTTAGCAATGGGCCTTGTGAGTTCTAAGGGACGAAAAGCGGAACACAAAATTGTTAGAGAGAAAACAGGAAATGTAATGTACATTCGGATTCTGGGATGCAAACAGGCTGATCGGTTAATAAGATTGTGGCTAGAATATCGTATTTTCCCACAGAATATAAATGTATAGTATCTGTTTAGAGTGTGACGTATGTACTTAAGCTGCACGTGTAATGTTGTACTCATTAACGTTATAAACGGCAGATTTAGTTTCATAGCTGTGTTGTATGCAACTTACTACTGTTGTAGTGGCATCCATCATATCCATACCTGAACAAAAAACAACAACTGATTAATTTTACTAAAATTACCACACGATCTACAATAAACAACACTATATTAAGCTTCACACAAAATCGTTAACTCACTGAAACGAATTCCACTACAAACACAGTTGACACTCGAACAATTCTGGATAATGAGCAAAAGCAAACTGCGCCCATTACAGCACACAAACGAAAACCCTGAACACACCACAAGAGAGCACAACAAACCACAACACGACGACATCTACAAACACGCCACACTCACAAGGCAAACTCCGCGCCGTCATGACGTCACACGACAACACCTGTGCGTCACGGGTCAAAGCCGACGCGTGGGATCGGACACTTCTGTCGTCCCCTCTCAGATTATATTAGTGAATTATATAAGAAAACTTTTGTGGTTGTTGTTGAACGCATTTGTGAACCTTTGGCAGACTTAGTGATAAACAATTGTTATGTTTTCTTCTAAATTTTCATTAAAATAACCTCATGGCTGACAGACAGCTATGGTGGTGCAGGGTCATTCATTATATACAACATTCCACATAGAATGAGCAAGAGCTGCACATGCAATGCAAATAGAGCAAAACATACATTCAGATTACTTTTATTGTTGTCATTGTCAGCAGCAGTGGGAAGTACATCAGTGGGGTGGTGGATAGAGCAACAGATGGCTCTCACCTTCCTGTGCATCGTACTGCAGCTGAGAAAGCTGTGTGGTGCCTAAAAATCAGTCATTATAGTGGGCACATAGGTGTCAAGAAAGAACAGCAGTTGGCTGACTCTTAGTCATTCCCACAATCACAGTTACTTTAATCAAGGCGTAGTGTGGTTGTGAGAAAATCAGTTCATGCTGAATTTTGATCTGCACTATCAATACAAGACAGAAATATAACTTTTGTGTAAACTTTGCATCCTTAACTATGATTTAACAAAGTTATGTATTATGGTATGAAGATATTTGAGAAGCTCCCATCTAACATACAACAAGAAATTAGTTATCTCAGGAAATTCAAAGGAAAATTTAAAAGATAAGTCAGTAGTGACTCCTTCCATTGATTATCTTAGTGCAAGGATTTCATTCCTTCTTTAGGTGGATGGCAGGTAGTGTGTTGTAAACTGTCCTATGTAATTACATATGTAGGTTACTGTTTTTTCTAAAAGATCCTTGATTCATGAACTAAATATCAAGTTTCTTATAAGGCATCCTGAAGGTAACTAATGTAACTGAAGTAGCAGCAGCTTTCTTTCTAATTCAGTAGAACACGTTTAACTGGCATAAAAAGAACTAGCATTAAGCAGTATTGTGGTAGTTTCTTGTTAATATAGTGTACAGCTTAAGCAATTTTTGGTTGTCTTTTGTTAATGTTTACCTTCACTTACTCCCTGTAGGTTCACCTCCTTGGCGGTAGAGTAGAAGAAATTTATATTCTTTTTCACCTTCTTGGTGGGATGTACAGAATATGATGAATGAATAGAATAAATTTCTGTTCTTTTGAAATTGTGATGGTTTATTTATGTCAAGAAATGTTGGTAAATGTATATAATGTGAAGGTGATATTAGAACACGTACCTATATAATGAGTGTCGGTAATCCGTAGCATCACTATCTTCAGCTGTCCAGTTGCAGTGTGAATGCAATACATGATCAGATTAGCTGATTAAATGTGCCACCATTTAACAACTTAATATGTAGTTAAATGTGGGAGTTTTTTGAAAATTATTTGCACCTAATTGGCCACAGAGTGGTGTATTCTACATACAAAATTCATATTGCTAATAAGTACATACATAATTCTTTTCTAATTTGACATGTATTGATGTTATTCTAATTTGACATCTAATGATGTTATTCTACTCATGTTTGTTCTTTCCATTACTGCCAGGATCTATCTTAAAATATGCAATAATTCATTCAATATATCTTTGATGTATTTTCAGAAACACATTGCAAATCCAGTACCACAACAGAGTGACTACAGGATTGCACAACCAAACGTTCTCTGCCACCACCCTATATTTTCTGGGATGGTTACTAGGGATAGGCAACAGCCAGTACCCAAGATAATTATTTTTATTTTATCATCTGTGTCAAATTAATGTGTCTGGTATCGCCCTCACTCCCACCCTTAAGTACCTTGGCGTCACCCTCGACCGTTGGGTCTCCTGGACTCCCCACCTCCGGAAAATCCAAGCCAAGTCACGCTCCCGACTCAGTCTCCTCAAGCTCCTCTCCGGCCGTACGTGGGGTCCGGACCCCTCCACCATCCTCCACACCTATAAATCCCTCATCCGCCCTATCCTTTGTTATGCCCATCCGGCTTGGATCTCCGCCCCCCTCCCTTTTATAAATCCCTCCAAATCCCTGAACACCATGCACTCCGCCTCGCCTATCGCATCCGTCTCCCCTCCCCCACGCGGATCCTGTATGATCTAATCCCCTTCCCCCACCTCCTCCTTTTCCTTGAAAGGATACGGATCCTGTACACCTCCCATAAACTCGATCCTCCTCACCCGTTCATCTCCCCGCTCCTCACCCATCTCCGCCCACTGCCGTGCATGTATTCCCATGTCCCACCCGGTCTCCATCTCTCCACCCTCCTTACCCTCTCCCAAGGTGGCTTCCGTCAGCTCCCCTTCCCTGATGATGTCCTCCTCCCCTGCATCTACCCCTTCTATCAACTTTGATCCTCCCCCCCACCTCCTGTGTCCTTTCCTTTAGGCACCCTCCCTCCCTCCTTTCCCTTCCCTTCTGTTTTTTCTTTCCCCCCTCCCTCCTCCCCTCTCCCCTGGGCTTCCCCTCCCCCTTCCTCCCTCCCCCTCCCTCCTTTTCCCATGGCATCTCTGCTCTCCCCTCTCCCATTTCCCCTTCCTTCTCCTCCACCTCCTCTCTTGGCATGTCCCCGGACTCGTACACGCTCAGTGAACATTCGCGCGCCGGAGATCGTCGCCATCAGTGTATCGTGTGTGCCGTCATGTTTAGTGTTCAGTTTCGCCGTCACGCTCCATTGTTCACCAGTGACATCGTCTAGTGTGTGTGCTTCGTTTTGTGTTTCATGCAGTTTCAACTCAACTGTTCACATGTGCCATCGCCGTTCTCCGTGTTTTGTGCGCCGTGTCACCAAGTGTTAGTGTTTTTATCGTCCAACGTGAACGGCTTCTTGTTTTTTTGTTTTTTGTAACTACTTTCTTTGCCCGCAATTTTTTTGTATTGTCTCTGTCACCTCTATCATATTATTGTATCACATAAGGCTGAAGAGCAGCGTATTAAGCTGCTGCCAGCCCGCCTGTATCAGGTGCTGAAAATTACAATAAAGGAGAAAAAAAAGGCTGCTAGTTGTGGATTGCATCCTTCTACCATCCTCCACACCTACAAATCCCTCATCCGTCCTATCCTCTGTTATGCCAGCGTCGCCTGGATCTCCGCCCCCAACCCGCTTTTACAAGGCCCTCCAAATCCTTGAACGCCATGCGCTCCGCCTTGCCTTCCGTATCCGCCTTCCTTCCCCCACACGGCTCCTGTATGAACTGATCCCCTTCCCCCACCTCCTCTTGTTCCTTGCCGCGCGTCTATCGCTGTATCCCTCCCTCTCTCCATCTCCACACCCTCCATCAGGGCAATTTCCAACGCCCCCCCGCCTCCCCCTCCCGGATGATGAACTTCGCTGTGACATCTACCCTTCCTTCCACCTATAACCTGCCTTGTTCCCCCCCCCCCTCCCCAGGGCCCCCTTCTCCCCTTTCCTCCTTCTCCCAGAGCGGATTTTCCTCCATCCCCCCCCTCCCCTGAGACCCTGCACCCCATACTTGCCTCTCTCCTTCCCACATCCTTCCTTACCTGGCCCTCTTCCGCGCGCCCCTCATTCCCCTCCCCCATCTCTTCCCCTCCCTTCCTTCTTCAGGTCTCCCTCCTCTCCTAGAACCTGGCAGATCCTCTGAATTGATCATCAGTGTGCCACATCAGTGTTGTGTTTAATGCTGTTTCTCGTGTGCGTCAAGAGGTGTGATTTTAATTGTGTACTGCCTTGAGGTTCGCCGTCAGTGTTACGTTATGTGCTATGCCATCCGTCAACACCTTTATGCTCCAGTCATACAGTGCCTTCTGTTCTTTTAATCGTCGCAGTGTGAGGCTTTTTGTGTGTGCTACTTTTAAACAATTTCTTATCTCCATTTTACAGTCACCCCGTTTTTTTGTGTATTGCCTTCCATGATGTTCTCCCTTTTTTATATCTATGTTCGCCTTCTTCTCTCCTTTGCTGTTTTTAAATGTCTTCTATTGTTTTGTTCTATGTCTTTCGGCTGAAGTGCAACGCATATGCTGCTGCCAGCCCACCCCAATGGGGAATTGAAATACAATAAAGAAAAACAAAAATGCTGCTAGTTGCGCCCCTCCTGTAGTACCTGTAACCTCTCTCATCCCACCTACTCCCAAAAGTGTAAAGCCCGACCCCCTCCAACCACTCCTGAACTCACTCCTCATGTCAATTCACTTTGTCCCCCCCCCCACCGCTGAGGACATCATCAGGTTCCTCAAAATCGTCCTTCAAAATGTTCATCCCTTTCAGCGCCCCCACACCCTCCAGAAGATCTCCCTCGCCGCCTGTTCCATATTCTAACTCAAGATGTACGCCACCTACTCCAACAACCAGGCCCATTTCACCTTCTCCCGCCTTGGCACCCTCGTCTAAATCCCTGTCATGGCGCGACAGCACCGTATCCTTTTCAACAACATCCACTCCCTTACCGCCAACAAGAACCTCTTCCTGCACACCCTAGCCACCCACCACGTGGATGCCTTCTTCCTTAATGAAACCTTCCTCCAACCCCACCACACCATCCACACTTCACCCTACTTCCTCTACCGCTCCGATAATCCCCTCCCAATTGCGCGTGGCGGAGTTGCCATTGGGCACCATCGCCAGATCCCCGTTCGGCTCCAACCTCTCCTCCCCGACCCCACTGAACAACTGATCCTTAGTCTCTTCTTCCCCGGCCTTACTGTTACCTGCGTCACCATCTATGTCCGCCTTAACGCCCCTATTCCCTTCAACGTCCTCTCCCACATTGACCGTACCTTCGCCTCCTATGTGATCGCCACCGACCTCAACATCCATAGTCGTTCCGCCGCCCAGTTACGGCGGTGGCTTCGGTTCCTCTCCACCCTTCAAGGCGACGTCATTCCCATCCCCCAGCATACCCGTCCCGAATCCAACTCCACTCCTGATGTTATCCTCTCCTCCCCCAACCTCCTTGGCCGCATAACGGTGGATGTCCTGGAGCCTATTGGTAGTGACCATCTCCCTGTCCTCCTCACCATTTCAGAAGGTCGTTGCTCTCGCCCCAACCCTCGTACTGACCCTCCCCCTAAGTATGTCCATGACTATTCCCGTGCCGACTGGAATGCCTACCGGGATACCCTCTCCACCCAGGACGATAGCCACCCTTTCACCTACCACCACCCTGATGATGTTACCCATGCTGCCTCCTTTCTCCAGCAGACCTTGTCTGAGGCCGTGGAGGCCCACGTCCCTACTGTCGCCATCCACCCCCACCGTCCTACCTTACCCCCATAGGCCCTCCCCCTCCTCCGTGAATCCCGCCGTCTCTACCGTGTTTTCCTCCACACGCGTGACCCTGACACACTACGACGCCACCGGCAACTCCAACGACACATTCGCAATTTGCTCGCGGCTAAGAAATGCCGGGACTGGCGACAGACATGCACCCATTTAAATGCTACCCTACCAATCAACTCGTCCAAGTTCTGGTCAGCCTTCCGTCGCCTTACCAGAACTAAACCCTCCCCCTACTATCCTCTGCTCCATGATGATCACCCCTTCCCTGACACCCTTAGTAAAGCCAACCACTTTGCCTCCTACCTCTCCGATGTCTTTTCCATCCCCGATGATCCCCAGTTCGTTTACTCCCTCTTCCCGGATATCCGCAATCGAACTGACACCTCTGTCCTCCCCTCGCTCCTGGTTTCCAGTACTTGGACAACAACACACGCGGAACTCAATGCCCCTATCACTACACAGGATCTCATTGCTACACTCCGCACCAAACGCAACACCGCTCCTGGTCACGATCGTGTCACATATCGTCACCTTCGTGAAGCTCCTGTCTCTTTCCTCTCCACCCTGGCCAGGCTCTACAATGTAGTCCTGTCCACCGGTTACTACCCCGACCTGTGGAAAACCTCCCGTATCCTCATGTTCCTTAAACCTGGCAAACCGCCGTCCGCCGTCTCCTCCTACCGTCCCATCAGCCTTACCTCGGTCTTCAGCAAGGTCCTGAAATCTATCCTCACCCGCCGCATCCACCAGCATCTCCGCCAGCACCGCCTCCTTCCCGTTACCCAGTGTGGCTTTCGGCCATCCTTCTCTTCCGACGACCTTCTCCTTCAAATCACTCATCTCCTTTCCGAACAGCTTAATTCCCGTCGCTACGCGATCTTCCTCTCCCTGGACCTCGAACGTGCATATGACTGCGTATGGCCCTCCGGTCTCCTCTTCAAGCTCCAAACCTTCGCCCTTCCCATTAACTACGTCCGTCTGATCGGCTCCTTTCTCTCCCACCGTCCTTCCTATGTCAGCATCCATAACACAGATTCCTACACCTTTTTCCCCTCTGCCGGTGTGCCCCAAGGCTCCGTCCTCTCCCCCCTTCTGTACCTTTTGTACACGGCGGACATGCCGCCGCCGTCAGCCCCCATCCACCTTCTCCAGTTTGCCGATGACACCGCCTTCCTTGCCCTTGCCCCCACCCTACAGCGTCCCAACACCTTCTCCAATCCCATCTTGACCAGTTCACCGCTTGATGCAACCAGTGGTCGCTCAAGGTCAATCCCTCCAAAACCCAGGCGATCATTGTAGGCAAAACCACCCCTTCCTCCCGTCTCCTTGATTTCTACATCACCATCTATGGCCATCCTATCGCCCTCACTCCCACCCTTAAGTACCTTGGCGTCACCCTCGACCGTCGCCTCTCCTGGACTCCCCACCTCCGGACAATCCAAGCCAAGGCATGCTCCCGAATCAGTCTCCTCAAGCTCCTCTCCGGCCGCACGTGGGGTCTGGACCCCTCCACTATCCTCCACACTTATAAATTCCTCATCTGCCCTATCCTTTGTTATGCCCATCCAGCTTGGATCTCCGCCCCCCCTTCGTTTTATAAATCCCTCCAAATCCTTGAATGCCATGCTCTCCACCTCGCCTATCGCATCCGGCTCCCCTCCCCTATGCGGATCCTGTACGATCTCATCCCCTTCCCCCACCACCTCCTTTTCCTTGAAAGGATACGGATGCTGTACACCTCCCGCAAACTCGATCCTCCTCACCCGCTCGTCTCCCCAATCCTCTCCCACCCCCGCCCGCTGCCGCGCCTGTATTCCCACGTCCCACCTGGTCTCCATCTCCCCACCCTCCTAACCCTCTCCCAAGGTGGCTTCCGCCAGCTCCCCCTCCCTTATGATGTCCTCCTCCTCTCCATTTACCCCTCCTATCAACTTTGACCCTGCCCCACCCACCACTTCTGGTGTCCTTTCCTTTCGGCACCCTCCCTCCCCCCCTTCTCTTCCCTTCCCTTCCCTTCTTTTTCCCCCGTCCCCTTACTCCACCCCTCTTCCCCCCGGGCTTCCCCTCCCACTTCCTCCCTCCCCCCTTTCTCCTCTCCCCGTGGCATCTCTGCTCTCCCCTCTCCCTCTCCCACTCCCCTTCCTCCTCCTCCTCTCTTGGCAGGTCCCCGGACTCGCACACGCATAGTGAATATTCGCGCGCCGGAGATCGTTGCCATCAGTGTCTAGTGTGTGTGCATCGTTTTGTGTTTAGTGCAGTTCCAACTCAACTGTTCACATGTGCCGTCGCCGTTCTCTGTGTTTTGTGCGCCGTGTCACCAAGTGTTAGTGTTTTTATCGTCCAACGTGAACAGCTTCTTGTTTTTTTGTTTTTTGTAACTCCTTTCTTTGCCCACCACCTTTTGTATTGTCTGTGTCACCTATATCATATTTTGTACCCCATAAGGCTGAAGAGCAGCGTATTAAGTCGCTGCTAGCCCGCCTGTATCAGGTGATGAAAATTACAATAAAGGAAAAAAAAAAGCTGCTAGTTGGGGATTGCATCCTTCTACCATCCTCCACACCTACAAATCCCTCATCCGTCCTATCCTCTGTTATGCCAGCGTCGCCTGGATCTCCGCCCCCACCCGCTTTTACAAGGCCCTCCAAATCCTTGAACGCCATGCGCTCCGCCTTGCCTTCCGTATCCGCCTTCCTTCCCCCACACGGCTCCTGTATGAACTGATCCCCTTCCCCCACCTCCTCTTGTTCCTTGCCGCGCGTCTATCGCTGTATCCCTCCCTCTCTCCATCTCCACACCCTCCATCTCCTTCATCAGGGCAATTTCCAACGCCTCCCCGCCTCCCCCTCCCAGATGACGAACTTCGCCATGACATCTACGCTTCCTTCCACCTATAACCTGGCCTTGTCCCCCCTCCCTCCCCAGGGCCCCCTTCTCCCCTTTACTCTTTCTCCCAGAGCGGATTTTCCTCCATCCCACCTCCCCTGAGACCCTGCACCCCATACTTGCCTCTCTCCATCCCACATCCCTCCCTACCTGGCCCTCTTCCGCGCGCCCCCCATTCCCCTCCCCCATCTCTTCCCCTCCCTCCCTTCCTCAGGTCTCCCTCCTCTCCTAGAACCTGGCAGATCCTCTGTATTGATCATCAGTGTGCCACATCAGTGTTGTGTTTAGTGCTGTTTCTCGTGTGCGTCAAGAGGTGTGTTTTTAATTGTGTACTGCCGTGAGGTTCGCCGTCAGTGTTACGTTATGTGCTATGCCATCCGTCAACACCTTTATGCTCCAGTCATACTGTGCCTACTGTTCTTTTAATCGTCGAAGTGTGAGGCTTTTTGTGTGTGCTACTTTTTAAACAGTTTTTTATCTCCATTTTACAGTCACCCCGTTTTTTTGTCTATTGCCTTCCATGATGTTCTCCCTTTTTTTATATCTATGTTCGCCTTCTTCTCTCCTTTGCTGTTTTTAAATGTCTTCTATTGTTTTGTTCTATGTCTTTCGGCTGAAGTGCAGCGCATATGCTGCTGCCAGCCCGCCCCGATGGGGAATTGAAATACAATAAAGAAAAAAAGAAAAAATGCTGCTAGTTGCGCCCCTCCTGTAGTACCTGTAACCTCTCTCATCCCACCTACTCCCAAAAGTGTAAAGCCCGACCACCTCCAACCACTCCTGAAATCACCCCTCCTGGCAATTCCCTTCGTACCCCCCCCACCACTGAGGACATCATCAGGTTCCTCAAAATCGTCCATCAAAATGTTCATCCCTTTCTGCGCCCCCACACCCTCCAGCAGATCTCCCTCGCCGCCCGTTCCATATTCCAAGATGTACGCCACCTACTCCAACAACCAAGCCCATTTCACCTTCTCCCGCCTTGACACCCTCGTCTAAATCCCTGTCATGGCGCGACAGCACCATATCCTTTTCAACAACATCCGCTCCCTTACCACCAACAAGAACCTCTTCCTGCACACCCTTGCCACCCACCGCGTGGATGCCTTCCTCCTTAATGAAACCTTCCTCCAACCCCACCACACCATCCACACTTCGCCCTATCACCTCCACCGCTCTGATAATCCCCTCCCAGTTGCGCGTGGCGGAATTGCTATTGGTCACCGCCGCCAGATCCCAGTTCGGCTCCAACCCCTCCTTCCTGACCCCACCGAACAACTGATCCTTAGTCTCTTCTTCACCGGCCTTACTGTTACCTGCGCCACCATCTATGTCCGCTCCAACGCTCCTCTTCCCTTCGACTTCCTCTCCCACGTCGACCGTACCTTCTCCTCCTACGTGATCGCCGCCGACCTCAACATCCATAGCCGTTCCGCTGCCCAGTTATGGCGGTGGCATCGGTTCCTCTCCACCCTTCAAGGCAATCTCATCCCCATCCCCCAGCACACCCATCCCGAATCCAACTCCACTCCCGATGTTATTCTCTCCTCCCCCAACCTCCTTGGTCGCATAACGGTGGATGTCCTGGAGCCTATTGCTAGTGACCATCTCCCTGTCCTCATCACCATTTCAGACGGACGTCGCCCCCGACCCGACCCTCGTACTGACCCTCCCACTAAATATGTCCATGACTATTCCCGTGCCGACTGGAATGCCTACCGGGATACCTTCTCCACCCAGGTCGATAGCAACCCCTTCACCTACCGCCAACCTGACGATGTCACACATGCCGCCTCCTTTCTCCAGCAGACCTTGTCTGAGGCCGTGGAGGCCCACATCCCTACTGTCGCCATCCATCCCCACTGTCCTACCTTACCCCCGCAGGCCGTTCTGCTCCTCCGTGAATCCCGTCGTCTCTACCGTGCCTTCCTCCGCACGCGTGACCCGGACACACTACGACGCCACCGGCAACTCCAGCGACACATCCGTAATTTGCTCGCGGCTAAGAAACGCCGGGACTGGCAACAGACATGCATCCGTTTAAATGCTACCCTACCAATCAACTCGTCCAAGTTCTGGTCAGCCTTCCGTCGCCTTACCGGAACTAAATCCTCCCCCTATTATCCTCTTCTCCATGATGATCACCCTTTCCCTGACACCCTTAGTAAGGCCAATCACTTTGCCTCCTACCTCTCCGATGTCTTTTCCATCCCCGATGATCCCCGGTTCGATTACTCCCTCTTCCCGGACATCCACGATCGAACTGACACCTCCGTCCCTCCCCTCGCTCCTGGTTTCCAGTAATTGGGCAACATTGCACACACAGAACTCAATGCCCCTATCACTACACAGGATCTCATTGCTACACTCCGCACCAAACGCAACACCGCTCCTGGTCACGATCGTGTCACCTACCGTCACCTTTGTGAAGCTCCTGTCTCTTTCCTCTCCACCCTGGCCGGGCTCTACAATGTAGTCCTGTCCACCGGTTACTACCCCGACCTGTGGAAAACCTCCCGTATCCTCATGTTCCTTAAACCTGGCAAACCGACGTCCGCCGTCTCCTCCTACCGTCCCATCAGCCTTACCTCGGTCTTCAGCAAGGTCCTGAAATCTCTCCTCACCCGCCGCATCCACCAGCATCTCCGCCAGCACCGCCTCCTTCCCATTACCCAGTGCGGCTTTCGGCCGTCCTTCTCTTCCGACGACCTTCTCCTTCACCTCACTCATCTCCTTTCCGAACAGCTTAATTCCCGTCGCTCCGCAATCTTCCTCTCCCTGGACCTCGAACGTGCATATGACCGCATATGACTTTCCGATCTCCTCTTCAAGCTCCAAACCTTCGCCCTTCCCATTAACTACGTCCGTCTGATCGGCTCCTTTCTCTCCCGCCGTCCTACCTATGTCACCATCCATAACACAGATTCCTACACCTTTTTCCCCTCTGCTGGTGTGCCCCAAGGCTCGGTCCACTCCCCCCTTCTGTACTTTTTTGTACACGGCCGACATGCCGCCGCCGTCAGCCCCCGTCCACCTTCTCCAGTTTGCCGATGACACCGCCTTCCTTGCCCTTGCCCCCACCCTACAGCGCTCCCAACACCTTCTCCAATCCCATCTTGACCGGTTCTCCACTTGGTGTAACCAGTGGTTGCTCAAGGTCAATCCCTCCAAAACCCAGGGGATCATTGTAGGCAAAACCACCCCTTCCTTCCGCCTCCTTGATTTCTGCATCACCATCTATGGCCATCCTATCGCCCTCACTCCCACCCTTAAGTACCTTGGCGTCACCCTCGACCGTCGCCTCTCCTGGACTCCCCACCTCCAGAAAATCCAAGCCAAGGCACGCTCCCGACTCTGTCTCCTCAAGCTCCTCTCCGGCCGTACGTGTGGTCTGGACCCCTCTACCAACCTCCACACCTATAAATCCCTCATCCGCCCTATCCTTTGTTATGCCCATCCGGCTTGGATCTCCGCCCCCCTCCCTTTTATAAATCCCTCCACATCCTTGAACGCCATGCTCTCCGCCTCGCCTATCGCATCTGTCTCCCCTCCCCCACGCTGATTCTGTATGATCTCATCCCCTTCCCCCACCTCCTCCTTTTCCTTGAAAGGATGCAGATCCTGTACACCTCACGTAAACTCGATCCTGCTCACCCGCTCGTCTCCCCGATTCTCACCCACCCCTGCCCGCTGCCCCGCCTGTATTCCCACGTCCTGCCCGGTCTCCATCTCTCCACCCTCCTTACCCTCTCCCAAGGTGGCTTCCGCCAGCTCCCCCTCCCTGATGATGTCTTCCTCCTCTGCATCTACCCCTCCTATCAACTTTGATCCTCCCCCCCCACCTCCTGTGTCCTTTCCTTTAGGCACCCTCCCTCCCCCCTTTCCCTTCCCTTCCCTTTCCTTACTCCCCTCCCTCCTCCCCTCTCCCCCAGGCTTCCCCTCCCCCTTCCTCTCTCCCCCTCCCTCCTGTGCCCATGGCATCTCTGCTTTCCCCTCTCCCATTTCCCCTTCCTCCTCCTATACCTCCTCTCTTGGCAGGTCCCCGGACTCGTACACGCTAAGTGAACATTCGCACGCCGGAGATCATCGCCATCAGTGTTTAGTGTGTGTGCATCGTTTTGTGTTTCGTGCAGTTACAACTCAACTGTTCACATGTGCCGTCGCCGTTCTCCGTGTTTTGTGCGCCGTGTATCCAAGTGTTAGTGTTTTTATCGCCCAACGTGAACGGCTTCTTGTTTTTTTTTCTTTTTTGTATCTCCATTTTTTGCCCGCCGTTTTTTGTATTGTATATATCACCTCTCTGTCATGTTTATTGTTCCACTTAAGGCTGTTGAGCAGCGTACTATGCTGCTGACAGCCCGCCTGTGTAGGTGTTTAAAATTACAATAAAGAAACAAAAACCCTCTTCCTTTCGACTTCCTCTCCCACATCGACCATACCTTCTCCTCCTACGTGATCGTTGCAGACCTCAACATCCATAGTCGCTCCGCTGCCCACTTACAGCGGTGGCATCGGTTCCTCTCCTCCCTTCAAGGCGACCTCATCCCAATCCCCCAGCACACCCGTCCCGAATCCAACTCCACTCCCCATGTTATTCTCTCCTACCCCAACCTCCTTGGTCGCATTGCGGTGGATGTCCTGGAGCCTATTGGTAGCGACCATCTCCCTGTCCTCCTCACCCTTTCAGACGGTCGTCGCCCCCACCCCGACCCTCGTAATGACCATCCCCCTATGTACATCCATGACTATTCCCGTGCCAACAGGAATGCCTACCGGGATACCCTCCCCACCCAGGTCGATAGCCACCCTCTCACCTACCGCCACCCCGATGATGTCACCCATGCCGCCTCCTTTCTCCGGCAGACCTTTTCTGAGGCCGTAGAGGCCCACATCCCTACTGTTGCCATCCACCCCCACCGTCCTACCATACCCCCACAGGCCGTCCTCCTCCTCCGTGAATCCCATTGTCTCCACTGTGCCTTCCTCCGCACGCGTGACCCGGACACCCTACGACGCCACCGGCAACTCCAGTGACACGTTCGTAATTTGCTCGCGGCTAAGAAACGCCGGACTGGCGACAGACATGCACCCGTTTAAATGCTACCCTGCCAATCAACTCGTCCAAGTTCTGGTCCGCCTTCCGTCGCCTTACCGGAACTAACCCTCCCCCTACTATCCTCTTCTCCATGATGATCATCCCTTCCCTGACGCCCTTAGTAAGGCCAATCACTTTGCCTCCTACCTCTCCGATGTCTTTTCCATCCCCGATGATCCCCAGTTTGATTACTCCCTCTTCCCGGATATCTGCGATCGAACTGACACCTCTGTCCCTTCCCTCGCTCCTGGTTTCCAGTACTTGGACAACATTGCATACACGGAACTCAATGCCCCTATCACTGCACAGGATCTCATTGCTGCACTCCGCACAAAACGCAACAGCGCTCCTGGTCACGATCGTGTCACCTACCTTCACCTTCGTGAAGCTCCTGTCTCTTTCCTCTCCACCCTGGCCAGGCTCTACAATGTAGTCCTGTCCACCGGTTACTACCCCGGCCTGTGGAAAACCTCCCGTATCCTCATGTTCCTTAAACCTGGCAAACCGCTGTCCGCCGTCTCCTCCTACCGTCCCATCAGCCTTACCTCTGTCTTCAGCAAGGTCCTGGAATCTATCCTCTCCCAATGCATCCACCCGCATCTCCGCACGCACCGCCACCTCCCCGTTACCCAGTGTGGCTTTCGGCCATCCTTCTCTTCCGACGACCTTCTCCTTCACCTCACTCATCTCCTTTCCGAACAGCTTAATTCCCGTCGCTACGCGATCTTCCTCTCCCTGGACCTCGAACGTGCATATGACCGCGTATGGCACTCCGGTCTCCTCTTCAAGCTCCAAACCTTCGCCCTTCCCATTAACGACGTCCGTCTGATCGGTTCCTTTCGCTCCCACCGTCCTTCCTATATCACCATCCATAACACAGATTCCTACACATTTTTCATCTCTGCCGGTGTGCCGCAAGACTCTGTCCTCTCCCCCCTTCTGTACCTGTTGTACACGGCAGACATGCCGCCGCCGTCACCCCCCGTCTACCTTCTCCAGTTTGCCGATGACACCGCCTTGCTTGCCCTAGCCCCCACCCTACAGCGCTCCCAACACCTTGTCTAATCCCATCTTGATCGGTTCACAGCTTGGTGCAACCAGTGGTTGCTCAAGGTCAATCCCTCCAAAACCCAGGCGATCATTGTAGGCGAGACCACCCCTTCCTTCCACGTCCTTGATTTCTATCTCACCATCTATGGCCGTCCTATCGCCCTCACTCCCACCCTTAAGTACCTTGGCGTCACCCTCGACCGTCGCCTCTCCTGGACTCCCCACCTCCGGACAATCCGAGCCAAGGCACGCTCCTGACTCGGTCTCCTCAAGCTCCTCTCCGGCCGTACGTGAGGTCTGGAACCCTCCACCATCCTCCACACCTATAAATCCCTCATCCGCCCTATCCTTTGTTATGCCCATCTGTCTTGGATCTCCACCCCCCTACCTTTTATAAATCCCTCCAAATCATTGAACATCATGCTCTCTGCCTCGCCTATCGCATCCGTCTCCCCTCCCCCACGCAGATCCTGTACGATCTCATACCCTTCCCCCACCTCCTCCTTTTCCTTGAAAGGATACGGATGCTGTACACCTCCCACAAACTCGATCCTCCTCACCTGCTCGTCTCCCCAATCCTCTCCCACCCCCGCCCGCTGCCACGCCTGTATCCGCACGTCCCACCCGGTCTCCATCTCTCCACCCTCCTAACCCTCTCCCAAGGTGGCTTCCGCCAGCTCCCTCTCCCTGATGATGCCCTCCTCCCCTCCATCTACCCTTCCTACCAACCTTGATCCTCCCGCCCTCCTCCTGTACTTACTCCTCTGGGCACCCTCCCTCACTTCTCTCCCTTTTCCCTCCCTCCTCCTTTTCTCCCCCCTCCTCCCCCAGGCCTTCCCTCCCCTGTCCCTCTCCTCCTGCCCCCGTCTCCTAAGCCATTGGCATCCTTTTTTCCTCCCCTCTCCCCCACCTCATCCCTGTTCACCTCTTGGCAGGTCCCTGGACTCGCACACGATCAGTGGACATTTGCGCGCCGGAGATCACCGCCATCAGTGTATCGTGTGTGCCGTGATGTTTAGTGTTCAGTTTCGCCGTCACACTCCATTGTTCACCAGTGCCATCGTCTTCTTCAGTGTTTGTGAGTCATGTCAACAGTTCGTAGTGTGGATTGTCATCGAGTGTGAACGGCTCCTTGTGTTTTTATGTTCATGTGTCTACTGTTTTTTTTTTCGCGCCGTTTTTCTAAGTGATGTCTCTTCTCTGTTTATTTCCTTGTACTCTCTTCGGCTGAAGAGCGGCGTATTGTGCTGCTGCCAGCCTACCTGATTGTTCGGGTGTCAAAATAACAATAAAGTAAAAAAAAAGCTGCTAGTTGCGCCCCTCCTGTAATACCTGTAACCTCCCTCATACCACCTACTCCCAAAAGTGTAAAGCCCGACCCCCTCCAACTACTCCTGAACTCACCGCACCTGTCCGTCCTCTGGACGCCCCCACCCTTCCTGGCAATTCCCTTCGTCCCCCCCCCCTCCACTGAGGACATCATCAGTTTCCTCACCATCGTCCACCAGAATGTTCATCCCTTTCAGCGCCCCCACACCCTCCAACAGATCTCCCTCGCCGCCCGTTCCATATTCCACCTTAAAATGTACGCCACCTATTCCAACAACCAGGCCCATTTCACCTTCTCCCGTCTTGACATCCTCGTCTAAATCCTTGTCATGGAGCGACAGCACCGTATCCTTTTCAACAATATCCGCTCCCTTCCCGCCAACAAGAACCTCTTCCTGAACACCCTTGCTACCCACTGTGTGGATGCCTTCCTCCTCAATGAAACCTTCCTCCAACCCCACCACTCCATCCACACCTCCCCCTATCTCCTACACCGCTCCGATAATCCCCTCCCAGTTGCGCGTGGCGGGGTTGCCATTGGTCACCATCGCCAGATCCCCGTTCGCCTCCAACCTCTCCTTCCCGACCCCACCGAACACCTGATCCCTAGTCTCTTCTTCCCTGGCCTTACCGTTACCTGCGCCACCATATATGACCGCCCCAACGCCCCTCTTCCTTTCGACTTCCTCTCCCACATCGATCGTACCTTTTCCTTCTATGTGATCGCCGCAGACCTCAACATCCATAGTCGCTCCGCTGCCCACTTACAGCGGTGGCATCGGTTCCTCTCCTCCCTTCAAGGCGACCTCATCCCCATCCCCCAGCACACCCGTCCTGAATCCAACTCCACACCCGATGTTATTCTCTCCTCCCCCAACCTCCTTGGTCGCATTACGGTGGATGTCCTGGAGCCTATTGGTAGCGACCATCTCCCTGTCCTCCTCACCCTTTCAGACGGTCGTCGCCCCCTCCCCGACCCTCATAATGACCCTCCCCCTAAGTTCATCCATGACTATTCCCGTGCCAACTGGAATGCCTACCGGGATACCCTCCCCACCCAGGTCGATAGCCACCCTCTCACCTACCGCCATCCCGATGATGTCACCCATGCCGCCTCCTTTCTCCAGCAGACCTTGTCTGAGGCTGTGGAGGCCCACATCCCTACTGTTGCCATTCACCCCCACCATCCTACCTTACCCCCACAGGCCATCCTCCTCCTCTGTGAATCCGGTCGTCTCTACTGTGCCTTCTTCCACACGCGTGATCCAGACACCCTATGACGCCACCGGCAACTCCAGCGACACGTTCGTAATTTGCTCGCGGCTAAGAAACGCCGGGACTGGCGACAGACATACACCCATTTAAATCCTACCTTCCCTATCAACTCGTCCAAGTTCTGGTCCAGCTTCCATCGCCTTACCGGAACTAAGCTCTCCCCCTACTATCCTCTTCTCCATGATGATCACCCCTTCCCTGACGCCCTTTGTAAGGCCAATCACTTTGCCTCCTACCTCTCCGATGTCTTTTGCATCCCCGATGATCCACAGTTTGATTACTCCCTCTTCCCGGATATCCGCAATCGAACTGACACCTCCGTCCCTCCCCTCGCTCCTGGTTTCCAGTACTTGGACAACATTACACACACGGAACTCAGTGCCCCTATCACTACACAGGATCTCATTGCTACACTCCGCACAAAACGCAACACCGCTCCTGGTCACGATCGTGTCACCTACCGTCACCTTCGTGAAGCTCCTGTCTCTTTCCTCTCCACCCTGGCCAGGCTCCACAACGTAGTCCTGTCCACCGGTTACTACCCCGACCTGTGGAAAACCTCCCATATCCTCATGTTCCTTAAACCTGGCAAAACGCCGTCCGCTGTCTCCTCCTACCGTCCCATCAGCCTTACCTCGGTCTTCAGCAAGGTCCTGGAATCAATCCTCACCCGACACATCCACCAGCATCTCCGCCAGCACCGCCTCCTTCCCGTTACCCAGTGTGACTTTCGGCCGTCCTTCTCTTCCGACGATCTTCTCCTTCACCTCACTCATCTCCTTTCCGAACAGCTCAATTCCCGTCGCTCCGCAATCTTCCTCTCTCTTGACCTCGAACGCGCTTATGACCGCGTATGGCATTCCGGTCTCCTCTTCAAGCTCCAAACCTTCGCCCTTCCCATTAACTACGTCCGTCTGATCGGTTCCTTTCTCTCCCGCCGTTCTTCCTATGTCACCATCCATAACACAGATTCCTACACCGTTTTCCCCTCCGCCAGTGTGACCCATGGCTCTGTCCTCTCCCCCCTTCTGTACCTGTTGTACACGGCGGACATGCCGCCGCCGTCAGCCCCCGTCCACCGTCTCCAGTTTGCCGATGACACCGCCTTCCTTGCCCTTGCCCCCACCCTACAGCGCTCCCAACACCTTCTCCAATCCCATCTTGACCGATTCACCGCTAGGTGCAACCAGTGGTTACTCAAGGTCAATCCTTCCAAAACCCAGGCGATCATTGTAGGCAAAACCACCCCTTCCTTCCGCCTCCTTCATTTCTATCTCACTGTCTATGGCCATCCCATCGCCCTCGCTCCCACCCTTAAGTACCTTGGCGTAACCCTCGACCGTCGCCTCTCCTGGACTCCCCATCTCCAGACAATCCAAGCCAAGGCACGTTCTCGACTCCGTCTCCTCAAGCTCCTTTCCGGCCGTACGTAGGGTCTGGACCCCTCCACAATCCTTCACACCTATACATCCCTCATCCACCCTATCCTTTGTTACGCCCATCCCACCTGGATTTCGGCCCCCCCCCCTACCTTTTATAAATCCCTCCAAATCCTTGAACGCCATGCTCTCCGCCTTGCCTATTGCATCTGTCCCCCCTCCCCCACGCGGATCCTGTATGATCTCATCCCCTTCCCCCACCTCCTCCTATTCCTTGAAAGAATACAGATCCTTTACACCTCCTGTAAACTTGATCCTCCTCACCCGCTCGTATCCCCAATCCTCTCCCACCCCCGCCCGCTGCCGCGCCTGTATTCCCACGTCCTGCCCGGTCTCCATCTCTCCACCCTCCTTACCCTCTCCCAAAGTGGGTTCCGCCAGCTCCCTCTCCCTGATGATGTCTTCGTCCCCTCCATCTGCCCCTCCTATCAACTTTGACCCTGCCCCGCCCCCCACTTCTGGTGTCTTTTTCTTTCGGCATTCTCCCTCCCTTCTCTTCTTTTCCCTTCTTTTCCTTTTCCCCGTCCCTCCCTCCCACCTCTTCCCCCAGGCTTCCTCTCCCCCTTCCTCCCTCCCCCATCTCTCCCCTGCCCGTGGCATCTCTGCTCTCCCCTCTCGCTCTTCCACTCCCCTTCCTCCTCCTCCTCTCTTGGCAGGTCCCCGGACTTGCACACGCATAGTGAACAATCGCGCGCCAGAGATCATCACCTTCTGTGTCTCGTGTGTGTGACGTCGTTTAGTGTTTTTGGTGTCCGCCGTCCCACTATTACGTTCAATAGTGCCGTCGGATTCGTCAGTGTTCTGTGCGCCGTGCCAACGTGTTTTCAGTGTTGTTCTCGTCATGTGTGAACGACTCCGTGTTTTTATGTGTCTCTGTGACCTCTCTCTTTTGCCCGTCACCTTGTTCAATATACTTCTGCATTCCTATACTGTTGTAACGCTCTGGCTGAAGAGCGGCGTAGTGTGCCGCTGCCAGCCTACTTGATTTGTACAGGTTTTAAAATAACAATAAAGTAAAAAAAAAAGCTGCTAGTTGCTGTATTACTTAACTTTAATCCAATTTTTTAGGTACGGATTGTATATTCCGTCCCTAGATAAGAAGCCCAAATTGTGTATCGGTATTCATCTTCGGCGGTAATTCAGTCGAATACCGCCCTTCGAACTGTGCTCTTCTGGTACCGATCGAAGTGTTAGGTGTTGCAGGTGCCAGCCAGCCAGCCAGCCAGCCAGCCAGCCAGCCCATCGACGCGCAGCAGCCAGCAGCCAGCAGTCAGCAGCGGTCCTCGCCAGCAGCGGTCCCCGCCAGCAGCGGTCCCCACCAACAGCGGTCCCCACCAGCAGCCAACGGCGGTCTACACCAGCAGCGTCCCCGCCAGCAGCACGCAGCGGTCCTCGCCTACGCCGGCCCCAGCCAGCAGACAGCGGCCACCAGGCCGCGGCTACCACCCAGCATCCAGCATCCAGTGGCCAGCGTCGGTCCCGCCACCAGCTGTTGCAGCCAACGGCCAGTGGTGGTCCTAGCTGCCCCCAGCAGCAGCAGCAGCAGAGGCGTCCCCACCAGCCAGCCGGCCGGGTGGCCCCCCTCCCCCCCCAGTGGCAGCATAGTGGGGCTTCGGCCCCAATCTCCTTCTCCATCGTCATTCTCCGTCCCTCTCTCCTCTGTCTCTCTCGTTAGCTCCTTTGTCTAGTACTGTGTTTTTTTCCCCCTTATCATAATGTCCACCCCCACCACCTCTTCTACAGCCGCCACCACTGCCATTATATACACCTCCCCCTCCGCTGCTGCCACCACTATCACGTGATGTGCCACTTCACTCCTCCCTCAGTCCATTCCCCCTCTCCACACTCTCTCATCTCCCTCCCTATTTGTCGCCCTGTCCACGGCTCCTCCATCCCGCGCCTCTTCTGATCCCTTCCCTCCACTCCCACCCTCTGCTCCTTACGTTTCTGCGGCCCCCATCAACGTCTTTGCCATCGCCTTCGCCATCGCCCTCACCGTCTCCGGCGCCGTCTCCCGCCACGAGACCTGCCACTACCCGCCACATTCCAGTAGTTCCCAACCCCCATACCTCCTCCACCGCCGTCAAGCGCCCCAGCGGCAAACCTGCCTCCTCTGCTCCCAAAAAGGCTCCGCCTCGTCCCACTTCCCCCACCCCTGATGCCATGGATGTCTCCCCACCCGTCCATGCCCCCTCCTCCTCTTCCTCTACTCCCTACTCCTACCGCTACCTCCTCTCCCGTCCTGATCCCTCCCTCCTTGAAGCCCGGAACCTCACCCTATTCCTTTGTCAGAATTGTCCTGGTGCCCCCATCTCCCTCCTCACTCCTCGCCATGATTCGGTACTCATCTCCTCCCCCAGCCCTACCCTCCACACAGACCTCCGTTCCCGCATTCCTGTCACCCGCTTTGGCCCTCATGCCTCTCTCACCCCTGCTCCTTCACCACCTCCCTCCCGCCAACCCCAACCTCCGCGTCGCCCGCCAACCCTCACCGCCGTGATTACTCGGCTCAGTCCAGTGATCACGGAGGAGGAGGTGTTGGCGGAGCTTCAGGCCCCTCCCCATCTGGAGGTGCGTGCGGTTCGCCACATCCATAATGCTGCCGGCCCCACCCCCCTTATGCGGGTTTTCTCTGAGCACGCCCCCTCCATAGACCGTCTCCTGAAGGAGGGTGCCCTCCTTTTTAACCAGCGTTATAAAGTTGACCCCTCCCGTTTCCCTCCTCAATCCCTCCGCTGCCAAAGGTGCTTGTGATACAATGCGCAAGCAACATCTCAGTGCCGCGAGCCCCCCACCTGCCCGCACTGTAGGCAAGCCCACTTTTTACGGCAGTACCCCAATCTCCAGTCCCCCCCCTACTGTAATACCTGTAACATACCTGTAACGCCCCCACCCCTCCCGGCAACCCCCTTCGCCCACCCCCTACCGTTGAGGACATCATCAGATTCCTCACCATTGTCCTGCAGAATCTTCATCCTTTTCAGCGCCCACACACCCTCCAACAGATCTCCCTCGCCACCCGTTCCGTTTTCCACCTCAAAATGTACGCCGCCTACTTGAACAACCAGGCCCATTTCACCTTCTTCCGTCTTGACACCCTCGTTTAAATCCCTGTCATGGCACGGCAGCACCGTATCCTTTTCAACAACATACGCTCTCTTCCCGCCAACAAGAACCTCTTCCTACACACCCTTGCCACCCACCGCATGGACGCCTTCCTCCTTAATGAAACCTTCCTCCAACCCCACCACACCATCCACACTTCGCCCTACCTCCTCCACCGCTCCGATAATCCCCTCCCAATTGCGCGTGTCGGAGTTGCCATTGGGCACCATCGCCAGATCCCCGTTCGGCTCCAACCTCTACTTCCCGAACCCACCGAACACCTGATCCTTAGTCTCTTCTTCCCCAGCCTTACCGTTACCTCCGCCACCATTTATGTCCGCCCTAACGCCCCTATTCCCTTCGACTTCCTCTCCCACATTGACCGTACCTTCTCGTCCTACGTGATCGCCGCCGAAATCAACATCCATAGTCGTTCCGCCGCCCAGTTACGGCGGTGGCATCTGTTCCTCTCCTCCCTTCAAGGCGACCTCGTCCCCATCCCCCAGCACACCCGTCCCGAATCCAACTCCACTCCTGATGTTATCCTCCCCTCCCCCAACCTCCTTGGCCGCGTAATGGTGGATGTCCTGGTGCCTATTGGTAGCGACCATCTCCCTGTCCTCCTCACCATTTCAGATGGTCGCCGCCCTCGCCCCAACCCTCATAATGACCCTCCCCCTAAGTATGTCCATGACTATTCCCGTGCCGACTGGAATACCTACCGGGATACCCTTTCCACCCGGGTTGATAGCCACCCCTTCACCTACCACCACCCTGACGATGTCACCCATGCCGCCTTCTTTCTCCAGCAGACCTTGTCTGAGGCCATGGAGGCCCACGTCCCTACTGTCGCCATCCACCCCCACCATCCTACCTTACCCCCACAGGCCGTCCTCCTCCTCTGTGAATCCCGTCTCTCTACCGTGCCTTCCTCCGAACGCGTGACCCGGACACATTATGGCGCCACCGGCAACTCCAGCGACACATCCGTAATTTGCTCGCGGCTAAGAAACGCCGGGACTGGCGACAGACATGCACCCGTTTAAGTGCTACCCTACCAATCAACTCGTCCAAGTACTGGTCGGCCTTCCGTCGCCTTACCGGAACTAAACCCTCCCCCTATTATCCTCTTCTCCATGATGATCACCCTTTCCCTGACACCCTTAGTAAGGCCAATCACTTTGCCTCCTACCTCTCTGATGTACTTTCCATCCCCGATGATCCCCGGTTCGACTACTCCCTCTTTTCGGATATCTGCGATCGAACTGACACCTCTGTCCCTCCCCTCACTCCTGGTTTCCAGTACTTGGACAACATTACACACACGGAACTCAGTGCCCCTATCACTACACAGGATCTCATTGCTACACTCCGCACAAAACGCAACACCGCTCCTGGTCACGATCGTGTCACCTACCGTCACCTTCGTGAAGCTCCTGTCTCTTTCCTCTCCACCCTGGCCGGGCTCTACAATGTAGTCCTGTCCACCGGTTACTACCCTGTGGAAAACCGCCCGTATCCTCATGTTCCTTAAACCTGGCAAACCGCCGTCCGCCGTCTCCTCCTAGCGTCCCATCAGCCTTATCTCGGTCTTCAGCAAGGTCCTGGAATCTATCCTCACCCGATGCATCCACCCGCATCTCCGCCAGCACCGCCTCCTTCCCGTTACCCAGTGCGGCTTTCGGCCGTCCTTCTCTTCCGACGACCTTCTCCTTCACCTCACTCATCTCCTTTCCGAACAGCTTAATTCCCGTCGCTCCGCAATCTTCCTCTCCCTGGACCTCGAAGGTGAATATGACCGTGTATGGCATTCCGGTCTCCTCTTCAAGCTCCAAACCTTCACCCTTACCATTAACTACGTCCGTCTGATCGGCTCCTTTCTCTCCCGCCGTCCTTCCTATGTCACCATCCATAACACCGATTCCTACACCTTTTTCCCCTCTGCTGGTGTGCCCCAAGGCTCTGTCCTCTCCCCCCTTCTGTACCTGTTGTACACGGCGGACATGCCGTCCCCGTCACCCCCCGTCCACCTTCTCCAGTTTGCCGATGACACCGCCTTCCTTGCCCTTGCCCCCCCCCTGCAGCACTCCCAACACCTTCTCCAGTCCCATCTTGACCGGTTCACTGCTTGGTTTAACCAGCGGTTGCTGAAGGTCAATCCTTGCAAAACCCAGGCGATCATTGTAGGCAAAACCACTCCCTCCTTCCGCCTCCTTGATTTCTACATCACCATCCATGGCCGTCCTATCGCCCTCACTCCCACCCTTAAGTACCTTGGCGTCACCCTTGACCGTTGCCTCTCCTGGACTCCCCACCTCCGGACAATCCAAGCCAAGGCACGCTCCCGTCTCAGTCTCCTCAAGCTCCTCTCTGGCCGTACGTGGGGTCTGGACCCCTCCACCATCCTCCACACCTATAAATCCCTCATCCGCCCTGTCCTTTGTTATGCCCATCCGGCTTGGATCTCTGCCTCCCCTACCTTTTAAAAATCCCTCCAAATCCATGAACGCCATGCTCTCCGCCTCGCCTATCGCATCCGTCTCCCCTCCCCTATGCGGATCCTGTATGATCTCATCCCCTTCCCCCTCCTCCTCCTTTTCCTCGAAAGTATACGGATCTTGTACACCTCCCGTAAACTTGATCCTCCTCACGCACTCGTCTCCCTGATCCTCCCCGCTGTTGCGCCTGTATTCCCATGTCCCTCCCGGTCTCCATCTCTCCACCCTCCTTACCCTCTCCCAAGGTGGCTTCCGCCAGCTCCCCCTCCCTGCTGATGTCCACCTCCCCTCCATCTACCCCTCCCATCAACTTTGACCCTGCCCCCCCACTTCTGATGTCCTTTCCTTTAGGCACCCTCTCTCCCTTCACTTTCCTTTTCCCCCATCCCCTCCCTCCACCCCTCTTCCCCAGGGCTTCCCCTCCCCCTTCCTCCCCCCCTTTCTCCCCTGCCCATGGCATCACTGCTCTCCCCTCTCGCTCTCCCCTTCCTCCTCCTCCTCTCTTGGCAGGTCGCCGGACTCACACACGCATAGTGAACATTCGTGCGCCGGAGATCATCGACATCAGTATCTCGTGTGTATGCTTCGTTTTGTGTTTCGTGCAGTTGCAACTCCACTGTTCACATGTGCCGTCGCCGTTCTCCGTGTTTTGTGCGCCGTGTCCACAAGTGTTAGTGTTTTTATCGTCCAACGTGAACGGATTCATGTTTATTGTTTTCTTTGTATCTCCATTCTTTGCCCGCCGTTTTTTGTATTGTCTGTATCACCTCTATGTCATGTTATTGTTCCACTCAAGGCTGAAGAGCAGCGTAATGTGCTGCTGACAGCCCGCCTGTATAGGTGATTAAAATTACGATAAAGGAAATAAAATGTATCGGTATCTCTTCAGTGATTTACTATACGTGAAATATATCTTCTCCTTCCCACATTTCCCTTATCAAATGCGATATGGTTTGCTAGTGCCTTATGGGGCGTGACGTATTTGTATATATCCCTGTCTCCCCCAGTAATTCCCAACAAGCAACTCCTCAAGCTAAGGGTCAAATCGAGTAGACGTAGTATTTCCAAAATTCGACTTTCGAAGAAGTCGGAAACTTAGTTTTAAACCTATATCGAGTTTACAGTAAAGCACCCGCCTTACTTTTATTTTCGTGTTTATCTTCCTTGTCCGCCCAATCTATAACTTTCATCGATTTAATGATTGCGTGATAGTTTAGCTTTTTGTATGAAATTCCAAGCGTACTTTCGCCTTCCCTCGCTCCAGTATTGAAATGACAGTAAGCTTTTCTTTCGTCGCCGGCGCTCAGCTTTGGAAATCTAGGCAAGTAGATTCTAGTTAGTAATGGGATTTGTGGAATTGTGAGTTCTAAGAGACGAAAAGCGGAACACAAAATTGTTGGAGAGAAAACAGGAAATGTGATGTACATTCGGATTCTGGGATGCAAACAGGCTGATCGGTTAAAATAATTATGGCTAGAATATCGTATTTTCCCATAGAATATAAATGTATAGGATCTATTTGGACTGTATGTACTAAAGCTGCACGTGTAGTGTTGTACTCGTGAATGTTATAAACGGCAGATTTAGTTTCATAGCTGTGTTGTATGCAACTTAGTACTGTTGTAGTTGCATCCGTCATATCCATTCCTGAACAAAAAACAACAACCGATTAATTTTACTAAAATTACCACACGATCTACAATGAACAACACCAAATTAAGCTTCACACTCACTGAAACGAATTCCACTACAAACACAGCCGACACTCGAACAATTCTGGATAATGAGCAAAAGCAAACTGAACCCATTACATAACACAAACGAAAATCCTGAACACACCACAAGAGAGCACAACAAACCACAACACGACGACATCTACAAACACGTCACACTCACAAGGCAAACTCCGCGCCGTCATGACGTCACACGACAACACCCGTTCGTCACGGGTGAAAGCCGACGCGTGGGATCGGACACTTCTGTCGTCCCCTCTCAGATTATATTAGTGAATTATATAAGAAAACTTTTGTGGTTGTTGTTGAACGCTTTTGTGAACCTTTGGCATACTTAGTGATAAACAATTGTTATGTTTTCTTCTAAATTTTCATTAAAATAACCTCATGGCTGGCAGACAGCTATGGTGGTGCAGGGTCATTCATTATATACAACATTCCACATAGAATGAGCAAGAGCTGCACATGCAATGCAAATAGAGCAAAACATACATTCAGATTAGTTTTATTGTTGTCATTGTCAGCAGCAGTGGGAAGTACATCAGTGGGGATGGTGGATAGAGCAACAGTTGGCTCTCGCCTTACTGTGCATTGTACTGCAGCTGAGAAAGCTGTGTGGTGCCTACAAATCAGTCATTATAGTGGGCACATAGGTGTCAAGAAAGAACAGCAGTTGGCTGACTCTTATTATGGTATGAAGATATTTGAGAAGCTCCCATCTAACATACAACAAGAAATTAGTTATCTCAGGAAATTCAAAGCAAAATTTAAAAAATACGTCAGTAGTGACTCCTTCCATTGATTATCTTAGTGCAAGGATTTCATTCCTTCTTCTAGGTGGATGGCAGGTAGTGTGTTGTAAACTGTCTTACGTAATTACATATAAAGGTTACTGTTTTTTCTAAAAAATACTTGATTAATGAACTAAATATCAAGTTTCTTATAAGGCATCCTGAAGGTAACTAATGTAACTGAAGTAGCAGCAGCTTTCTTTCTAATTCACTAGAACACATTTAACTGGCATAAAAAGAACTAGCATTAAGCAGTATTGTGATAGTTTCTTGTTAATATAGTGTACAGCTTAAGCAATGTTTGGTTGTCTTTTGTTAATGTTTACCTTCACTTACTCCCTGTAGGTTCACCTCCTTGGTGGTAGAGTAGAAGAAATTTCTATTCTTTTTCACCTTCTTGGTGAGATGTACAGAATATGATGAATGAGTAGAATAAATTTCTATTCTTTTGAAATTGTGATGGTTTATTTATGTCAAGAAATGTTAGTAAATGTATATAATGTGAAGGTGATATTAGAACACGTACCTATATAATGAGTGTCGGTAAATCCGTAGCATCACTAGCTTCAGCGGTCCAGTTGCAGTGTGAATGCAATACATGATCAGACTAGCTGATTAAATGTGCCACCATTTAACAACTTAATATGTAGTTAAATGTGGGAGTTTTTTGAAAATTATTTGCACCTAATTGGCCACAGAGTGGTGTATTCTACATACAAAATTCATATTGCTGATCAGTACATACATAATTCTTTTCTTATTTGACATGTATTGATGTTATTCTAATTTGACATCTAATGATGTTATTCTACTCATGTTTGTTCTTTCCGTTACTGCCAGGTTCTATCCTAAAATATGCAATAATTCATTCAATACATATTTTATGTATTTTCAGAAACGCATTGCAAATCCAATACCACAACAGAGTGGCTACTGGATTGCACAACCAAACGTTCTCTGCCAACACCCTATATTTTCTGGGGTGGTTACTAGGGATAGGCAACAGCCAGTACCCAAGATCATTATTTTTATTTTACCATCTGTGTCAAATTAATGTGTCTGGTAATATATTAATAATGTTATATCACTGTCTGTAGTAGTATCATAGATACACTTTAAGAAAATGAAATGGTTTACATTCCACTGTGAAAACCCATGTCATAAAATGTTTATTGACATGGATGACATGTGTATCTCTTGTGTTGGAGTTACTGTTGCAGTGAATGTGATTTTTTAGTATGACATGTTAAAAACATCAGCAGTAAAATAAATTTGTTTATTGCAGAAGGAGTTACCGGTATGTCTTTTAAATATGTTGTATTGTCCCATCTTATACATGAGTTGTTCGCAATCCCTGCTCCCGTCCCCACCCACAGAAAGTAATTACAGAATCATGAATCTGTGTTGTGATTGGTTCTGCATGGAATGTTGTTATAATATTCAAAATTTGTTTGCTTACTGTGAACTATTAGACATCATCTGTATTAGGTATATTAGTGACATGTGAACATTTGTGCCGGAGTGCAACTTGAGCCTCATCAAAGATTCACTGTGTATATATTTAAAAGAAGGTATAATGAGCTAATTGTAGCACATTCGGCCTGTGATACACAGCTTCTTATTTGGCATGTGTTCAGTTCTTTTTCTTTGATTCATTCCACGCATCACCTCTCCTCTGCCTGTAACTTCAGATTGATCAGTCTGTGAGAGTACATAATGGGCTATGAAAATGAACACTTATTTACAACAGTTCCTTCTAGATATGTTCAGTTTGGTTTGACCTTCTGGATGTGACATGATCTCCAATAAAACAAGTAGAAGTAGTAACAGTTATGACCAGTGCTTCATTCGAATAAAACAAGTAGAAGTAGTAACAGTTATGACCAGTGCTTCATTTATAAAAAAGAACAGGTACCAGTACTGTGACTTGTCAGAGGTATCAGTATGGCATACCATCACTAATCGAGCACTAGTTATAACAACCAAAGCAGTTGTTTGGTTTAGAATAGTGATGCCAGTAACTGTACCTGGATTGCTTCGTCTTGTCACAGCAATGAAAAATGAAGATATATGTCCGACAGTTTTATGATAAGGATAGTTGCTACCCACCATATAGTGTACTTGCTGATTCGCAGATAGGCACAACAAAAAGACTGTCAAACACAGCTTTTGGCTAAACAGGTCTTCATTAGATTTAAACAGCACACAACACAACACACAAACACAACACGCGCTGACTTGGCCACAGTCTCTGGCTGCCAAGGCAAGAGTTTGAGCATCTTGAACTGCTGCTCACATTCTGGCCTTGGCAGCCAGATGCTGAGGTCAGGTATGTGTGTTTGTGTTTACGCACACTGCCATTGCCACTCAAAGAAACTGATAAACAAAATAGGTCTTATGAATTTTTGTGTGGAGGAGGAGGGGAGGGGGATGGGAGGGGTTGGAGACAGAGGGGAAGGTTTGCAATGCCCACATGCTAAATTCTATCTTAGTATGCGTTAATTAGGAAATCCCAACCTAATCATGGATCTGCCACTATAGATTTAGCATTGCGTTAACATACCAGAATTAAACAATAATTTGAAAGTGATGAATGAAATCAGAATATTTTGTGATTGGCTCTGTATGGGATCTGAACCCTGTCACATTCATCTTTTTTTGTTGTAATATATTTGGTTACACTGATGCAAAACTTTAGAAAGAATACACAAGATGAAAACTCCATAAAACAAGATTGATGGAAAAAAGGAACTTAACTGTTTAGTATTTCAAAACTAATCACCATAGCTGTGAATACATTTATGCCCCTGTGAGACAAGATGGTCAATAGCTTCATGGAAAAATGTTTCCGGTGTTCTGCGAACTCTTGGTGCGAACCAAACGAATGACCAATTTTCTCCATGTGATTTCCATATTTTTAAAGTGCTGAAGAAAGGCATTCATGGCTGTCCCTTTGCTTCAGATAAAGAGGTGTGTGCCTGGCAACATTTTTTCACAAAGGCATTGACCATTGTAAGGCAATTACAGTGGAATAAATGTGTTAACAACTATGGCAAGTACTTCAGTATTAGTAAGTAGTTTACTTACATTTTTTCACATTTTTCATATTTGACTGCCATTGTATGCCACTCTCTTAAGTTTGCTTTTGTAGCTCTGTGTACTATGTACACAAGTACTCTATTATTATTTTACAGCATTTTTTTAATGCCATGTTCCCTTCATGATCTTGCAGCTGTGTGCTGGGTTAAAGCTATCCCAAATTTTGTAGGTTTTCATAATGTAGCTAGATTTATCTGCTGTGCTAAAGCAATCAACAGTAGCTTCAGAAACACTGATTGACATGCATGCACCATTTTGGATTTGAGAACTGTAGACTCACTTTTTTAAGGTGGGAACAGTAGAATACGTACTTCTATTGTACAGATGACGAACTTGATACTTGGAAAGTTGGAGTAACTGCATTTTGTATAAATCTACTACTTAGATAACTTTCTTATTTCTTTTTTTTATATTCTACTTGTTGTGGATGTACCACATTTGCACAAAGCACTAAAATTCCTATTTAAATGATGTTTCAGTAAAATTCATTATCTGTCAGTTTAACTGAGTTCTGCTAATGTAAACATTGTATGTGTTCTTTTAAGAGAAATCTGTAATTAGCTTTATTCAGAAGCCATATGCTCAGGAACATATTGTGAGCTAACAATTGTTTATTTCCAGAATGACTTAAATTATTGAAAGCCCTCATTTCACTCTATCAGTAAACATTTTATTATTTGTGAAAATTAATGAACTAAAATGTCATTCATAATTAAATTCCCACACACTGAAAATAATTATATTATTTGGACCTCTGCAAGCCTTCCTGCACTTCAATGCTGCCTTCCAGCTTCTCAGGCTCCATACAGACAAATTGCCTCACATAACTACTGAAGCTCCAGTTACGCAGTATTCCATTCTTTTGCTGTTACATGGAATTTCTATATATTTTTTAGCTTGTTTAATTTAAGCAATATATTTTCCACCTTCATTTGCATTGTAAGGAAATGGTAATCCATCATTCTGGCAGTAACAGCTGTGTCACATATGACAGCTGAGGAAACTCGGGAAAGGAAAGCAGATAAATTGAAATAAATAATAGCCATGAAATCAAACATGAACCATGGATCTTGCTGTTGGTGGGGAGGTTTGTGTGCCTCAGCGATACAGATGGCCATACCGTAGGTGCAACCACAACAGAGGGGTATCTGTTGAGAGGCCAGACAAAGGTGTGGTTCCTGAAGAGGGGCAGCATCATTTTTAGTAGTTGCAGGGGCAAGACTCTAGATGATTGACTGATTTGGCCTTGTAACACTAACCAAAACGGCCTTGCTGTGCTGGAACTGCGAACAGCTGAAAGCAAGGGGAAACCACAGCCATAATTTTTCCCGAGGACATGCTGCTTTACTGTATGATAAAATGATGATGGCATCCTTTTGGGTAAAATATTCTGGAGGTAAAATAGTCCCCCATTCGGATCTCCAGGCGTGGACTACTCATGAGGACATCATTATGAGGAGAAAGAAAACTGATGTTCTACGGATCGGAGTGTGGAATGTCAGATCCCTTAATCGGGCGGGTAGGTTAGAAAATTTAAAAAGGGAAATGGATCGGTAAAAGTTAGATATAGTGGGAAGTAGTGAAGTTCGGTGGCAGGAGGAACAAGACTTTTGGTCTGACGAATACAGGATCATAAATACAAAATCAAATAGGGGTAATGCAGGAATAGCTTCAGTAATGAACAGGAAAATAGGAGTGCAGGTAAGCAACTACAAACAGCATAGTGAACTCATTATTGTGGCCAAGATAGACACAAAGCCCATGCCTACTACAGTAGTACAAGTTTATATGCCAACTAGCTCTGCAGATGATGAAGAAATTGATGAAATGTATGATGAGATAAAATTAATTATTCAGGTAGTGAAGGGAGACGAAAATTGAATAGTCATTGGTGACTGGAATTCGAGAGTAGGAAAAGGTATGGAAGGAAACATAGTAGGTGAATATGGATTGGGGCTAAGAAATGAAAGAGGAGGTCGTCTGGTAGAATTTTGCACAGAGCATAACTTAATCATAGCTAACACATGGTTCAAGAATCATGAAAGAAGGTTGTATACATGGAAGAATTGTAGATTAAACCTGAAGAAACTGCAAAAAGGTAGGAATATAAGGAGATGGGACCTGGATAAACTGAAAGAACCAGAGGTTGTACAGAGTTTCAGGGAGAGCATAAGGGAACAATTTACAGGAATGAGGGAAATAAATACAGTAGAAGAAGAATGGGTAGCTCTGAGGGATGAAGTAAAGGCAACACAGGATCAAGTAGGTAAAAAGATAAGGGCTAGTGGAAATCCTTGGGTAAGAGAAGAAATATTGAATTTAATCGATGAAAGGAGAAAATATAAAAATGCAGTAAATGAAGCAGGCAAAAAGGAATACAAACGTCTCAAAAATGAGATCGACAGGAAGTGCAAAATGGCTAAGCAGGGATGGCTAGAGAACAAATGTAAAGATGCAGAGGCTTATCTCACTAGGGGCACGATAGATAATGTCTACAAGAAAATTAAAGAGACCTTTAGAGAAAAGAGAGCCACATGAATGAATATCAAGAGCTCAGATGGAATCCCAATTCTAAGCAAAGAAGGGAAATCAGAAAGGTGGAAGGAGTATATAGAGGGTCTATACAAGGGCAATGTACTTCAGGACAATATTCTAAGCAAAGAAGGAAAAGCAGAAAGGTGGAAGGAGTATCTAGAGGGTCTATACAAGGGCAATGTACTGGAGGACGATATCATGGAAATGGAAGAGGACGTAGATGAAGATGAAATGGGTGATACAATACTGTGTAAAGAGTTTGACTGAGCACTGAAAGACCTGAGTCGAAACAAGTCCCCGGGAGTAGAAAACATTCCATTAGAGCTACTGATAGCCTTTGGAGAGCCAGTCCTTACAAAACTATACCATCTGGTGAGCAAGATGTATGAGACAGGCGAAATACCCTCAGACTTCAAGAAGAATGTAATAATTCCAATCCCAAAGAAAGCAGGTGTTGACAAATGTGAAAATTACCGAACTATCAGTTTAATAAGCCACAGCTGCAAAATACTAACACGAATTCTTTACAGACGAATGGAAAAACTAGTAGAAGCCGACCTCGGGGAAGATAAGTTTGGATTCCGTGGAAATACTGGAACACGAGAGGCAATACTGACCTTACGACTTATCTTAGAAGAAAGATTAAGGAAAGGCAAACCTACGTTTCTAGCATTTGTAGACTTAGAGAAAGCTTTTGACAATGTTCACTGGAATACTCTCTTTCAAATTCTAAAGGTGGCAGGGGTAAAACACAGGGAGCGAAAGGATATTTACAATTTGTACAGAAAGCAGATGGCAGTTATAAGAGTCGAGGGACATGAAAGGGAAGCGGTGGTTGGGAAGGGAGTAAGACAGGGTTGTAGCCTCTCCCCGATGTTTTTCAATCTGTATATTGAGCAAGCAGTAATGAAAAGTTTTGGTCCTTTTCATTTCTAATTTTTTTCGACTGTCTCTCTGTAATCTCACTCCATCTTAAATATGTTCCTTCTTACACTACCTGTAAGATGCTCAGATAATCTGCCCTTCTCCCTCCTGTCCAGGTGCAGGCACTAATTAGCTTATTCCTATCTCCCAACTGGAGCAACAGGCACGGCTTGGATGTAAGTCTTTGTTTCAGTCAAAAGCAGTTGTCCTCAGGACTTTGCTTACACCACTGATAACTGCATTAACTTAGCGCAGGTTGTGTTGTAGCAAAACGTCCAAAGACCCCTCACAAATATGTGCTGTTGCTGCTCTTGTTTCATCCAGATAAGGTTTAATATTCTACACCATGTTGATACAACTGTTTAAGTTAAACAAGACTGTGGCTCAATGTGGACTGTTTCTCTCCATGTTCTGTGTCTTTGTTCATAACCTATTTCCAAATTTTGTTATTTGAAGGAATGTTAAATATTTGTTGCAATTTACAGGCGGAAAACATGACTATACAGTTCGCAGTACCAAGGGGCTCAACTGGACTCTTGACTGATGGTGAAAAAAGGAAAGTAAGAGAGGTACAGATACTTTGTTGTAATTCCAAGGTGGTATCATATTGTATCTCAAGTGACCTCTGTCATCCATTGTACAACAGCATATGATACAACTCAAACAGATGATAAAAGAACATTGTTTCATGTAGTTTACACCACACTGAAAATATATTAAACATGAATTCATAATGCTAAAAGGGTAAGAGTAAGTTCGAGTAGTAATGCTGGTCATAATCAAACATTTTTATTTCTAATGAAACCATTTAGTTTTGTATGCCAACTCAAAATATGTTTAGTATAATTAACAAGAAATCACATTCAAGGAAGTCCTATATTCTACAAGAGTAATGGTTTGTTTGAATTGATCAAGTTTTTTAAATTATTTTGTTGGTTCTTGAATATTTTTTACTTTTCAGGATATGGTTTTTCAGCTCTACTCCCTTACAGTTTCACCATTACTATACAGTTTAGTTGTGTGAGGAACTAATCTTCTAACTTTGTTTGGCCTTGTGTCGTGTTGGGGACTCTCCAGGTGCCTGTTCAGTCTGTTATGTGACCACTGTTCTATATATGTTAAATGTTGCAGGATTAAAGTTAGCTTCTTACTTCTGTAGAGATAACATAGACAATCGAGGAGTTGCCAGTATGTCAGAAACTGTTTTGATTTCAAGAATATTGATGTTAATAAATTTTGATCAGAGCGGCACTTAGAAGCTTTGTGCAACAGAATTAGTGTTTTATAATAAGTCCTTTATAATAGAGGCATGTGCAGATCACCTTCAGGAAATTTTAACCTTCATAAGAATTATGGAAGCTCTGTTGTCCCTTCTCACAGTAAAAAATAAAGGAAATAATAGTTACTGGTGATATTAATATGAGTTTATTGAAAAGCTCTTGTCAGAGAACAATTATGGCACTCAGTAACACTATCTTTCAATTTGGTTCCAACTGTGGACTTTGCAGCTAGGATATGTAAATGCTCTGACATTGCCATTCATAATATCTTTGTATACAAATCAAGGGGAAAAAAGGCATATCACAAAACCAATAGTAAATGGGCTATCTGATCATGACATGCAGCATCTTGTGTTATATTTTGAAACTTCTCAGGATAAAAAAATCTATTAAATCTGAGTACAGTAGGATAATACATAAGTAAAAATTTTAGATATTGCTCAAAAACATGAACTGGATATATGCTTACAACACTTCTGACTCAAATGGAAAATACAAAGCATTCACTAATAAAGTTACCTCCACTTTTGAAAATTGTTGTTCTCTAAAGGTAACTCAAATCACACAGAAGTAAAACAATAAACCAAGGATTACACAAGGAATAAAGATATCATGTGGGACAAAAAGGAGACTGTATCTACTATCTAGGAACAACTCTGATGTTAACACTGTAATGTATTACAAAGAATACTGCAAAATATTGAAGCAAGTAATCCAGAAATCGAAGCAGGCTTATTATGAGAAAAAGATGATTACATCGAACAACAAACCAAAAACTGTATGGTATATAGTGAAGACAGAAACGTGGGGCCAAAAAGGAAGGGGAACAGATAGCTCTAAAAATAAATGAGACTTCAGTAACAAGTGCATGTAGTGTTGCAAACCTCTTAAACAAGTACTTCATTTCTGTTACAGGCAGCTTGGTGTCATCAGGTTCGGTGGGCAGTGCAATTGTGTATCAAAGACAAGTCTTTAAAAATAACTTCACTAAAATAGAAATGGTGATCAGGTCTCCCAGAGAAGTAGCATCCATCATAAAATCCATCAAATGTAAGTATTCTGGTGGGTATGATAGTATATCAAAAGAAGTTAATCAGGCCGGCCGCGTTGGCCGTGCGGGTCTAGGCGCTGCAGTCCAGAACCGTGGGACTACTACGGTCACAGGTTCGAATCCTGCCTCGGGCATGGATGTGTGTGATGTCCTTAGGTTAGTTAGGTTTAAGTAGTTCTAAGTTCTAGGGGACTGATGACCTAAGATGTCAAGTGCTCAAAGACATTTGAACCATTTTTTTTAAGTTAATCAACGAGTGCTCGTGTGAGTTGAGTTCTATCTTAAGTTGTTTCTGTAATCCTCAAGCACCTGACTGCAAATAATATACTGTCAAAGTCAGAGCGTGGGTTACTTAAATGTTCTGATATAGTGAAAGCTATTAGAGGCTATTGGCATTTTCTGTGACCTGTCAAAAGCCTTTGACTATGTGAACCACACCATTCTCTTAAGTAAGTTAATATATTATGGTGTCACTGGCAGTGCTGTGAAATTGAATGTCTCTTATCTAACAGGAAAGAAAGGGTGTTGTTGTGAAAAACCTAAGCGGTCAGCCTTCATCTGATTGGGAATTAATTACATGGGGTGTTAAAGGTTCCATCTTGTGTCCATTGTTTTTTTCTTGTTTACATTAATGACCTCATCTGTTACATTGCCCTACTCAGATTTTCACTGACATTGATAAGTGATAGCATTGGAGGTGCTGCGCTAGGTCTTCACCTGAAATCGCAGTTCATTAGAAGTTAAGTGATTGGAGATATGTTGTTTCATTTACTTGTTAAATTATACTAGTTTTCTTGGTGAGGTCACCAGCTGCTTTGTTTTGTAATCGTCCCACCATTCTTCTCTGCTTGCCCACCCATGGGAAAATGGCTGTTTATGAATTGGGTGGTCGATTTTCGCTTGTGGAGTGGGGGCAACTTAGAGCAATCTGCAGTTCAGGTTGTTTGGTAATCTCCCCGTCAATCTGCCATACGTTAATAGCTGCCTGTGTCCTGTTTGTCGGTTTTGGTGTTAACGAATTTATTGCTTCAGGTGTAAAGGCCGAATTCCTGAAATATGTTTTTATCTTGTCTATCATCTTGCGAGGTGGTATATGTATAATGTAGAGCATGTTGGTATATTTTATGTAAAATTGCATTTAATGGATTTTATTTAAATGGTCAATTTATCATATAAGGGTTCTTTTAAAACAACTTACACTTTCGGCAGCAAATAATTTTTAATGTGAGTGTTTTGTACCATTTACAACCTCTTACAGGGCGCATAGTTTATGTGTTTGTGTGAGTTGTTAAAAATTTTAATTTAGGGTAATCTGGTGTTTTGCAGATTTGCACCAGTGCAGTCTTTAAGAGGTGTTGTGAGCGGTCTTGTCAACAGCCATGTTAAAAGGGAGCGGCAAGGTTCTCAGCCTGAAAGCTCATACCACAAAAAAAAAAAATAATTATTTCTGCCTCTGAATAAATTGAAACTTGGTATTTACAGGGTGCTTTCAGATAACAATTTTAAATCTGTTTAAAAAAAGGCTTTTAGGAATAAAAATTCCATTTATTGAAACTAAAATTTTTAATTTGTTTTTTCAGTTACCATTGGCATCTACTTACACGTTCACATAGTCCAATTAAATGTGTTAATGTTCTTCATGAATCGCTAGTAAATAAAATAAATTCTTATGGATATTCTTTGAAAATAAATCAGGTTCAATGGAGGAGGGGATACTGTGGGGAGGGTTTAGATCCAGTAAGGTGATGGAAGACTGACCAGTACCTGGATGAGTTTATAATTAGGGTATCATTTAGGCAGGTGCAGACCTGGCGCCAGTCCTAGCGTTTTTTGGCTGTGAGGAAATCACGGGCATGTCTTTGGAGTTGCCGGTGGCATCGGAGTGTGTCCCGGTCCCGTGTGTGGAGAAAGGCATGGTGGAGATGATAGGATTCTCAAAGGAGGATGGCATGTGGGGGGTAAAGTGTGGTGGTGTGCGTGAATTGTGGTAGTGGGCCTCAATGGCCTCAGACAGGGCCTGTTGGAGAAAGGAGGCAGCATGGCTGATATCATCCAGATGCTGGATGGTCAGAAGATGGCCACTGACCTGGGTATCTAGGGCTGCCCAGTAGCCATTCCAGTCAGCATGGACGAAATTTGGGCAAGGATTGGTGTGAGGAGTGAGGCATGGGTCTTGTCCATCTGTCACGGTAAGGAGGACACAGAGATGGTCAGGGAAAAAGAAGCTGAGGATAAGGTGTTCAGTGGGGTCAGGAAGGAGGGTTTGGAGCCCAACAGAGATCTGGTGAAGGTAGCCGATGGCAACTCCACCATGCGCAATCAGGTGGGGATTATTGGATTGTTGAAGTGGGTGTGGTGATATGCTGATGATACATGGGGTCTGGAGAAATGTTTCATTGATGAGGGAGGCATCCACACGGTGGGTTGTAAGGATGTGCATGAAGAGTTGCTTGTTGGTAGGTAGAGAACTGATGTTGCTGAACAAGATACGAGGCTGCCGCGCCATGGTGTGGTTTAAACTAGGGTGTCGAGATGGTAGAAGGTAAAATGGGCTTGGTTATGGGAGTAGGTGGCGAAGGTGTTAGGGTGAAATATTGAACGGTAGCTAGGGAGATCTGTTGAAGGGTATGGGGGCGTTGAAAATGGCGGATATTTTGTAGGATGATGGTTACGAATCTAACGATGTCCTCGACTGTGGGGAGAGGGCAAAGGCTGCTTCCAGGAGGGGTGCGATCGTAAATCGGTCGTACGGGGACCAAGAGTTGGGGAGATGTGTGTGGTGGGGGGATCTTGCCTTACATTTTTCAATAGTTTCTTTTTCCATTCATGATCAGGGGCAGGCTGGCAGCAGCTTAAGCAAGAAGACATGTAAAACAATATAACGAAGGAAACATGGCGGAATATAGAAACAAAAAAGTCGAAACAGAAGAAAAGAAAGCATACAAAGCACTGACATTAAATGAGAGTTAAAAATCTAAAAAAATTATGGTACACAAAAAACACACACTAGATTAAATGGCACCAGGCAAATTATGGAAACCATGGGGTGGGGAGTATCTAGCCTGCAGACAGTGTAAAGGATGCAGGGATGTTGGAGGAAAATAGGAGGTGGGGGAAGGGTATGAGGTCGTACAGGAGGTGTGTGGTGGAAGGAAGGCGGATATGGAAGATAAGGCACAGCACATGCCATTTGAAGATATGGAGGGTCTTGTAAAAGCTGGTGGGTGCAGAGATCCAGGCAACACTGGCATAACAAAGGATAGGACAGATGAGGGATTTGTAGGTGTGGAGGATGTTGGAAGGATGTAACCCCATGTCCGGTCAGACAGGAGTTTCAGGAGGCGGAGGTGGGAATGGGCTTTCTGCTGGATGGTAAAGAGTTGAGGGGTCCAGGTGATGTGAGGGTTGAGGGTGAGGCCAAGGTATCTCAGGGTGGGGGTGAGCTGGATGAGACGACCATAAAGGGTGAGGTAGAAGTCATGGAAGAAGCAGGTGGTGCGATCTATGATCATTTCCTGGGTTTTGGAGGGGTTGAGATGAAGGGACCACTGGTTACACCAAGTGGTGAACAGGTCAAGGTGGTTTTGGAGGGTGTGTTGAGAAAAATTGAAGGGTAGGATAGAAAGCCAGGAAGGTGGTGTAATCAGCATATTGGAGAAGGTGGACAGGTGGGGAATGATTGGGCATATCAGCAGTGTACAGGAGATAGAGGAGAGGGGAGAGGATGGACCCTGGGGCACACCGGCAATGGGATAAAAGGTTGGTGTTGCGGAGGATGACATAGGAAGGACAGCGTGAGGGGAAGGAAGCGATCAGACGGACAAAATTGATAGGCAGGGTGTAGGTACTTGTAGGTGGAGGAGACCGGGATGCCATACATGGCCATAGGAGTTTTGGAGGTCGAAGGAAACAAATATGGTGGAGCAAACGGAGTTAAGCTAGTGGAGATGAAAGTGAACTACGTTAAGGAGTTGGTTTTCTGCAGAGAAGCGGTGTTGGAAGCCACACTGGGTAAGGGGGAGGAGGTGGTGTTGATTAAGGTGCTGACAGATACGCCGGGAGATGACTGATTCGAAGACCTTACTGAAGATGGAGGTGATGCAGATGGGACGATAGGAAGAGGCGATGGAAGGTGGTTTGTTGGGTTTGAGGAATAAGAGGATGGGGGAAGTCTTCCACAGGTCAAGGTAGAAGGTGGTAGAGAGGATGACGTTATAGAGATGGGCAAGGACAGTCAAGAAGGAGATGGGGCTTTCTCTAAGGTGGCAGTAGATGACACTGTCATGAGACAGTGGGCTTTGTTGCATTTGGACCAGAGGAGAAGTTTAATGTCTTGTGCTGTGATTGGAGTGTTGATTTTGGAAGGGGACAACTGCCCCAAGTACTGAAGACTAGGGGCAAGTGGAGTGACCGAGGTATTGGCGCATTCCATGACGATGGGGAAAAGAGAATAATCTAAGTGGGGATCATCTGGGATGGAGAAGACCTCAGAAAGGTTAAAAGCAAAGTGGTTGGCTTTACTGCGGTTGTCAGGAAGGGGGCAGTCGTTAAGGAGAAGGGGGTAATTTGGTGCGGAATGGGAACCAGTGAGGCGATGGAAGGCGGACCAGTACTTGGAGGAGTTGATAGGCAGGGTGGAATTCAGTCGTGTACAAGTCTGGCGCCAGTCTTGGCGTTTCTTTTCTGTAATAAGGTTCTGTACGTTTTGCTGTATTTGCCGGTGGTGTTGAAGAGTATCCCTGTCATGAGTGCACAGGAAGGAGCGATAGAGGTGGCAGGATTCACAGAATAGGAGGACAGCCTGCAGATGGAGTGGGACGGTGGGGGTGGATGGTTTTAGTGGGAACATAGACCTCCAAGGCGTCAATAATTACCTTCTGAAGGAAGGACGAGGCATGAATGATGTTGTTAGGATGGTGATAAGTAAGAGGATGGCTTTCGACCTGGGTGGCGATGGATTCCCAGTAGACATCCCAGTTGGCACAATGGTAGACATGGATGACCTTGGGAGGGGGTGCAGGGCAAAGAGATGGAGGGGCGTGATGAGCAGACATGATGGTGAGAGGACGGGGAAGTGGTCGGTACCTGTGGGGTCAAAGATGTCGAAGGTGATACGCCCACGAAGGTTGGTGGAGGTAATGACAACATTGTGGGTGGTGTTGCTTTTGGGATGGATGTGTTTTGGAAGAGGAACAAAGTCACCTTGGGTCGTGGAGAGGAACTGATGCCACTACTGAAGGGGGGCAGGGGAGCAGCTATGGATGTTCATGTCGATGGCTATTACAAAGGTGCAGAAGGTGTGGTCAACGTGGGAATTGTTGGGATGGATGGGGTACAATAGGACCAACAGGGACAGTAAGCTCAGAGGTGGTATGAGGGGGTTTACACATGTGGCAGTAGGTGGGATGGGGGTGTTGCAGGTGTTACGGGAAGAAGGGGTGGCTAGGTTGGGGCAGTTTTTAAGAAAGTGGGAGACCTTGCAATGGGGACATTTGGGGAGGCTTTTGCAGTTGGGGGTCAGCTGATCATTGTACATGAGGCAGTGCTGGAAGTGGTAGGATTGGGGAGGGATTTGGAGGATTCAACTGGAAGGTGACAGTGGTAAATCTGGGCACCCTGGGAGTGTAGGTGGTCAATGGAGGGGGTGGACTCTGGGAAGACCCTCATGAGATAGGTGGGAACAGCAGCATTGTGGATACGTTGGGCAGAGCGGATTTGCAGGTTAGGGTGTGAGTTCAGTTCCACCAAACACCTCATCCTCTGTGATCACTGGGCTGAGTTTGGTCATCATGGCGGTGTAGGTGGGGGGATGATCGGGAGGCTGTGGCTGATGGGGAGAGGAAGAGGAGAGGAAGGGAGTCAGGGATGCGTGGGGGCAAACATAATGCACAGTAGTTTACGGAGGAGGTCTGTGTGAAAGAAGGGGTCTCGATGAGGACTGAGTCCCTGCAAGGAATCGATAAATGGTTCAAATAGCTCTGAGCACTATGGGACTTAACATCTGTGGTCATCAGTCTCCTACAACCGGTGGTCCCGGTCGCCTATGGTGGACTGGATGGCCGAGCGGTGACCTCTCCAGCTGTTAGGATGTTAGGAAATTGCTGTAGAAGCATCAGAAACGCCAAAGAAACATTATTAATCCGTAACACCTTTATTCGTGCCGAGTGCAATGTGACTTGGTGATGTCAACGACCTTCCCCGAGTTCTCGCTGACTCGTAGCGATGACACCAGATCCGGGCCGCACCAGTCTTGCTAGCGCAGCGCCGCGTGCAGTGATGTAGCGGCGGAATGTCCTCACTTTGGCCGCGCGTGGCTGCCAGCGCCCCTCTGGTCAGCCCGCTCGCGACAGACAGCTGGCTGCTGAACATAGAGGCTCTGGGTTGGAATCCCCAGCGCTGTCGGCACCAGAAGCGTTCTCGTAGTGCGGAGTGTACTCTATCCCACCCCATCTCCTTCCCTGCTCCTCCTGGTGGCTCGTCCGCGGTGGGCGGGCGGAACAGGCTACAGTCCCCCAGCGTCGTCGGCTCACCCGGTTGTGATGGCGGATGCACAGGGCCTAGGCCCCGCATGATATCGACGACGGCTCACTGATGTGGTCAGCATTGGCGGCGAGCGAGTCTGCCGCGATGTCTGCTAATCCTTGGTCGATGATTGTCAGCGGCAGCGGAGAGAACCAGAGCTGGTACTGTCCCCTCACGTCTATTGCTGGATGGGCCGCCCTTACTGCACCATCTCCTTAATAAAGATTAACATGTCGATCACCGACCTGAGCGCTACGCAGCAACCCAGTACACATCTAACTGCGAGTCTAACTGCGAGTGCGAGTGCCCTGTTGCTATCAAAGCTGGCGTATTTAAAGGAAGCACGAACGACGTCCTGACGTCATTCTCGTTTGTAATGACCACATTCGTTCCACTTATAGTGCTGACTTATCTGTCGTACTCGCCCCTTAGGTGTTCTTGCGACAGAGTTACGTGTTGTTTCGGCAGACTTACGCGAAGTTGTGAAATGCAGTACAGCTGACGCTATACCTCTGTCTTGCACTCTACGAAAGTCTCCGTCTAACACAAACCCGCGTGCAAAGCAATTCTCTCTCGCCTGTTGTGTGGAACCAGGACATTGCCCATGCGTGACGACACATTCCATACATGTGCAATCCTCTTACTTTTTGGCCGACCTACTGCATCTGGCTTTCGGTATAGGCAACGAAACTTGACAATAGTCCACATCTCCAAATCTTTACCCCTTCTGCGACACTACAGAACTACTTAAACCTAAATAATCTAAGGACATCACACACATCCATGCCCGAGACAGGATTCGAACCTGCGACAGTAACAGTTGCGCAGAATCACTCGACCACAGCGGCCGGCTGCGAGAAATCAGCTTTGAGATGGGAGCACCAGTGTCTGGGGTGGACAGGACAAAGGTTTGGAGGGAGGGGTGTGGGGTACGGTTGTCAGGAGGAGTGGTAGTGTCCATGGAGACAATGGGGGAGGGGGAAGAGGTGGTACCTTTTTGCTGGAGGGGTAGAGTCGGCAATGACGTGTTTGTGGGGTTCTTTGGAGACCGTAGGCTGGGAGGAGGAAAGAGGGATGGGGAGGAGAGGGAGGTGGCGAGCAGCAGATCCTGTAGGCGTGGTGGACGTGCTGGGAGAAGCAGCTGGTTCAGTGGCGGTGATTGTAGCATGGCATAGTGTGGTGAATGCGGTGGATGCAGATGATGAAGTGACAGGGGGGTGAGAGGGAGCAAAGGGAGAAAACCGACAACCTGAGAGGTGGCAGCGGAGGCGGCAGCAGAGGTGTACTTGAGGGTGGGGGCACGAGCTGTTGTGGGTGTGGTGGCCAGGGGAAGAGTGTAGATGTGGGGGGGGGGGTACACAGCAGAGGAGGAGATGGGCGAATGGGTGAGTGGGGGGAGGGGAGACGAGGTATAAGGAGGGAGGTGAGAAGCAGCACTCCAGGATGGGACAGTGGAAGAGGGGGAGGGAGAGGTGTAGATGACAGTGGAGATGGGAAGGTTCATGATGGACGGATAGCGACAGACAGACGGACAGCAGGCAGCGGTGACGATGGACAATGGATGGACAAATGGACAGATGGACGGACAGTTGGACAGCAGTTGGCAAAGACGATGGATGTCGGTGAACGGGCAGGTGGGCAGGCTGTCTGCCTGACATCCAGGGCCACACTGACACCTCTCCCTCACTTGGGGGCCACACCACCATCCTATCTCAACACCCCCATCGTCACACAAGACATCGTAACCACAATACACACGAATCGTAATATGGCTCCCGGGCACGACCGTATTACATACTGCCAACTCAAAGAAGCCCCCCTCTCCTTCTTTACAGTCCCTACCACTCTCTATAATGTTATCCTCTCCACCGGCTCGTACCCTGACATTTGCGAGTCTTCCCAGATGCTTATGTTTCTCAAACCTGCCAAACTCCATTCCGATACCTCCTCCTAGCGCCCTATGGGTCTCACGTCGGTGTTCAGCAAGGTCCTCCATGAGTATGATTGAACCCACAAATAATTAAAAATACTTCAAGAAAATCCCGCAAGACAGATCGTGGCTACGTCGCGATCAGAACAGCTTGCTCTTGAGCGTCTCCTAGTGCTGTGGCGGCTACCAGCCACCGGCCAGGGGCCCCATTCTGTATCGTTCATACCGACTGGTGTAGTAGGTTTGTCTCGGTAGTGACGTCATTTTGGGTTCTTTACCGAAACATCCTAGTCAGTAAGCTTCTGAGACGTGTTACCGAATGGTCCTCCCAACGATTTTACGACAATTGTAACGAAAGGTTTTGGATTTCGGGTGGCCCTGTTGATCGGTGAGCTGTGGTTTATGTATACCTATAATTTGTTATTTTAAACATATTTATCGGTTTTAGCTTTCGATTTAGTGATTGTGTTACTAAAGAATCACCAAAGGATGCATCCAGTGTGAAAGTGAGTTCTTAATAGACAATTTTCCTTTGTTAGAAATATGGTTAGGTTAGGTTGTTTCTGTTAACGAATACATAAAAAAATGTTTTGTTTCATTATTCTCTCAAAAAACATGTTATTTTTATGAAAATAAGAGTCTGAAGGTCATTAAATGTCAAGACATCGCCTCTGCTTACGTATATTACATGAGTGTGAACTGACGTTACTAGTGACTTCTTGTACTTTTTCCCACAAATGGTGTAGTTAGTAATAATCGAAACGTGTTTATAACTTTGAAGTAACAAAGGAAAGCAATTATTTGAAACCTGATACTGGAAACCTTCCAAACTATCATGTATTTATGACTTACGGAGCACCATTTGGCAACAAAGTCAGCCTACGTTACTGTGCACAATAGTACGAGAACTGAGCGCTATGTTTCTGTTGTTTGGCGTGGCCAAGTGGTAGCCGGCACGGTAGCTCAGCGTGTTCTGTAATAAAAAAACTGAGTTAATGGATCAAAAACAAACTGAAATGGATGTCTTTCTACGTCTGCACCGAGCAGATATAACGAACGAAAACGAACGAAATGAGAGTGTACAAAAAAATATAGTGGTTGAGCGCATGGGTATGCTGTATACAAACAAGCATCTGGGTTCGCACATGGATGGGTGAAAAATTTTTTTTCCGCCTCATGTATCCAGCACGTTGTGAGACATTGTTATTTATGTAAGTTAAGATTTTTGAGCAATATTCGTTATTACTTACATGTAAGAGCACACTTCCTCAGTAATGATTTCGTGATTTGTGTGTGTTTAAAAAACGAAATACGACATTGCTGGAGATGAAATTGCTGTGAGTGAAACAACCGACAGTGGCCTTTATATTTTTTCTTGTCAGATATAATTTTCCATTTCTTTCCGAATGTATAGCGATTTCCTAGTTTCGGTTAGACAGGAATCTAAGAGCACAACTTAAATTACTGGGAATGTAACTAGCAGCAATCATCTTCAGAAGCTTTCTTGTCACATCTGTTTATCTGCGATCGAATCCTCAACCACAGTAGACAGAGATGAATGGTCTCCATCGTAATATTTTTGGACTGTAGCGCCATATACGAAACGTTTTCATTCATAAGATGCATGTTATAAACTTCGACGAACTGCAGGAGCTCCCCAAAATGTTTTTTTTTCAGTTTTGTTTTTACGCCCAAATCGTTAACCTATCATATAGGGAAGTGGGCTACTTAATCATTTGAATCTCTAGGAGTGAGTTATAACCACATTCTGTTCATCTTCTTATTCTTTGAAACTCTCAGAATCAATTTTTCTGGCCTTTTTAGGTATATTAGTACAATGTGGTACTACACAATATTCCTTAACTCATTTTCCGAAACGTAAACTCCACCATAACCCAATGTCAGTGTCAATGATAATAAGATGACATAATGCGGCCTTTACGACAATCTGCAGAATACAGCCAAATACGCTATCGTTATTATGCATGCATGGAAACATGCGGACAGGGAAACTGTAAAAATTTCTATGCATTTCAGCTGAGGAACATGGAAATGGATATACTGCGCCTGATACTTTTAAGGAGGAGGTACGACCGATGAAGGCAGGCACATCAGCTCGATGGAATGCGGCGTCATGCGTTATGGCAACGTAAGCGCAATTTTCGGTACTTGGAAGAATAGCGCGCCTGTGTCATGTGCTACCAACTTTGTGTCCATGGTGCTGTGTGCGCTGCAGTGTGCATGCGCGGATCTGCAGCTGCTTGCTTTTGATTGGCAGGGACTCTAATTCGAGTTCTAGAGCTTTCGGTGCTCTGGAGTACCGAAACGATCGGCACAATGCCGGAAAGATACAGAATAGGCACCCAGACGCCACCCACTGCATGGAATCCGGCGCCGCCCAGGTGAACGAGGCGCGATACTGTCGTGTATGTATCAACCGTCATTTTAGAATTTGAAGTTCTAGTTATATCTTGCAGTTAAGCATTGGATTTTGCATACTTGAAAATTATGAACTACAGTTAAGCGTTGTAAAATTGGGTCGCAAGTGGAAAAAGGTATAACATCAGCAACACAATATTTGCTTTTTGTATAATAGAGGGCTGAATGCACACAATATTTGCTTTTTGTATAATAGAGGGCTGAATGCAGAGGAGGTAACTCGAATAATTTGAACTGTGTCTGGAGCGAGTGCTTTTGGTAAAAATACGCCAGAAAAAGATATTCTTGGTTCAACAAAGATCGTTCTGGCGTTAATGATTTTCCACGTTAAGGAAGTCTCGACTACTGTAATAAGTGATGGATTACCATTTAACCGTCATGCGACATTTGCATTCAACAGGCAAGGTTCAGAAGTCTGGTGTAGGAGTACTGGGTGCTTCAGTTTGAAACAACAAAAATCAATGGAATGAGTATTATAGCAGTTTGGCTTGAACGTCATCAGGTCGCTCATTGAGCATTCCTATGCAGTTCTGTTACTGGTGACGTGTTATGATGCTTTTATCGTTAACTTTCTAGGAAGAAATGAAAGGTTGAGTCCCACCAAAAGACGTAAACTCGAGCAAAGAGTAGTGTGAACATAATATTTTCCATCTGATAGCTCCAACAGTGTGTTTTGCACTACTACTACAGCTGGAATTTGTTGCCAAGAATTGAGACACCATTCGGTCGCAGTGTCTCTGCGTAATTGATTGGTGCATGTGTTGTTCAACAGACAGCAGTCGTCACTCTCACTGCAATCAGTGACTCTCTCTCTCTCTGTGTGTGTGTGTGTGTGTGTGTGTGTGTGTTCGATCTGAATCAATACTATCAACATAAGAGAGACAAGCAACAATAAATATTGCATCAAATGTAACTGTGAACCACTGTAATGTAGTGGCTAGTTACTAAAAATTGAATTTTTACCCAACCCGTGTCCTGCAAATTACGGTAAGCAAGTAAGATGTATAAACTCCATTATATCGTTGCCACAGACAATGTGCTCTTGTTGTCGCGACCGGCGACAAGTGCAACGATTAGCAGTGCCCAATGCCGTCACGATTTGTTTATGTTGGCTGAGCGTGGACGCTGCTGCAGACGCTTCTCCATAAACAGAAGGAAATAAACATGGCTCTGACTGCAGTGAGCGGACATCACTGCCTGCATTTTCTTATAGCAACAAACGTGAGACTCTACTCACAGTTGCATGGAGCAATTAGACCTGGTATCACGTCATTAGTCATCATGTTGTTAACCAGTTATGAAATTTCCACGCTCTTTGAATCCCAAAAGTCGGAACCTTCTCACAAAGTAATGTGAGATGATATCAAAATTTATCCAACACACAAAAATTAACTGCAGAGCTTTCATGTATGCAGTAGTTGCACACAAGGAAATATTATGTCTTGGAAGCGGATACTTCATTTCCTCCTCTCATATCAACGCCCTTGTTTTAGTATGAAGTGAGGAAATAAACACAAAAAGCTGAAGATTCTGAGAGGCACGTAAGCCATTTCCTCTTCTCATATTATATGTTTTGTTTTCGTATGAAGTAAAAAAATAAACAGTTTAGGGTTCTGAAGTATAATGTGACACCAGATTCTTGTCATACAATCTATTGGAAACGCAAAAAGCAGGGAGCTCTCCATTCTTTTGTCCAACAGTTTGTTTCCTTTCATGCATTACTACCGCACGGAGATTCTTATTTAAGGACTTGCGGGCATCAAGTTCTTAAGCAGAATGAGCCTTAAGTTATTTTGATAATTACGGTACGAAAAAATGCAACAAAGACGAGTTCTCCTAGAGCAGTGAAGATATTTGCACATGTCTGTATTCAGAAATGACTGCCAGGATCGCATCTACATGCAACCTGGTACCTGAGCGTTACTACTGTGCAACGAGGGACTACCGAAGCAGCAGGACACCAGGTTAGTGATACTAAAGCAGAGAAGTAAGGCAGAGTTGCTTCCTTCTCACTACAATGCCACTGTCGAAACTTAAGTAATTGTGGTTGCAGGAGTTACAAAGAGTTCTTCCAGAAGTATGTGGAAAAGAACTTGTATTTAGATGATCCCCTGAAAGAAACGGATTTAATATCAGTCATTTTGATCAAGTTGCCTCTGAGGGTACAAGGAAAATTGATAGGAATATATAAGTCAGATCTAAACGCAATTGTGCAAGCGCTGGACCAATTGGATTCATTTTCAGGGAACAATCAGAATCTAGAAGGTTGGAGAAGGAACCCCTGGGAAAATAACGGACCTAATGAAGATAGGATACAAGGAGAACTGACAAACAGACAGATACAATATCCTCAACACACAGATAATGGAATAACTCAGCAGGAGACAATGATAGACAGGACACACACAACTAGTCAAAGGATCAACTGAAAACCTCAGTTGGCTGGGGTGGCCGAGCGGTTCTAGGCGCTACAGTCTGGAACCGAGCGACCGCTACGATCGCAGGTTCGAATCCTGCCTCAGGCATGGATGTGTGTGATGTCCTTAGGTTAGTTAGGTTTAAGCAGTTCTATGTTCTAGGGGACTGATGACCCCAGAAGTTCAGTCCCATAGTGTTCAGAGCCATTTTTTTTTAACCTCAGAGGGCGTTGTGTTCTGTACAACACAAGGTGTTTAACAAACACCTGGCACTTAAGTTATTGACAATTTTATTTCAAAAAAAGGTTCAAATGGCTCTGAGCACTATGGGACTTAACATATGTGGTCATCAGTCCCTTAGAACATAGAACTACTTAAACCTAACTAACCTAAGGACATCACACACATCCATGCTCAAGGCAGGATTCGAACCTGCGACTGAAGCGAATATTATTTCAGTTTCCCTTCATATTGTCAATCTTCATCTTCTTTCAGTCAGAACTATTTACTATCATCTTTAATTCATCGCTATCCAACTTCAGAGTGTACAACTGCTTTGCAAGGTAAGGTGCGTGACACACACCAGGTGCTCAGGCATTGCCAAATTATTCCAATTCTATTCATATTGCCAATATTCCCTTATTTCTGTCAAAACGATGCTCTATCATCAGTCCCTGCTTCATCTTCGAATATAGGAACATGGGAATAGTGAGTAACACTGGTAAGTGACAAAAAGAGACGGTACAAAAAAGGAAAAGCTATTTATAAAATTGTGTTATCCTGTTGGAAAATGTTTAGCAAAATCTGAAATTATGTGATTATAACATGTAACAACCCTAAAAGACAGTCAGTACAACAAGGAAAAAGCTATGATTGGAGTAAACAAGGTATACAGAGACAAAGAATATTATCCTGTTGGAAACAAATTTAACAAATTCTAAAAAGACACCATGGAGACAGTGAACAAACAACTTAGCGAAAACAGGAAAAATAGATATTAGTGGGTATCATTCTGCAATTGTGCTTAGATAAGAGAACAGTAAAGAAATCGAATGGTAACAAAATTCGAAAGATATGTTTAGCCAACTGACAAGGTAAATCGTGACCAAAGGATAAAGAGGTAAGTGCAGCAGAATAAGATGAAGAATTGAAGTTATGTAAGTATGGGAACTGGGTCCAAACCCCAAGGAATAAAAGAAAGAAAAGGTATAAGTTAATGAGTGGCCGAGGATGGTATTACTATACATTATGAAGTGTAAAGATGATGAGGGTCATACAAAGGTGTCCCCACATCCAATAATGGGTAATAGTAACCCGAGAGGTACCTTGAGTAAAGATAAGAAGTATTGAAATAAGTTAGAGGGAATGCTTTATAGTTATAAGAGTGAGAAGGACGGTATTCGCTGGTGAAAAAGAAACAAAAAGTAGTGAACCAGTGAGTAATAGGACGGCAATTACTTAGCCGATGATTATGGAACATGTTCTTGTATGTAGTAGAAAATGGGCATTATAAAGTAAGATTAGCCAAATGCGAGTTTTATAAATTTTTGATTAACTTGTTCTGTACTGGATGTAGAAATAATTAATATGTAAATGTTTAGATGAGCTAAAAGGAAGGGGCATACGAGTACATGTTCCATCTCAGATAAAACAGAAGTACATCAGAATAAGTATTCAATTTTAATTAAGGTATGTATTATATAGTGTTCATGGTATATCCAGAAATGATTTAAATCTAAAATGGTGCCACTCTCAAGGCATCAGATAAAGATCGAATCAGATAATGATCAGAAGTAATTTTAAAGATACATACTCACTTCAATGGGACATGTATCTGTATAGCTATATCGTGTTAAGGATGGTGTGATAATAAGAACAGTAGTCGATAAGCAATGATTGTAGAGTATATGTAAGATGAAGTAATACCAATGATTAAAGATGTAAACCGAAGGCAAGAGACACCCAACCGACAATATTTCAAAATTAAACACGGTCTTCGAGCATATTGAATTTTGAAAATAAAAGAAGAGGGGGGGAATGTGTAATGCACGTGTAATCCCTTCACGTGTTTAAGCCAAGTATTACGCACATTTAAGCATTCAGGAATGCTCAGTAGCAGCCAGGCTACATGTTCATTTGACAATTAAGCGTCAACAAGGAGCATTAGTGATGAAACCATAGGAGGCAATGTTCTGCAACCTTAGTAGGGACGAGATCTGTCTATTCGGGGTAGGATCTTACAATCTGAGACAGTGTTACGAGACAAACTTCCGTCACAATTCCCGCAAACATGATGTCAGATCCGCCTAGCAACAGCGATCTGAACGCCCATTGGCTGAAAGTTTGGATATATATATATATATATATGCGTGTGTGTATGAAATGAGCGAAGTGTCCTCACTGGCTGAGAGAGAAAGGTGGGGTTTCTCTTGTCCATCGGGAAGAGTGGGCGAGTTAGTAGCGAGGCGCCACTGAAAAAGCACGTTCGAGTAACTGGGGGTGGCTCCAAAAGAACGATGACGAAGAAATGTTCCAGCTGTTAAACATGAGATAGTGAAAGTTAGTTATCAGTGAACGCCATGTGTCGTGGGCAGTGTGTATTACGATTATGGGAAGTTAGAAAAGTGTTAATGTGTTGTAAAGGGTTTAATAACGGCGTAGCCAAGAGCCGCCATATTGGAAATTCGGTGAAGTGTGTTTCAAAGCATTTTCTTTATTAAAATGAGTATAGTACAAAGCGTTGTTGACATTTAACTACTGGCATCCAGAAACACTCCACTTCAGCAAGATCGCCCCTTCATTGAACCTAGTGCCTGAGTGCTAATACTTGGGATGAGGGACTACCGAAGCAGCAAGACACCAGGTTAGTGATACATAAACCAGAGAAATAAGGCAGAGTCGCTTCCTTCTCGCTACATTGTCACTGAGGGCATTGTACTGGGTTTCCATCTGAGCTCTTGATATTCAAACAAGTGGTTCTCTTTTCTCCAAAGGTCTCTTTAATTTTACTGTAGGCAGTATCTATTTCTTCCCTGGTGATATATGTCTGTACCTCCTTTCTCTTGTCCTCTAGCCATTCCTGCTTAGCCATTTTGCACTTCCTGTGGATCTCATTTTCGGGACGTTTGTATTCCTTTTTGCCTGCTTCATTTACTGCATTTCTAAATTTTCTCCTTTCATCAATTAAATTCAATATTTCTTCTGTTATCCAAGGATTTCTAATAGCCCTCATCTTTTTACCTACTTGATCCTCCGCTGCCTTCACTATTCCATGTATCAAAGCTACTGATTCTTCTTCTACAGCATTTATGTCCCCATTCTTGTCAATCGTTCCCTAATGGTCTCCCTGAAACTCTCTACAACCTCTCGTTCTCCCAGTATATCCAGGTACCAAGTTCTTAATTTTCTTACCTTTTTCCAGTTTCTTCAGCTTTGATCTACGGTTCATAACCAATAGATTGTGGTCAGAGTCCATGTGCAGAGCTAGTTGGCGCATAAACTTGTTCTATTGTGGCAGGTGTGGGCTTCGTGTCTATCTTTGTTACAATAAGGTGTTAACTATGCTGTTCACTGTAGCTCACCCGCACTCCTATTTTTTAAATTCATTATTAGACCTTCTCCTGCATTACTCTATTTGATTTTTTATTTGTAACCCTGTATTCGCCTGACCAGAAATCTTGTACCTCCTGCCACTGAACTTGACTAATTACCATTATATGTAACTTTAACCTATCCATTTCCCTTTATAAATTTTCTAACCTGCCTGCCTGATTAAGGGATCTGACATTCCACACTCCCATACATAGAACGCCAATTTTTTTTCTCCTGATTACGACGCCCTCCTCTGTAGTCCCCGCCCAGAGATCCGAATGGCGGCTGCTTTACCTCTGGAATATTTTAACCTAGAGGACACCATCATCATTTTACCACACACTGAAACCACACGCCCTCGGGAAAAATTACGACTGTAGTTTCCCCTTGCTTCCAGCCATTCCCAGTACCAGTACTAGTGGTCCCAAAAAATAACGTAACTGATAGAAATAACCAGTTTCTGAGAAGTAACGGTTACTGCTATAACCGTTCCTCTGATACAGGCAGTTATTTCAATAACTGTCTAGTGTCAACAGTGCCTTACGCCATCTCTTGACTAAAGATCATACTATGCTTTCCTGTCAACTCATCAGAGATCAGGCTACGAACGAAAGAGAGGGAAGGCGTTCCATAGGCCATGGGAATAACTGTGAGACTGCGCGCCATCTGTTGACAAGAGCTGTGTACTATTTCGTGTGCCTTCGTTGCTTTTAGCACAAACAATTAAATAAAGTTAATGTCAGAGCGGTGGATGATAGGAGCTGCAGTACAGGCATTAACAAGTACGGTTGTTCTCTTGAGCCACCGCCTTATATGTCAATTTAGCGTGGATGGGTAGTATAAAGAGAGTTACCATAAGGAATTCTCTCCCACCATCCTTCCTACGTCACCATCCATAACACAGATTCCTACACCTTTTTTCCCTCCGCCAGTGTGCTCCAAGGCTCCATCCTCTCCCCCCTTCTGTACCTTTTGTATACGGCGGACATGCCGCCGCCGTCTCCCCCCATCCACCTTCTCCAGTTTGCCGATGACACCGCCTTCCTTGCCCTTGAACCCAACCTGCAGCGCTCCCAACAACACCTTCTCCAATCCCATCTTGACCGGTTCACCGCTTGGTGCAACCAGTGGTTGCTCAAGGTCAGTCCCTCCTTTTCCTCGAACGGATACGGGTCCTCTACACTTCCCGCAATCTCAATCCTCCTCATCCGCTTGTCTCCCCCATCCTCTCCCGACCCTGCCCGCTGCCGTGCCTGTATTTCCACTTCCCACAAGCTCTCCATCTCTCCACTCTCCTTACCCTCTCTCAAGGAGGCTTCCACCAGCTCCCCTTCCCTGATGATGCCCTTCTCCCCTCCATCTGCCCCTCCTACCATTATTGATACTCTTCTCCCTTTTCCTGTGTAGGCAAAACCATCCCTTCCTTCCGCCTCCTCGATTTTTATCTAACCATATATCTCTTTTCTCCCCTCTCCCCTCTCCCTCTCCCACCTCCCCTCCTCCTCTCTTGGCAGGTCCCCGGACTCGCGCACGCAGTGAACATTCGCTCACTGGATATCATCGCCATCAGTGTCTCGTGTGTGTGCCTTCGTTTTATGTTTAGTGTTCTTTCGCCATCACGCCACCACTGTTCACATGTGCCGTCTCAGTCATCCTTGTTATGTGCGCCGTGTCAACTATTGTTAGTGTTTTTTCTCGTCCAGCGTGACCAGCTCCATGTTTATTATTTTTCGTGTCTACAGTTTTTGCCCACCGTTTTAACTGTATTATCTGTGCCACCTATATGTAATACTTATTGTACGACTCGCGGCTGAAGAGCAGCGTAATATGCTGCTGCCTGCCCGCCTTTGTATAAGGTGATCAAAATAACAATAAAAAATTTAAAAAAATTTCCTCAAGGCTGACTGAAATACCTACCGGGATACACTCTCACCTACCACAACCCTGATGATATTACCTGTGCTGCCTCCTTTCTCCTGCAGACCTTGTCTGAGGCCGTAGAGGCTCACGTAACTTCCGTCGCCATCCACCCCCACCATCCTACTTTACCCCCACAGGCCGTCCTCCTTCTCTGTGAATGCCGCCGTCTCTACTGTGCCTTCCTTCACATGCATGAACTGGACGCAATACGACACCACTTGCAACTATAACGACACATCAGAAACTTGCTCGCGGCTAAAAAACGCCGGGACTGGCGACAGACATGCACCCGTTTTAGTGCTACACTTCCTATCATCTCGTCCAAGTACTGGTCAGCCTTCCGCTGCCTTACCGGATCTAAACCCCCTCCCTACTACTCTCTCCTTCATGATGATGAACCTTTCCCTGACAACCTTAGTAAGGCCAATCACTTTGCGTCCTACCACTCCGAAGTCTTTATCATCCCTGACGATCCCCAGTTCGATTGCTCCCTCTTCCCAGATGCCCACAATCGAACTCACACCTCTGTCCCTCCCCTAGCCCCTGGTTTCCAGTACTTGGACAACACTGCACACACCAAACTCAATGACCACATCACTACTCAGGATATCATCGCAACACTCCGCACGGAATGTAACACCGCTCCTGGTCACGATCATGTCACCTATCGCCACCTTTGTGAAGTTCCTGCCTCCTTCCTCTCCACTCTGGCCAGGCTCTACAATGTAGTCCTCTCCACCGGCTAGTACCCCGACCTGTGTAAAACCTCCCGCATCCTGATGTTCCTTAAACCCGACATACTACCGTCCGCTTTCTCCTCCTACAGTCCCATCAGCCTTACCTCGGTCTTCAGCAAGGTCCTGGAATCCATCCTTACCCGACACATCCACCAGCATCTCCATCAGCACCGCCTCCTTCCCGTTACCCAGTGTGGCTTTCAGCTGTCCTTCTCTACCGATGACCTTCTCCTTCACCTCACTCATCTCTTCTCCCAACAGCTCAATTCCTGTTGCTCCACTATCTTCCTCTCCCTTGACCTCGAATGCACCTATGACCATTTGTGGCATTCCAGTATCCGCGTCAAGCTCCAAACCTTCACCCTTCCTATTAACTACGTCCGTCTGATTGGGTCCTTTCTTTACCAACGTCCATCCTACCTCAGCATCCATAACACGGATCCCTACAACTTTTTCCCCTCTGCCGGTGTGACTCAAGGTTCCGTCCTCTCCCCTCTTCTGTACCTTTTACATACGGTGTACATGCCGCCACCTTCACCTCCGATCCACCTTCTCCAGTATGCCGATGACACTGCCTTCCTTGCCCCCACCCGCACCCTGCAGCTCTCCCAACACCTTCTCCAATCCCATCTTGACCAGTTCACCACTTGGTGCTACCAGTGGTTGCCTAAGGTCAATCCTTCCAAGACCCAGGCGATCATTGTAGGCAAATCCACCCCTTCCTTCCGCCTCTTCGACTTCTATGTCACCATCTATGGCCGTCCTATCGCCCTCACCCCCACCCTTAAGTACCTTGGCGTCACCCTTGACCATTTCCTCTCCTGGACCCCCATCTCCAGACAATTCAAGCCAAAGCACGCCCATGACTCCGGCTCCTCAAGCTCCTTTATGGTCGCACTTGGGGTCTTGACCCCTCCACCATCCTCCACACCTATAAATCCCTCATCCACCCTATCTTCTGCTATGCCCACCCTGCCTGGATCTCCGTCCCTCCTACCTTTTACAAATCCCTTCAAATCCTCGAACGCCATGCTCTCTGCCTCACCTATCGCATCCGTTTCCCCTCCCCCACGTGCATCCTGTACGATATTAATCCATTCCCACACCTCCTCCTTTTCCTCGAATGGATACAGATCCTCTACACCTCCTGTAAACTAGATCCCCCTCACTCACTTGTCTCTCCCATCCTCTCCCACCGCTGTCCGCTGTCGCACCTGTATTCCCACATCCCACCTCCTCTCCATCTCTCCACTCTCCTCACCCCCTCCCAAGATGGCTTCCACCAGGTCCCCTACCCTGATGATGCCCTCCAACCCTCCATCTACCCCTCCTATCAACTTTGATCCTCCTCTTCCACTTCCAGTGTTTTTTCCTCAGGGCACCCTCCCTCCCTTCTGTCCCTCCTCCCTCCCCCAGGCTTCTAATGTTACTTAAAATACGTCTTGATTGCAAATTTTTTATTCATATGACCGGTTTCGGTTCATTCAGAACCATCTTCAGATCTGTAAAAATAATGATACTATTTTACTATTTCACGGAAGCAAATCTTTTTCATCCTATCTAATCAACATCAAATGTACCAGAACGTACCTGATATTTCAGTTACAGGAGTAACCCATCCAAATCCAGCAACTTTCACATGCTACGTCACATAAAATTGGTTGACAGTGTGCCCGCCATTTATAGCAATCATAACACTATAACCGACAGGTGGCGTCTGGTACATTTGTTACATTCCATTTGCACCTACTGTATTCAGTAGATCTTTTTTTATATTAAAAATACTTAATTAAAATATGCAGATGTCAAGGTTAAAATCTGTACTTGTCAGAATTCAAAAACAGTAAAATTATCATTTTTATACGATCTAAAAAACATAGGGCGATTTATATATCTATGGTGCTGGTGGGAACTTGTTTTCCTCTACAGTCGGTCTGCTTCTGCGGTTTCTGCTATTTCGGTGTTGTGCCGCGGTCCGCTCAGTCGTCTGATGTCCATCGCCGCGGGCAAGAGGGCTGCACACGACGCCAGGCGCTGCACGCGTCTTCCGGCTTCTCCACCGCGCATCATCTCTCATCCCTCGGTCTGGATCTCCACACGCAACACTTGTCATCTTAGTAGGTCGTCATGAATGCTAAAATAGGCGTTACGATTGAATTCGCTTTGCTCGTTGAGGATTAAATCCGGATCTTTATTTTTGTGGGTGTATATTTCAATTTCTTCCAAAATGTTAAGAAACCGTCCCTTATGAGCTCTATGCAGTATGTCTAACTTGCGTTCAATGTTCGTGACTGAGTGCTTTGTCGCAGCCATAGGCGCCCCAAAAGCTGTTTTGTTTTTAGAGTAGGTGTGCTCCCTGAATCTGGTTTCAAAGTTCCTACCAGTCTGCCCTATATATTGTTTACAGCAGTCATTCAATTTGATCTTATATACCCCTGAATCCTGAAATTTATTCCTACTATTACATATTCTATGCCGGAGCTTCAATTTTAACGTGTTATTTGTTCGGAACCCTATTTAAACGTCGGATTTACGAAAGCATCTTTCAATTTTATCTGTAATTCTTCCATTGTAAGTGAGAGCTACATATTTTTTCTTGTTGTTCCTCTTAACTGCTACTTGACTTCCTTCTATTTGTTCCATTTGCCTCTTCTTTATCTTCCTATAAATATTCATCACCTGCTTACACGAATATCTGTTCGCTACGGTTACTTGTTTTAAAATACTTAACTCCTTTTCTACTTCCTGTTGGCTTTGTGGCAATCTTAGTAGCCTGTATACCATCCAAGTAAAATATGCCCATTTGTATCGCGGTGGGTGACAAGATCGCTCATTGATAACTAGATCCGTACATGTAGGTTTTCTGAATATGCAAAATTCATGCTTCCCATCTTACTTTATTAGTGTTAAATCTAAGTAATCTATACAGTTGTTTTCTTCAAATTCCATGGTGAATCTAATTTTCGGGTGTTGGGAGCTCATTTTTGTGCTGTTGTTGTGGTCTTCAGTCCTGAGACTGGTTTGATGCAGCTCTCCATGCTACTCTATCCTGTGCAAGCTTTTTCATCTCCCAGTACCTACTGCAACCTACATCCTTCTGAATCTGCTTAGTGTATTCATCTCTTGGTCTCCCTCTACGATTTTTACCCTCCACGCTGCCCTCCAGTACTAAATTGGTGATCCCTTGATGCCTCAGAACATGTCCTACCAACCGATCCCTTCTTCTGGTCAAGTTGTGCCACAAACTTCTCTTCTCCCCAATCGTATTCAATACTTCCTCATTAGTTATGTGATCTACCCATCTAATCTTCAGCATTCTTCTGTAGCACCACATTTCGAAAGCTTCTATTCTCTTCTTGTCCAAACTATTTATCGTCCATGTTTCACTTCCATACATGGCTACACTCCATACGAATACTTTCAGAAATGACTTCCTGACACTTAAATCAATACTGGATGTTAACAAATTTCTCTTCTTCAGAAACGCTTTCCTTGCCATTGCCAGCCTACATTTTATATCCTCTCTACTTCGACCATCATCAGTTATTTTGCTCCCCAAATAGCAAAACTCCTTTACTACTTTAAGTGCCTCATTTCCTAATCTAATTCCCTCAGCATAACCCGACTTAATTAGACTACATTCCATTATCCTTGTTTTGCTTTTGTTGATGTTCATCTTATATCCTCCTTTCAAGACACTGTCCATTCCATTCAACTGCTCTTGCAAGTCCTTTGCTGTCTCTGACAGAATTACAATGTCATCGGCGAACCTCAAAGTTTTTATTTCTTCTCCATGAATTTTAATACCTCCTCCGAATTTTTCTTTTGTTTCCTTTACTGCTTGCTCAATATACAGATTGAACAACATCGGGGAGAGGCAACAACCCTGTCTTACTCCTTTCCCAACCACTGCTTCCCTTTCATGTCCCTCGACTCTTATAACTGCCATCTGGTTTCTGTACAAATTGTAAATAGCCTTTCGCTCTCTGTATTTTACCCCTGCCACCTTTAGAATGTGAAAGAGAGTATTCCAGTCAACATTGTCAAAAGCTTTCTCTAAGTCTACAAATGCTAGAAACGTAGGTTTGCCTTTCCTTAATCTTTCTTCTAAGATAAGTCGTAAGGTCAGTATTGCCTCACGTGTTCCAGTGTTTCTACGGAATCCAAACTGATCTTCCCCGAGGTTGGCTTCTACTAGTTTTTCCATTCGTCTGTAAAGAATTCGTGTTAGTATTTTGCAGCTGTGACTTATTAAGCTGATAGTTCGGTAATTTTCACATCTGTCAACACCTGCTTTCTTTGGGATTGGAATTATAATATTCTTCTTGAAGTCTGAGGGTATTTCGCCTCTTTCATACATCTTGCTCACCAGATGGTAGAGTTTTGTCAGGACTGGCTCTCCCACGGCCGTCAGTAGTTCCAATGGAATATTGTCTACTCCGGGGGCCTTGTTTCGACTGAGGTCTTTCAGTGCTCTGTCAAACTCTTCACGCAGTATCATATCTCCCATTTCATCTTCATCTACATCCTCTTCCATTTCCATAATATTGTCCTCAAGTACATCGGCCTTGTATAGACCCTCTATATACTCCTTCCACCTTTCTGCTTTCCCTTCTTTGCTTAGAACTGGGTTTCCATCTGAGCTGTTGATATTCATACAAGTTGTTCTCTTATCTCCAAAGGTCTCTTTAATTTTCCTGTAGGTGGTATCTATCTTACCCCTAGTGAGATAGGCCTCTACATCCTTACATTTGTCCTCTAGCCATCCCTGCTTAGCCATTTTGCACTTCCTGTCGACCTCATTTTTGAGACGTTTGTATTCCTTTTTGCCTGTTTCACTTAATGCATTTTTATATTTTCTCCTTTCATCAATTAAATTCAATATTTCTTCTGTTACCCAAGGATTTCTACTAGCCCTCGTCTTTTTACCTACTTGATCCTCTGCTGCCTTCACTACTTCATCCCTCAAAGCTACCCATTCTTCTTCTACTGTATTTATTTCCCCCATTCCTGTCAATTGCTCCCTTATGCTCTCCCTGAATCTCTGTACAACCTCTGGTTCTTTTAGTTTATCCAGGTCCCATCTCCTTAAATTCCCACCTTTTTGCAGTTTCTTCAGTTTTAATCTACAGGTCATAACCAATAGATTGTGGTCAGAGTCCACATCTGCCCCTGGAAATGTCTTACAATTTAAAACCTGGTTCCTAAATCTCTGTCTTACCATTATATAATCTATCTGAAACCTTTTAGTATCTCCAGGGTTCTTCCATGTATACAATCTTCTTTCATTATTCTTAAACCAAGTGTTAGTTATGATTATGTTGTGCTCTGTGCAAAATTCGACCAGGCGGCTTCCTCTTTCATTTCTGTCCCCCAATCCATATTCACCTACTATGTTTCCTTCTCTCCCTTTTCCTACACTCGAATTCCAGTCACCCATGACTATTAAATTTTCGTCTCCCTTCACAATCTGAATAATTTCTTTTATTTCATCATACATTTCTTCAATTTCTTCGTCATCTGCAGAGCTAGTTGGCATATAAACTTGTACTACTGTAGTAGGTGTGGGCTTCGTATCTATCTTGGCCACAATAATGCGTTCACTATGCTGTTTGTAGTAGCTTACCCGCATTCCTATTTTCCTATTCATTATTAAACCTACTCCTGCATTACCCCTATTTGATTTTGTGTTTATAACCCTGTAGTCACCTGACCAGAAGTCTTGTTCCTCCTGCCACCGAACTTCACTAATTCCCATTATATCTAACTTTAACCTATCCATTTCCCTTTTTAAATTTTCTAACCTACCTGACCGATTAAGGGATCTGACATTCCACGCTCCGATTTTTGTGCTAAGTTTTCGATATCATTTTTATCTCCTTTGTATAATAAAATGGAGTCGTCAATGTATCTCCTGTAATATACAATTTTCTCATCGATACTAGGATTTTCACAAAGAATTTGTTTTCTAAGTGATTTACAAAAATGTCAGCCAGCTTCCCAGCTAAACTATTCCCCATTGCCAGCCCATCTTTGTTGATAAATTTTACCATTGAAAGTAAAGTAATTGAACGACAAGACTTGATCCAACATTTCCACTAGTTCAATCACTTCCCCCAGTGCCAATTTACCATGAGTGAGGAGATTGTTCTTAATGATCACAATCGTTTCTTTTACGGGAATGTTTGTGTACAGATTGGTGATATCCAATGAAGTTAGTGACGCATTCTGAGGTATAAGTACGTCTTTAATTTGCTCGGCAAATTCGTAGCTGTTGCTAATGTTGAAAGTCCGACGATATGTATATGCCGCCTTCGATCTGTTATTTAGCTCTTTATTTAATTTATAACTTGGGCTGCTAGTGTTATTAACTATTGGGTGAATCGATTTTTCAACTTTATGGAGCTTTATTTGTGACCGTAATTCGGGGATTCGTGGATTCGTTACTTTCAGTTTAAACTTTTCCTCCTCTGTGAATAGAAACACACTGTTATCTATTTGTTTCCTTATTTCTGTTTGAAATTTCTTGGTAGGATCTTTCTTGACTTCTACTATTCCGTTTTCCATAAAGAACTTTTCAGTTTTCTCTATATAGTCTGTATCATGTATTAAAACCATAGTGCCGCCCTTATCTGCCTTTGTGATGATAGCCTTACATGATTTTAACTTCTTATTCAAGCCCTTAAGAGTTAGTAGTTCGTCTCTGTTCTTGTGAGCAGAGTGCATTTCATCTATAATCGACTTCTTTACTTTAACTGCCGTGTTGGTCTGTTCGTATCTATTCATATTTGCGATATCACATGCAATTTTCACTTCTGCGACAGTCTTTTTTTATTGTATTTGAGTTAATTGCGGGATTTAGGTTATATTGCAGCCCTTTATTTAAAAGGTTCTGCTCATCCTTTGTTAATTCTATCTCATTTAAGTTCACGACCCTCTCACAAAAATTATGCAACTTTTTATACGCCATTTCGTTATCAATATTAAAATCTACACCTAGGTTAAAAAGCTTCTTCTGATGTCTGTTTAGAGTTAGTTCTCGCTCCCTGACAATTCTATTTTCAATCTCTCTGCTTGCGTATGTGAACTGTAATGGAGATAAAATGTCACCTAAAATCAAGTGAAGATTGAAAGCTTCTCTATTTAACTTGTCTTTCATTTTATATGCTTCTCGAATTTGAGTTTTAACCCATAATACTTCACTTTTACGTTTTACTATTTGTGCTATGTTTGACATATTCCTGAATTTTACTTTTGTGTAATTATGAATAATCCCTGCGTCTAAGCATGTTTTGTTAAATTTAATTTTCAGGTTTTCTTTCATTATCTTTGTCCTAACACATAAGAACTTCGTAATGTATCCCTAAGCCTGACGTGGCACAAACTTTGCAAAAACAGACATAATGTCTTATGGGATAACAGCAATCAGTGATTTTATAATGTTACTTAAAATCCGTCTTGATTGCAAATTTTTTATTCATATGACCGGTTTCGGTTCATTCAGAACCATCTTCAGATCTGTAAAAATAATGATTCTAATTTACTATTTCACGGAAGCAAATCTTTTTCATCCTATCTAATCAACATCAAATGTACCAGAACGTACCTGATATTTCAGTTACAGGAGTAACCCATTCAAATCCAGCAACTTTCACATGCTACGTCACGTAAAATTGGTTGGCAGAGTGCACGTCATTTGTATTAATTATAACACTACTACCGACAGGTGATGTCTGGTACATCTGTTACATTCCATTTGCACATACTGTATTCATTAGATCTTTTTTTATATCAAAATACTTAATTAAAATATGTAGATGTCAAGGTTAAAATCTGTAGTTGTCATAACTAAAAAACAGTAAAATTATCGTTTTTATACGATCTAAAAAAACATAGGGCGATTTATATATCTATGGTGCTGGTGGGAACTTGTTTTCCTCTACGGTCTGCTTCCGCGGTTTCCGCCATTTCCGTGTTGTGCCGCGGTCCGCTCAGTCGTCTGATGTCCTTCTTTCCTTCCCCGAACTCCTCTGCCACTTGCATCTCTGTCATCCATCTTCCTCCTCCCCCACCTTTTTCCCCTTTTGGCAGGTCCCTGGACTCGCAATGTTCAGTCAACATTAGTGCGCCAGACATCATCGCCATTGGTTTTGTGTGTGTGCCATCGTGTTTGTGCTTCAGTGTTTTCGCCGTGCACACTCCATCATTCATGTGTGTCATCTGCATCATCAGTGTTAGTGTACAGTGCAGCAGTTTGTTTGGTTTTCTTCACGTGTGAATGTCTTCATGTTTCTCTTGTAATACCTGTGGCTGAAGAGTGGCGTACTGTGGCCGCTGCCAGCCCACCTTGTCTAAGGTGAGAAATGACAATAAAGAAAAAAAAAATAATTTTCTCTGGTGATCGTTTTGGCTCACAGTTCTCGTTCTCTGGCCGTCATCGGGCTACCACTGAAGGTAACCTGGAAGTTGGTAATGGAATAACTGTGTGTCTGTGTTCCTGACACAGTGACTCCAGTCTTGGAACCCACTGATATTTTCAGAAAGGATAGTTACTGGAGCGAAATAATATTTTCGTACTTCTTCGAAAATAGCCACTGGCCATCGCGCATGACAAATAACATGTCAGAAAGTATAAATGGTTCAAATGGCTTTGAGCACTATGGGACTTAACATCTGTGGTCATCAGTCCCCTAGACCTTAGACCTACTTAAACCTAACTAGCCTAAGGACATCACACACATCCATGCCCAAGGCAGGGTTTGAACCTGCGACTGTAGCGGTCACGCGGTTCCACACTGAAGCACCTAGAACCGCACGGCCACACCAGCCAGCTCAGAAAGTATAACATAATAGATTTGAATATAATAATTATTATCCTCATCATTTGTCAAAATATGTGAATAATAGCTAATATTTACTGCTTGTGAGTAACTGCTAATAGTTACAGAATTGATACACTGTCAGAATAAAACACAGTTACGCACTTTTAATAAATATATCATACACAGAATACCCGATCTTGACTGTTGCGACCAAGTGCTGTCAAAACTGAAATATAGCAGAATTTTTACTTAAGCTGGTGTCTCTGTTAAGAGATCCATCTACAGAGTAGAAGGAGGGGTCAACGGAAGCGTCCGATTCCACCAGTCTGCTTTGACGTAAAGATGTTGTGGTGTGTGAAGTCATTATGACATGGTGTTTATGTGTTGTTTTGTGTGGGGGAGGGGGGGGGGGAAGGAGGGGGCTGGCTGATCTAGTTTGCAGTGCCAGGATTTGCTGGTGACAATTAATTTTTTTTTCTAGTTGTGATGTTTTGTGTATTTATGGAGTATTGAAAGTGTTTTAATTTATGTAGGGATGTTTGATTTGTGGATTTTTGAGGTTGTGGTTTTGGTTTTATTTTTCGCAGTTGTAGTTGTTGGTTTTTTGGCATCAGTAGTTGTGGTGGACGTATATAGGCCACTGGAAATGACCGATTCCCATTTTCATAGTTGTATGTGTTGATGTGTTGGTATCATCATCTGAGGTTGACCTATGTAGGTCAAGGGAAATGTCTGATTCCAATTTTCGTACTTTTAGTTGTGGATATTGGTGTTTTGGTATGGTCACCTATGGTTGACCTATTTTGTTAAAGAGAAGTGTCCGATTCCTGCCGATTTTGTTAGTGTAGCGGAATGCTGTATTTTTTTTTTCCTTATTTCCTTATGTTCTTCATTTTGTGTTTTTGGATCATGGATTTTTTTTTTTTTTTTACTAGCTTGTCCTCACCCTAAAACCCCCAACATCCCGCAGTTGTCCCGTTGGTTTGATTTTTTTTTTGTGGGAGATGTTATTGTATTATTTATATGTATCTTAGTGTTTGTTGCCATGTGTATATAGTGACGTCATAGAAACACTTAAAATAGCCATTTCCGGCATATTGATGTCGTCCTGGGGCAAAGCACACGCGTGGAATCGGACATTTCGGTATCAAAAACTCTTTCAAACAGTCTGTAAACCGTGCTTTATCTAAAACCAAGTTTTTAATGGTTGCTGACTTGTTGGCAGTTTATTGAAAATGCATGTTCCTGAATATTGGACCCCTTTTGGACCAAGGTAAGTGATTTTAGGTCTTTATGTAGATTGCTGTTCCTATTTCTACTACTGATATTATGTATTGAGCTATTGGTTGGAAATACTTGTAATACATTTCATTAAGGAATAAATATATTAAGAAGCAGTGGTTAGACTACAAAGTTCCTTGAACAGGTTCCTACATGATGTTCTTGAATTTATACCACAATCGATCTTTATTACACGCTTTTACATGCGAAAAACTTTTGCTCCGTTTGATGAATTACTACAGAATATGATCCCTTATGAAATAATAGAATGAAAATATGTAAGCTTTCTATATCTATGTCTCCTACATCTAACATCATTCACACTTTAAATACAGACCTGTTTAGGCGCTTCATCTATTCTGTGGTATGCCCATTCCAACTGAATTTATTATCGAGTTGTAGTCCCAGAAATGTAACACTGTCAACCTTTTCGATCTGCATGTCTTCATATGTTGTAAAGATGCTGTAGCTGGAGAAACTGAGCAGTTTCCAAATTGCACATAAAACTTGGATTAGCGTACTTACACTTACCCCAATAGGACTATCTTGTACAGGACAGGAATAAACAAATCTGATACATTATGTATATTTTTTGTTGTATTACAAGGCTGTACACTTATTCTATTAAGTGAGCAGCACAAGAAATTAAGCTTCGAATTTAATCTACACTATTCAGATTACATATTACTTCATACGTTACGCACGTTGTTAACATTTTACTCAAACAGTGCTGTGGCGAAGTTCCGCTTACTTTCTGTTGCAGCTGTGATGCTAATATTTCTAATAGCGACCGATAACCTACATACATATAATATGAAACACTAATAATCGTTCTAACATCAACTAAAATGTACCCAGAGTTAATTAGCTAAGGATATGACACGATTCATACAACATTCCTGCCATTTCACACTACTCGCAGTTATACTGATAACAAAACTGATGGATTCCAACTATGTCGTTATTTAACTGTAGCCCCATCGGAGTATTCGGTATTCGCTAGCGAAATATAACTTGACAGTTATTAATAGCCATTAAAAATAACGGTTATCAAAGACAAACAGAACTGTGATAAACGTTACTCCAGAATAACCGTTTGACCTACTACTAACCAGCACAATTAGTCCATTTAAGTTTACATACTCTCAAGCCTCGAACGGGCCCAGACCACAACATCACAATCAGGGCCGCTCAAAAATTTACTGCTTGAAAAAATACCAATGAAATAACAATACTACTTTTTTTTTCTTTATTGTATTTCAATTCCCCTTCGGGGCGGGCTGGCAGCAGCATATGTGCTGCTCTTCAGCCAAAAGACATAGAACAAAACAATAGAAGACATTTAAAAACAGCAAAGGAGAGAATAAGGTGAACTTAGATATAAAAAAGGGGGAACATCATGAACGCCAATAGACAAAAAACGGGGTGACTGTAAAATGGAGATAAAAAACTGTTTAAAAGTAGCACACACAAAAAGTCACACACTGCAACGATTAAAAGAACACAACACACAGTATGACTGGAGCATAAAGGTATCGATTGATGGCATAGCACATAACGTAACACTGACAGCGAACCTCAAGGCAGTACACAATTAAAATCACACCTCTTGACGTACAGGAGAAACAGCACTAAACACAACACTGATGTGGCACACTGATGCTGATCAATACAGAGGATCTGCCAGGCGCTAGGAGATGAGGGAGACCTGAAGAAGGGAGGGAGGGGAAAAGATGGGGGAGATGAGTGGGGGGCGTGCTGAAGAGGGCCAGGTAGAGAGGGATGTGGGAAGGAAAGAGGCAAGTATGGGGTGCAGGGTCTCAGGGGACGAGGGGATGGAGGAAAATCCGCTCTGGGAGAAATAGGGAAGACGAAAAAGGGGGCCCTGGGGAGGGGGGGGGGACAAGGCCATGTTATAGTTGGAAGGAAGGGTAGATGTCACGGAGAAGTTCGTCATCTGGGAGGGGGAGGCGTTGCAAATTGCCCTGATGAAGAAAATGGAGGGTGTGAAGGTGGAGAGAGAGAGGGATACAGTGACAGAGGCGAGGCAAACGGGCGGGGGGTGGAGAGTAAGGAGGAAACCAGAGGGTGGGGGGGATCAAGCCTGCGAACAATGTAAAGGATGCGGAGATGTTGGAGGAACAGGAGGAGATGGGGGAAGGGGATCAGTTCATACAGGAGCCGTGTGGGGGAAGGAAGGCAGATACGGAAGGAAAGGCAGAGCGCATGGCGTTCAAGATTTGGAGGGCCTTGTAAAAGCGAGTGGGGTCGGAGATCCAGGCAACGCTGGCATAACAGAGGATAGGACGGATGAGAGATTTGTAGGTGTGGAGGGTGGTAGAAGGATGCAATCCCCATGTCCGGCCAGACAGGAGTTTCAGAGGGCAGAGGTGGGAATGGGCGTTCTGCTGGACGGTCTGGAGATGAGGGGTCCAGGTGAGGTGTCGGTCGAGGGTGAGGCCAAGGTATTTCAGGGTGGGGGTGAGTTGGATAGGACGACCATAAAGGGTGTGGTAGAAATCATGGAGGCAAAAGGAGCGAGTGGTGCAGCCTATGATGATTGCCTGGGTTTTGGTGGTGTTGAGACGGAGGAACCACTGGTTACACCAAGTGGTGAACTGGTTAAGGTGGGTTTGGAGGGTACCTTCAGACCGTTGAAGGGTAGGATAGAGAGCCAGCACTACTACTTTTTTTTTCTTTATTGTAATTTTAAGCACCTCATACAAGGCGGGCTGTCAGCAGCATATTACGCCGCTCTTCAGCCATAAAGTTCAAAATGGTTCAAATGGCTCTGAGCACTATGGGACTCAACATCTGAGGTCATCAGTCCACTAGAACGTAGAACTACTTAAACCTAACTACCTAAGGACATCACACACATCCATGCCCGAGGCAGGATTCGAATCTGCGACCAAAGCGGCCGCGCGGTTCCAGACGGTAGCGCCTAGAACCGCATGACCACGCAGCCGGCTTCAGCTTTAAGGGGTACAATAATATGACATAGATGTGACACAAACAATACAAGAAAAACGGCGGGCAAAAAAATGTAGATACAAAAACAATAAACATGAAGCTGTTCACGCTGGACGAAGAAACACTAACACTTGTTGATACGGAGCACAGAATAAGGACGACTGCGACGGCACACGTGAACAGTGGAGACGTGACGACGAAAGAACACTAACCGCAGACGAAGGCGCACACGCGAGTCACTGATGGCGATGATCTCCAGCGTGCGAATGTTCACTGAGCGTGTGCGAGTACGGGGACCTGCCAAGAGAGGAGGAGGGAGGGTGGGAGAGGGAGAGGGGAGAGCAGATGCCATGGGCAGGGGAGATAGGGGGTAGGGAGGAAGAGGGAGGGGAAGCCCGGGGGAAGAGCGGTGGATGGGGGGTACGGGGGAAAAGGAAAGAGAAGGGAGGGAGGGTGCCTAAAGGAAAGGACACAGGAAGTGGGGTGGAGGATCAAAGTTGATAGGAGGGGTAGAGGGAGGGGAGGAGGACATCATCAGGGAGAGGGAGCTGGCGGAAGCCACCTTGGGAGAGGGGGAGGAGGGTGGAGAGATGGAGACCGGGTGGGACGTGGTAACACAGGCACGGCAGTGGGCGGGGGCGAGAGAGGATGGGTGAGACAAGTGGATGAGGAGGATCGAGTTTGTAGGAGGTGTACAGGATCCGTATCCTTTCAAGGAAGAGTAGGAGGTGGGGGAAGGGGATGAGATCACACAGCATCCGCGTGGGGGAGGGGAGACAGATGTGATAGGCAAGGAGGAGAGCATGGCGTTGAAGGATTTGGAGGGATTTATAAAAGGTAGGGGGGGCGGAGATCCAGGCCGGATGGGCGTAACAAAGGATAGGGCGGATGAGGGATTTATAAGTGTGGAGGATGGTGGAGGGGTCCAGACCCCACGTAGGGCCGGATTGGAGCTTGAGGAGACGGAGTCGGGAGCGTGCCTTGGCTTGGATTGTCCGGAGATGGGGAGTCCAGGACAGGTGACGGTCGAGGGTGACGGAAAGGTACTTAAGGGTGGGAGTGAGGGCAATAGGACGGCCATAGATGGTGGGATAGAAATCAAAGAGGAGGAGGGAAGGGGTGGTTTTGCCTACAATGATCGCCTGGGTTTTGGAGGGATTGACCTTGAGCAACCACTGTTTGCACCAAGCAGTGAACTGGTCAAGATGGGATTGGAGAAGGTATTGGGAGCGCTGCAGGGTGGGGGCAAGGGCAAGGAAGGCATGTCTGCCGTGTACAAAAGGTACAGAAGGGGGGAGAGGATGGAGCCTTGTGGCACACCGGCAGAGGGGAAGAAGGTGTAGTAATCCGTGTTATGGATGGTGACATAGGAAGGACGGCGAGAGAGAAAGGAGCCGATCAGACAGACGTAGTTAATGGGAAGGGCGAAGGTTTCGAGCTTGAAGAGGAGACCGGAATGCTATACGCGGTCATAAGCACCTTCGAGGTCCAGGGAGAGGGAGATTGCGGAGCGACGGGAGGTGAGTGAGGTGAAGGAGAAGGCCGTCGGAAGAGAAGGACGGCCGAAAGCCACACTGGGTAATGGGGAGGAGGTGGTGCGTGCGGAGATGCGGGTGGATGTGTCGGGTGAGGATAGATTACAGGACTTTGCTGAAGACCGAGGTAAGGCCGATGGGACGGTAGGAGGAGACGGCGGACGGCGGTTTGCCAGGTTTAAGGAATATGACGATATGGGAGGTTTTCCACAGGTCGGGGTAGTAACCGGTGGACAGGACTACGTTGCAGAGCCTGGCCAGGGTGGAGAGGAAAGAGACAGGAGCTTCACGAAGGTGACGGTAGGTGACACGATCGTGACCAGGAGCGGTGTTGCATTTTGTGAGGAGTGCAGCAATGAGATCCTGTGCAGTGATAGGGGCATTGAGTTGCGTGTGTGCAATGTTGTCCGAGTACTGGTAACCAGGAGCGAGGGGAGGAACAGAGGTGTCAGTTCGATCGCGGATATCGGGGAAGAGGGAGTAATCGAACTGGGGATCATCGGGGATAGAAATGACATAGGAGAGGTAGGAGGCAGAGTGATTGGCCTTACTAAGGGTGTCAGGGAAAGGGTGATCATCATGGAGAAGAGGACAGTAGGGGGAGGGTTTAGTTCCGGTAAGGCGACGGAAGGCTGACCAGAACTTGGACGAGTTGATAGGTAGGGTATCAGTTAAACAGGTGCATGTCTGTCGCCAGCCCCGGCGTTTCTTAGCCATGAGCAAATTACGAATGTGTCGCTGTAGTTGCCGGTGGCGTCGTAGTGTGTCCGGGTCACGCATGCGGAGGAAGACACGTTAGAGACGGCAGGATTCACGGAGGAGGACGGCCTGTGGGGGTAAGGTAGGACGGTGGGGGTGGATGGCGACAGTAGGGACGTGGGCCTCCATGGCCTCAGACAAGATCTGCTGGAGAAAGGAGGCGGCATGGGTGACATCAGCGGGGTGGTGATAGGTGAAAGGGTGGCTATCGACCTAGGTGGAGAGAGTATCCCAGTAGGCATTCCAGTTCGCACGGGAATAGTCATGGACGTACTTAGGGGGAGGGTCATTACGAGGGTCGCAGTGGGGGCGACGACCGTCTGAAACGGTGAGGAGGACAGGGAGATGGTCGCTACCAATAGGCTCCAAGACATCCACTGTTATGCGGCCAAGGAGGTTGGGGGAGGAGAGGATAACATCGGGAGTGGAGTTGGATTCGGGACGGGTGTGCTGGGGGATGTGAATGAGGTCGCCTTGAAGGGAGGAGAGGAACCGATGCCACCGCCGTAACTGGGCAGCGGAACGACTATGGATGTTGAGGTTGGCAGCGATCACGTAGGAGGAGAAGGTATGGTCGATGTGGGAGAGGAAGTTGAAAGGAATAGGGATGTTGGGGCGGACATAGATGGTGGCGCACCTAACGGTAAGGCTGGGGAAGAAGAGACTAAGGATCAGGTGTTCAGTGGGGTCGGGAAGGAGAGGTTGGAGCCGAACGGGGATCTGGCGGTGGTGCCCAATGGCAACTCCACCACGCGCAATCGGGAGGGGATTATCGGAGCGGTGGAGGAGGTAGGGCGAAGTGTGGAAGGTGTGGTGGGGTTGCAGGAAAGTTTCATTGAGGACGAAGGCATCCACGCGGTGGGTGGCAAGGGTGTGCAGGAAGAGGTTTTCGTTGGCGGGAATTGAGCGGATGTTGTTGAAATGGATATGGTGCTGCCGCGCCATGACAGGGATTTAAACGAGTGTGTCAAGACGGGAGAAGGTGAAATGGGCCTGGTTGTTGGAGTAGCTGGCGTAGATTTTGAGTTGGAAAACGGAGCAGGCGGCGAGGGAGATCTGTTGGGGGGTGTGCAGGCGCTGAAAAGGATGAACATTCTGAAGGACAATGGTGAGGAATCTGATGATGTCCTCAGCGGTAGGGGGTGGGTGAAGCGAGTTACCGGGAGGGGTGGGGGCGTCCAGAGGGCGGACAGGAACGGTGAGTTCAGGAGTGGTAGGAGGGGGCCAGGACTTACACTTCTGGGAGTAGGTAAGATGAGGGAGGTTACAGGTATTACAGGAGGGGTGGGGGACTGGAGATTGGGGCACTGCCGTAACAAGTGGGCTTGCCTACAGTGCGGGCAGGTGGGGGCCTCGCAGCACTCAGATGTTGGGTGCGCATTATACCGCAAGCACCTTTGGCAGCGGAGGGATTGAGGAGGGGAACAGGAGGGGTCAACCTTATAATGCTGGTTAAAAAGGAGGGCACCCTCCTTCAAAAGACGGTCTATGGAGGGGGCGTGCTCAGAAAAAACCCGCATAAGGTGGGTGGGACCTACAGCGTTGTGGATACGGCGAACCGCACGCACCTCCAGATGGGGATGGGCCTGAAGCTCCGCCAACACATCCTCCTCCGTGATCACTGGACTGAGCCGAGTGATCACGGCGGTGAGGGTCGATGGGCGATGCTGGGGTTGGTGTTGACGGGAGGGAGGTGGGGAAGGAGCAGGGGTGAGGGAGGCATGAGGGCGAAAGCGGGTGACAGGGATGCGGGAAAGGAGGTCGGTGTGGAGGGTAGGGCTGGGGGAGGAGATGAGTACCGAATCACAGCGAGGAGTGAGGAGAGAAATGAGGGCACCTGGACAATTCTGGCGAAGGAAGAGGGTGAGGTTCCAGGCTTCAAGGAGGGAGGGATCAGGACGGGAGATGAGGTAGTGGTAGGAGGAGGGGGTAGGGGAAGAGGAGGAGGGGGCAGGGACGGGTGTCGAGGCATCCATGGCATCAGGGGTGGAGGAAGGGGGACGAGGTGGAGCCTTTTTGGGAGCAGAAGAGGCAGGGGTGCCACTGGGGCGCTTGACGGCGGTGGATGAGGTGAGGGGGATCGGAACAACTGGAATGTGGCGGGTAGTGGCAGGTCCCGGTTCGATGGTGAAGGCGATGGCGAAGACGATGACGAGGACGATGAAGATAAAGGGTAAGGGGAGAGCGGAGCATGGGCCATAGCCGGCTGGGCGACCACCCTGGCAGGGGCCGCAGAAACAGAAGGAGCAGAGGGAGAGAGTGGAGGGAAGGGATCAGAGGAGGTGCGGGAAGGAGGAGCCGGGGACGGGGCGACAAATAGGGAGGGAGGTGAGAGAGTGAGGAGTGGGGGGATGGACTGAGGGGGGAGTGAAGCGGCACACCATGTGATAGTGGTGGCAGCAGCAGAGGGGGAGGTGTACATAATGGCAGTGGTGGTGGGTGTAGAAGAGGTGGTGGAGGTTGACATTATTATAAGGGGGAAAAAAACACAGTACTAGACAAAGGAGCAAACGAGAGACGGGCAGGGCAACGAGAGACACAGAGGAGAAAGGGACGGAGAATGACGAAGGAGACTGGGGCCTAAGCCCCACTCTGCTGCCGCTGGGGGGGGGCGACCCAGCTGGCTTGCTGGCTGGTGGGGACGCCTCTGTTGCTGCTGCTGCTGGCGGATGGTGGGGGCAGCTAGGACCACCACTGGCCGCTGGCTGCGACCGCTGGTGGCGGGGACTGCTGCTGGCTGCTGGCTGCTGGCTGGACTGACGCACGCCGACGGGCTGGCTGACTGGCTGACTGGCTGGCTGGCTGACTGGTTGGCTGGCTGGCTGGCTGGCTAGCTGGCACCTGCAACACCTATCACTTTGATTGGAACCAGAATAGCACTAATCGGAGGGCGGTATTCAAACGAATTACTGTCGGAGGTGACACTACTACTTTTTTTTTCTTTTTTTTTCCTTTATTGTAATTTTCATCACCTCATACTAGGTGGGCTGGCAGCAGCTTAATACGCTGCTCTTCAGCCTTATGGGGTACAATAATATGATATAGGTGACACAGACAATACAAAAAATGGCAGGCAAAGAAAGTAGTTACAAAAAACAAAAAACAAGAAGCCGTTCACGTTGGACGATAAAAACGCTAACACTGGTTGACCCGGCGCACAAAACACGGAGAACAGCGACGGCACATGTGAGCAGTTGAGTTGTAACTGCACGAAACACAAAACGAAGCACACACACTAGACACTGATGGCGATGATCTCCGCTGCGTGAATGTTCACTATGCGTGTGCGAGTCTGGGGACCTGCCAAGAGAGGAGGAGGAGGAAGGGGAGTGGGAGAGGGAGAGGGGAAAGCAGAGATGCCACGGGCAGGGGAGAAAGGTGGGAGGGAGGAAGGGGGAGGGGAAGCCCGGGGGAAGAGGGGTGGAGGGAGCGGACGGGGGAAAAGGAAAGAGAAGGGGAGGGAAGGGTAGAGAAGGGAGGGAGAGAGGGTGCCTAAAGGAAAGGACACCGGAAGTGGGGGGGCAGGGTCAAAGTTGATAGGAGGGGTAGATGGAGGGGAGGAGGACATCATCAGGGAGGGGGAGCTGGCGGAAGCCACCTTGGGAGAGAGTAAGGAGGGTGGAGAGATGGAGACCGGGCGGGACGTGGGAATAAGGGGCGCGGCAGTGGGCGGGGATGGGAGAGAATCGGGGATACGAGCGGGTGAGGGGGATCACGTTTACGGGAGGTGTACAGGATCCGTATCCTGTCAAGGAAAAGGAGTAGGTGGGGGAAGGGGATGAGATCATACAGGACCCGCGTGGGGGAGGGGAGACGGACGCGATAGGCAAGATGGAGAGCTTGGCGTTCAAGGATTTTGAGGGATTATATAAAAGGTAGGGGGGGGCGGAGATCCAGGCTAGATGGGCATAACAAAGGATAGGGTGGATGAGGGATTTATAGGTGTGGAGGATGGTGGAAGGGTCCAGACCCCACGTACGGCCAGAAAGGAGCTTGAGGAGACGGAGTCGGGAACGTGCCTGTGCTTGGATTGTCCGGAGATGGGGAGTCCAGGAGAGGAGACGGTCGAGGAAGACGCCAAGGTACTTAAGGGTTTGAATCAGGGCGATGGGACGGCCATAAACGGTGAGATAGAAATCAAGGAGGCGGAAGGAAGGGGTGGTTGTGCCTACAATGATCGCCTGGGTTTTCCAAGGATTGACCTTGAGCAACCACTGGTTACACCAAGCGGTGAATCGGTCAAGATGGGATTGGAGAAGGCGTTGGGAGCGTTGCAGGGTGGGGGCAAGGGCAAGGAAGGCAGTGTCATCGGCAAACTGGAGAAGGTGGACGGGGGGGTGACGGCGGCGGCATGTCCGCCGTGTACAAAAGATACAGGAGGGGGGAGAGGACGGAGCCTTGGGGTACACCGGCGGAGGGGAAAAAGGTGTAGGAATCTGTGTTATGGGTGGTAACATAGGAAGGACGGCGGGAGAGAAAGGAGCTGATCAGACGGACGTAGTTAATGGGAAGGGCGAAGGTTTCGAGCTTGAAGAGGAGACCGGAATGCCATACGCAGTCATATGCACGTTCGAGGTCCAGGGAGAGGAAGATTGCGGAGCTACGGGAATTAAGCTGTTCAGAAAGGAGATGAGTGAGGTGAAGGACAAGGTCGTCGGAAGAGAAGGACGGCCGAAAGCCACACTGGGTAACGGGAAGGAGGCAGTGCTGGCAGAGATGCTGGTGGATGCGTCGGGTGAGGATGGATTCCAGGACCTTGCTGAAGACCGAGGTAAGGCAGATGGGATGGTAGGAGGAGAGGTGGACGGCGGTTTGCCAGGTTTAAGGAACATGAGGATATGGGAGGTTTTCCACAGGTCGGGGTAGTAACCGGTGGACAGGACTACATTGTAGAGCCTGGCCAGGGTGGAGAGGAAAGAGACAGGAGCTTCACGTAGGTGACGGTAGGTGACACGATCGTGACCAGGAGCGGTGTTGCGTTTTGTGCGAAGTGTAGCAATGAGATCCTGTGTAGTGATAGGGGCATTGAGTTGTGTGTGTGCAATGTTGTCCAAGTACTGGAAACCCAGGGCGAGGGGAGGGACAGAGGTGTCAGTTCGATCGCGGACATCCGGGAAGAGAGAGTAATCGAACTGGGGATCATCGGGGATGGAAAATACATCGGAGAGGTAGGAGGCAAAGTGATTGGCCTTACTAAGGGTGTCAGGGAAAGGGTGATCATCATGGAGAAGAGGATAATAGGGGGAGGGTTTAGTTCCGGTTAGGCGACGGAAGACCGACCAGAACTTGGACGAGTTGATTGGCAGGGTAGCATTTAAACGGGTGCATGTCTGTCGCCAATCCCAGGGTGGTGGTAGGGGAAGGGGTGGCTATCGACCTGGGTGGAAAGGGTATCCCGGTAGGCATTCCGGTCGGCACGGGAATAGTCGTGGACAAACTTAAGGGGAGGGTCAGTACGAGAGTCGGGGCGAGGGCGACGACCGTCTGAAACGGTGAGGAGGACAGGGAGATAGTCGCTACCAATAGGCTCCAGGACATCCACCGTTATGCGGCCAAGGAGGTTGGGGGAGGAGAGGATAACATTAGGAGTGGAGTTGGATTCGGGACGGGTATGCTGGGGGATGGGGACGAGGTCGCCTTGAAGGGTGGAGAGGAACCGATGCCACCGCCATAACTGGGCAGCGGAACGACTATGGATGTTGAGGTCGGCGGAAATCACATAGGAGGAGAAGGTACGATCGACGTGGGAGAGGAAGTCGAAGGGAATAGGAGCGTTGGGGCGGACATAGATGGTGGCGCAGGTAACGGTAAGGCCGGGGAAGAAGAGACTAAGGATCAGGTGTTCGGTGGGGTCGGGAAGGAGAGGTTGGAGCCGAACGTGGATCTGGCGGTGGTGACCAATGGCAACTCCGCCACGCGCAATTGGGTGGGGCTTATCGGAGCGGTGGAGGAGGTAGGGCGAAGTGTGAATGGTGTGGTGGGGTTGGAGGAAGGTTTCATTAAGGAGGAAGGCATCCACGCGGTGGGTGGCAAGGGTGTGCAGGAAGAGGTTCCTGTTGGTGGGTAGGGAGCGGATGTTATTGAAAAGGATACGTTGCTGTCGCGCCATGATAGGGATTTAGACGAGGGTGTCAAGGCGGGAGAAGGTGAAATGGGCCTGGTTGTTGGAGTAGGTGGCATACATCTTGAGTTGGAATATGGAACGGGCGGCAAGGGAGATCTGCTGGAGGGTGTGGGGGCGCTGAAAGGGATGAACATTCTGGGAGATGATGGTAAGGAACCTGATGATGTCCTCAGCGTTGGCGGGGGGACGAAGGGAATTGCCAGGAGGGGTGGGGGCGTCCAGGAGACAGACAGGGACGGTGAGTTCAGGAGTGGTTGGAGGGGGTTGGGCTTTACACTTTTGGGAGTAGGTGGGATGGGGGAGATTGCAGGTATTGCAGGAAGGAGGGGATTGGAGGTTAGGGCACTGCCTGAGGAAGTGCGCTTGCCGACAATGCGGGCAGGTGGGGGCCTCGTGGCACTCAGCTGTGGGGTGCGCGTTATGCACAGACACCTCTAGCAGTGCAGGGATTGAGGAGGGGAACGGGGGGGTCAACCTTATAACGCTGGTTAAAAAGGAGGGCACCCTCCTTCAGGAGACAGTCAATGGAGGGGGCGTCCTCAGAGAAAACCCGTATAAGGCGGGTGGGGACGGCCGAGTTGAAAATGCGGCCGACCGCCCGCACCTCCAGCGTGGGATGCGCCTTGAGCTCCGCCAACACCTCCTCCTCCGTGATCGACGGACTGAGCCGAGTGATCACGGTGGTGAGGGTCGGCGGGCGACACGGGGGTTGGGTTTGGTGGGTAGGAGATGGAGAAGGAGCAGGGGTAAGGGAGGCATGAGGGCCAAAGCGGGTGACAGGAATGCAGGAAACGAGGTATGTGTGGAGGGTTGGGCTGGGGGAGGAGACGAGGACCGAATCATGGCGAGGAGTGAGGAGGGAGATGGGGGCACCAGGACAATGCTGGCGAAGGAAGAGGGTGAGGTTCCGGGCTTCAAGGAGAGAGGGATCAGGACGGGAGAGGAGGTAGCGGTAGGAGGAGTGGGTAGAGGAGGAGGATGAGGGGGCAGGGACGGGCGGGGAGACATCCATGGCATCATGGGTGGGGGAAGGAGGACGAGGCGGAGCCTTTTTGGAAGCAGAGGAGGCAGGGGTGGCACTGGGGCGCTTGACGGCGGTGGAGGAGGTGTGGGGGATGGGAACAACTGGAATTTGGCGGGGAGGGGCAGGTCCCGGGGCTGGAGTCGGCGCCGGAGATGGTGACGGTGACGGTGAAGGCGAAGGCGACGGTGACGACGGCGGTGGCCGCGGCGGCGGCGATGGCTAAGGCGACGGGGAGAGCTGGGCATGGACAGTGGCCCAACGGGCCACCACCCGAACCGGAGCCGCAGTGACAGGCTGGGGGAGTGGGGGGAAAGGATCAGATCGAGAGGAAGAAGCTGGAGTGGGGGCGACAAAGAGTGAGGGCGAAGGGAGAGTGAGAAGAGGAGGGATGGAAGCAGGGGGGTGGGACTGGGCACACCAGGTGATAGTGGTGGAGGCAGCGGAAGGGGAAGTATAAACTATGGCGGTGCTGCTGGCGGTGGCAGCGCTGGTGGGGGCGGACATGATGGTAGGGAGAAACAATAACGAACAGAACAAAGAGGAAAGGACAGAAACTGGGGACAGACTAAGACGAAGACGGATGAAGACGAAGACGGCCGTAGCCCAGGAGCAGGACCCAGGAGCAGGACGGCGGCGACGGCGGCGACCAGGCGGCAACGGCGGAGGCGGCGGGCACCGGCTGGCGGCGGCGGCGGCGGCGACGAACAGACGGACGGCGGCGAACAGACGGATGGACGGACAGCAGGCGGCGGCGGCGGCGGCGGCGGGCACCGGCCGGCGGCGGCGGCGGCGGCGAATAGACGGACGGACGGACAGCAGACGGCGGCGAACAGGCAGATGGACGGACAGACGGACGGACAACAGGCAGCAGCGGCGGCGGCGGACAGCGAGCAGGCAGGCGGACAGAGGGACGAACAGCTACAGCAGGAAACGACGGGCAGGCAGACAGACAGACAGACAGACAGACACAACCGTCGAAGACTGAGATTACAACCTGAGAGTAGCCCAGGCGTTGCAACCAGACGTCGTCGACTGAGGTGATCCAACCCTCAGATGACACTACTACTTGCGATTGCATTTATGAATAGCATTTGCCGTAAATAGTAGAAACGAGTATGAAGCCATCGTCAGGAACCATTCAGTCTAATTCTCACTCACATGATTATCATTAAAGAATAAATATCTTTTTTTATAAATAAGCTTTCCTTAAACGAATCGACCACGAATATCCGAACAGGGGCCGTAAACCAGACTTTTACGTTAGGCAGGTATCGAAGAACGGCACCACCCCTGCCGTCATCAACAGATGGCAGCACAGTAGCCACTCTTGCAATTGCTGCAGTGCCGATTCTTTCTCCCTTCAGTTTTGACTCCAGTTTAGAAGAAAGAGCGAGTTGAATGTTTTAATTAGGGTCTTAACGTGTTCGCCAGAAAAAGATAACAGACTACCGCCATATGTATTAAGGCAGTTCCCAGCAATTGCGTGACAAACGCTTTCCTCTGTGATGCAGCTGCTTCAGGAAATTGGCGTTGTCACCTGAAAGTGGCAACCTCCTGTATCCTGATGTTCTCCAAACCAAACAAGCCTCCATCTGATTCCTCTTCCTACCGTCCTATCTGTCTCACATCGGTGTTCAGCAAACTCTTGGAATCCATCCGTACCCGGCGCATCCATCACCACCTCCACCAAAACCACCTCCTCCCTGACACCCAATGTGGCTTTCGACCTTCCTTCTCCACCGATGACCAACTCCTCCACCTCACTCATTTCCTCTCCCTCCAGCTTAACTCCCATCGCTCCGCCATTTTTGTCTCCCTTGACCTCGAAAAGGCCTACGACCATGTCTGGCATCCCGGTCTCCTGTTTAAACTCCAAACCTACACCATTGCTGTCAACTACATCCGACTGATGGCCTCCTTCCTCTCCCGCCGCCCCTCCTACATTACCATCCATAATCCCAATTCCCGCACCTTCTACCCCTCTGCCGGTGTGCCCCAGGGTTCTGTCCTCTCCCCTCTCCTCTACCTCCTGTACATGGCAGATATGCCCCAACCCCCTACCAGTACACCTCTTGCAATATGACGATGACACCACATTCCTCGCCCTCACTCCTACCCACCAACAGTCCCAAAGCCTTCTCCAGAATCACCTTGTCCTTTTTTCCGCATGGTGTAACCAGTGGCTCCTGAAAATCAATTCCTCCGAGACCCAGGCAATCATCGTAGGTCATACCACTCGCTCCTTCTGGCTCCTGGATTTCTCCCTTACCATCTGCGCCCGGCTTTCCACCTCAACCCCACCCTCGCCTACCTTGGCCTCACCATTGACTGTCACCTCACTTGGATCCCGCATCTCCACTCCATCCAATCCAAGGCCCACAATTGCCACCCACTCATCAAACCCCTCTCTGGCCGGACATGGGGGTTGCACCCCTCTACCATCCTCCACACATACAAATCCTTAATCTGTCCCATCCTCTGTTATGCCAGTCCCGCCTGGATATCTGCTCCCCCCAAATTCTATAAGTCCCTCAAGATCCTTGAGTGTCATGCAATCCCCCTCGCCTTCTGTATACGCCTCCCATCCCCCATGCGGATCCTCTATGACCTCATTCCTTTCCACCATCTGCTCCTATTCTTCCAACATATCCGCATACTCTACACTACCTGCCGCCTAGATCCCCTTCACCCCCAGGTTGCTCCTCTCCTCTCCTATCCCCGCCCCCTGCCCCCTCTTCACTGTTGTGTCACCCTACCCTCCATCTCTACACCCTTCATCTCCTTTCCCAAGGTGGCTTCCATCAACTCCCCCTCCCTGATGATGCCCTCTCTCTCTCCATTTATCCCTCCTATCAGCTCTGATCCTCACCCACTCCTTACCTCCGTCCTTTTCCTGGGCTCCCCTTCCATCCTCTTTTTTCCCCACCTACCATCTCTCTGCCTCCCTTCTCTCCCCTGTGTCCTTTTGCATTTCCATTCTCTGCCTTTTCCCACTCCCTCTCGCTTCTGCCCTGCCCCTCCCCCCCTTATGAGTCCTCTACCGCCTTTGGTTCCTCCCCCTTTCGTTTTTCCTCTCCTCCCTCCTTGTTTTACCCCCCCCCCCCCATCTGTCCAGCCCCCCCATCTGCCCTCGGCTATGGTGTGTCATCTTTGTGCCGACATTTTAGTGCAATGTTTACAGTGAGTGTTCAGCGTTGTGTGTCTTTTCCGAAGTGTTGCAAACAGACGTCATACAGTCGCTGGGTGTGATTTTTATATCTCTTGCGAACGGAAACCCGACTGTGGCCGTGTTTTTTAATTGTCTGTTTACTATGTTACCTGTCTGCTTCCTGTGTATCTTATTGGCTTTGCCAACTGTTTGCTTTATGTTTTAGCTTTCCATAATTTTCCACCGTTTTACAATTTAAGTCACCGTTTTATCCCCTGTTTTTATTGTTTCTTATCTTCTTCTTACGTTTTAAAAAGTCTGTAGGCTGCAGAGCAGCGTACTAAGCTGCTGCCAGCCCGCCCCCTTAGGGCGGAATCGAAATTCAATAAAGGAAAAAAAAAGAAATGGAAGTGGCGCTAGCGGTAGACATGGCGTTATGGATATGGAGTTCATCATAAGAATAAACCTGGTGTAAAAAAACACAATCTCGATGATAGGTCAGAAGCACTAGCAGGCGTACACTGGTGTTATTACGTTCTTGGAAGTAGGTCCTACTTATGTATTAGCTACATTAAATAAAACTTTATGATGTTCAAATCTATTAAGAGCCACCAACCTTTTTCTTAATAACGCTTTAGCTACGTATTTTAATTTAATTTCAAAAATGTTCTACAGTCACAGCCTCTTTATTGTTGAGCTCTGATTGTCACGCTGTTAATACGCGGAATGAAAATACCTGAGGCTGCAGACTTTTCCATAGTGAAACAGGGTTAAAAAGAGGGCCGAAAAATAGGTTGTTCTTAATGTTTTTCATAACTTTACAGAGGTAATCGGCTTAAAACTTTTCTGAGGGACTGTGTTAGACACAGTGCAGTTACACATCTAAACTGCAGGTTTCGCTGAATCGATAGCCTGCTGTGGGCGTTTGTTCCCTGGTTACAATTTCCCCATAGTCATTTTTTTTTGTCATTCAATTTGAAATAGCTACATCTCGTAATTGTAGAACTCATCATAACTTTTTATGAATAATGTACGAATTCTTGTTTCTAATTACATATTGCATGCGAAATTCTCTTTTTTATTGGGTATATAAATTCTGAATCATCGATTTTTATGAATGACTGTTAACAAAAGTTGCTTAAATTATGAAAACATAAGAATATAAGTTTTAAGAGAAAAATGAAAAACCAAACACTTTTATTTGAACTATCTTCATCGTTTTATACTACAGATGTAGATAAGCCTCGTAGAAACATGAAAAACAAATCTTTTCACAGCATCGAGCACGGCATACAAATTCTGCATTTTTACATTTGCCACTGTACCATTACAATACGAACTCAGCAGAACTGATCTGCTGCAAAATTAAGGGAATTGGTCCAAGAAATAACAAGACTTGCCAACTGCCAGACGTAGACTACTGGTACAAACGCACGCAGCTTTTTCTTACGTCGCGCCGAACGCTGGCGGGATACAGAACGACTCGTCAAAAAAGGGGAAAATGGGGCGGCTGGTTGGCTTCGTGTATTCTGATGTCGATAGGGTCGTTATCAACGTAGCAGGTGACACTTCCAGAACTGAAATGTATTTCTCCGACTCCGATAACGCAGGAGCTAAGAGATAACCAGATGACTGACTGCAATAAATACATTAGTGGCTTCAGTGTTCAACAGTACAATGAAATCCCTGCAGTATGCTTTTACATTACACACAGCTCGCTATGTTTAAGTTGGAAATTTTCATCACTTTTGTTTGTAATTAGAACACCATGTCAGGTGACAACAATTGCATTTCATGCTTGCCGTCTGGTGACTGAAGAAGTGAGCGGTAGTGGTGGAGTTTCTCCAAATATAGTTTCATTCTGTTTAAAAATTAAATGACATTCGAAGCTATCTTGTTGCTTTCCTCGTCTCGTTTTACATCTGAACTGCAACTGTTCACATCATTGCAGGTAAGTTGGACCGCAGGCTGGCCAGTGCTGTCCAAGTTTGATGCTCCGGTATAGCTGTTGTCCCGCATTATCGCTCCCTCTGTGTGCGTGTAACACAGCACAAAACGTATCCTTATGATCGTACTTGACTGTACTGGTCTCAGATTGGTTTCCGCTCCACGTGAAACGAAATCCAAGTATATTGAAGCAAACATACAAGAATACATGACGTAATGGTTACATCAGTTTTATTCTTATGATTAACAGATTATAATTACGCTGTGCTGTCTTCCAGCATCGTCATTATATCAAACCGGCGAATGCATTGATAGACGACATTGGAGGCAAACGACCAATCTGAATACTACACGGTTCGCGTTATAACATTGCCCCGATTTTGAGAGAAAAAAAACGTAGATAAAAATAATCTCAGGGACGTATGAATTATAATGTGATTGATTAAAGTATGAATTATAATGTGATTGATTAAACTGCGAATGACCGCTAACAGTGTTCGGCCATGACCCCCAAACAATCCCAGAAACAACTTCTCTCCGATACAGCCCGAAACTGCACTAAGAAATACATACTAAACTCATGTGTAACGTGAACAGCAAGGAAAGGGATCTTCAAATGAAACACGGCTACTTAAGATGAGATTGACATAATTATTTCACAAAAGCACACGTGTGACACTACACAGCTTATCTCGGTACCGCAGGACAAAAGGGAGAGGGGAAAACAAGTCGCCTTCCACTTTTTTTTATATCGTTAGACAAACGAGCATACCTACTACATTTTGTTTAAACATTTTAACTCAAAGATACTTCTTTACAAAATAATTCATAAATAACTAGAAATTCAGCATCTCATTAGTACATCGTTTCTTTCAATTATATACAAATTTATTTTTATATGCAAAATTATTTACGATATTTTCAGGCGATAATTAAAACTAGGGCTACTTCTTTATACATTTATAACGTAACATTTCAGCACGCTAGCTGAACGTTCGTGAAGGGATGTGGCGGGACCGCATGTGATGACCAGTTATGAAAGAAAATGTAGCACTATGGATGTTCGGACATACAGCCACCTACATTGTTGAGAACAGCGATGCTACATCCTTCGAATATCTGTCCTACGTTGAAGGGGAATATTTTCGGTTGGCGCGCGATGACAATCATCGGAAAACATTTGGCAACATGCTGCATATCATGACCATGGAATCCGCGCAAGTACTCTCGATTGCTGCACTTAACCCATAACCGACACGCTATAGAAGAATTCCGTACAATGCTATAGCCTGTTCATGTGGGTGATACAGGTGCGAGATTAGTTGTAGAAGTGGGCAGCACGGGGGAAACAAGCACATGGACCAAAGGCACTTCATTAAAAATAAAAAAAATCAAACCTGATGTATGCTGAAATTCATGCGTCATCCTGACGATGACGATGGGGGCTATCGTCGAAAGCTCGCGATTTTATCCCGAATTGATGCGGCAAGAAAACCGAGAATGTTTTACATATAAATGCTGTTGCGAAAGACTTTCTTCTCATGATGATTAAATTCAGTCCGCTGTTTATCTTCAAATAAGGAATTTTGTTACTTACCAAGTCAGAAGAACGACGAAATCCTATCTATTTCTTCATTTCCATATCATTATTTTAAAAAATTGGGCCGTTGACAAAAGGCTGCCAAGCACTTCATTTGTGTATATGGGAGAATTAATCTAATTAGTATTTACTTTATTATACAGCGTGGTGTGAAACATGCAGATATATTTTACACTGTGACAGGGGAAAAAGAAGAAAAAGGTGCACCACAAACAACTTGTGCAGATTGGTCAAAAATTGAAATGAATGCAGATATCGACAGAAAATGCAAATTTGTAAACTTTGGTGGTCGATGAATGAATGTGTGACGCTGCAGAGCAATTTCAACGCGCAACTGGCTAAGTTAGTAAACGAGGGACATGTCGGCAGGAAAAAATACAATCTTTACGAATTTCATTCTGTGTACTCTTCTGGACAGCAACTATGCCTGGCAGACAGGTACGTAGACACTATATACAGCTGTCATCATTTGGGAGACTTGTTGGGCTGAAAGAAGGCAGTTGGAGTAATAGACGAATCGCTCGTCATTTGAGGGGAGTGATGCCACTGTTTTCCGATGTTAGCAGGAATGGGTAAACAGTGTTTAAACATAGCATCAAGAAGGAAGTGCTTGACCTCGGGAGATGACAGAACGTGAGGTCGGAGCAGTCATCAGAGAGACACTCAGAGCGCCGGATTTATCATTATTGTCGAGCTGACGTGCAACTGGTACTTCATTTACTGCAGGGACTATTAACAGGCGGCTCACAGAAAGGAGCTGTGTCCACGTCGCCCCTGTACAGAACCAAGCTCATATTCAGTGGTGTCGGCATATTCGGCCTGGAATCTCTTTGAGTCGAGTAGAATTGTCTTCAGTGATTAGTCACACTTCAAACTGAGCCCCGAATACCAACAAACACTTGTCCTGAGATGCTGCAGACAGTGGTGGGATATCAAACAGACAGTCCCGCCATACGGGAACACAATCAGGTGTTATCGTCTGGGGTGCTACTACATTTCCCAGGGTATTTGACAATCTCTCTGTTCAACCAGTTCTCACACATCTGAACTCAATAAAGGGACATAGATGGTTAATTTACAGCCTTTCCCAATCGTACTTCACGATATCTTCTCGCTTGCAAAAGGATGCGCAAAGTACAGGGTTATTACAAATGATTAAAGCGATTTCACAGCTCTACAATAACTTTATTATTTGAGATATTTTCACAATGCTTTGCACACACATACAAAAACTCAAAAAGTTTTTTTAGGCATTCACAAATGTTCGACATGTGCCCCTTTAGTGATTCGGCAGACATCAAGCCGATAATCAAGTTCCACCCACACGCGGCGCAGCATGTCCCCATCAATGAGTTCGAAAGCATCGTTGATGCGAGCTCGCAGTTCTGGCACGTTTCTTGGTAGAGGAGGTTTAAACACTGAATCTTTCACATAACCCCACAGAAAGAAATCGCATGGGGTTAACTCGGGAGTGTGTGGAGGCCATGACATGAATTGCTAATCATGATCTCCACCACGACCGATACATCGGTTTTCCAATCTCCTGTTTAAGAGATGCCGAACATCATGATGGAAGTGCGGTGGAGCACCATCCTGTTGAAAGATGAAGTCGGCGCTGTCGGTCTCCAGTTGTGGCGTGAGCCAATTTTCCAGCATGTCCAGATACACGTGTCCTGTAACGTTTTTTTCGCAGAAGAAAAAGGGCCCGTAAACTTTAAACCGTGAGATTGCACAAAACACGTTAACTTTTGGTGAATTGCGAATTTGCTGCACGAATGCGTGAGGATTCTCTACCTCCCAGATTTGCGCATTGTGTCTGTTCACTTCACCATTAAGAAAAAATTTTGCTTCATCACTGAAAACGAGTTTCGCACTGAACGCATCCTCTTCCATGAGCTGTTGCAACCGCGCCGAAAATTCAAAGCGTTTGACTTTGTCATCGGGTGTCAGGGCTTGTAGCAATTGTAAACGGTATGGCTTCTGGCTTAGCCTTTTCCATACGACTTTCCAAACTGTCGGCTGTGGTACATTTAGCTCCCTGCTTGCTTTATTCGTTGACTTCCACGGGCTACGCGTGAAACTTGCCAGCACGCGTTCAACCATTTCTTCGCCCACTGCAGGCCGACCCGTTGATTTCCCCTTACAGAGGCATCAAGAAGCTTTAAACTGTACATACCAACGCCGAATGGAGTTAGCAGTTGGTGGATCTTTGTTGAACTTCGTCCTGAAGTGTCGTTGCACTGTTATGAGTGACTGATGTCAGTGCATTTCAAGCACGACATACACTTTCTCGGCTCCTGTCGCCATTTTGTCTCACTGCGCTCTCGTGCGCTTTGGCGCCAGAAACCTGAAGTGCGGCTTCAGCCGAACAAAACTTTATGAGTTTTTCTACGTATCTGTAGTGTGTCGTGACCATATGCCAATGAATGGAGCTACAGTGAATTTATGAATCGCTTCAATCATTTGTAATAGCACTGTATATTCATGTAAAAGCTTGAAAATTAGCAGTAGTTTCCCCCTACGAAACATACACTATGTGATCAAAAGTATCCGGAAACCTGGATGAAAATGGCTTACAAGTTCGTGGCGCCCTCCATCGGTAATGCTGGAATTCAGTACAGTGTTGGCCCACCTTTAGCCTTGATCACAGCTTCCACTATTGCAGGCATACGTCCAAACAGGTGCTGGAAGGTTTTTTCGGGAATGACAGCCCATTCCTCACAGCGTGCTGCACTGAGGAGAGGTATTGATGTCGGTCGGTGAGGTCTGGCATGAACTTGCCGTTCCAAAATATCCCAAAGGTGTTCTGTAGGATTCAGGTCAAGACTCTGTGCAGGCCAGTCCTTTAGAGGGATGTTATTGTCGTGTAACCACTCCCCCACAGGCCGTGCGTTACGAATAGGTGCTCGATCGTGTTAAAAGGTGCAATCGCCACCCCCGACTTGATCTTCAACAGTGGGAGCAAGAAGGTGTTTAAAACATCAATGTAGGCCCGTGCTGTGATAGTGCAACACAAAACAACAAGGGGTGCAAGCCTCCTCCATGAAAAACACCACCACTCCATAACACCACCACCTCCGAAGATTACTGTTGGCATTACATACGCTAGCAGATGACGTTCACCAGACATTCGCCATACCCGCACCCTGTTCATTGGATCGCCAGATTGTGTACCGCGATACGTCACTCCACACAACGTGTTTCCACTGTTCAATCGTCCAATGTTTACTCTCCTTACACCGAATGCGGCGTCGTTTGGCATTTACCGGCGTGATGTGTGGCTTGTGAACAGCTGCTCGAGTACGAAATCCAAGTTTTCTCACCTGCTGCCTGACTTTCATAGTACTTGCAGTGGATCCTGATGCAGTTTTGAATTCCTGTGTAACAGTCAGGATAGATGTCTGCCTACTACACATAACGATCCTCTCCAATTGACGGCGGTCTCTGTGAGTCAACAGACGAGGTCGGTCTGTACGCTTTTGTGCTGTATATGTTACTTCTAGTTTCCACTCCACTATCACATCGGAAACAGTGCACCTAGGTATGTTTAGGAGTGTGAAAATTTCGCAAACAGACGTATGTCACAGGTGATACCCAATCACTTGACCATGTTCAAAGTCTGTGAGTTCCGCGGAGCGTCCCATTCTGCTCTCTCATGATGTCATTGATATGGAGTACCTGGCAGTAGGTAGCTGCACAATGCAGCACAGAGCTGGTTGATGTAGGGAATGGTATCTGTGGATCTGAATGCCGTCATAAAAATTAGAAATCTAGATTCCAGATTAGTATTATTTTGTCAAATAAAGGGCGCTCAGGCCAATCATGTCGATTTGTCATTCCACTCCCAGCATCATTGTACATACATTTATCCATTTGCTGCCATGGATTAAGTAGCTAGAATTGTCTGTGATTGCTGTGTGTTTTCGCACTAAGAAAAGCCCGGCTTTCCGTTCCAATCTATCACGTAGTCTTTTGGCACTCTGCACAGCACTCAGAATGGGCCTGTATGTGGTTGGTAGAAATCAGACACGTGTTCTTCAGACGATAGTTTCGTTGTTTTGCCTGTCAGTAGCTCAGCAGAGTGGGAGGAGAAAAGCAGAGAGGAGCTTAAACAAGTGTCTAGGCATATGAAGATAAAGTGGGCCTGGTTGTGAGAGTAAGTAGCGTAGCTATTGAAATGGAAGACGGAGCAGCAGCAAGGGAGATCTGCTGGATAGTGTGGGAATGTTGCAGTGGGTGGATATTCTGCAGAACAATGGTCAGGAACCAGATGTCTTCAGCTGTAGGGGGTGGGTGGAGGAAATTGATGGGATGGATGGGCTGGTCAATGTGGTGAATGGGGACAGTGAGCTCAGGATTTGCATTTGGAGGAAAGGGTGGGGTGGAATTCGTAGCAGGTGTTGCAGGAAGGAGGAGGACAAGGTTAGGACATTGTTTAAGGTAGTGGGAGGCACTCCACGAGGTAATGGTGGATGCGGGGCAAGTAGAGGTGTAAATGATGGTGCTAGTGGGTGTGTCCATGATGGGATTCGTTGTCCACTGGCAATAGGAGCCACTGAAATGGGGAAATAGACAAATATGGAGGGTGGCTGTGATGAGGACAGGGGGATGCCGCCGGCGGCGGTGGTGGTGGGGAGCACCGGGCAGCAGCCAGCAGACAGATGGCAAAGGCACCTTGAGAGCAGCCCAGGTGGCATAATCCTCCGAGGGGATCCAACCCTCGAGATGTTAATTTTTTCCCCTTACTGAATGTCAATCCCCCCTGGCGATAGATGCGTAAAGCCCAAATAAGAAAAGAGAAAAAAAAACACATTATGGGAAGATAACAAACGATATAAAAAGGCAATAAAACGGTGACTTTGTTAAAAACGGTAAAGTGGCGGAAAAGTTGCAGAAGTTAAAACAGAGAAAATATGGGGTTGATAACGCTAATGAAGACATATAGAAAGTACACAGGCAAAATTTAAAAAACATGGCGATGGTACGTTTTCTGTTTGCAACGCGCATGCGTGTGAGCCCGCCGGCGACTGTTTCAACAAACCTATTTGTACTTCTCCTATAAACACCACCAAGAAACAAAGCTTCACAACGCCTTCGGTGACGTCACAGCTCTGCGACTGAGTTCAGAAACTAGCACTGAAGTAGCTCAAGGGAAGGCATATTCGCTATTTAACTAATGATAGAAGTAACGAAAACAATGAAACCTTCAACTAAGAGAGTACTGCATACTGTATCACCTAGTTTGTAAATGATGAATTGTGGCATAACACGATCGAGTGAAAAAGATTTATATAAATATTGGATCCTGTATCTTCAAAGGCAGTTCATATAGTCACAACTACCTACTTTTTAGAATTTTAAGCACTTATAGCGTCACCTTGCTGCTGATTAGATCTTACAATTAGGTAACCAACGCAATATTTCGACTACCTAAGGAATAATGATTTTCCTTGAATACAAAAAAAACATAAACAATTAAAAATAAATAAAAAATACATTAGGACCTTCAAAACTCGCCTACAAATAAAATAAATCATTTATCCTATTTTTTCAGTCACCACTACCTACTTTTTACGCGACGTAAAATTTTAAGCACTTACAGCATTGCCTTGCTGCATATTCGATTTTATAATAAGTAATAATGATTTTCCTTGATTGTTAATAAAATTACACTAGGACCTTAAAAATTCACCGCAAATAATGTAAATCATTTATTAAAAGTTTTTTCATTTAATAACTTACGAAAAAGGGGCATGTGATACTTAACAAGCTTCACTTTAATAAGTAAGTTTGCAGAAAACATTTATTTCACAATTTTTTGTGACAAGGAGTCAGATGTCAAGACTTTTTCATTCTTTTATAAATACTTACATCTTTTGTCACACACACATCATTTTTTCGTTTTACAAAGTTGTTTGGTAAAATATTTGCACTGCAAGTCAATATACAATGTGTGATAGATTCAAGAGTGTGACCTTTTAAACAATGGAAACCAAGAAGTAAGTCTTTTGGCTCATTAATGGCTGCTTCTTTCACAAGCACATTTCTTTGATTTTCTTAGTGCAGGAACAAATTTTACCTTTTCTTTAAGAATTTTTTGTAGTGTTACTTATACATAGGAAACACATGTGACTACATCACTGCTAGGGTATGTTAAACCTCCCCTGTCATTTGCCATTATCAAATCATCTGCTTGTCTTGTTTCTTTGGATGTTACAAACCCTTCACAATATGGACAATTTATTTTAGATGCACTTGGTGTGAGCAATATAATGGAGTAATGGCCAAGTGTTTTCGTCTACTTCATCAACATCACTATCATCAACTACTACATTTAACAGCTCTGGGTTGTCGATATCTTGAAAGCCTGGGATTCTACAGCAAGCAGCATCAACATCATTAGGTCTAACAACAACATCACCAAACACTTTGAACTTTAATACAAGAGAAAACATACTCTGGGCCCTCAATTTTCCTTCTGTTTCAAATACCTGCCTTAGCGATACATGGTAACTTCCCCCATTAAGCTGGCGGTATTTCCCAAACCTGTCCTTCAAACTGTCTGTCTGTATTTTCCCAAAGAGCAAATACACTCCTGGAAATTGAATTAAGAACACCGTGAATTCATTGTCCCAGGAAGGGGAAACTTTATTGACACATTCCTGGGGTCAGATACATCACATGATCACACTGACAGAACCACAGGCACATAGACACAGGCAACAGAGCATGCACAATGTCGGCACTAGTACAGTGTATATCCACCTTTCGCAGCAATGCAGGCTGCTATTCTCCCATGGAGACGATCGTAGAGATGCTGGATGTAGTCCTGTGGAACGGCTTGCCATGCCATTTCCACCTGGCACCTCAGTTGGACCAGCGTTCGTGCTGGACGTGCAGACCGCATGAGACGACGCTTCATCCAGTCCCAAACATGCTCAATGGGGGACAGATCCGGAGATCTTACTGGCCAGGGTAGTTGACTTACACCTTCTAGAGCATGTTGGATGGCACGGGATACATGCGGACGTGCATTGTCCTGTTGGCACATCAAGTTCCCTTGCCGGTCTAGGAATGGTAGAACGATGGGTTCGATGACGGTTTGGATGTACCGTGCACTATTCAGTGTCCCCTCGACGATCACCAGTGGTGTACGGCCAGTGTAGGAGATCGCTCCCCACACCATGATGCCGGGTGTTGGCCCTGTGTGCCTCGGTCGTATGCAGTCCTGATTGTGGCGCTCACCTGCACGGCGCCAAACACGCATACGACCATCATTGGCACCAAGGCAGAAGCAACTCTCATCGCTGAAGACGACACGTCTCCATTTGTCCCTCCATTCACGCCTGTCGCGACACCACTGGAGGCGGGCTGCACAATGTTGGGGCGTGAGCGGAAGACACACATCATTTTTTCGTTTTACAAAGTTGTTTGGTAAAATATTTGCACTGCAAGTCAATATACAATGTGTGATAGATTCAAGAGTGTGACCTTTTAAACAATGGAAACCAAGAAGTAAGTCTCAATGGGGGACAGATCCGGAGATCTTACTGGCCAGGGTAGTTGAGTGTGCGGGACCGTAGCCCAGCTTCATGGAGACGGTTGCGAATGGTCCTCGCCGATGCCCCAGGAGCAACAGTGTCCCTAATTTACTGGGAAGTGGCGGTGCGGTCCCCTACGGCACTGTGTAGGATCCTACAGTCTTGGCGTGCATCCGTGCGTCGCTGCGGTCCGGTCCCAGGTCGACGGGCACGTGCACCTTCCGCCGACCACTGGCGACAACATCGATGTACTGTGGAGACCTCACGCCCCACGTGTTGAGCAATTCGGCGGTACGTCCACCCGGCCTCCCGCATGCCCACTATACGCCCTCGCTCAAAGTCCGTCAACTGCACATACGGTTCACGTCCACGCTGTCGTGGCATGCTACCAGTGTTAAAGACTGCGATGGAGCTCCGTATGCCACGGCAAACTGGCTGACACTGACGGCGGCGGTGCACAAATGCTGCGCAGCTAGCGCCATTCGACGGCCAACACCACGGTTCCAGGTGTGTCCACTGTGCCGTGCGTGTGATCATTGCTTGTACAGCCCTCTCGCAGTGTCCGGAGCAAGTATGGTGGGTCTGACACACCGGTGTCAATGTGTTCTTTTTTCCATTTCCAGGAGTGTATGTTCTCTTCTTCTCACACAGCCAGTATTCACTAAAATCAATAAAGGTTGCAGTAGTATGTTTGAGAGCAAAGTGTGTTTCTCTGGTCAATTTCTTTCCTCCATTGCAATCTTCCCATGACCACAACCACGAGAGAAAGTTTCTCAAAAAGACATGAATATGTTTTGAATTGAGAGTAATCTGTTCTTGGTAAACATTTCTTAGCCATTTATCCTTCAGCAGCGTTTCAACACTTAATATCAAACCACTGACTTATTATTTTTACAAATGTGGCAGTACTCTCCCAGTTTTCAATTTCTTTCTTGCACCTAGTTGTTGCATTGCAACAACTGCCATGTTATTAAAAATATGCAATGCTAATTTCACATTTTGCCATTCAAAAGAATTTGGATATAGTGACTTAAGTGTTAAAGTGCTGCCATACCGCAACAGTTCACCTTTTTCTAGTAAATATAGTTCCTTCAGTGCTGTAACAGAAGCAAGACCTACCTTCAAGCTATCACTAAAAGAAGGAAAGCATATAATTTGGTCCTTTTCATTACCCCAGTTGTTCCGTTTACATTTTAAAATGTGTACAGTATCCACAAAATAGTAAAGTGGGCGGTCTGCAGAAGTCTGCTCAGGATGAACATATTTTATCTGTACACTAGGAGGGAGAGGGGGGGGGGGAAGAAAAGTACGAAATAGCTTTCTTATTAATAGCATTATTGTCAGCTACTACTCCTATTACCTGAAATCCCACTGCTTCTAGTTTAATTGAATTGTGTGGACTGGGAGAATATGCACCACATCTTTGTACACTGAATCCATACTCTGGATCATAAAAACGTAAGCACTAGTTGCACACAAAACCACATCTGTATTAAAAGCAACACCTACAACATTGCCACCTTTATAGTCAAGTTGTGACTTTAAATAAATCTCATCCATCAACAGGACAGTTTTATCATTCACAGATAAAGCACCAACTTTTTGTGGTATGTAACTGAGAAACTGATCACTCTGATGCTCAATGATTGGGTTAGTTGGAAGTTTACTGCAAAGTTTTGACAAAGTACTGGGACTTGGAATGGAAAATGTACGAGCACTCGTCAAAAACCTATATGCATGTGGCCTGATAGAATAAGCTAATGACCATAAAATCATTGAAACACTCCCTACCTAATCTCTGTTGGACTATTAAATCCTGGAAATGAAACTTGTTCCTTCAAAAATTTAATTTTATACTCACTTTCTGGTAATTTTTCTTACAAGTTTTCCAAAATGTCTTCAATGTAAGACAAACTTGACTCAAATGGAGCCTCATTTATATGAAACAACACATACAACTCTTTCAAAATATTGCTAACTGTACCAGTATCACTTACTTGGTTTGGTAATTTAATCGTACCAGCACAATTTAGCTCAGCTTCCTTCACAAATGCACTTAACACTAAATCACTATTTATAACGACATGCCACACAACATTTAGATAAGGAGCATCCTTTAACACAAGACACAAATTATTTGATTTAGTTACCATGACCCAGTCACTGTGCTTTTCACAATCAGATAATTTTGATTTAAAATCTTCTAAACTAGCAAATGAACCCTTTTCCATCATTTTTTGTGTGATTCCACACTACTCAATGACTTTCTCAAGTGCTTGGTTCTCTAAACGTTCGCGACTCTCTGGATCTTCTCGAGCTGGTGCTTGTTTTGAAGATAAAGACGTAGCTCATCCTGGCAACTTTGAAGGTACGGCATCTGCAAATAGAGAGAGATAAACATGAGATTCGTATAGCAATGTTTCATGATCTTAGATGTTTAACAATATCGTAAGAAAATTAAGAAACCTGAACATTAATCTGAAAACTGATTACAAGTACCCTTTACGATAAATTTTCACGAACGTTTCTTTAAACGTGGACGGTCCAAAGGTTTGCCAGTTTTGGGTCGTAAGCACTGGTAATTTTCTCAGTGTCGTCTGCAGTGAAATGCAGTTCACATATCTGAAAAGAACCATATATTTTACTGTTAACGTAAAGGCAGAATGACAACCGACAAATGAAATCTAACTGAGGACTGCATAAAGTGAGCTTAAAAGTATAATGCTTCGTTATAGATAGGCTATTGATTAGAATTTTCAGTTCTGTAACATAACAGTATTAAAGAGTAACAATATAGAAATAAAGTTAAATTATAGATACTTACAACGAACTGTTTACTGGGTTCCCAGTCATTCCTATGAACTGCAGCGATCCGTTTCAATCTTAATGCTTCATCAGACGGGAATGAAAAGACGCTAACTTTTAAACTGTTGTCGTAGTTTCCCCTACAATAGGGCATACAGCACTTGTGTGACATTTTGAGCAGATTCTCATTAACAATCCGAATCGCATATGGCAGTGAGAACAAGATTTCCGCCACAAATGTTACGAAAATAAAGCCATGCTTTCAGTCACTGCTACGAAAACCGACCCACAGGCGTCTAAAGCTAGCGAAATGAGGGATGCTCAACTACCGGACCTACCGATAGATGGCTCTACCAGCTGATTACTGTCGTCCGTATTGCCCGCCATATTTGAATTTGCCAAGAAGTTTCTCTCGGTCTGTATGGTGTATAAGGAATTAAGGATTATCGAAATGGTGATTTCTTGTTCCGCTTTCAAGTGTACGAAGCGATGGAGTAAGGAAAGTGACTTACCATTTCACAGGTAATAGGACTACCGGTACAATACGACAACAATACAGACTTAGTGCGTTTGCGAATTCGATGTTTTTGAACAGGTTTCCTCTAAAGCACCCAGAGCTGCTAAAGAAGTGGATTACTTCCGTGAAGCGGAAAGATTTCAAACCTACGTCTTGCAGTTTTCTTTGTGGAAACCTTTTCCGGCAAGATGATTACGTAGTGAGCCCTGGAACGTGGAAGAAACGTCTCAGACCCGAAGCAGTGCCATCAATTGTTGACTTTCCGACACATTTGATGCCACCAAATAAACAGCCACGACGACATGTTAGCATTTTGAGTGACAACGATGCTTCTCCATTTGAGGCAGCTAATTAATTTCCTTGCTATGTGTGTGGTTTTGACCTTTGTGAATTTATTTCGTACGGACACTAATGGGCTACATAGGTCTACGCAATGTTGTAATACAGTTCCATATTTATGTTTTTAGCGTTTTGTCCTGGAATCCGTGCTTGATTTGCCCTCTGCAGAAGCTACTGATTGCGTGGAGAATGTTGTCAATGAGAATTCTTCCGTGGAAAGCATGTCCCATTTATCCAATGCAGAAGTTGCGAATTGTATCGAAATCGTTAGTATAAGGATGTTTTCACACCCCCAAAGTTTTCTTATAATATTTTTCATCAAGCCTTGAGTTATTTCAATCATATATAACGAAATTATTTCTTTATTTCAGAGTGCAGTTGGTTCTCAAGTAATTGATTGTGGTATACAGTCGAAAGTAGAAATGGAAGACAAGGCGACCAGAACTTGCAATTTTTTCTCAGACATTGTGCACAAATTAAAACGTAAACTGAAGTGTGTCCGTGAAAAACTTCGAAGAAGAGAGAAGAAAGTGTTTTCGATGGATGACATCATAAGTTCATTGAAGGAGAAGGGGCATCTTCCTGAGAAGTTACATAACTTCCTCAATCATCAGAAAGGAACACAAGTGGAATTAGTGTGCAATTTAGTGGACAACTCTCTCTCATCAAAGGGTAATAGATACACAACAAATGTGAAAATGTTTGCGATGACTGTGTACTTTTATTCACCAGCAGCATATGAATACCTGCAAAAATTAAAGCCTCTGACCCATAAATCATTGATTTCCAAATGGGTGGCAAGTGTCGACTGTGAAACTGGCTTCTTAAAAGATGTTTTTAAGTACGTTGATTCGAACCCAATCGTAAGGGACCAGTTCAGCGATTCATGTCTAATTGTAGACAGTGCGGCACTTAGGAAGCAAGTAGTTTGGGACCAAGGAACTAAGCAATACACAGATTTTTTAGAGTTTGGTGGGGAAGTGCCTCAGTCAAAAGAAGTAATAGAGGCATCTGAGGCTCTGGTTTTCAAGTTTGTCTCTATTAAAGGCAAATTTATATGCCCGATTGCATATTTCTTTATCAACGGTGTACAGGCAAATAATCAGGCCACACTGATGAAATCCGCTTTAGAGAGGCTGCATAGTTCTGGCATTAGGGTTTGGTGTGTTACATGTGATGGCTGCAAGGTAAATATAAGCACTTTACGTACACTTGGCTGTACTTAAAATTTTTCCAAGGGTGATTTTAAGAGCTACAATGTTTATTGTATGTTGGACATGTCATATGATGAAGTTTGCCAGGAATGCTCTAGCGGAAGTATCTGCTATTGAGTCTCCAACTGGCATTATTAGATGACATTTCATTGAGCAATTGAACAAGGTACAACAAGAAGAAGGTATGACATTTGCCAACAAACTATCAGGACAACATATAAGTTATGTAAATAGAAAAATGAATGTTTCATTAGCTCCACAGACTTTGAGTTCTAGAGTGGCAGATAGTATAGAGTTTTTGAGGAGGGTTGGTGATCCAAATATTAAAGGAAGTGAAGCAACAGTAGAATTTTTGTATAATATTGATAGGATTTTTGATATTCTGAACTCCAGAAATCCATTAGGTAAAGGGTATAAGAGCCCCCTGAGACTTGACAACAAATCTTATTGGCTTGGTATTTAAAAAACAAAAAATTAAAAAAAATGGTTCAAATGGCTCTGAGCACTATGGAACTTAGCATCTATGATCATCAGTCCCCTAGAACTTAGAACTACTTAAACCTAACTAACCTAAGGACATCAAACAACACCCAGTCAACACATTGGTATTTTCAGACACACTGAAAATTATATCAAAAGCTTAAAAATCATTGGTGTTCCATTGCTGCTCCATGCAAGAAATACTTTTGCTTTTGGGATAATTTTCAATATGCAATCAGTAAGGCACATAGCTCTGACAAGTATGCTTCGTGTTGAATCTCCTTTGAAGTATTTGCTAACATATAAACTGTCACAAGACCACATAGACCTTTTTTCCCCCTGCATTCGGTCCAGATGTGGTTGGAACAACAATCCAAATGCATACCAGTTCAAATGTGCCATGAGAAAGTTGCTCTTGGGTAACAGTGTCACTGCAATGAATGGGAATTGCTCAAATTTTAATGTGTGTTGTTTGCCACCTGTTTATGATTTTCATGCAAGAAAGCATGTAGTAGAAAGTGATGAAAGTGCTGCAGAAAATGAAGTAGAGGAGTGGTGTGCACTTCTTGATGATAAGATTAAGTTATCATTTCACAAGTAAAACATACTCTATTATATTGCAGGGTATGTGTCATTGCACCTTTCAAGGCAGATCACATGCAAAGACTGTCTTCACATACTGAAGCCACCAGTAGTTAAATCTGCATTAGAATGTGATTCTCTCTATGCTTTTCCCAATATGGCCAATAAAAATGTATTTGTAAATTTTGTTAACTGGGGAAAACTGGTTAAAACAAGTGACTGCGTGTACTCTGTTGTAGAATACTCAGAAACTGTTTTAGATGTTTGTGACTGCTGGGGATATGTGACAGAAATATATATACAGGCCAAGATTTTGCATTGTGTTAAAAATAAATTTGTAGATTACCCATTTCCTGCTCTTGGTCATGATTACCATTATGAAATTAGGATAGAGGACTTACGTCAGACTCAACTTGTTTGTAAGATTGCATCCCTATACTCCTGCATACGCTTAAAAACATGTGGAAAAAAAGCCTGCTGAGAAAATTTTAAACAACAAATCAAGTATAGGGCAGAAGTTAAATAAACTCATATTGTTTAATCATGTATAGTGCTCAAATTGGAAAAATTATGTAATGGGACATTCCATGCAGATGGGTGTGACATTTTGACAGATTTTTTAAAACTATTTTGTCCATAGATTTGTTGTTGTGTAATGATGAACTTCAAAAGATGAATCACATTGAAGTAAAATTAAGTCTTTACATCCTGTGTAGATATTGTAACAAAATTATAATTGTTTATTATATAAGCTTATTTTAAGATGTTTGAAGTTACAAAATATGCACTTGCATTAAAAACAGGTGATTTGTGTGAAATTAATGAAAAAAAAATGTTCTGAGACTTATTTGACAGATGGCTTTCAGTGTGAGAAAATATGTCCCTCAATAACTATGTTAACTTGAATTTTTCACTTTAAGAAAACAGTTTAATCTCAGGATGGGTGTGATCTAATGAAGTATGCAGTGGCCCTATCTTTCAAACAGTAATGTTTGTGGATACTCTGCAACATAAGAGCAATAAAATTGTTACTCTGTTAATTCTTGTTTTAATACTTCCTATAATGAACACAATGTTCCAGTTGATCATAAGCATTCTTATTACTTTATAACCATTCTGGAATAAGGGGACCTGAGTCAGGCAAAACCTAATTTTCTGAATTTTGTCTTTATTTTGCTAGGATGTCTTTCTATTATATTTTCCTGTGTTGAGGGGGGGGGAGAAGAGAATGCAAATAATCATATAGAATTATCTTTCTAGCACTACAAAGTGCAGAATACAGTGAATACAAAGGTGAGGTGACTTACCGAACGAAAGCGCTGGCAGGTCGATAGACACACAAACAAACACAAACATACACACAAAATTCTAGCTTTCGCAACCAACGGTTGCCTCATCAGGAAAGAGGGAAGGAGAGGGAAAGACGAAAGGATGTGGGTTTTAAGGGAGAGGGTAAGGAATCATTCCAATCCCGGGAGTGGAAAGACTTACCTTAGGGGGGAAAAAAGGACAGGTATACACTCTCACACACACACATATCCATCCACACATACAGACACAAGCAGACCTGTCCTTTTTTCCCCCTAAGATAAGTCTTTCCGCTCCCGGGATTGGAATGACTCCTTACCCTCTCCCTTAAAACCCACATCCTTTCGTCTTTCCCTCTCCTTCCCCCTTTCCTGATGAGGCAACCGTTGGTTGCGAAAGCTACAATTTTGTGTGTATGTTTGTGTGTCTATCGACCTGCCAGCGCTTTCGTTCGGTAAGTCACCTCATCTTTGTTTTTATATATATTTTTTCCCGCGTGGAATGTTTCCCTCTATTATATTGATACAGTGGATACAGGTACACGTGGAAATCTAGGAAATTTCAGTATTCATGTTACATGCCTAATTTTCATTAACATTTACCTTAATTACACGGTTACACTTTCTGCTGATTTGAACTGTGTACTACATGTTAAAAAGATTTTGTTTGGTCATAGTAATAAAAGCATTTCATTTTGTTAGTTCATATGTCCCACATGGAACTGAAATTATCGAGTTATGATGACAAAGGAAGGAAATAACATTAAGGAATCTTACTTCACAGAAATTATGTAACAATGGTTACACTTTTTGCTAGTTAACTTTAACATAAACCATTTAGTTTTCCATTAAGAGTGAAAGCAGTTGCATGAGTCACGTAAAGAACAAAGTTTCTCATAGGGAACTAAAGTATTTAACGTTTGAGTTATTGCAGTCCCAAAGTATTGTGATCTTCATATTTCTGTTTAAAAAAGTTTGTAACTCAAATTCACAGACATTTTGGAATCTGTACATACATGTGTGTAGCAAGGTACTTTTCATGTGCCATGTGGAACCTTTAATTTTCTGGTTTAAATATAATTTGTTTCATGAATTACCTTTAATACCAGCACTGTCTGAATGCATTATTTACCATTTAGAAGAAGAAATATTAGTGTACAGAATAACAAACCTCATGAAAAATGCGAGAAATTGTTGTGTACAGAACTTGGAATGGCTCTTTATCAATAGCAGGTAAAAAAGAAGGCTTCTATTAAATGTTCAAAGAAACCAGTCAGTACCTCTTAATTCGCCATAGAGGTGATACAGTAATAAAACAATTTACTTTTTTCAGAATTTCTGCTAAGTATTAAAAGTGTGAAGACGTATTCAATTAGTATTTGCTTTACCAATAACCTGTAGTACAAGCACACGTATAAGCAGATAATTATGGGAGTCAAGAGTTATGTTAAAATTAAAGATACTGACTGTTATTACTTGCTCACAAAGCATTGTAGTTGCTGCACAGTTTATGCTGTATGTGGTGTACCCAATGTGATTCCTGGAGGACGTAATATTGTTATCCCATGGGAGTGCACTGGTACCACACCTTTTGAAAGTACGTTTTGTTGTGGAATAGTTGTATCAGATGTCTGTACCAGAAAACAAATCTCCACTGTGACACCCTTATGTTCTTGGTATGCTATTAGCCATTATTACAGGAATACTCTTCACATGGAGGAGGAAGCATAGTGAGATTTTCTTTTTCATCATTTCCAACATTGTACACAACTTTCTTGCACTTTTATGTTATCACATTTTTTCCCTTGATAATCGAAGAGAGAGAGAGAGAGAGGGGGGGGGGGGGGGGAATTTAAGCGAGCTTTCATAACTGAAAACTCTACTTGCGTCTTTTGTTATTTTCAAAATGTTACTCTCTTTCCAAATACTGTCCTATTTCTTCAAACCAATTTTGAATTTCTCAGGTTATTACATATTATTTACTGTACATTGTCCACCAATACTTCTGTTATTACCAGATAGTTTGTAATGTGGCACTACCTTTGTGCCACTGGTATTGGCTAGTGTACTTTTGCGGATAAGAAAATCGACTGGACTAGATTGTCCTGTCAGTATAGGACAAATTCAGACAATATGGAGCTTTTTACACTAAATTTGCAATATAATGTCACCCTTGTCTCACACATATTGTAGCAGCCATTGAGGTGCCTGTCTGGCCAGCTTCTGCAGCTTTCACTTTCAGGTTTGTTTTTTGCTTGGGCCGTATACTGACAACCAGTCATTCCAGTGATTGACACCATGTCAAAGACTGGAACCAAGATTCACAGAAATAGAATTCTATGGTTGTAATTCAAAGTGTAATTAATTTTGCTCACTGACATGTTTTGAAATCAATTTTAAAATTGTTTGGGTGTCACATGACTGGAAAATTACAGTTTTAAGACACCCCAACCTTAAAATTAGCAGCTGTGATCGAGGTTATTTTCAACAAGTTCTTTCACTTCCTACATCATCATGGATCAGTCTAATATAATATTATTACTAGACTTAACTTCCAAATGATACAAGTCAAGCATTTAAGAGGAGCCTTAACGTTGGGCTTTGTGCTTATCTCATTTAAATGTATTTCTTGTCTCGTATCAAAGACTGTAGCACTGTTAAAAACTGGTGCTTCTACCATATCACTCAGTTTAAATACACGGTGTCATGTACAGGCGTTAATAAAATCATGGCATTTAAATTACTGATCAAAGAGTGTTTCAAATTCGTAAGAGCATGTTGCAATTACAGTGTCAGCATATATGCAGATCGGTAATGCGTCACTTCAGATAAAGAAAAAATAACGATTTTTTCTGTTTATACGTAAGTAATACTTTAATAGTTCAGTTGTAATTTGTGTTGTCAGTAAAGATACCCCTAAGCACACGATGTCAACTTTTTTTCAAGAGACGTCTACACTGTTTTCCACACTTGATTTTCCGAATTATACCAGTAGTTAAAAGCTTCGGCAAGTAAGGTAATTTGTTGACCTCCATTGAATCTTAAATAGTGTTTTAAAAGGGCAAATAAGTAAAGCACTCATAAATAGTAAACAATTTATAGGTCAGCTTGTCAACCTTTCAAAACACACTCGAATTTAGGAATTTCATAGCAGAACTGTCACTGTTTGTTCTCACTAGATTAGAAACACTTAATTATGTTGATGTGTAGATATCTAGAACATCGAATTTAAAATACTTATGAGGGCGCAGAACGAAAAACATTTTCATCCGTGTTTTGACACTTCGTTTTTTTGCCAAATTCAGATATGACGGACACTCAATGATATAATCTCTTGCCGGCACGCGCTAGAGCCATCTATCGGTAGGTCCGGTAGTTGAGCATCACTCATTTCGCTAGCTTTAGACGCCTGTAAACCGACCCATGCAGTGACCACGCTTCCAAACATGAAACACCGCTTCTACCACAGATAGCACTGCTCAACCGCAGAACGCCAACGTCACAGCTCCCACAGAATTGTGTGCGTAAGCTTTGTTTTTAGGTGTAGTTGCTCCAATTCGACTCGTTTTCGGCCAGTCACGAATTGCAGACGGAGCTAAAATGATCGCCATATTTTCTGAGGTGGCGTCTCGCATCTAGAGGGTTGGATCCCCTCCTTCGAAAGCGTCAGATTGCAAAGCCTGGGCTTCTCTCAGGGTGGAATCTCCGTCTTCGAAGATTGTGTGTGTTTGTCTGTCTGTCTGTCTGTCTGCCCGCTGCTGTCGCTGTTCGTTCGTTCGTTCGTCCGTCCGTCTGTCCGCCTGCTGGCTGTCCTTCGCCGTCGTCGTAACCGCTGCCCCCGCCGCCGCCGCCGCCGCCTGCTGTTCGTCCGTCTGTTCGCCGCCGACGCCGACGCCGCCTGCTGTTCGTCCGTCTGTTCGCCGCTGTCCATCGCCGACGCCGACGCCGCCTGCTGCACGTCCGTCTGTCTGTCGCCGTTCGTCTGCAATGAGTACTCCCACCTCCACCGTCATCTACACCTCCCCCTCCCCCTCTCCCACAGTCACTTCCTGGAGTGCCGCCTCTGGCCTCCCTCCTTCCACCTCCCCTTCCCTTCCCCCACTTACCCACCCCCCTATCTCCTCCCCTGCTGTCTACCCACACCTCTACACCCTTCCTCGAGCCTCCACACCCTCAACAGCTCCCACTACTACCCCCGCCCTCAGGTACGCCTCTGTTGCCGCCTCTGCTGCCGCCCCTCAGGTGGTTGGCTTCCCCTCTCTCACCGACCCCGTCGCTTCTTCTTCTGCATCTCCCGCACGCATCACGTCGCGCCGAGCCACCATCGCCACCACTGAACCAGCTGCTTCTCCCGGTGCCTCCACTATGCCACAGGGATCTGCCACCCACCACCTCCCTCTCCTCCCCGTCCCTCTCCCCTCCTCCCAGCCTCCAGTCTCCAAAAAACCCCAAAAGCATGTCCTTACCGACTCTGTTCCCGCCACTTCCCACAAAAAATCAACACCACCTCCCCCTCCCCCTGCCGTCACCATGGACACCACCCCTCCTCCTGCCACCCCTACCTTGGCCCCCACCCTCCACACCTTCGTCCTGTCAACTCCCGATCCTAAGTTCCTCGACGCTCGTACCCTCACCAAGGAAATACGAAAGTACTTACCTGGTGCTCCCATCTCCCAACTCATTCCCCGCAGGGACTCAGTCCTTATCAAGTCCCCGTCCCCATCCTTTCACACAGACCTCCTGCGAAAACTCCCACGAGTTATGTTTGGCCCCCACGCCTCTCTGACACCCTTCCTTTCTGCTTCCACTCCTCGTTAGCCCCAGCCTCCCCGTCGCCCCCCCACCTACACCGCTGTGATCACCAAGCTCAGCCCGGTGCTCACAGAGGATGAAGTGTTGGTAGAACTGAACTCCCACCCGGACTTGGAAATCCGCTCTGCCCGCCGTATCCACAATGCCCCTGGTCCCACCTACCTCATGCGGGTATTCTCAGAGTCTGCCCCATCCATAGACCATGTCCTCACCCAGGGTGCCCTGATATACCACCATCGCCACCCTGTTGAATCCTCCAAATCCCCTCCCCAATCCTACCGTTTCCAGCGGTGCCTGATGTACAATGACCACCTGACTCCCAACTGCAAAAACCCCCTCACCTGTCCCCATTGCAAGGCCTCCCACTTTCTCAAGAACTGCCCCAACCTCGCTGCTCCTCCTTCCTGTAATAGCTGCAATGGCCCCCATCCCACATACTCCCACAAGTGTAAAGCTAAACCCCCTCCAGCCACCCCTGAACTTACAGTCCCAGTTCGTCCCGTCGATCCTCCTGTCCATCCTAACAATTCCCTCCGTCCACCCCCCACGGCCGACGACATCATCCGGTTCATTACCGTTGTACTCCAAAACATTCACCCTTTTCAGCGTCCGCACACCTTCCAACAAATATCCCTTGCTGCTCGCTCTGTTTTCCACCTGAACACCTTCGCCACTTACTCCCACAACCAAGCCCACTTGACCTTCACCCGCCTCGACACCCTAGTTTAAGTCTCTTCCCTTCCCTCTCTTCCCCCCCCTTTCCGTCATGGCGCGGCACGAGTCTCGCATCCTCTTCCAGAACATTCGCTCCTTCCGCTCCAACAATACCTCCTCATGCACACCCTCTCCCACCACCAGGTCGACACCTTCCTCTTGAACGAAACCTTTCTCCAGCCCCACCACTCTATCCGCACCTCCCCCTATATCCTCCACCGCACTGATCCTCCTGGTCCTCGTGCGCAGGGTGGAGTCGTGATTGGCCACCTTAAGCATATCCCCGTCTGGCCACAACCTCTCCTCAATGACCCCACTGAACACCTTATCCTTAGCGTCTTCTTCCCCTCCCTCACCATTAGCTGTGCCACCATCTATGTCTGCTCCACTGCTCCTCTTCCTTATGACTTCATCTCACACATTGATCACACCTTCTCCACCTATGTGATTGCCGCCGACCTCAACATCCATAGCTGCACTCCTGCTGCCCTTCGGCGGTGGCATCAGTTCCTCTCCACAATCCAGGGTGACTTTGTTCCCATTCCCCAGCACACCCGACCCGAAAGTAACACCACCCCCGATGTTGTCATTGCCTCCGCCAACCTCCTTGGGCGTATCACTGTCGCCGTCCTTGACCCCACAGGTAGCGATCACCTCCCTGTCCTTCTCACCATAACGTCTGCAAACTGCCCCCCTCCGGCTCTGCAACCTGCACCCCCTCCCAAGGTCGTCCATGACTATCGTCATGCCAACTGGGATGCCTACCGGGACTCCATCTCCACCCAGGCCGAAAGCCACCCTCTTACCTATCGCCATCCTGACGACATCATCCGCGCCTCGTCCTTCCTTCACACGGTAATTACTGACGCCATGGAGGCCCATGTCCCTACTAAAACCATCCACCCACACCGTCCCACTCTCCCTCTGCGGGCTGTCCTCCTCCTCCGTGAATCCCGCCGCCTCTATCGCTCCTTCCTTCGCACTCGTGACAGGGATACACACCAACGCCACCGGCAAATACAGCGACACGTACGGAACCTTATTACAGCAACGAAACGCCGGGACTGGCGCCGGACCTGCACACGACTCAATGCCACCCTCCCTATCAACTCCTCCAAGTAATGGTCCGCCTTCCATCGTCTTACTGGTTCCCTTTCCGCTCCCCACTACCCCCTTATCCATAACGATCGCCCCCTTCCAGACAACCTCAGTAAGGCCAACCACTTCGCTTCCCACCTTTCCGAGGTCTTCTCCATCCCCGATGATCCCCACTTTGATTATTCTCTTTTCCCCACCGTCATGGAACGTGCTGATACCTCAGTTGCTCCACTTGCTCCTAGTCTCCAGTACTTGGAGCAGTTGCCCCCCTCTGACGTCAACACTCCCATCACAGCACAAGACATTAAACTTCTCCTCCAGTCCAAACGCAACACGGCCCCTGGTCACGACTGTGTCACCTACCGTCACCTTCGAGAAAGCCCCTATTCCTTCCTAACTGTCCTCGCCCATCTCTATAATGTCATCCTCTCTACTGGCTTCTACCCTGACCTGTGGAAGACCTCCCGCGTCCTCCTATTCCTCAAACCCAAAAAAACCCCCTTCTGCCGCCTCTTCCTATCGTCTCATCTGCCTCACCTCCGTCTTCAGTAAGGTCTTTGAATCCATCCTCTCCCACCGTATCCATCGGCACCTTGCTCAACACCAACTCCTCCCCCTTACCCAGTGTGGCTTCTGACCCTCCTTCTCTGCTGACAACCAACTCCTCAACCTTGTTCACCTTCTGTCCCTCCAGCTCAACTCCCGTCGCTCTGCCATTTTTGTTTCCCTTGACCTCCAAAATGCCTATGACCGTGTATGGCATCCCGGTCTCCTCTTTAAACTCCAAACCTACGCCCTGCCTATCAATTTTGTCCGTCTGGTCGCTTCCTTCCTCTCACACCGTCCTTCCTATGTCACCCTCCACAACACCAACTCCCGTATCTTTTATCCCATGGCTGGCGTCCCCCAGGGTTCTGTCCTCTCCCCTCTCCTTTATCTCTTGTACTCAGCTGATATGCCCAAGCCACCCCCACCAGTCCACCTTCTCCAATATGCTGATGACACCGCCTTCCTGGCTCTCTATCCTACCCTTCAACGGTCTCAACATACCCTCCAAACCCACCTTAATCAGTTCACCACTTGGTGTAACCAGTGGCTCCTCCGTCTCAACCCCTCCAAAACCCAGGCAATCATCATAGGCCGCACCACTCGCTCCTTTCGCCTCCATGATTTCTACCTCACCCTTTATGATCGCCCTATCCAACTCACCCCCACCCTGAAATACCTTGGCCTCACCCTTGACCGACACCTCACCTGGACCCCTCATCTCCTGACCATCCAGCAGAAAGCCCATTCCCGCCTCCGCCTGCTGAAACTCCTGTCCGGCCGGACATGGGGTTTGCATCCTTCTACCATCCTCCACACCTACAAATCCCTCATCCGTCCTATCCTCTGTTATGCCAACGTCGCCTGGATCTCCACCCCCACCCGCTTTGACAAGGTCCTCCAAATCCTTGAAAGCCATGCGCTCCGCCTTGCCTTCTGTATCCGCCTTCCTTCCCCCACACGGCTCCTGTATGAACTGATCCCCTTCCCCCACCTCCTGTTGTTCCTCCAACATCTCCGCATCCTTTACATTGTTCGCAGGGTTGATCCCCCCCACCCTCTGGTTTCCTCCTTCCTCTCCACCCCCCGCCTGTTGCCGCGCCTCTATCGCTGTATCCCTACCTCTCTCCACCTCCACACCCTCTATCTCCTTCATCAGGGCAATTTCCAACGCCTCCCCCTCCCGGATGACGAACTTCGCCGTGACATATACCCTTCCTTCCAACTATAACCTAACCTTGTCCCCCCCCGCTCCCCAGGGCCCCCTTCTCCTCTTTCCTCCTTCTCCCAGAGCGGATTTTCCTCCATCCCCACCCCCTGAGACCCTGCACCCCATACTTGCCTCTCTCCTTCCCACATCCCTCCCTACCTGGCCCTCTTCCGCGCGCCCCCCATTCCCCTCCCCCATCTCTTCCCCTCCCTCCCTTCTTCAGGTCTCTCTCATCTCCTTGAACCTGGCAGATCCTCTGTATTGACCATCATCAGTGTGCCACATCAGTGTTGTGTTTAGTGCTGTTTCTCGTGTGTGTCAAGAGGTGTGATTTTAATTGTGGACTGCCTTGAGGTTCGCCGTCAGTGTTACGTTGTGTGCTATGCCATCCGTCAACACCTTTATGCTCCAGTCATACTGTGCCTTGTGTTCTTTTAATCGTCGCAGTGTGTAGCTTTTTGTGTGTGCTACTTTTAAACAGTTTTTTATCTCCATTTTACAGACACCCCGTTTTTTTTCTTTTTTTTGTCTATTGCATTCCATGATGTTCTTCCTTTTTATATCTATGTTCGCCTTCTTCTCTCCTTTGCTGTTTTTAAATGTCTTCTATTGTTTTGTTCTATGTCTTTCGGCTGAAGAGCAGCGCATATGCTGCTGCCAGCCCGCCCCGATGGGGAATTGAAATACAATAAAGAAAAAAAAAAGTGTCTCGCACTGACATCTGTTGGCAGCGCCCAGCAACACTGAAGTATTCAAGCGCTGCTTATTTTACTTTACAAGTACAGCAGGAAAAATATCAAGTAAGAAACAATTTCGTAGTTATATGAAGTATTTATTTCTATGCTGCTAATAAAATAGCAATAACCACTCTCGCCCTCGGTTTGTCTGTGAAGAATATATTTCATACCCACAAAATTTCTTGGTAAGGTATTATTTAGATATGGTAACTTTATGCTGTAACCTGCATTCGAGGGTTGGATTCCCTCTCTTCTTCATCGAAGAGTTTCACTGCCTGGGCTACTCTCAGGGTGCACCTTCGACGTGGAAGTTCCCTGCCGTGTCGTCTGCTTGCCGTCCATACTGCCTGCCGGTGCTCGCCGCCGCCGCCACCGCCGCCGCTTGGTCGCCGCCTTCCGGTCCTCACCGCCGCCGCCGCCGCCGCCGCCGCCGCCGCCGCCGCCGCCGCCGCCGCCGCCGTCGCCGCCGCCTGCCGGTGCTCGCCGCCCCCGCCTGGTCGCCGCCTGCCGGTGCTCGCCGCCGCCGCCGCCGCCGCCGCCGCCGCCGCCGCCGCCTGCCGGGGCTCGCCGCCGTCGCCGCCGCCAGCCGGTGCCCGCCGCCGCCGCCGCCGCTGCCGCCGCCGCCATCCGGAGCCGCCCGGTCGCCGCCATCGCCGCCGTCCTGACCCTGGTCTACGGCCGTCTTCGTCTTTGTCTTTGTCTGTCCCCAGTTTCTGTCCTTTCCTCTTCGTTCTTGTTTCTCTCTCCCGTCATGTCCGCCCCCACCACCACTGTCACTACTACCACCACCGCCATTGTCTATACCTCCCCTTCCGCCGCCTCCACCACTGTAACTTGGTATGCCCAGTCCCACCCCCCTCCTTCCATTCCGCCACTCCTCACTCTCCCTTCACCCTCTATCTTTGTCGCCCCCTCTGCCGCTTCTTCCTCCCGCTCCTCTCGTTCTGATCCCTTCCCCCCACTCCCCCAGCCTGTCACTGCAGCTCCGGCTCGGGTGGTGGCCCGTCGGGCCTCTGCCCACGCCCAGCTCTCCCCGTCACCTTCGCCATCACCGCCGCCACTGCCACCATCATCGTCATCGTCATCGTCGCCGTCGCCTTCGCCTTCACCGTCACCGTCACCATCTCCGGCGCCGACTCCGGCCCCGGGACCTGCCCCTCCCCGCCACATTCCCGTTGTTCCTATCCCCCACACCTCCTCCACCGCCGTCAAGCGCCCCGGTGGCACTCCTGCTTCCTCTGCTTCCAAAAAGGCTGCGCCTCGTCCTCCTTCCCCCACCCCTGATGCCATGGAAGTCTCCCCACCTGTCCCTGCCCCCTCATCTTCCTCCTCTCCCCCTTCCTCCTACCGCTACCTCCTCTCCCGCCCTGATCCCTCTCTCCTTGAAGCCCGGAACGTCACCCTCTTCCTTCGCCAGCATTGTCCTGGTGCCCCCATCTCCCTCCTCACTCCTCGCCGAGATTCGGTCCTCATCTCCTCCCCCAGCCCAACCCTCCACACCTACCTCCTTTCCCGCATACCTGACACCCACTTTGGCCCTCATGCCTCTCTCACCCCTGCTCCTTCACCACCACCCTCCTGCCAACCCCAACCTCCGCGTCGCCCGCCAACTCTCACCGCCGTGATCACTCGGCTTAGTCCAGTGATCATGGAGGAGGAGGTGTTGGCGGAGCTCCAGGCACATCCCCATTTGGAGGTGCGTGCGGTTCGCCGCATACATATCGCTGCCGGCCTCACCCGCCTTATGCGGGTTTTTTCTGAGCACGCCCCCTCCATTGACCGTCTCCTGAAGGAGGGTGCCCTCCTTTTTAACTAGCGATACAAGGTCGACCCCTCCCGTTCCCCTCCTCAATCCCTGCGCTGCCAGAGGTGTCTACGCTATAACGCGCACCCCACAGCTGAGTGCCGCGAGGCCCCCACCTGCCCGCATTGTCGGCAAGCGCACTTCCTCAGGCAGTGCCCCAACGTCCAATCCCCTCATTCCTGCAATACCTGCAATCTCCCCCATCCCACCTACTCCCAAAAGTGTAAAGCCTGACCCCCTCCAACCACTCCTGAACTCACCGTCCCTGTCCGTGCCCTGGACGCCCCCACCCCTCCTGGCAATTCCCTTTGTCCCCCCCCCCCCACCGCTGAGGACATCATCAGGTTCCTTACCATCGTCCTCCAGAATGTTCATCCCTTTCAGCGCCCTCACACCCTCCAACAGATCTCCCTTGCTGCCTGTTCCATCTTCCAACTCAGGATGTACGCCACCTACTCCAACAACCAGGCCCATTTCACCTTCTCCCGCCTCGACACCCTCGTCTAAATCCCTATCATGGCGCGACAGCAACGTATCCTTTTCAACAACATCCGCTCCCTACCCCCCAACAGGAACCTCTTCCTGCTCACCCTTGCCACCCACCGCGTGGATGCCTTCCTCCTTAATGAAACCTTCCTCCAACCCCACCACACCATTCACACTTCGCCCTACCTCCTCCACCGCTCCGATAATCCCCTCCCGATTGCGCGTGGCGGAGTTGCCATTGGTCACCACCGCCAGATCCCCGTTCGGCTCCAACCTCTCCTTCCCGACCCCTCCGAACACCTGATCCTTAGTCTCTTCTTCCCCAGCCTTACCGTTACCTGCGCCACCATCTATGTCCGCCCCAACGCTCCTATTCCCTTCGACTTCCTCTCCCACGTCGATCGTACCTTTTCCTCCTACGTGATCGCCGCCGACCTCAACATCCATAGTCATTCCGCTGCCCAGTTACGGCGATGGCATCGGTTCCTCTCCACCCTTCAAGGTGACCTTGTCCCCATCCCCCGGCATACCCGTCTTGACTCCAACTCCACTGCTGATGTTATCCTCTCCTCCCCCAACCTCCTTGGCCGCGTAACGGTGGATGTCCTGGAGCCTATTGGTAGCGACCATCTCCCTGTCCTCCTCACCGTTACAGACGGTCGTCGCCCTCGCCCCGACCCTCGTACTGACCCTCCCTCTAAGTATGTCCACGACTATTCCCGAGCCGACTGGAATGCCTACCGGGATACCCTTTCCACCCAGGTCGATAGCCACCCTCTCACCTACCACCACCCTGACGATGTCACCCATCCCGCCTCCTTTCTCCAGCAGACCTTGTCTGAGGCCATGGAGGCCCACGTTCCTACTGTCGCCATCCACCCCCACCGTCCTACCTTACCCCCACAGGCCGTTCTCCTCCTCCGTGAATCCCGTCGTCTCTACCGTGCCTTCCTCCACACGCGTGACCCAGACACACTACGACGCCACCGGCAACTCCAGCGACACGTTCGTAATTTGCTCGCGGCTAAGAAACGCCGGGACTGGCGACAGACATGCACCCGTTTAAATGCCACCCTACCAATCAACTCGTCCAAGTTCTGGTCGGCCTTCCGTCGCCTTACCGGAACTAAACCCTCCCCCTACTACCCTCTTCTCCACGATGATCACCCTTTCCCTGACACCCTTAGTAAGGCCAATCACTTTGCCTCCTACCTCTCCGATGTTTTCTCCATCCCCGACGATCCCCAGTTCGATTACTCCCTCTTCCTGGATATCCGCGATCGAACTGACACCTCTGTCCCTCCCCTCGCTCCAGGTTTCCAGTACTTGGACAACATTACACACACGGAACTCAATGCCCCTATCACTACACAGGATCTCATTGATACACTCCGCACAAAACGCAACACTGCTCCTGGTCACGATCGTGCCACCTACCGTCACCTTCGTGAAGCTCCTGTCTCTTTCCTCTCCACCCTAGCCAGGCTCTACAATGTAGTCCTGTCCACCGGTTACTACCCTGACCTGTGGAAAACCTCCCGTATCCTCATGTTCCTTAAACCTGGCAAACCGCCGTCCGCCGTCTCCTCCTACCGTCCCATCAGCCTTACCTCGGTCTTCAGCAAGGTCCTGGAATCTATCCTCACCCGCCGCATCCACCAGCATCTCCGCCAGCACCGCCTCCTTCCCGTCACCCAGTGTGGCTTTAGGCCATCCTTCTCTTCCGACGATCTTCTCCTTCGCCTCACTCATCTCCTTTCCGAACAGCTTAATTCCCGTCGCTCCGCCATCTTCCTCTCACTTGACCTCGAACGCGCTTATGACCGCGTCTGGCATTCCGGTCTCCTCTTCAAGCTCCAAACCTTTGCCCTTCCCATTAACTACGTCCGTCTGATCGGTTCCTTTCTCTCCCGCCGTCCTTCCTATGTCACCATCCATAACACCGATTCCTACACCTTTTTCCCATCCGCCGGTGTGCCCCAAGGCTCTGTCCTCTCCCCCCTTCTGTACCTTTTGTACACGGCGGACATGCCGCCGCCGTCGCCCCCCGTCCACCTCCTCCAGTTTGCCGATAACACCGCCTTCCTCGCCCTTGCCCCCACCCTGCAACGCTCTCAACGCCTTCTCCAATCCTATCTTGACCGGTTCACCGCTTGGTGCAACCAGTGGTTGCTCAAGGTCAATCCCTCCAAAACCCAGGCGATCATTGTAGGCAAAACCACCCCTTCCTTCCGCCTCCTTGATTTCTATCTCACCATCTATGGCCGTCCTATCGCCCTCACTCCCACCCTCAAGTACCTTGGCGTCACCCTCGACCGTCGCCTCTCCTGGACTCCCCATCTCCAGACAATCCAAGCCAAGGCACGTTCCCGACTCCGTCTCCTCAAGCTCCTTTCCGGCCGCACGTGGGGTCTGGACACCTCCACAATCCTCCACACCTATAAATCCCTCATCCGCCCTATCCTTTGTTACGCCCATCCCGCCTGGATCTCTGCCCCCCCCCTACCTTCTATAAATCCCTCCAAATCCTTGAACGCCATGCTCTCCGCCTTGCCTATCGCATCCGTCTCCCCTCCCCCACGCGGATCCTGTATGATCTCATCCCCTTCCCCCACCTCCTCCTTTTCCTTGAAAGGATATGGATCCTGTACACCTCCCGTAAACTTGATCCTCCTCACCCGCTCGTGTCCACGATCCTCTCCCACCCCCGCCCGCTGCCGCACCTGTATTCCCACGTCCCACCCGGTCTCCATCTCTCCACCCTCCTTACCCTCTCCCAAGGTGGCTTCCGCCAGCTCCCCCTCCCTGATGATGTCCTCGTCCCCTCCATCTACCCCTCCCATCAACTTTGACCCTGCCCCGCCCCCCTCTCTCGGTGTCCTTTCCTTTCGGCGCCCTCCCTCCCTTCTCTTCCCTTCCCTTCTCTCTCCTTTCCCCCGTCCCCTCCCTTCACCCCTCTTCCCCCGGGCTTTCTTTCCCCATTCCTCCCTCCCCCCCCTTTCTCCCCTGCCCGTGGCATCTCTGCTCTCCCATCTCGCTCTCCCACTCCCCTTCCTCCTCCGCCTCCTCTATTGGCAGGTCCCCGGACTCGCACACGCTCAGTGGACATTCGCGCGCCGGAGGTCACCACCGTCAGTGTATCGTGTGTGCCATCAAGTTTAGTGTTCAGTGTTTCACCGTCACATTCCATCGTTCACCAGTGCCGTCGTCTTCTTCCGTGTTTGTGCATTGTGTCAACCGTTCGTCGTGTGGATTGTCATCGAGTGTGAACGGCTTCTTGTGTTTTCATGTTCATGTGTCTACTGTTTTTTCCCGCCGATTTTTTACGTCATGTCTCTTCTCTGTTTATCTCATTGTACACTCTTCGGCTGAAGAGCGGCGTATTGTGCTGCTGCCAGCCTACCTGATTGTTCAGGTGTCAAAATAACAATAAAGTAAAAAAAAAAAAAGCTGTAACCTGCATCAGAGGGTTGGATCCCCTCAGTCGACGACGTCAGGTTGCAACACCTGGGCTGCTTTCAGGTTGTAATCTCCGTCTTCGGCGGTTGTGTCTGTCTGTCTGTCTGTCTGCCCGTCGCTTCCTGCTGTCGCTGTCCGTCCGTCCGTTCGTCCGTCCGTCCGTCCGTCTGCCTGCCTGTTCGCTGCCGTCTGCTGTCCGTCCGTCCGTCTGTTCGTCGCCGCCGCCGCCACCGCCGGTGCCCGCCGCCGCCGCCGCCGCCGCCGCCGTCGCCGCCGCCGTCGCCGCCGTCCTGACCCTGGTCTACGGCCGTCTTCATCCGTCTTCGGCTTTGTCTGTTCCCAGTTTCTGTCCTCTTCTCTTCGTTCTGTTCGTTCTTGTTTCTCTCTCCCGTCATATCCGCCCCCACCACCACTGTCACTACTACCACCACCGCCATTGTCTATACCTCCCCTTCCGCCGCCTCCACCACTATAACTTGGTGTGCCCAGTCCCACCCCCCTCCTTCCATTCCACCTCTCCTCACTCTCCCTTCACCCTCTATCTTTGTCGCCCCCTCTCCCGCTTCTTCCTCCCGCTCCTCTCGTTCTGATCCCTTCCCCCCACTCCCCCAGCCTGTCACTGCAGCTTCGGCTCGGGTGGTGGCCCGTCGGGCCACTGCCCACGCCCAGCTCTCCCCGTCACCTTCGCCATCACCGCCGCCACTGCCACCGTCATCGTCATCGCCGCCGTCGCCTTCGCCTTCACTGTCACTGTCACCATCTCCGGCGCCGACTCCGGCCCTGGGACCTGCCACTCCCCGCCACATTCCCGTTGTTCCCATCCCCCACACCTCCTCCACCGCCGTCAAGCGCCCCAGTGGCACTCCTGCTTCCTCTGCTTCCAAAAAGGCTGCGCCCCATCCTCCTTCCCCCACCCATGATGCCATGGAAGTCTCCCCGCCTGTCCCTGCCCCTCATCCTCCTCCTCTCCCCCTTCCTCCTACCGCTACCTCCTCTCCCGTCCTGATCCCTCTCTCCTTGAAGCCCAGAACCTCACCCTCTTCCTTCGCCAGCATTGTCCTGGTGCCCACATCTCCCTCCTCACTCCTCGCCGAGATTCGGTCCTCATCTCCTCCCCCAGCCAGACCCTCCACACCTACCTCCTTTCCCGCATCCCTGTCACCCGCTTTGGCCCTCATGCCTCTCTCACCCCTGCTCCTCCACCACCTCCCTCCCGCCAATCCCAACCTCCGCGTCGTCCGCCAACTCTCACCGCCGTGATCACTCGGCTTAGTCCAGTGATCACGGAGGAGGAGGTGTTGGCGGAGCTCAAGGCGCATCCCCATTTGGAGGTGCGTGCGGTTCACCGCATACATAACGCTGCCGGCCTCACCCGCCTTATGCGGGTTTTTTCTGAGCACGCCCCCTCCATTGACCGTCTCCTGAAGGAGGGTGCCCTCCTTTTTAACCAGCGGTACAAGGTCGAACCCTCCCGTTCCCCTCCTCAATCCCTGCACTGCCAGAGGTGTCTGCGCTATAACGCGCACCCCACAGCTGAGTCCCGCGAGGCCCCCACCTGCCCGCATTGTCGGCAAGCGCACTTCCTCAGGCAGTGCCCTAACCTCCAATCCCCTCCTTCCTGCAATACCTGCAATCTCCCCCATCCCACCTACTCAGAAAAGTGTAAAGCCCGACCCCCTCCAACCACTCCTGAACTCACCGTCCCTGTCCGTCCCCTGGACGCCCCCACCCCTCCTGGCAAATCCCTTCTTCACCCCCCCCACCGCTGAGGACATCATCAGGTTCCTTACCATCGCCCTCCAGAATGTTCATCCCTTTCAGCGCCCACACACCCTCCAACAGATCTCCCTCGCCGCCCGTTCCATATTCCAACTCAAGATGTACGCCACCTACTCCAACAACCAGGCCCATTTCACCTTCTCCCGCCTCGACACCCTCGTCTAAATCCCTATCATGGCGTGACAGCAACGTATCCTTTTCAACAACATCCGCTCCCTACCCGCCAACAGGAACCTCTTCCTGCACACCCTTGCCACCCACCGCGTGGATGCTTTCCTCCTTAATGAAACCTTCCTCCAACCCCACCACACCATTCACACTTCGCCCTACCTCCTCCACCGCTCCGATAATCCCCTCCCAATTGCGCGAGGCGGAGTTGCCATTGGTCACCACCGCCAGATCCCCGTTCGGCTCCAACCTCTCCTTCCCGACCCCACCGAACACCTGATCCTTAGTCTCTTCTTCCCCGGCCTTACCGTTACCTGCGCCACCATCTATGTCCGCCCCAACGCTCCTATTCCCTTCGACTTCCTCTCCCACGTCGATCGTACCTTTTCCTCCTACGTGATCGCCGCCGACCTCAACATCCATAGTCGTTCCGCTGCCCAATTACGGCGATGGCATCGGTTCCTCTCCACCCTTCAAGGTGACCACGTCCCCATCCCCCGGCATACCCGTCCTGAATCCAACTCCACTCCTGATGTTATCCTCTCCTCCCCCAACCTCCTTGGCTGCATAACGGTGGATGTCCTGGAGCCTATTGGTAGCGACTATCTCCCTGTCCTCCTCACCGTTACAGACGGTCGTCGCCCTCGCCCCGACCCTCGTAATGAGCCTCCCCCTAAGTATGTCCACGACTATTCCCGAGCCGACTGGAATGCCTACTGGGATACCCTTTCCACCCAGGTCGATAGCCACCCTCTCACCTACCACCACCCTGACGATGTCACCCATGCTGCCTCCTTTCTCCAGCAGACCTTGTCTGAGGCCGTGGAGGCCCACGTTCCTACTGTCGCCATCCACCCCCACTGTCCTACCTTACCCCCACAGGCCGTTCTCCTCCTCCGTGAATCCCGTCGTCTCTACCGTGCCTTCCTCCGCACGCGTGACCCGGACACACTACGACGCCACCGGCAACTCCAGCGACACGTTCGTAATTTGCTCGCGGCTAAGAAACACCGGGACTGGCGACAGACATGCACCTGTTTAAATGCAACCCTACCAATCAACTCGTCCAAGTTCTGGTCGGCCTTCCATCGCCTTACCGGAACTAAACCCTCCCCCTATTATCCTCTTCTCCATGATGATCACCCTTTCCCTGACTCCCTTAGTAAGGCCAATCACTTTGCCTCCTACCTCTCCGATGTATTTTCCATCCCCGATGATCCCCAGTTCGATTACTCCCTCTTCCCAGATATCCGCGATCGAACTGACACCTCTTCCCCTCCCCTCGCTCCTGGTTTCCAGTACTTGGACAACATTACACACATGGAACTCAATGCCCCTATCACTACACAGGATCTCATTGATACACTCCGCACAAAACGCAACACCGCTCCTGGTCACGATCGTGCCACCTACCGTCACCTTCGTGAAGCTCCTGTCTCTTTCCTCTCCATCCTGGCCAGGCTCTACAATGTAGTCCTGTCCACCGGTTACTACCCTGACCTGTGGAAAACCTCCCGTATCCTCATGTTCCTTAAACCTGGCAAACCGCCGTCCGCCGTCTCCTCCTACCGTCCCATCAGCCTTACCTCGGTCTTCAGCAAGGTCCTAGAATCTATCCTCACCTGCCGCATCCACCAGCATCTCCGCCAGCACCGCATCCTTCCCGTCACCCAGTGTGGCTTTCGGCCATACTTCTCTTCCGACGATCTTCTCCTTCACCTCACTCATCTCCTTTCTGAACAGCTTAATTCCCGTCGCTCCGCCATCTTCCTCTCACTTGACCTCGAACGCGCTTATGACCGCGTCTGGCATTCTGGTCTCCTCTTCAAGATCCAAACCTTTGCCCTTCCCATTAACTACGTCCGTCTGATCGGTTCCTTTCTCTCCCGCCGTCCTTCCTATGTCACCATCCATAACACCGATTCCTACACCTTTTTCCCCTCCGCCGGTGTGCCCCAAGGCTCCATCCTCTCCCCCCTTCTGTACCTTTTGTACACGGCGGACATGCCGCCGCCGTCGCCCCCCGTCCACCTCCTCCAGTTTGCCGATGACACCGCGTTCCTCGCCCTTGCCCCCACCCTGCAACGCTCCCAACGCCTTCTCCAATCCCATCTTGACCGGTTCACCGCTTGGTGCAACCAGTGGTTGCTCAAGTTCAATCCCTCCAAAACCCAGGCGATCATTGTAGGCAAAACCACCCCTTCCTTCCGCCTCCTTGATTTCTATCTCACCGTCTATGGCCGTTCTATCGCCCTCACTCCCACCCTCAAGTACCTTGGCGTCACCCTCGACTGTCGCCTCTCCTGGACTCCCCATCTCCAGACAATCCAAGCCAAGGCACGTCCCCAACTCCGTCTCCTCAAGCTCCTTTCCGGCCGCACGTGGGGTCTGGACCCCTCCACAATCCTCCACACCTATAAATCCCTCATCCGCCCTATCCTTTGTTACGCCCATCCAGCCTGGATCTCCGTACCCCCCTACTTTCTATAAATCCCTCCAAATCCTTGAACGCCATACTCTCCGCCTTGCCTATCGCATCCGTCTCCCCTCCCCCACGCGGATCCTGTATGATCTCATCCCCTTCCCCCACCTCCTCCTCTTCCTTGAAAGGATACGTATCCTGTACACCTCACGTAAACTTGATCCTCCTCACCCACTCGTTTCCCCGATCCTCTCCCACCCCCGCCCGCCGCCGCGCCTGTATTCCCACGTCCCGCCTGGTCTCCATCTCTCCACCCTCCTTACCCTCTCCCAAGGTGGCTTCTGCCAGCTCCCCCTCCCTGATGATGTCCTCGTCCCCTCCATCTACCACTCTTATCAACTTTGATCCTCCCCCCCCACCTCCTATGTCCTCTCCTTTAGGCACCCTCCCTCCCTCCCTCCCTTCCCTTCCCTCCTCTTTCCTTTCCCCCCTCCCTCCTCCCCTCTCCACCGGGCTTCCCCTCCCCCTTCCTCCCTCCCCCTCTCTCCTTTGCCCATGGCATCTCTGCTCCCCCCTCTCCCATTCCCCTTCCCATTCCTCCTCCTCCACCTCCTCTCTTGGCAGGTCCCCAGACTCGTACATGCTCAGTGAACATTCGCGCGCCGGAGATCATCGCCGTCAGTGTTTCGTGTGTGTGCCTTCGTTTGTGGGTAGTGTTGTTCGCCGTCACGCCCCCACCGTTCACGTGCCGTCACAATCATCCATGTTCTGTGCATCGTGTCACCCAGTGTTAGTGATGTTTCTCGTCCAGCGTGAACGGCTACATGTTTTTTCGATTTTTAGTGTCTACATTTTTTTTGCCCACCGTTATTACTGTCTACTCTGTGCCACCTTTATGTACTACTTGTTGTAACACTCAAGGCTGAAGAGCGGCGTATTGTGCTGCTGCCAGCCCGCCTTTGTATAAGGTGTTAAAATCACAATAAAAAAAAAAAAAAAGCTGTAACCTGTTATACTTAACTTTTATTCTTTCAATTTTTGTAAGGTACGGATTGTATAATCCGTCCCTATATTAGAAGCCCAAATTGTGTAGCGGTATCTCTTCAGTGCTTTACTATACGTGGAATATATCTTCTCCTTTGAACATTTATCTTATCAACTGCAATATGGTTTGCTAGTGCGTTATGGGGCCTGACGTATTTGTATATATCCCTGTCTCACCCAGTAATTCCCAACAAGCAACTCCTCAAGCGAAGGGTCAAATCGAGTAGACTGGTAGTATTTCCAAACTTCGACTTTCGAAGAAGTCGGAAACTTAGTTTTAAACCTATATCGAGTTTACAGTAAAGCACCCACCTTACTTTTAATTTCGTGTTTATCTTCCTTGTCCGCCCAATCTGTAACTTTCATTGATTTAATGATTGCATGATAGTTTAGTTTTTTGTATGAAATTCCAAGCGTACTTTCGCCTTCCCTCGCTCCAGTATTGAAATGACAGTAAGCTTTTCTTTCTTCGCCGGCGCTCAGCTTTGGAAATCCAGGCAAGTAGATTCTAGACAGTAATGGGCTTTGTGGTATTGTGAGTTCTAAGAGACGAAAAGCAGAACACAAAATTGTTGGAGAGAAAACAGGAAATGTAATGTACATTCGGATTCTGGGATGCAAACAGGCTGATCGGTTAATAAGATTGTGGCTAGAATATCGTATTTTCCCATAGAATATAAATGTATAGGATCTATTTGAACTGTATGTACTAAAGCTGCACGTGTAGTGTTGTACTCGTGAACGTTATAAACGGCAGATTTATTTCATAGCTGTGTTGTATGCAACTTACTACTGTTGTAGTCGCATCCGTCATATCCATTCCTGAACGAAAAACAACAACCGATTAATTTTACTAAAATTACCACACGATCTACAATGAACAACACCAAATTAAGCTTCACACTCACTGAAACGAATTCCACTACAAACACAGCCGACACTCGCACAATTCTGGATAATGAGCAAAACCAAACTGAACCCATTACACCACACAAACGAAAACCCTGAACACACCACAAGAGAGCACAACAAACCACAACACGACGACATCTACAAACACGCCACACTCACAAGGCAAACTCGGCGCCGTCATGACGTCACACGACAACACCCGTACATCACGGGTCAAAGCCGACGCGTGGGATCGGACGCTTCTGTCGTCCCCTCTCAGATTATATTAGTGAATTATATAAGAAAACTTTTGTGGTTGTTGTTGAACGCTTTTGTGAACCTTTGGCAGACTTAGTGATAAACAATTGTTATGTTTTCTTCTGAATTTTCATTAAAATAACCTCATGGCTGACAGACAGCTATGGTGGTGCAGGGTCATTCATTATATACAACATTCCACATAGAATGAGCAAGAGCTGCACATGCAATGCAAATAGAGCAAAACATACATTCAGATTACTTTTATTGTTGTCATTGTCAGTAGCAGTGGGAAGTACATCAGTGGGGATGGTGGATAGAGCAACAGTTGGCTCTCGCCTTCCTGTGCATCGTACTGCAGCTGAGAAAGCTGTGTGGTGCCTAAAAATCAGTCATTACAGTGGGCACATAGGTGTCAAGAAAGAACAGCAGTTGGCTGACTCTTAGTCACTCCCACAATCACAGTTACTTTAATCAAGGCGTAGTGTGGTTGTGAAAAAAGTCATTTCATGCTGAAATTTGATCTGCACTATCAATACAAGACAGAAATATAACTTTTGTGTAAACTTTGCATCCTTAACTAAGATTTAACAAAGTTATGTATTATAGTATGAAGATATTTGAGAAGCTCCCATCTAACATACAACAAGAAATTAGTTATCTCAGGAAATTCAAAGGAAAGTTTAAAAAATACATCAGTAGTGACTCCTTCCATTGATTATCTTAGTGCAAGGATTTCATTCCTTCTTTAGATGGATGGCAGGGAGTGTGTTGTAAACTGTCCTATGTAATTACATATGTAGGTTACTGTTTTTTTATAAAAAATACTTGATTAATGAACTACATATCAAGTTTCTTATGACATCCTGAAGGTACCTAATGTAACTGAAGTAGCAGCAGCTTTCTTTCTAATTCACTAGAACACATTTAACTGGCATAAAAAGAACTAGCATTAAGCAGTATTGTGATATTTTCTTATTAATATAGTGTACAGCTTAAGCAATGTTTGGTTGTCTTTTGTTAATGTTTATCTTCACTTACTCCCTGTAGGTTCACCTCCTTGGCGGTAGAGTAGAAGAAATTTCTATTCTTTTTCACCTTCTTGGTGGGATATACAGAATATGATGAATGAGTAGAATAAATTTCTATTCTTTTGAAATTGTGATGGTTTATTTATGTCAAGAAATGTTAGTAAATGTATATAATGTGAAGGTGATACTAGAATGCTTAATGCCTTGAACACGTACCTATATAATGAGTGTCGGTAAATCTGTAGCATCACAATCTTCAGGTGTCCAGTTGCAGTGTGAATGCAATACATGATCAGATTAGCTGATTAAATGTGCCACCATTTAACAACTTAATATGAAGTTAAATGTGGGAGTTTTTTGAAAATGATTTGCACCTAATTGGCCACAGAGTGGTGTATTCTACATACAAAATTCATATTGCTGATCAGTACATACATAATTCTTTTCTTATTTGACATGTATTGATGTTATTCTAATTTGACATCTAAAGATGTTATTCTACTCATGTTTGTTCTTTCCGTTACTGCCAGGTTCTACCTTAAAATATGCAATAATTCACAATAATTCATTCAATATATCTTTTATGTATTTTCAGAAATGCATTGCAAATCCAGTACCACAACAGAGTGACTACAAGATTGCACAACCAAACGTTCTCTGCCACCACCCTATATTTTCTGGGATGGTTACTAGGAATAGGCAACAGCCAGTACCCAAGATCATTATTTTTATTTTACCATCTGTGTCAAATTAATGTGTCTGGTAATATATGAATAATGTTATATCACTGTCTGTAGTAGTATCATAGATACACTTTAAGAAAATGAAATGGTTTACATTGCACTGTGAAAACCCATGTCATAAAATGTTTATTGACGTGGATGACACGTTTATCTCTTGTGTTGGAGTTACTGTTGCAGTGAATGTGATTTTTTAGTATGACATGTTAAAAACATCAGCAGTAAAATAAATTTGTTTATTGCAGAAGGAGTTACCGGTGTGTCTTTTAAATATGTTGTATTGTCCCATCTTATACATGTGTTGTTCACAATCCCTGCTCCCATCCCCACCCACAGAAAGTAATTACAGAATCATGAATCTGTGTTGTGATTGGTTCTGCATGGAATGTTGTTATAATATTCAAAATTTGTTTGCTTACTGTGAACTATTAGACATCAGCTGTATTAGGTATATTAGTGACATGTGAAGATTTATGCCGGAGTGCAACTTGAGCCTTATCAAAGATTCACTGTGTGTATGTTTAAAATAAGGTATAATGAGCTAATTGTAGCACATTTGGCCAGTGATACACAGCTTCTTATTTGGCATGTGTTCAGTTCTTTTTTTTTTATTCATTCCACACATCACATCTCCTCTGCTTGTAACTTCAGATTGATCAGTCTGTGAGAGTACATAATGGGCTATGAAAATGAACACTTGTTTACAACAGTTCCTTCTAGATATGTTCAGTTTGGTTTGACCTTCTGGATGTGACATGATCTTGAATAAAACAAGTAGAAGTAGTAACAGTTATGACCAGTGCTTGATTTATAAAAAAGAACAGGTACCAGTACTGTGACTTGTCAGAGGTATCAGTATGGCATACCATCACTAATCGAGCACTGGTTATAACAACCAAAGCAGTAGTTTGGTTTAGAATAGTGATGCCAGTAACTGTACCTGGATTTCTTCGTCTTGTCACAGCAATGAAAAATGAAGATATATGTTCGACAGTTTTATGAAAAGGATAGTTGCTACCCACCATATAGTGGAGTCGCTGATTCGCAGATAGGCACAACAAAAAGACTGTCGAACACAGCTTTTGGCTAAACAGGTCTTTATTAGATTTAAACAGCACACAACACAACACACAAACACAACATGCGCAGACATGGACACAGTCTCTGGCTGCCAAGGAAAGAGTTTGAGCATCTTGCACTGCTGCTCACATTCTGGCCTTGGCAGCCAGATGCTGAGGTCAGGTATGTGTGTTTGTGTTTACGCACACTGCCATTGCCACTCAAAGAAACTGATAAACAAAATAGGTCTTATGAATTTTTGTGTGGTGGGGGGGGGGGGGGATGGGAGGGGTTGGAGACAGAGGGGAAGGTTTGCACTGCCCACATGCAAAATTCTATCTTAATATGCGTTAATTAGGAAATCCCAACCTAATCATGGATCTGACACTATAGATTTAGCATTGCGTTAATATACCAGAATTAAACAATAATTTGAAAGTGATGAATGAAATCAGAATATTTTGTGATTGGCTCTGTATGGGATCTGAACCCTGTCACATTCATCTTTTTTTGTTGTAATATATTTGGTTACACTGATGCAAAACTTCAGAAAGAATACACAAGATGAAAACTCCATAAAACAAGATTGATGGAAAAAAGGAAGTTAACTGTTTAGTATTTCAAAACTAATCACCATAGCTGTGAATACATTTACGACCCTGTGAGACAAGATGGTCAACAGCTTAATGGAAAAATGTTTGCGGTGTTCTACGAACTCTTGGTGTGAACCAAACGAATGACCAATGTCTCTCCAAGTGATTTCCATATTTTTAAAGTGCTGAAGAAAGGCATTCATGGCTGTCCCTTTGCTTCAGATAAAGAGGCGTGTGCCTGGCAACATTTTTTCACAAAGGCGTTGACCACTGTAAGGCAATTACAGTGGAATAAATGTGTTAACAACTATGGCAAGTACTTCAGTATTAATAAGTAGTTTACTTACATTTTTCCACATTTTTCATATTTGACTGCCCTTGTATGCCACTCTCTTAAGCTTGCTTTTGTAGCTCTGTGTACTACGTACACAAGTACTCTATTATTATTTTACAGCATTTTTTTTAATGCCATGTTCCCTTCATGATCTTGCAGCTGTGTGCTGTGTTAAAGCTATCCCAAATTTGGTAGGTTTTCCCTAGAGGGAGCTGTAGAGGGCAAAAACTGTAGAGGAAGACAGAGATTGGAATACGTCAAGCAAATAATTGGGGACTGGGGATGTGGGTTGCAAGTGCTACTCTGAGATGAAGAGGTTAGCACAGGAAAGCAATTCGTGGGGGGCCGCATCAATCCAGTCAGTAGACTGATGACCAAAAAAAAAAAAAAATGTAATGAACACTCTTAGCTGCTTACAGGCATTGACATACGTCAATGGGGACAGATGAAAACGTGTGTCCCGACCGGGACTCGAACCCAGGATATCCTGATTACTTGGCAGACGCTCTATCCATCTGAGCCACTGAGGACACAGAGGATAGTGCGACTATATGGATTTATCTCTGGCCTCCCGCGAAACCCACGTTCTCAACGTATTGTCCCGCACTACATTCGTAGTGCCCCCACCCATTATACTCATTTCTCGCAGTGCGTTGCCGATTCCCGTAAGAGTTCGGGCACTGTTTGTGCATTTACACAGAAGAAGAAGATGGTCAAGTGGCCGGTGCGCCTTAACTTCTTCTGTGCGAATGCACAAACAGTTCCCGAACTCTTACAGGAATCGGCAACGCGCCGCGAGTAATGAGTATAATGGGCGGGGGCACTACGAATGTAGTGCGGGACAATATGTTGAGAATGTGGGTTTCGTGGGAGGCGTGCCACTGATGAATCCCTGTAGTCGCACTATCCTCTGTGTCCTCGGTGGCTCAGATGGATAGAGTGTCTGTCATGTAAGCAGGAGATCCCGGGTTTGAGTCCCGGTCGGGCACACATTTTCATCTGTCCCCGTTGACGTATGTCAATGCCTGTAAGCAGCTAAGGGTGTTCATTTCATTGTAATTTCAAGACATCTATCACATTGGCAGGAAAGATCATCAATTCACGTTTCACAGAACACAGTGGGCCGCTGACATATCCACAACCTCACCCTCTTGTACTTCCTAGACTGACTGAAACTGATGTCCACACGTATTTCTTCAGGTCATCAAAGATGTGAAAATCACAGAGTCAATTCAGAGAACCATAGCCTTCATCTGATTGGAGGTGTGGGGGTGGGTGTTATCGTGCAATAGGATGATTCGATCACACAGCATTCCTTGATATTTTGATGTGATAGCACGTCACAGTTTTGGCAGAGTGTCTTCCTGGCATTGCACATTGATTGTGGTTCCACACTTGAGGAACTCAACAAGCAGAGGACCCAAGGAGTTGAAGGAGGAGGTTATCGTGACCTTACTGGAAATTGTGTGAACAGCTTTGGATTTCTTAGGCAGGGGAGACGTGGGATCTTTCCACTGTCTGTTTTACAATTTGCCCTCTGGCTGGAATCAGCTTTTGCACAATAATGCCTGCCGCCACACCACCATTCGAACCAAAGCTGTGCCTCAACAATTTGGTTGGGAAATACTGCAACATCCTGAATACAGTCTGAATCATTCGTAAGACTTTTACATCTTTGGCAATGCCTTAACAAGTTTGGTGATTACTTTTGAATGGAACCATTCCACATGTTCAGTTTTCGGATCCCTTATATATTTAAGTCATCATATATTTGAGTACTAACAACTAAAATTAATGAACTACAGTACTTATCTGCCTTGGTGAATAACAGTCATCAAATCCATCTGACATAATTTACCTCTATGAACATTGTGTGCCCACTGATACATAAGTGTTAAGTGTAACAGGATTTAGATTAGTCTCTTGCTTCTGTAGAGCAGAAATGGAAACAGAAGGAGCTGCTGCATTCATCAGGAATTGTCATCTGCCTAAAGCAGCTTGTGGAAGCATGCAGGACAGAACTAGAATTTCATATTAAATCATTTATAATGGTAAGGGTGTACTGAACGCCACTGGGTAATTTTAATCTGTTCATAGATCACATTGATGTTCTATAGGCCTATGTAACAGCAATAAAAAAAGATAAACAGTGATTCTGATAACTTTAATGTAGATTATCTTAAAGACTTGTCCAGTAAGGATTTATCAGTTAGTAACACTATCATTCACGTAATCCATACTGTCAACTTCCAAAATAGGGTAGCTAATTGCTCAAACACAGCTATTGATAACAATGCACTATTAATATTATCTGCAGGGTCATTTATATACAACAGGAACAGCAAGGTCCCAACACAATTTCCGCACATCTGAAGATACTTCTACATCTGACAATAAAATTCTATGACTTCTCTACCAAAAGGTCCTCAATCCAGTCACAAATTTCACTCGACACCCCATAAGATTGTAGTTTTGATAATATGCATAGGTGAGTTACTGAGTCAAATGCTTTTCAGAAATGAAGCAACACAGCATCTTCCTGACACCCTTGATCCAAAGCTTTCAGTAGGTCGTGGGAGTAAAGGGTGAGTTGGGTTTCACATGACTCATGTTTTTGGAATACATGGTGCTTGGCAGTGAGGAGATCATTCTGTTAAAGATGCCTCATTATGTTAGCGTTCAGACTATGTTCTAATATTCTACAACACATCAGTGTGTGGGATATCGGACAGTAGTTTTGTGGTACACTTCTACTACCCTTCCCGTATACATGTGTAACCTGTGCTTTTTTCCAAGAACTGAGCGAGGATTTTTGTTCAAGGAATCTGCGATATATGAAAGTTAGACAAGTGGCCAACTCGGATGCGAGTGCAATCAGACCTGCAGCGAGGAAGAGAGGAGACGAGGATCAAGGGAGAGATGCCAGAGAGAGTAGCTCAGGGATAAAGTGCACTGCCAGCTTCAGTGCAGAAATGACACTGGCACAGTTAAAAGTAAAGATAGATTAGAAGGAAGAGGAATGAATAGTACAATTAGGAACTATGACAGTATAAGGGGTGGACAGAAAGAGGACAGGTAGTTAAGAGAGTGAAGGTGGACAACAAAAGGAGAGAAAAGCTTAATGAAAAAAATGAGGAGGAGGGATGTGTTAATGAAGATTAAGATCAGGATGGGATGGTGTCGAAATGTGAGGATGTCACAGATGGGCAGCTCCAAACTATGGAGTCCAGGAAAACAGTACCAGGTGGGGACTGGAGGGGGGAATGGGGGGGGGAGGAGGGAGATCCAAATGACCTGTGTTGTGTAGCACCCTTGAATCATGTGGTGGAGTATATTGAGCAACTGGGTACCGGATGTCCCAAAGGCATAAAGTTCTTCCATGCACATTTGTATGCTCCACCAGTTTAGTGATGGTCAGGTATGTATATAACACAGTGCAGTGGACACAAGTTAATTGGTAAACAACATGCACAGTTTTGCAAGTTGATCTGCCTTTGATATTGTAGGATTTACTAATGGTGGAACTGGAGTAGGTGGTGGTCGGTTGGTGCACGGAGAAGGATTTACACTATGACAATCCCAATGGCAGGAACTCTGGAGTGTGGGTAATGGTTTGGGAATGTCATATAGTCTGACTAGGATGGTACGGAGATTAGGAGGGTGTTAGAAGGTGACACTGGTTGGTGCGAGAAAGATATAAGTGAGAGATGATCCCATTTCAGGGCTCAACTTGAAAAAGCTGTAGCTGTGGCCTCATAAAGTAATACCCGATATTTGAGGCTGACTGCTGAATAAATCCACTGCTCCCAAAGTACATTTTCCACAAGGTCCATGACGATAAGATGTGACATATTAGGGCTTGTATTGACATTTTTAGGCAGTTGTTTTTTCCTCACTCTATTTGCGAGTGGATTAGTACAGGAAATTATTAGTATGGTAAAAGTTACCCTCTGTCATGCTCTGTGCAGTGATTTGAGCAGTGTGTATGTAGATGTAGGAAGTATAGAAGCAGTTGAGGCCCGGGTGGACCTGGGCACGAAGAGGGGTCCGTCGTCACTCTTTTGTAATTGAGAACTGCATTAACGAGAGGGAGAGAGTATTAAATTGCCCCGGAGATTTGTTTGTGAATAAAATCTGTGAGGTAGCTGTAGTTGAGGACAGTCTGAGAGAGACTGTCAGTGTCAGTGTATGTGTTGAGGGATTCTGTGGTGTTGTTGTGGTCTTCAGTCTTGAGACTGGTTTGATGCAGCTCTCCATGCTACTCTGTCCTGTGCAAGCTTCTTCATCTCCCAGTACCTACTGCAGCCTACATCCTTCTGAATCTGCTTAGTATATTCATCTCTTGGTCTCCCTCTACGATTTTTACCCTCCACACTGTTCTCCAGTACTAAATTGGTGATCCCTCGATGTTTGAGAACATGTCCTACCAACCGATCCCTTCTTCTACTCAAGTTGTGCCACAAGCTCCTCATCTCCCCAATTCTATTCGATACCTCCTCATTAGTTATGTGATCTACCCATCTAATCTTCAGCATTCTTCTGTAGCACCACATTTAGAAAGCTTCTATTCTCTTCTTGTCTAAACTATTTATCATCCATCTTTCACTTCCATACATGGCTACACTCCATACAAATACTTTAAGAAATGACTTCCTGACATTTAAATCTATACTCGATGTTAACAAATTTTTCTTCTTCAGAATCGCTTTCCTTGCCATTGCCAGTCTACATTTTATATCCTCTCTACTTCGACCATCATCAGTTATTTTGCTCCCCAAATAGCAAAACTCCTATACTACTTTAAGTGTCTCATTTCCTAATCTAATTCCCTCAGCATCACCCGACTTAATTCGACTACATTCCATTATCCTCGTTTAGCTTTTGTTGGTGTTCATCTTATACCCTCCTTTCAAGACACTGCTCATTCCGCTCACCTGCTCTTCCAAGTCCCTTTCTGTCTCTGACAGAATTACAATGTCATCAGCGAACCTCAAAGTTTTTATTTCTTCTCCTTGGATTTTAATACCTACTCTAAACCTTTCTTTTGTTTCCTTTATTGCTTGCTCAATATACAGATTGAATAACATCGGGGATAGGCTACAACCCTGTCTCACTCCCTTCCCAACCACTGCTTACCTTTCATACCCCTTGACTCTTATAACTGCCATATGCTTTCTGTACAAAATGTAAATAGCCTTTTGCTCCCTGTATTTTACCCCTGCCACCTTCAGAATTTGAAAGAAAGTATTCCAATCAACATTGTCAAAAGTTTCTCTAAGTCTGCAAATGCTAGAAACGTACGAGTAGGTTGGCATTTCCTTAATCTTTCGTCTAAGATAAGTTGTTGTTGTTGTGGTCTTCAGTCCTGAGACTGGTTTGATGCAGCTCTCCATGCTACTCTATCCTGTGCAAGCTTTTTCATCTCCCAGTACCTACTGCAACCTACATCCTTCTGAATCTGCTTAGTGTATTCATCTCTTGGTCTCCCTCTACGATTTTTACCCTCCACGCTGCCCTCCAATACTAAATTGGTGATCCCTTGATGCCTCAGAACGTGTCCTACCAACCGATCCCTTCTTCTGGTCAAGTTGTGCCACAAACTTCTTTTCTCCCCAATCCTATTCAATACTTCCTCATTAGTTATGTGATCTACCCATCTAATCTTCAGCATTCTTCTGTAGCACCACATTTCGAAAGCTTCTATTCTCTTCTTGTCCATACTATTTATCGTCCATGTTTCACTTACATACATGGCTACACTCCATACGAATACTTTCAGAAATGACTTCCTGACACTTAAATCAATACTGGATGTTAACAAATTTCTCTTCTTCAGAAACGCTTTCCTTGCCATTGCCAGCCTACATTTTATATCCTCTCTACTTCGACCATCATCAGTTATTTTGCTCCCCAAATAGCAAAACTCCTTTACTACTTTAAGTGCCTCATTTCCTAATCTAATTCCCTCAGCATCACCCAACTTAATTAGACTACAATCCATTATCCTAGTTTTGCTTTTGTTGATGTTCATCTTATATCCTCCTTTCAAGACACTGTCCATTCCATTCAACTGCTCTTCCAAGTCCTTTGCTGTCTCTGACAGAATTACAATGTCATCGGCGAACCTCAAAGCTTTTATTTCTTCTCCATGAATTTTAATACCTACTCCTCATTTTTCTTTTGTTTCCTTTACTGCTTGCTCAATATACAGATTGAACAACATCGGAGAGAGGCTACAACCCTGTCTTACTCCCTTCCCAACCACTGCTTCCCTTTCATGTCCCTCGACTCTTATAACTGCCATCTGGTTTCTGTACAAATTGTAAATAGCCTTTCGCTCCCTGTATTTTACCCCTGCCACCTTTAGAATTTGAAAGAGAGTATTCCAGACAACACTGTCAAAAGCTTTCTCTAAGTCTACAAATGCTAGAAACGTATGTTTGCCTTTCCTTAATCTTTCTTCTAAGATAAGTCGTAAGGTCAGTATTGCCTCACGTGTTCCAGTGTTTCTACGGAATCCAAACTGATCTTCCCCGAGGTTGGCTTCTACTAGTTTTTCCATTCGTCTGTAAAGAATTCGTGTTAGTATTTTGCAGCTGTGACTTATTAAGCTGATAGTTCGGTAATTTTCACATCTGTCAACACCTGCTTTCTTTGGGATTGGAATTATTATATTCTTTAAGATAAGTTGTAGGGTCAGTATTGCCTCACGTGTTCAAACATTTCTACAGAATCCAATTTTGTGGTGGAGCAGATATTTTTGCTGCAGATGTGAGTGTTTATCAGAGATGAGAGTATTGTCATGAGTGCCCCAGGGAAGTGTAATCAGACTGCTGTTGTTTTCTATATAGTCGTACATAAATGATTTGGCGGACAGGAGGAGCATCAATCTGCTGTTGTCTGCTGATGATGCTGCAGTGTATAGTAAAGTGTAAAAGCTGAATGACTGCATGAAGATTCAAGATGACTTAGACGAAATTTCTATTTGGTGTGATGAATGGCAGTTAGCTCTAAATGTGGAAAAATGTAAGTTAATGAGGATGAGTAGGAAGAACAAACCTGTGATGTTCAGATACAGTATTACTAGTGACCTGCTTGATACACTCCAGTCAGTTAAATATCTGGTCATAATGTTGCAAAGCAATATGAAATGGAATGAGCATATAAGGTTTGTGGTAGGGAAGGCGAATGGTCAACTTCAGTTTATTGGGAAAATTTTAGGAAAGAGTGATTCACCTGTGAAGGAAATCACATACAGGATGCTGGTGTGACCTATTCTTGAGTACTATTCAAGTGTTTGGGACCTGTACCAGATCAGATTGAAGGAAGACATTGAAGAAATTCAGAGATGGTCTTCTGGATATGTTACTGGTAGGTTGGAACAACACGTAAGTGCTACGGTGATGCTTTGGGAACTCAAATGGGAATCCCTGGAGGGAAGGCAGCATTCTTTTCGAGAAATACTATTGCGAAAATTTAGAGAACTTGCATTTGAGACTGAGTACTGAATGGTTCTACTGTCAGCAACATACATTGCGTGTAAGGACCAAAGAGATAAGATATGAGAAATTAGGGCTCATACAAAGGCGTACAGACAGTCGTTTTTCCCTTGCTCTATTTGTGAGTGAAACAGGAAACAAAATGATTAGCAGTGGTACAGTGTACCCTCCACCACGCACCATACGGTGGCTTGTGGAGTATCTCTCTAGATGTAGATGCAGATGCCTGGGTTGTAGGGAAGGGAGCATTTGATGTAGACAGGGTGGCAGCTTTCATAAAGTGTAGGTATTGTTGGTTTTGATATGGACTGAGGTTTGGGTGTGAGTTTCAGTGAGGCAGAAGTCAGCATGAAAGGAATTTGCTTTGGGTCTGAAAAAAGACCAGGTGAATTTGATTTGGGAAAATTAGTTAAGTTTTTGCAGGAAGAGGAGAAGAAATTGTTCTTCACCACGAGTCCAGACCACAAAGATGTTGTCAGTGAATCTGTATCAAACCAGGGTGGGGTGGGGTGGGGGGGGGGAGCTTATAGGTCTTGGGGAAGGCCTCTTTCATGCACCCATGAAAAGGTTGTCATAGGAATGGGATGCCCTGGTCCCCATGGCTTTGCCTCTGATTTGTTTGCAGGTCTGGTCCTCAAATGTGAAGTAGTTATGGGTAGGGCCAGAGCCGGCTTGTGTGACAATAAAGGAAGTTTTAGAAAGACTTTCAGGCAACTGTTGGAAGAGGTGGCATTCTAGGACAGAGAGACCATGTGTATGTGGGTATTAGTGTAAAGCAAAGCTGTGTTGGTGGTACATAACAAGGATAGCACCCTGTGGGAGAGCATTGGAAATAAATTGGACACATTCCAGGTGGTGATTGGTGTAGGAGTTGGACACAACTATTGAGGTATTTGAGCAATTGGCTACACAGATTCTTAAGATGGTGAGAGGTTTTGTTCAATTTTATGGCTGGCTTCAAGGAGAACCACACTGAGTGTGTTAGCACATTAAGGGGCTGAAAGGTAGGATTTTCAAGAGAGAATGCATCTGTTGGGAATGGCAGTTTGGGAGGCAGTTTATTTGTCAAGGGCAAGGTGGGTAAGGAGTACAGATTTTTCAGTCTGGAATTTAAGGAGGGAATGGTAGAATAAAGGGTCACATCCAAAGATGGGTCTTGGCCTTTTGGAACAGAAACAAAGGTTAAGCATGTTGGGAATGTGCGTCTCGCGGGGAACATGCAAGGGGTAAGTGCCTGCAGGTGCACTATTCTCTGTGCCCTCGGTGGCTCAGATGGATAGAGCATCTGCCATGTAAGTAGGAGATCCCGGGTTCGAGTCCCAGTTGGGGCACACATTTTCAACATGTCCCCAATGAAATATATCAAAGCCTGGTTACAGCTAGGGTGTACATTTAATTATCATTTCATTCTAGCAAAGCTGCATGGTCATCTATGGTAACTGTTCTTTTGGGAACAGATACTAACGTCATATATAGTTAAAAAATATGGCTTCCCGACCATCGACCTTCTTGTGTGAATGCACACACTATGCCTGAACTTGTAAGGGACTTGGTAGATTAATCTGCCACGAGTAATGAGAATGATGGGCAAACATCTATTAGGCGCACTACGAATGTAGTGGTGTGGACATGTTGGGAATCTGCATCTCACAGGGAGCATGCAAGGGATAAGTGCCTGCAGGTGCACTATTCTCTGTGCCCTCGGTGGCTCAGATGGATAGGGCGTCTGCCATGTAAGGAGGAGGTCCCGGGGTTGAGACCCAGTCAAGGCACACATTTTCAACATGTCCCCAATGAAGTATGTCAGTGCCTGGTTGCAGCTATGGTTTCCATTTAATTATCACTTGATTGTGGAATTAATCAGGCCATAAAAAGGAGTAATTTTGCTGTAGTGTTTCTAGAACAGTTTTGACATCTTGTGCTGAGTTTGATAGCATTATCTTTATGAACAATCAGTAAATCACACAGAGCATATTTCCTGATGGACTTCAATATGCTGTCACACCAATCTAGAAACTGGACAAATACAGAAAATCACTTTTAATTACAGAACTATATCACTCCTTCCAGGCTTTTCAAAAATGATTGAGAAAGTGGCATGTGATAGAATACGGACTCAATTAACTGAAGAGAACTTGTTAACCGCCTCCCAGTTTGGCATTTATAAAGGATTATCCACACACAAAGCAATACAAGGCCTCCGAAACAAAGTCTTAGCTAGTGGAGCTAAACAAGAAAAAAATCTTATTGTCATATTCTGTGACCCAACCAAACCCTTTGATTGTGTGGAACACAAAGTTATACTTTGCAAAATAAAGCATTACAGCATTAATGGTGTCTCTCTTGCATGGATGGGACCTTACCTCCATGACAGGAACAGACTGTACCTCAGGCTTGAAAATAACTTCAGAATGGAGGAACATAGCACATGGAGTGCCACAATGATTGGTACTAGGCCTGCTCTTGTTTCTAACCTACAGACACTGATCAGCCAAACCATTATGACCACCTGCTGAATGGCTGATTGGTACCACATCTGCACACACGTCACCTGGGGTGATGAGCTCTGATGCCAGTTCTACATCTACATCCATTCTCCGCAAGCCACCTGACGGTGTGTGGCGGAGGGTACCCTGAGTACCTCTATCGGTTCTCCCTTCTATTCCAGTCTCATATTGTTCGTGGAAAGAAGGATTGTCGGTATGCTTCTGTGTGGGCTCTAATCTCTCTGATTTTATCCTCATGGTCTCTTCGTGAGATATACGTAGGAGGGAGCAATATACTGCTTGACACTTCGGTGAAGGTATGTTCTCGAAACTTTAACAAAAGCCCGTACCGAACTACTGAGCATCTCTCCTGCAGAGTCTTCCACTGGAGTTTATCTATCATCTCCGTAATGCTTTCGCGATTATTAAATGATCCTGTAATGAAGCGCGCTGCTCTCCGTTGGATCTTCTCTATCTCTTCTATCAATCCTATCTGGTACGGATCCCACACTGTTGAGCAGTATTCAAGCAGTGGGCGAACAAGCGTACTGTAACCTACTTCCTTTGTTTTCGGATTGCATTTCCTTAGGATTCTTCCAATGAATCTCAATCTGGCATCCGCTTTACCGACGATCAACTTTATATGATCATTCCATTTTAAATCACTCCTAATGCCTACTCCCAGATAATTTATGGAATTAACTGCTTCCAGTTGCTGACCTGCTATTTTGTAGTTAAATGATAAGGGAACTATCTTTCTATGTATTCGCAGCACATTACACTTGTCTACTTGAGACTCAATTGCCACTCCCTGCACCATGCGTCTATTTGCTGCAGATCTTCCTGCATTTCAGTACAATTTTCCATTGTTACAACCTCTCGATACACCACAGCATCATCTGCAAAAAGCCTCAGTGAACTTCCGATGTCATCCACAAGGTCATTTATGTATATTGTGAATAGCAACGGTCCTACGACACTCCCCTGCGGCACACCTGAAATCGCTCTTGCTTCGGAAGACTTCTCTCCATTGAGAATGACATGCTGCGTTCTGTTATCTAGGAACTCTTGAATCCAATCACACAATTGGTCTGACAGTCCATATGCTCTTACTTTGTTCATTAAACGACTGTGGGGAACTGTATCGAACACCTTGCGGAAGTCAAGAAACACGGCATCTACCTGTGAACCCGTGTCTATGGCTCTCTGAGTCTCGTGGACGAATAGCGCGAGCTGGGTTTCACACGACCCTCTTTTTGGAAACCCATGCTGATTCCTACAGAGCAGATTTCTAGTCTCCAGAAAAGTCTGTTTCAGTCACATCCCAGATGGGTTTGATCGGGTTCACATCTCGAGGGTTGGGGGGCCAGCACATCAATTGGGACTCGCCACTGTATTCCTTGAAACACTCGATCACACTCTTTTCATTGTGAAATGGTGCATTATCTTGCTGAAAAATGCCACTGCCATCAGGAAACATGAACATCATGAACTATGTGGTCTGCAACGAGTGTACAATACTCCTTGGCCCTCATGGTGCCTTCCACAAGCTCCGCTGGACCCATGGATGTTTACATGAAAGTTCCCCAGAGCACAATGTAGTTGCCACCAGATTGTATCCATCCTGAAGTATGGGTGTCAAGGAGCTGTTCCCTGAAAGACTGGGATTCATCACTCTGTGCAATGCTCTTCCACTACCCCAACGTCCAGTGCTGATGGTCACGAGTCCATTTCAGTCGTAGTTACCGACATTATAATGTTAACATTGGCACTTGCCAGGGTCGTCAGCATCAGAGGCCCTTCGTTAGGAGTGTTCCGTCTTCTGTGTGTTCAGACACACTTGTACTCTACTCAGATTAACGTCCGATGGCACAGGTTGCTACCTGTCCTGTTTTACGAGTCTACTCAGCCTACAATGTCCAACATCTGTAATGAGGGGTGGCCACCCAACCCTCTGACATCTGGACTTGGTTCCACCTCGGTTTCGCCACATGTTGAAGACACTAATCACAGCACTCCTTGAACACCTGACAAGTTGTGCTGTTTCCGAAATGCTCGTGCCAAGCCTCCGGGCGGTTACAGTCTGCCCTCGCCCAATCTCAAATAGATCACGTACCTTCCACATTGTACACACAGACGGCATGCTCACCGATACAACATATACCGTGCATTTGTCGGACTACGTTATTCCTTGGCGGGTGACACTGCTATCGCCTGGACGGATTTATATTTATAGTAGGTCGATAATTTAGTTCTGTATCATTTTTTTATGGTACAATCTACATCGCACAAAATATTGTTCAACCTTTTAGTAAGGATTCGAAGCTTTCTTAATAAGCCAATAGTCCAAAATACTTTGAGCTGCTTTCATGCTATGCCTCCAACCCATGTTAACTAAGTGACAGACTTCTTTTAGTCAATAACGATTTACCGTTGTAACTTACATGAAAGCCATGGCCGGTATGCAAGGAATTATCTAACATGATTACGTCTTTCAAGTTCACCTATATTAGTTTTCTGTGCACTTCATTCATCTCACTGTTCACTTTTTTCTATGAATTTATTTTCGCATGACCGAGTGGACAGACAAACAGAAAAAGTGGATTGCTGGTGACACCGCGATCGACGCAACTTGAACTAAACATTTCGCCTTCTGAAAATGATGTTTCTACTGCAAGCAATTCTGGCACAGAAGAATTACTTTGACGCTCCTGATCAAACAGTCGCGCATCGGACATAACTCATGAGTGTTTAGAGCACACAGTGACCAGTGTTGAATTAATTCTCTGCACTGCAATCTGCAAACCACTGTGAACGTGTGACATGCATGACTCACTCTATACACACAGCAAGTTACACTGACATGCGTAACCGAAACAGATTTTCGGGAGTCTAGCAATGACTGATGCAGCAAATGGGCGATCGAAAGAATTTGAAAATGCAGTCTCGATATAAAAAAATTCTCACTTCCATGTCCGTGAGAGAGTGATTTTCGATGAACTAAAATGAAGATACAACAGGTTCACGTAATTTAAACGCCTTTAGAAATAGAATTAATGTTTGAAACAACTTAAAAAAAGAAATTTGTGATATTGAGGAGGGTGTAGTGATACTTTCGCGATTTTGATCTGCCTTCAGCTGTTGGGTAAGCAACGATTCGGTTTTTGTCGCCAAAGCTACGTACTACGTTGGTAGCTTTGGTCTCTGTTCATTTGTTTTAGAGTTATTCCGTAAATCCGTAATAGTATGTGGAGCGATATGTTTGTTGTTGGTTACAAACAAAAACAAAATAATAATAGCGTGGTAACGGGATTACTGTGTTCAGTCATGCACGATTTGAATTCAAAAAACGTTACCGAAGATCTGCAGTTTTTGTACATTTTAATACATGGCTGTAAGTGGTTGTACATCACTAGTGTACCACTTTTGCTGTTAATCAAGGCCTGTGAACAAATAGTACAGTAACTTGAAGAATGAGCATGTAATGCGATGCAGGTATTTATCATCCTTGTTATTCGTTTATTTTTGAAACTATGTTAGGTACGTCACGTTACATTGAAAAATGCATAAGCGTTGGCAGACAGACAGATGCTTTCAGTTTTGCCGTAGTTTAAGCTCAAAATATACATTTGAACTTCATCTCACTCATACCACTACTCTAACGCTTTTTGTACATTTTAATACATGGCTGTAAGTGGTTGTACATCACTAGTGTACCACTTTTGCTGTTAATCAAGGCCTGTGAACAAATAGTACAGTAACTTGAAGAATGAGCATGTAATGCGATGCAGGTATTTATCATCCTTGTTATTCGTTTATTTTTGAAACTATGTTAGGTACGTCACGTTACATTGAAAAATGCATAAGCGTTGGCAGACAGACAGATGCTTTCAGTTTTGCCGTAGTTTAAGCTCAAAATATACATTTGAACTTCATCTCACTCATACCACTACTCTAACGCTTCTTCCACTGCCTTAATTTTGTACCCAGCGTAGATAATACTAGATCAGACAAATTTGATTAAGTTTTGGACCTTGATGTCTCAGTTGTGTCAGATTTTTTGAACATCTGACCATACCCAGGTAGTTAACAAACACCGCGAATTCCAACAGCGTTTCCCTATGCTAGACTTTTTTCTTCGAAATCGTGAGAAACTGCGTGATTTTCCAAACCTTTTGAGAAATATTTCTGCATTTAGCTCTTTAACTATTGAAGCTAGATAGTTAACTCTTGTCAGTTGAAAGCACCTGAACTATGCGTTAATTACTGTGAGATTAAATTTTACTTTCAAAAATTGAAGAAAAAATCCATTTGAAAATCTCAAAAACACACTTTTTATTTTTCTAAGAAAAATATATTGCTGCCGTATTTCTGTTTGCCATTGATAAAATTTGAAGGTGAGGAGAGGATGAGTAGAAAGGGGAATTGATTTTTAAATGTACAAGTCTACTGCACTACATTGATTTTTCTTAAGTTACAAGGGATCATCAATAATGAAGAGTGGAAGTTTTGGTGTAGCTTCTATTCTAATTTTAGATGAAAGTTACGCTGTTATGTTATTGGAGAGATTTTTTGGAAATTTGTGGTAAGATCTTATGAGACCAAACAGCTGAGGTCATGGGTCCCTAATGTTATTAAGGGGCAATCAGTTTTCTTATGATACAAGATGACTCAAAAGTTCTCATAACCTATAATTTTGCTGAAAATTACTCATTTGTGCTTTGATGTATGAAATTCAGTCTTACCGGTGGACCGTCTGCCAATCCACAATGCATCCTTCGGTTGCATACTGTAATGAGGATAATACTGAACTCGGATACATGTATTACACATAGACATTTTAGAATGCGTAAAATGCAACACAGTGATATTTAATGTTTTCCATTCAACAGCCTATCTTAAAATGGCAGCATTCACAAGACTTCAACAATAATGAAGCAGCATTCACTGTCTTCTCATAACAAATTGTAAAAGTGCTTATGGCATATTTATGGGCCAGTGACAACAGACTTTCTGCTAATGCGGTGTTAATTTGAAAATGAAATTATGACACACAAACAGCTGTGCAATAATAGCTCAAGAAACCATTGTCGGAATCTGTTTTGAACAAAGGAATACCGTCAGAGCCAAGCGATTCAGAAATCATCCCAGGGACTTCCCTCTCTCATTCCAATGTGTTAATTTTAGGTTGCACTTAAGCCATATGCTGTGAATGATAAATCAGGTGCACTGACCATAGACCATTCCTAAACAGAAGACTTCTACAGAAAATGTGTCATTGAACCTCGATAGATTGCATCTGCTTGAACCGAGAGTAGCTTAACATTTTTCAAAGTTGATGGTATGTTGCTTGCCAACATTCAAAGAAATTAAAAGTTAGTGTTCTGTGCCCAAAAGGATCAACAGCTTCATTGTTTTTTCCTCATCTATATTTTGAAATATCTTACACATCTTAACTGGTTGTATTCTAGGGTAAGCTGAGCCCAGTATGGCCAGTGGGAGAGTCTGTACTTTGATTTTTGATAAAATATCATAATAACCACTTTGTTTGTTCTTGTTTACAATTTGTTGTAAAATCCAAACGAAAGGCATCTTGGCATCTTACAAATGAGACTTCAGGTAACATAGCTCAAGTGACTGCTTTGTATAATCTTATTTTATTCATTTTTATTCTGTTGTGGGAGAAACGGATTGCTTAAACCTTTCCAAACAAAATGCAAATGATGTTCATTAAAGTCATTGTTAGCCTCTGTTTCTACCGTGGGTAACTTTTATTACTTAAATATATCATCATATTCATACTATATATAGGATTGATAAAGATGTAGTTCAGTTCTTAGTAAGACTAATACCATAGCTTTGCTTCTGGAGGAAAGTTGTTGGTTGGTCGATTTGGGAGAGGGGACCAAACAGTGAGGTTATCAGTCCTGAAGAAAAGTCATCATTTCACGGCTTGTTACTTAAACAACTTAAAATGTACATAATAGATTGGTCTTAACATTGTATCTCAAATACCCTTGCTTTCTTTATCTTGAAATTTAACCCATTGTATGTAAACAAAAGGACTGTTTTTCACACTTACCAAACTTTAAAAAAAAATAAAAAATTGAGCATCACTTTAGATTTCTAATCAAAGCTCAAACCTAGACATTTACATTATTTATGTTGATGGTGATTGACAACTGTTTGAAATTAATTCGCTAAATAGGAATAACTTGGTGCCATTGTATTAGGTACAGATGTTGTACCTTCTGGTGTTATATGAAAATATGTGCCGGACTGGGACTCGAACCCGGATTTCCCGCTTATCGCAAGGAGTCCTCTTACCATTAGGCTATCTGTTCATACCTTCTGGACCGATCCAAACACTGCGTTGCTATACTGTAGTCTTACTTTCATCACTGAATGCCTGCAGCTTAATTCTGTATGCCTGCATTACTGGGAATAAGACTGTATAGAATAGAGACCTATTCATTATAATCTAGGGCCTGCACCAATATAGAGTATTACATTAATAATGATTAACAGCCGCTTGAATTCAGATCAAAATAAATTAACTGAATGTGAATTACTTGGTGTCAGCTATTTTAGGTACTAATGTTTTACCTGTTGGTGACATTTGAAAATTTGCACTGGACTGGTACTCGAACCCAGATACCTTGCTTATCGTGAGCGGTTGCCTTAGAATGAAGCTATCTGTGCACACCTCTTGGATCGACACAAACTTCTATATGTTACGTTGTCTTCATCCCGACACCATAGGTGCTGGTCGGTCTGGGAGGCAAGTACAGACAGCCTAATCCTGAGGCGAGCACATGTGATAAGTGGGAAAACTGGGTTCGAGTCTCCGTCCGGCACAAATTATCACGTGACCATCTGGTAGGACATCCGTATTGTAACAACTGATGTCAAGTTACTTGGATTCGGTGAATTTATTTCGATCTAAGTCATTTATGTTAACATCAGTTTCAGATTTCTAGCAACAGTAGTTTTGAAGTTTCATGGCAATCTCAAAAAATGATTCTCTTGTTAATTGAAAAACAAATAACCTGTGCTTCAACAGAATATTAAATTTATTAGGCCTACTTTTTGTTTACTCTGTGGGTATATACTGTAATTAAAAAATATTAAATACCTGACATTTTGATGTCAAAATCTTTTGGGGATTTGATATAAACTAGCCCACAGGTACCAGAAGCACAGGTGATAATTTCCACATTATCCATATTGGTATCATATATCACGTTTAATAATGATGACGATAAGATATGTAATAATAGTCCTAAACCTCGATAGTACTAAGAAGAGGATTTGACATTTTGTATTAAATAGTCACAAGGGGACAAGATCACAATAAAGTAATGGACAGCACTAGATCTGCTGTTCCAAAAAGCTGACAAAACAGAATGGGGAAAAATAGCGCTGTATTGCACCACATGATCAAATAGTGTTCACTCAGTGACAAACCCCATTGCAGTGTCCTTGCTAATCAGTGAAATAACATTTTCACCTGTCAGCCCCAAACACACACACACACACACACACACACACACACACACACACATTGATTACATTTTGTGTAATGTAGAATGGAGTATATGGGAAGCGGTCTGTTATTTTCAGTAATCACAAAGTTTTTCATGCTCAAATTGTAAACATTCTTAGTGTGCTATCCACATTTTTAGTGTCTCCCAACTTATCTTCAACCACGTTGTTGCCATTTGACCTGAATTATATCCCTAGCCGTATTGCTTAGCAATCTCCCACCACAATCAAGATTTCAGGTGAGAAAGAGTGCCTTAGTGTTGGCAGTAATAACACGCATTTAGAGGAGTGCATAAACATTTTCAGGAAGCTGTTTCTAGGAGTTCTATGTGACACGGTGGGGGTGGGACTAGTGAATACAAAAGGGGGGGGACCCCAAAATCACTGGAATTTCTTTGTAGAAAGCATTTACTTTATTGTTTTTCAAACACAACCATGACCTTCTCCTAAGTACACTCCATTAGCATTAATGCACTTGTCCAAATGTTTATTCCAGTGTGGGCAATACCTTCTAAATTCGTCCTCTTTGTGAAGTGCTAATACCTTCGTGACACTGCGTCTTACATCTTTGATATCGGCAGAAAACTTTCCTTTCAAGTCTCTTTTTATCCTCAGGAACAGGAAGAAGTCAGAGGGTGGTAAATCTGGCGAAGAAGGCACGGGGTCAAGGTAGTCATCTTTGTTGAGGACAAAAACTGATGAACACTGAGAGCTGTGTGTGTGTGTTAGTGTTGACAAGATGCAGGGACCAATTGCTGGAATCCCATAAAGTTGGACGTTTTCACTCCAAACTCCTGTGCAGACTTTTCATAACTTCCATATAGAATTGGTGTTTACTGTATGGTCTTGAGGGACAAATTGTGAGTGTGCAATCAGTTTGATGTAAAAAAAAAAAAAAATTGACAGTGTCTTCACGTTCGATTTCACTTGCTGAGCTTTTTCTGGACAATGTGGGCCAGTTAACTTCCATAGAATTGACTATTGCGTACTATCTGGATCATACCGATAGCACTGTGATGATTTTGTTGAAAAAGTTTAGATCATCTTTGAATGTATCCTTCAGTTTGTGACAGGCTCAAACGTGATGATTCTTTTGATCTGTGGTGATAATTTTCAGCACAAACTTTGCTGCCTCTTTACACCTCCCCAAATCAACAGTCAAAATGCACTGAATTGAGCTCCAGGACAACCCTGGCATGTCGTCAAATTGGTCAGTTGCCTGCATAGATCTTTGTTAATCACATCACGCATTTTGCTGACATTGTCCTTGCTTCGAGCAGTCGAAGGGTGATTGGAATGAGGCAGATCTTCAGTGGCCATTTCTCTGATTTTGAACTGAGAAAATTGTTTGTACACTTGAGTTTTACTGAGAGCATTTTGTTTGTGCTATGTTTTAATCATCACATCTGTTTCCGTTACTTGTCAAGAACATAGCAGAAACAGCTATGATGATGCAAACAGCTCACAAACAACACGCTCTCCATAAGACTCAAGTGGTTATGTAAATTTTGAAAATAAAATGAAAATGATAGTAATGATGAGGAAAATAATAAGAAATGATAATAGCAAGAAAAAAATGCATATGTTTACCTTATATAACAGGAACGTGTGCCTTTTAATAAGCAGACATAATTAACATGAAAGTTTAACTAAAAGGAATTGAAGAAAATATGTTTAAGGTCAAAACTGATTATTTTCCTTGACTTCAGTAAGTGTGGTAAAACTGTAATAAACCTGATCATAAACTATTTGTACTGACATTGTTTCACTACTTCTGTGGACTACACTGCAAAGAGAACCAATTAGCTGTTAGCATGTCTTGCTTAATCATTAATCTTTTAGTTAAACCAGGTTAAGCAATTAATGTAACTACATGAAGTAAGTTAAATTAACCTCCCCTGAAAATCCATACCAATTAATATTACTGCCACCCAGAATAAAACAGTATAAACCCAGTTTTGTCACGTAATATACAAAACCCATTTTAACTTATACAACATAAGAACTTCGTATGTAATTTGTTGTTGGAGAGACCTAATCATTTATTCACATAATAACCTTAATCTGCACTTGTTAAGGCACCAACATCAGTAAATTATAACTTACCTCTCATAGAAGACTTAGAGGATGTTCCTTTTCTTCAAGCATTTTGATTACTGTTAGCATTACCATTTCTGGAGGACTCTCCCTTCTGGGCAATTCCAGCCAAAAACTAGCCAGTGTCTGTAGCAGGGGGAAAAAAGGAAAAGAATTGTGTCTCTGCAGAGAAAAAAGGGTTTAATTACTATTAGATACGTCGGTAAGTCAATTGTTATCCACAATTTAGTTATATTTTTGTTTATTTTGGTAGTACTGTCATTTTACGTTGATGACGCATACTTTGTTCATTGGCTGCTCCGCTGTCTATTTGCACCAAAGAAGAGCAACGTTCAGTGATACATTTTTTGTGGTCAGAAGGCGTATCGGGCCGAAATTCATCGAAGACTTTCAGTACAGTACGGGAATAGTGTTTTGCCACAATGGAGTGTCTAGGAATGGATTGAAAAAATTCTGAAATGGTCGCACAAGTGTTACACACGATGAAGGAGTCGAACAACCGTTTACCGCCACAAATGAAGAAACCACTGAGCATTCATGTGAAATGATTCTCTTAGATAGACGATTAACTATTGATGAAGTAGCACATCGTCTGCAAATTAGTCACAGTTCTGCCTATGTAATCATCCACAACAGACTTGCGTTTCATAAAGTTTGTGCAAGATGGGTCCCAAATTAACTCACACAGTTGCATAAATGAATGCGGTTGGACACCTGCAGAAAATATTTGGATTGCTATTGTAATGAAGGGAACAACTTCTTAGACAAGATCATTATTGGTGACGAAACATGGATCCATCATTACAAGCTGGAAAGTAAACAGCAGAGTATGGAATGGAAACAACCAAATTCGCCATGCAAGAAAAAGTTCAAGAGACAACCGTCCGCAGGAAAACTGATGCTTACTGTTTTTTCTACGCACAAGGCCCAATACTGGAACATTATGGGGAAAGGGGCACAACAATAAACAATGTATGTTATAGAGAGATGTTTACTACCAGGCTAAAGCCTGCAGTTCGAAGCAAATGCCCAAATGCTGAGGATTGCTGTCAAAAGGTGTTGTGTTGTTGCACGACAAAACCCTTCTGAATATTGCTGCCCACACTGCTGAAACGCCCCAGAAACTCAAATTTGAAGTACTGGATCATCCTCCATATAATACTGATCTTGCCTGTTCTGACTATCACTTGTTTGATCCAATCTAACAGGCATTAAAGGGCCGTCGATTGCCTTGGATGAAGCAGTGAAAGAAGCGGTGCATTCCCGGTTCACAGCTCAACTGAGAACCTTCTTTTATGAGGGAATCAGGAGGCTTATACAACGATGGACCAAGTTTGTTGAAACGCAAGGAGGCTATGTCGAAAAATGATGTTCTTGTTAAGTTTCCTGTTTGATTACAATAAAATTTTATAACTACTTTGTGTATAATAATTGACTTAACCTTGTAGGTTCTTCCTTGTAGCAAGGGGAGAAAGATTTCGCGCCACGTTAATCTACACCATGTAGGTGCTCACCCCCCTCCCTCTTTTTTTAATGAAAAGAAGGAAGAAGAAACATTACTTGACCTCAATACTAATGTTAAGATTCGTCATGAATTTTTACATCATTTGGTTCATCATAATAGACCCTAACAAATGGTACCTCCTAATCAGGGCACAAAGTCCTTAAGCCACCATCCAGTCACACTTATACAGGGTGTAAATGATAGAAGCTGCCATAATTATACAGCAGGTACATGTCATTGTGCTTGACAAAAAAAAATCTATTGAGATATCACTGTATCACATTCTTTATTTTTGTATTCCTAAAAGGCAGATATTTGTGGGTTTGATAGTTGATGCACTTCTGTTTACATTGTCATCTGACGGCGTACAGCGTTTCTTGTCTATTAAAGACATTGACACAGTGGTCAGAGAAAGTTAATGGATGAAGCAGAGCAATGTAAGCATTGGACGTGTACAAGAATGCTGCGTGGTGTCTAGGTATTAAAATACTACCGAAACAAGCAGTTTAAACAGTCACTGGCTGGTTGACAACATATAATCTATTTTAAATAATCAATGAACTAAGTACAACCAGATGTTTTCTCTGTTGCAACATTACCATAAAGGAGGTCATGGTAGTAAAGAAAAGCTACATGAAATAAAATGTGTTTCCCGTAGTACAAAATGAATCAATTATAATTTGTTGTGCATTAATTACAATCAACTGTTTTCTCTTTTTACAATAAAACTGCAATGAAAATTAAATTCAGGTTGTTTCCCTTTGCTACAATAGTACTGTAATGAAACCCACATTACTTTGTTTAGTGTTACACCAGTGTTCAAAATGCCCGCCATTCATTTCAACACGTGCTTCATGACGGCGAACCCAGTCTTGTCGCACTCATTCACGCGTGTGCTCATTTGCCTTCACGGTATTGGCAGCATCGAAAATCCTCAGTGTAAGTTCATCCACACTAATTACTTTCTGGACATAAGTAATTCCCTTCATAGGGCCTGAAAAGTAAAAAAAATCCAGTGAATTTAAATCAGGACTGCATGCTGGCCATCAATATGCACAAAAACATCCTATCCATTGTCCTAGAAATCGTCCATTCAAAACCTCCATACTGTGTGACCAGTGTGGGGTGGAGCACCACCATGGAGGAACCATGTGTTGTGACGTATGGCTAATGGAACATTTTCCAATGAAGTTGTTAGCAATGTCTCCTCTAGATAGTTTCGGTAATTGTTAGGAATCCATCATGCAGGTAAAACGTAAGGGCCAATAATGAAATCATCGACTATACCTGCCCGTACATTTACAGAAAAGTGGTACTGAAAATGTGTTGCTACTACTTGGCATGGATTGTGTTCATTCTTCGTGTGCACGTTATGAAAATTAGTTATTCTGTCGTGAGTCAAACACTGTTCAATCTGTGATGAGTATTTTGTTTACCATGCGATCTGTTGTTGTCTACCTGTTTCCGATTCACTCTCGCTATATCTTTATGCGCAGGGGCAGGGGTGATCCTAGAAGTCAGTCAAGGGGGGTTTTGGGGGAATGGAATATCGCTTAACTAAACGAGAGTTGGGGTCCTCCACCGACAAATTGTTAAAATTTGGTGTTGCTTAAAGTAGTTTTTGGTAACATGTCTACAGAATGTGTGTGCTCGTGAAAATAATACGATTTGTCCCAGATGTCCGGCAATTTCGAAGTTTTTTGTGTGGGGTCAGCAGTTTGTGTTGGTAGGCATACGCAGCATAGGCCTATTTAGCTTCCTTGGTTATTGTAAGTGGTATTCGTACATTAATAATCATCCAGTGTATATTATTAAATAATAAGATGCCCTTTTTAAGTTAAATGCTATTTATTGGTTTAGATAGTAAGCTGTTTGCTGCTCTTATTCATTTGTTGAAATGTGTTTGAAATACATTGTTACCTGCATTGCTATATTATCATAAAAGTGGTTGAATCTGTTGAAGTTATGTAGTTGCTGATTTCTGAAGTCATTTTATCCAGTGTAACATGATACTCCATTGGGGGGTGGGGGGGTTGGGGCTATAGCCCCATAGCTAACCCCTTGCCACCGCCCCTGCGCAGCACTAAATAATGCGAACCGATCGCTTACATAAGCGTACCTGTGTTGGAGGATGTGTGGGACAGGCGCCCTTAGTTTTTGATTCTCTTTAATGGATTCTTCCAGTCTACTACGCATAATGTTTCCACAAGTCACATCTAATCTGTGTGCGCTGTCCAGCGTCAACTTTTCCAAAAACATTGTCCCGAGTCGAACTCTTTTTTCCTGGAACATTTGTAGGAAATGGACAAACATTTTACTAGATGTTTTAAATCATTTGGTTGTGATTTACTAACATGATCTTTTTTTGGCAGCTTATACCAATTACATCTTGTATGTCGGTTCGTATATGCCTAAAATACTTCTCCTTAACTTTCTGCCAGTTACTCATCTTGTTCCCATTGTGATAATCTAACTACTTCTCATTTTATAGCAGACTCTTACAGTTAATGAGACAAATGTATTATCATCTATGAAACTTCCAAAATAAATATAATCTTAAATCATTACAGTGCCAGATGTTTTATCTGCCAAGTGCCTGAACCTAGTCTGAAGAGCCAGTAGTTACTCAGATACCCTGAATTTTGAAACTACGTGTTGGTCAGTTGATAAGACTGTCAGGTTTTCCATGATAATAGCTTACCCTTGCTCTTTGTAGGAAGGTGCTTCCACAAACAGTGATGTTATTTTATTCCTTATTTGTCTTCCACATGCACACTACTGGCCATTAAAATTGCTACACCAAGAAGAAATGAAGATGATAAGTGGGTATTCATTGGACAAATATATTATACTAGAACTGTCATGTGATTACATTTTCATGCAATTTGGGTGCATAGATCCTGAGAAATCAGTACCCAGAACAACCACCTCTGGCCGTAATAACGGCCTTTATACACCTGGGCATTGAGTCAAACAGAGCTTGGATGGCTTGTACAAGTACAGCTGCCTGTGCAGCTTCAACACGATACCACAATTCATTAAGAGTAGTGACTGGCGCATTGTGACGAGCCAGTTGCTCGGCCAACATTGACCAGAAGTTTTCAGTTGGTGAGAGATCTGGAGAATGTGCTGGCCAGGGCAGCAGTCGAACATTTTCTGTATCCAGAAAGGCCCGTACAGGACATGCAACATGTGGTCGTGCATTATTCCTGCTGAAATGTAGCGTTTCGCAGGGATCGAATGAAGGGTAGAGCCACGGGTCGTGAAACATCTGAAATGTAACGTCCACTGTTCAAAGTGCTGTCAGTGTGAACAAGAGGTGACAGAGACTTGTAACCAATGGCACCCTATACCATCACGCCGGGTGATACGCCAGTATGGCGATGACGAATACACGCTTCCAATGTGCGTTCACTGCGATGTCGCCAAACACGGATGCGACCATCATGATGCTGTAAACAGAACCTGGATGCATCCGAAAAAATGACATTTTGCCATTCGTGCACCCAGGTTCGTCATTGAGTACATCGCAGATGGTCCTGCTTGTGATGCAGCATCAAGGGTAACCAGAGCCGTGGTCTCCGAGCTGATAGTCCATGCTGCTGCGTCGAACTGTTTGTGCAGATGGTTGTTGTCATGCAAACATCACCATCTGTTGACTCGGGGATCAAGATGTGGCTGCACGATCCGCTACAGCCATGCGGATAAGATGCCTGTCATGTCGACTGCTAGTGATACGAGGCCGTTGGGATCCAGCACGGCGTTCCGTATTACCCTCCTGAACCAACCAATTCCATATTCTGCTAACAGTCATTGGATCTCGACCAACACGAGCAGCAGTGTCGCGATACGATAAACCGCAATCGCGATAGGCTACAATCCGACCTTTATCAAAGTCGGAAACGTGATGGTACGCATTTCTCCTCCTTACACAAGGCATCACGACAATGTTTTACCAGGCAACGCCGGTCAACTGCTGTTTGTGTATGAGAAATCGGTTGGCAACTTCCCTCATGTCAGCACGTCGTAGGTGTCGCCACCGTCGTCAACCTTATGTGAATGCTCTGAATAGCTAATCATTTGCGTATCACAGCATCTTCTTCCGGTCGATTAACTTTTGCCCCTATAGCACGTCATCTTCGTGATGTAGCAATTTTAATGACCAGTAGTGTAATAAAATAATCTTCAGTCTTGATAAATTTGCTACATGATCAAAGTCCAAACAGAAAAGGGTAATAAATTCCTGTAGTAATTTCTTGATGCAAATACTTAGCCTCCTCATGTTAAGTTTCAGTACAGTTCAGATATCTAACTCCAAGGCATGAGATGACAAAAATATAGTAAATTTTGATTACAAATATGTGTAGCAAGTTGTTAGTAATTATTTTCTATTTTAACTGTCAAACCAAATTTCTTCCATTCCAGATTCATGTTACACTCCAGGACTGCCATGTGAGAGAGTCTGCTGTATGTAAAATCCATTAAAATTTGGTTACTCTTAAAGTATTTTCCTTTTCACTACATTCTTTACTATTATTTATCATTATTATTTACTCCTTCATACTGGGAAATAGTTATCGACAGAATTAGATAACAGAGTACCTTGTTATATGCTACCTCTGTATATACATCAGAGCAATTTTTAGTACTCACTGTCAGCTTTTCTGTACAAGTTTTTACAGAAGCATTTTTGCATGTAGCTTTCATTGACAGTGTTAGATATCTCTTACTCTGAGGTGCTCCTTAAGACATCCATGTAAAGTTGGAAGCTCTGTCGTGTACTTGGTGTGACATAAAGGCATTTTCTGACAAATTTCTAATGCCACACATCGCCCAAGGAATATCTCAAATAAACAATAATACAACACAAACAAAATATGCGTACTAGTATGTAACAATACATGCAAAATGTGGGCCTATGTGCCTTACATTATTAATAAACTGCACAATTCCTCATTTTTAGAGTTCCGTATCTCAGCTGATAAAAATGGAACCCATACAGGATCACTATGTTATCCGTCCGTCTGTCTGCCTACCCGTGCGGCCATTTTTATTTTATTTATTTACGCGTCAAGTTCTGTAAAACCAAATTGAGGAGCAAATCTCCAAGGTCCTGGAATGTGTCAGTACATGACATTACAACATAAAAGTAATAACAGATAAAAATAAAATGTGTATGAGCCTGAAAAATGTCAAGCCATAAGTTTCAGTAAACCCAGTCAGCAATATAACGTAAGAATCAGCTTGATTTTTAAGGAACTCCTCAACAGAATAGGAGGAGTGACCCATGAGGAAACTCTTTAGTTTATATTTGAAAGTGCATGGGTTACTGCTAGATTTTTGAATTCTAGTGGTAACTTCTTGAAAATGGTTGCAGCAGTATACTGCACACCTTTCTGCACAAGAGTTAAGGGAGTCCAATCCAAATGCGGGATTGATTTCTGCCGAGTATTAACTGAGTGAAAGCTGCTTGTTCTTGGAAATAAGCTAATATTATTAACAAGAAATGACAGTAAGGAATATATATATTGAGGCCAATGTCGAAATACCCAGACCTGTGAACAGGGGTCTACAAGAGGTTCGTTAACTTACGCGACTTATTGCTCGAACCACCTGTTACTGGGCCAAAACTATCCTTTTAGAATGGGAATAGTTACCCAAAAAACATAATACCATATGACATAAGTGAATGAAAATAAGCAGAGTAGACTAATTTTCATGTCGGGCGATCACTCAGTTCAGATTGCATTCGAATCGTAAAAATGGCAGCATTAAGTCTTAGAACAAGATCCTGAGTGTGTGCTTTCTACGACAGTTTACTATCTATCTGAACACCTACAAATCTGAACTGTTCAGTTTCACTAATCTTTTGCCCATTCTGTGAAATTAAAATGTCAGGTTTTGTGGAATTGTGTTAGAAACTGTTAAAACTGAGTCTTACTGTGATTTAGCGTTAGTTTATTTTCTACAGGCCATGAACTTATGTCGTGAACTGCACTATTTGAAACCGAGCCAATGTTGCGCGCAACATCCTTTACTACCAAGCTAGTGTTATCAGGAACAGACATATTTTAGAGTTACCCGTAATTATTTATTTATTTACATAGTTTATGCCCACATTGGAGCACTAAAATCAAACATAATACAACAGTCTACAATGATTAAATTTAGGTCTTAGCAGTCAGCAATTTCTTCGTTTTCCAAAACTTCTTCATTCGCAGTGATCTGGCTGCTCGTTCTTCTGCAGATATGAAATATTTCCTCCATTCTGATGGTTAGAATCTCAGCCGTGTGTATTTGTTCTCCAGAAGCAGTTTCTCTTCACTTTGTTGAATTTGGTGTGTGGTGATGTTCAGTTCATCCAGATCACTTTGTACTTCTTTAAACCAGATGTTTTTGGTTTCACTGTTCCAGAAGTAGTCAAAAAGTTGCTTCAGGATTCTAGTATTTGGAAGGTGAGATATGTGGCTGAAAAATGCAATCCTTGTTTTCTGCATTTTATCAAAAATGGATTCACTTTGTTTGTACACTACTGAATTTGGCAAAAGTCTCCTCTGCCCATTAACTTGATGTTTCTTACTGATAATTGTTAGGAGTATTCTTATCTCAACTTTCTGCAATTTGTCAGTTGGTGCTTGAGTATTTAGTCGGAATAGTGTTTCACTTGCATATGTTGCTTCCAGTTTAACGATGGAGGAGTAATGTCGAAATTTAGCATTTATTGAGAGAGATTGTTTTTAGTAGGTGGCCACATTGTTCTTTGCGCTCACAGAAGTTCTAATGTTCTACTATCTACTGATGCTCTTTCATTAACATTCCAGGTAATAATGTCACCAAGATATTTAAACTTTATTTTAATTATTTGATCATTATGGAGTATGATACGGGATGTGTCAAGCGAGAAAGCTGGGCATCATTTCTGTTTTCCCAAACGAAATTTGCAATCCGATCTTTGCCGCTAGTCGTTCTATTTGTTCTGTCTGAACCTTTGCTTCATTAATATTGTTTGCTAACAGCGCCAAATCATCTGCAAATGCAAGGCAGTTAAGCCGAATCTTTCATCCAGTCTTAACAGGTGGTGGGCGTATCTTGTTCCATTTGCACATGATTTTGTCCAGCACCCAATAGAACAATAATAGAGACAATCCATTGCCTTGTCATAGGCCAGTATGGATCTCAAAAGGTTTAGAGAATTCATTTCTGAACCTTACTCTAGCTTTAGTATATTGAAGGGTGACTGCAACGAGGTTGACACGTTTCTGACGTAATCCAAATTCTTTAAGAATTGACAGTAGAGATTCACGATGGATACTATTGTAGGCCTTTTTAAAATTGACAAACGTGATCACTAGTTTCTTGTCCCTGACCCTTCGATGTTTCATTATCCATATGAGACTAATAATTTGATCGGGACAGCTTCGTCCTGGACAAAAGCCTCCTTGATATTCGCCTAGTTCACCATCAAGCTGTTCATGAATTCTGAAATACAGAACCTTGGAAGAAATTTTATAAGTAATATCCAGTCGGGATATACCTCTATAATTATTTGGATCCAATCTATCTCCTTTTTTGTGTAGTGGATGGGTTATCGCAACATTCCATTCCTCTGGCAACTTTTCAGTATTCCAAATGTCAGTAAGATGTTTAAGTTCAGGATAATTTGTACATTTGCATATTTCTAAAGTTCTGCCACTAGTTGGTTCTCACCTGCTGCTTTATAATTCCGAAGTGAGTTAATCGCTGCTTGTACTTCATCTGGAAGTGGTGGTATAAGTCTTTCTAAGTGTGTTTTGTTTCTTGGATAGGGGTCAGATTCAGAATGATGTTCAGGTTCCACACTATTTAGTAACTATTTGAAATATTTAGCCAATATCATTGAATTGTCATAATTGTTGTGTGCTGCCTTTCCGTTTGTATCCTTCATCATAAGAGTAGGTGGAGTGTATTTCGACTGGTACCGTTTGAATGTCTGTTAGTAATGTCTGGTTTTGTGGTGATTGAAAGCATCCTCCATAGATTTTTACCGATTCCTTATGAAATTGCCTTTTGACCCAACTGATTTCTTTGGCAGTTGATCATCTAGCATTTATTAATTCCTCCCTGGAGCTTTCAGTTCTCTTTTGTCGGTAATTTAACCAGGTCTTACGTTTACATTGAATCACTACATCACATTCCTCATTCCACCAAGCATGTTTCTCGCGTTTCCATACAAGAGCTACTTCTTCAGCTAAGGCTTTTAATCAATTGACAGTGGCTTCTAGATTGTCACTTAAAGGTATTCTTGATCTCTCTTAATATATTTGATTATTAATATTATAAGTAGGATCATATGTTCTCTTTGTATCTAACTTTTGAGGCTTGCATTTTCTTTTAGGTTTCAGTTAGATTTTAATTTTAGAAATGTGGTGGTCTGAATAAACATCAACGCCACGCAGCACTTAAAATAGACTTACTTATGGTATTTCTGATCCATGGCCACATCTATCTGGAACTCTACTAGCTTGATGTTAGGACATTTCCATGTCATTTACTTATGTGATCTTCTCTTAAACCTTGTTGTCTTCAACACCAATCCATTTGTAGAATGAAATTCAATTAACCATTCCGCATTCCTGTTAATAAGTTTGTGAACTGGCCATCGCCCCACCACACCTCGAAATTTCTTCTCTCGTCTTGTCTTCGCATTACAGTCTCCAAGCAGAATTTTAATGTTAGTTTCTAGTATGGTCCTTACTAGTTGATCAAGTTCATCCCAGAATTTTTCTGTTCCATCCTTGTCAGTTCTATTTTTAACATTAGTTGGAGCATGAATATTTATCAGTGTGTATCTTTTGTTTTCCACATTAATTGTCAACAATGCCATTCTTGAGGAATTGGACGAAAGATCGTCAGTGGAATCAAATATTCTATTGTGTACCAAGAAACCCATGCCAAATTGGGGAAGATTTTCTATTATCCTTTCTCCTGGTGGTCCCTTATAAATTCGATATCCCCCTGATTCGATAGTGTCCCGGTGAACTCTTGAAGGGCTGTGATAACTATGTTCTGTTGATCTAAGACATCTGTTAAATGTTTCAATTTACCAACTTTCCTTAAAGAATTAATTTTAGCATCTTCTTATGTGGAATATGTTGCTTGTTGTTCATTCAGTGCATCGCTAGGTGCTCAGACTCGCCTTTGTACTCTACGTGACACCCCACCGTATCCGAATGGTGTCTTCGCCTGGATAATCTCTACGTGACTGTCCAAACAGGTGGATTCTTTTAATAGAAGACTCCTCATATTTGTTTGATTATCTGATCAATGATTAAGTGTCTGACCAAGGTCAGGGTTTACGATTCCAGTTACCCGTAATACTAGAGGGCATATCATTTATATAAATAAGGAACACGAGTGGCCCCAACATTGATCCATCTGTTGAGACTCCTTTTTTCCAGGAATGGGTACAGGTATAAAGTGTACCAAGTTGGAATTTTTTGTCAGCTACTATGGTTCCTTGGCAGTGTAAAATATTTAAGCTTCTCCAAGTCAGTGCAGTATGGCCACTTATTTCACATATTTGACACCCACAAACCCACTCGTCAAATCCTATAGCGTGCTTTACATTGACTTACAATAGTAAAATTTGGCAAGAAGCACGGTTTCACAGTACGAATCTCAGTTGAATAATGGCTTTTTCAGTCTTCATTTTAAAATAGCCTTCACCTCCCAACAATGTGAGAAGTCTCCAGAAAGCCCCATATCTAACTACAGTCGGGAATAAATCCGAGATTCATCAGTGGGACTGGATTGTGTACATAGCATACACTTACGACACCACCTCCAGCTGGTTCATACCAACTTGTGTCAAAAATATACACAAAGACAAAAATGGTGAACAGTTTAGAGTCAGAAAGGAAATAGTTGCACAAAAATACCACACTCAGTTTCCATGAAAGCAGTTGGAATTTATGGATCTGCTATGTGATATAAGGCATGCGCATATGCAGTGTATGTGTGTTCGCAAAATGACTGGACAGAATTCACACCCACACTCAGAAATACACCTCCTATTGTTGTAGTCTTTCCAGGACTGGAAGGTAACTGTTGATGGTGAATACTTTGAAACACCAGCTCCACCCCAGACAGCACTAGCCTCCTCCTGCAAACCCTACAAATGCTATCGGTCGACTCCTCGATTTCAAGAATTCCAAACTGCTTTCACCCGATCGACTTAAGCAACAGAATTCAGGCATTTCCATTGCCTGTTATTGACACCCACTAACAACACGTACTGCTCAGTAATTGGTGGGAAGTATATCGAAGAGACATTGATAAGAATATTTTCTCTATTGAGTTTTAATTAGAGTGTGATGGTGAAGTTGTTTCGTCCTATACAAGGACAGTTTTAGAGTCATTCGAAGATAGTTTGACCACTGCACGGACCCTCATATGGAAGATACAACAACAGATACACTACTGCTAATTAATTTCAGTACACCCAATAAATGACATCTAGATTCTGTAGATAAGGTCTAATACCGTGGGTACGGTTGACGAAGCAAAGGAATAGTACAACAGTTGTACAGATGTCATGATTTTTGTTTGTGGTCATAGAGATACAACAGTATACAACAAACAGTGTTGTATACATAAATATTATGTACCTATCTGATATGTTTGTTTACCTATTTGGCGACAGACGCCGCATTTAGTGGACCTGCATTTTCCCTGTAGTGATGTGATGTCCGCAGCGAATGACAAGCGTTGCTAAGATACATAACGTGTGGTTCCTGCATTTCAGTTCCTTCGTGACATTGAAGCAGAAGGGTGTGGTCTTTGCTTCGGAGACTTGGAGGTGGAGGTAAAAATCTGCGAATGACCAGCGCTATGTCCCCAAATACAGTTGCGGTTCACATCAGGAAGACGTCCAGGGCCCCAAAGGAACGAGCCCATACTATAAAAGTTAAAAAGGAGCTTAAAGAGCTAAAATCGACAGCAGGGAACAATACATCTTATTCCCAACCCTTTTCAGTCGAAGAGTTAAATATGGCCCTGAACGATATAAAACCAAGAAAGGCCCCAGGGTTTGATGGGATTCACCCAGAATTTCTGCTCCACTGTGGTAAATTTGCAAGATTATGGCTTGCGTGATTCTTCTCTAACGTGTTGCAAACTGGACAAATTCCGCACACTCTCAAAAAGGCTAAAATTGTTGCCATATTAAAACCGGGCAAACTGAGTGACCAACCTCAGAGCTACCGCCCAATCGCCTTACTCAGCATGATCTATAAATTACTGGAGAGACTTATGTACAACAGAATGAGCGATGTCATCCTGGAGGCTGTACCGGTAGAACAGGCGGGCTTCCAGCCGAAAAGAAGCTGCACGGATCGGGTCCTCGCTCTAACAACCTACATCGAGGCGGGCTTCCAAAGACAGCAAAAAACATCAGTGGTATTTGTTGACCTGACGGCGGCGTTCGACACTGTCTGGAGACAGGGCCTGATTTATAAGCTCCTCCGCATCGTGCCATGTCTAAAAACGGCTAACCTTATCAACGAAATGCTCTGCAATAGACAATTCCAGGTTGTCATTGGTAACAACAGAAGTAAATTCATGAAAATAATGGCCTGCCCCAAGACTCAGTACTGGCTCCACTGCTTTTCAGCATGTATATAGCCGATATGCCTAGGACTAGATCCAAAATGTTCGGATATGCGGAAGACTGGGCCTTGGCCACACAACACCGAGTGATGGAGGGAACTGAGATCACACTATCCAGCGATTTGACCACTCTAGGAAAATACTTCCATGACTGGAGGCTCCAACCCAGCCCATCCAAAACAGAGGCCACTTGTTTCCACCTGAATAACAAATTAGCAAACAAAGAGCTCAAGATCTGCTTTGATGGCGGCATCCTTCCATATAATAGAACACCAAAGTATCTGGGCGTGACACTCGATAGAACATTGAGCTATAAACAACACCTTGTAAACACTGCTGAAAAAGTCAGAACTAGAAACAACATTGTCCAAAAGCTTTGTGGCACTAGTTGGGGGTCCACTGCCTCCGTTCTGCGTAGCTCTGCACTAGGACTTGTCTATTCTGCAACAGAGTACTGTTCCCCAATATGGTTAAATAGTGCTCACATCAAGAAGGTGGATGCAGTCTTGAACCAAACGATGAGGGTTATCTCTGGAACGATCAAGTCAACTCCTGTCCAATGGCTGCCTGTATTGAGCCATATCCCGCCGCCACATTTGCGCAGAGAACACGCACTTGTCAGGGAGTGTCGAAAAATCCAAAATAGCCCAGATCTTCCTATCCACACCCTGAGTAATGGAATTGAGCAAAATAGATTGAAATCCAGACACCCCCTCTCGCAAGTGCCAAAGATCTGGTAAAGAACGCTTTTATTCTTGAGGACCGCTGGAGAGAAGAATGGGAGGAAAAGACACCGCCTCAGGTTAACACCTTACTGGGAACATCTAACAGACCTCGGGGCTTTGATTTGCTCCGCAAAATCTGGTCTACCCTTAACAGGATCAGGACGAGCCACGGCTGTTGTGCGGACTCCTTGTACAAATGGAGCATAGTGCCATCACCACAGTGCGACTGCGGCGCTGACAGGCAGACAATTCACCATATCGTGGTAGAATGCCCTCTGAGGGCCTACCCTGGGCCAGCAAGGGACTTCATGGATGCGACTAACAGTGCAATCGATTATATTTCTAACCTAGATATTGTAACTGTTTTGTGTGTTATGTACTTTTAGATTTTTCATACGTGATTTGTACTTGCCATACGCTAAATAAATAATTGAAGTGTGCACACTGATAGTATGACTTCACGAGTGGAGATGTCCGTAGAAAAACTGGCTGGTATTGTAGCACATAGCCAAGCAGGTTTCTCTATCCGCCAAATTGTGAAACAGTGTAGTGTGTCTGTAGGGGGAGTGCAATACACCTTTCACTGCCAGGAGACAATAGGTAGCAATAAGGACATACCATGACCAGGACGAACTCGTAAAACAACCAAAAGTGAGATAAATATATCAGAATTACCAGTAAGAGAAACAGATTCAAAACAGCGCCTCAAATTCATGCTGAATTGGTAGAAGTGAACACGACAACAATATCTGTTGCAATAGTAAAAAGGAGGCTGACTGAAATCGGGTTGAAAGGATATGTCACAGTAAGGAAACCCCTTCTAAGGAGATTTGAATGGGCTAGAAAACACCGTAGTTGGACACTGGAAGAGTGGATGAAGGTGTTACAGATTTTTGGAACCACAAGGATAACATTTGTTCTCCGATTTGTAGGGCAAACGGTAGCCGAGAAGTGTGTTCTACCTACAGTTAAACACGGTGGAGGTTCTATTATGGTTTGGGTATGTTTTGCTGTGGATAGAGTTGGTGACGTAGTGTAAATAGAGGGGTGTATGGATCAGAAGCAGTACCACCACATACTTCAATATCGGGCAATATGAAGTGGATTGCACTTAATAGGGAAGGGGTTCACCTTAAAACAGGTTAATGACTCAAAACATTGGTCAGCATACTGTTGAACTACATTGCATCAAAGGAAGAACAGAAAGTACTGAATGATATGGTATGGCCGTCTCAAAGCCCTGATTGTAATCCCATTGAAATTGTCTGGGATGAAGTGTACAGATATATCATGGAAGTTAATATATCCAGCAAGGAATATCTCTGGAGTATTGTTAAGGATGTGTGGAATCATATAGATCCACAATACCTACAAAAACTGATTGACTGCATGCTTCGACTTTGTGAGACATTCATTAAATCCAAAGGAGGGTACTTTAATGAAAGTAAAATATAATGATTGCGATAGTATTATATATGTGGAAGTTAATATAATAATATTTTGTGAGAAATAATGTTCGATTTGTGTTGTAAATATGAAATAGCAGGGTGTATCGAAAATAATGAGCGGTAGTGTACCTCTGGCATAGAGAAACAAGGGAAACAGCTGAAAACAAGTGTCACCAGGTTGGTTTCAAAGAGTACTCTATGGCATTGGTCCTGTACTTAGCTTGCATTTATCATGAATCTCCTGCCCAACTCAAAGTCCAAAGTGAGTGGAAAAAAGCGTAAGTGGCTCCTGTATGTAAGAAAGGTTGAATAACCGATTCACAAAATTACAGACTAATATCTTTAACATTGATTTGCTACAGAGTTCCTGAATGTATTTTCAATTCAAATGTAATAAATTTCCTGAATACTGAAATGCTTCTGTCCTTCAGTCAGCACAGTTTTAGAAAGCATCACTCATGTGTCATGTGAAACTTGGCTTTTCCTTTTCCCATATGATATCCTTTGAACTGTGAATGAAGGGCAGGATGTAGATTCCATATTCCTAGATTTCTAAAAAAACATTTGACACAGTGCCTCACTACAGACGGTTAACGGAGATACGAGCGTATGGAATAGGTTCTGAAATGTATGAGTGGCCCATAAGTAACAGAACACAGTATGTTGTTCTCGATGGCGAGCGTGTCATCAGGGAAGTGTAATAGGAGCTATGTTATTTTCTGTATACAAAAATGATCTGGCAGATAGGGTGAGCAGCAATCTGCGGCTGTTAGCAGATGATGCTGTAGTGTATGGGATAGTATCATCACTGAGTGACTGTAGGAGGATACAGTATGACTTAGACTATATTTCTAGTTGGTGTGATGAAAGGCAGCTACCTCTAAAAGTAGAAATATATGAGTTAATGTAAATGAGCAAGAAAATGTTTGTAATGTTTGATTATAGCATTAGTAGTGCATTGTCTGTAATGTTTGATTATAGCATTAGTAGTGCATTGCTTGACAGTCATGTTGTTTAAATATCGAGATGTAACATTTCAAAGTGATCTGAAATAGAATGAGCATGTAAGGATTGTAGTAGGAAAGGCAAATGCTTGACTCGAGTTTATAGAGAGAATTTTGGGAAAGTGGTTCATCTGTAAAGGCGACAGCATATAGGACACTAGTGCGACCTGTTCTTGAGTAACCTATTCTAGAGTGCCAGGGATGCGCACAAGGGAGAATTAAATGAATACATTGGAGCAATGCAGATGTGGGCTGCTAGATTTGTTACTAGTAGGTTCGATCAGCCTGCAAGTATTATGGAGATGTTTCGGGAACTCGAACTCAAATGGGAATCCCTGGAGGGAAGGTGACACGCTTTTCGAGGAAGACTGTTGAGAATATTTAGAGGACCGGCATCTGAAGCTGACTGCAGATTGATCCTACTGCCACAAATGTACATTTCATGTAAGGACCACGAAGATAAGAGAAATTAGGACCCTTAAGGAGGCATGTGGGCAGTCATTTTTCCCTCACTCTGCTTGTACATGTAGAAGGGTTATGGATATCTCAGCCCTCTCCCTGGGGAACCGTAGCCCCCGTCGCCAGAATACCAGAAACCTAGTGTAGCAACCACAATGGCGAACACGACAAGGACACGTATGTGGCCAGGAAATGATATGCAACGAGTCTTTTTGCTACTGTGTGTTTCTTAACTATGAAAAGGTTTTTGGAATACTGCTACCAGTCACAAAATTTGTTGACGACTGAAATTATTTAATTAGCAACATACTTTGAGGTTAGGCATCATCATTGAGCTGCAGTGGCAGTAGAAAAATATTTAGCGCAAGGGTGCGTAGATGTTAAAGTTTATGTGTGTAGTCTTGGCAGCTGCTGTGGGCATCCTGCAGGGAAACAGAAGGATAGCTTAATAAGAGGCGATGCCTCTTTGTTGGTCTGCTGTTCACACAGAAAAATTTTAAATAACAACTCACTTTGCTCATCTGAAGTGGCTGTCTTCTTACGATGTGTTCAGCAACCTCCATTTCTATGAACATTTCTATGAATTTGTTAGCCATCGTTGGCAAATTCCCGAAGGTAACTCGAAACACGATATCGCAAAAGAACTTGACTGGAGCAAAGGAACACGGCAGTCAGAACAGACTGTGTTTTGATCTACCTATCAGTATGTCTACCCGTCTGTTGGCAGTCACTTGTGATGCATTCTACATATTATACTGTCACATCACTGATATTGCTCGACAACATATATTACAGAATGGGAGACTGTGACAATTTTATTTTAGAAATGACACTATAAAATTTTATTTTAAAGAATTTCAAAGATGTTGCTGGGACCTAGGTTTGTATATGATCTTAATGTGTATATGTGTTCTATTGAATTGAAGTTGGTCAAGAAATGTGGGTTCTTAAACTCCACTGTTTCATTTACGATCTTGTTTTTCAACTTTTAACGTGGATGACTCATCCGTTTCCTCCGAGATGGCCATTTTCCAGCTCTTTTTGAAATTATGTTGTTGCAACACTGTGGACTGTTTTGTCCATGTGTTTTGCTGTGGCTGACTTCTTAGGTTCATCAAGTCTCAAACGGTCAACAAGTTCTTTAAAATGGGTTTTAAAATTTCTGCCCATTTGATCACTGTAGTATTACAGTAGTTGCAATGACTGCATATAGCTCTGTAAGTTTGTAATTTGCTCAGTTCTTCTGTTGTTTGTGAGATGTCATGAACCAGTTAAGTTGTTGTTGGCAGAAGTGATCCTGATACCTTTGGTTTCGAACAGGTTGGCTGTTTTGTATAAAATGGCTCTGAATTGTGGTATAGTTAAACAGTTGGGTTTTTGTATGTTGGTTGATGGCCCTGTCAGTTTGTTTGCTTTTGTTTTCTGGTATGTGTTGTGATAGCGCACCTAGTTCATATTCATCATAGCCATTGTTTTGTGAAATCTATTTGATTGTGTGTGTTTGTGGGTCATTGTCGCCAGCATGAAGTGGGAATTTCTGTATTCTGTTTAAGAAAGCAGTGAATGCAGATTGTTTTGCATGTGTTGGGGTGTGTGTGTGGTGGGGGGATTGGCAGTGACAGTGACTGTTTGTGTTGGTTTCTGTGCACATTGATGTTCAGGGTCTGCTTTGTATTTGTTATTGTCATGTGAAAGAAGTTTATATTGTTATCTTTCTGGTGTTCTCTCTGTGTGAAATGGCTGTTCTTATGAAAGCTGTTGAATCTACATAACATCATTTCTATTTGCTCTTCAATTTGATTATATGTTACGAATGTGACATCTACATATCTGCTGATTTTGTTACTGTTAAGTCAGGTATATGTACAGTACTGAAGTTGCAACATAAGCAGTAGCAGCATGCACTAATAAGTACCCCATGTGCATACCAAAGGAACCAACTTTACTTCCCCACCAAAGGGGTGACTGAACAACCTAATGAGTAGCAGACAGTTCATCTACGGAGGGGAGTGGTTGTCCACCATTGCAGTTATGTCCTTAAGTGCACATTTTAATTTTAAACAAGTAGCCAATGAAATACAGTCAGTGAATTTTTAAAAAATACATTGTGTGATATATTTAAACAGCTGGAATCAGGGCAATTCTGATCAATGTAAACAAGACTTTTGAAACACTTGATTTATTCACAATATTTCTGATTTCGAGCTCTAACACCTAGACACAGGATTCGTTGACACCAAATATAAAATGAAAGATGAGATCTTATGATATCGAGATGCTGGAACCTGTTCAATATTATAACAAGAACAAATGAAATAGGCCAAATGACTTACAGTCTTTGGATAAACTATATATGTGAATCTAAAAAAAACTTAAGTCGTGCACAAAAGGATGCCATCTACTGATATCTCAGAAACACTGAACGAAACACTGATATGTTTCAGTTTGAACATTAAAACATTAACTTATAAAATTCTTTACTCAACACTCATGTACGAGTACCATTTTGCTGCCTAAACAACATTACCAGATTGGCATCCACTGACAAGAGACCCCAAAACACTTCACATGCTCTCGGCTCAGCAAGTCACCTGAGCAAACTGCCCTAGTCAGAAGTCCACTGTGGTCAACCACATTTGGTTGCAAAAAGTCATTTATGCTTAGCATTTAAATTATAGACTATTGAAAATTATTAATTACAAATATTGAAACATCCTTTCATTTCATGCATAATTGTTATAAAACTCTCTTATTTTTTTATATCATTACATCACTGGAATACACACAGTAGACAAAACTCTTACTTTAATAATGAATTAAAAACAGTTTCAACCGCAATAAAACATTTGTTTACAATGTTTATCAGTTTCGGTTGCAATGTGACCATCTTCAAAAGATTTATACCACGATGCTAGGTAGTGGCAGTGAATGGAGCTGTTGTTATTACTCCATGAATGTCAAAAACTCACTTTGTGGAGTCATAATACCTGTCCCATTCAGCACTGCGCCACCGCCTACCGTCGTCATATAAATGGTCTGAAGATGGTCACAATCTGACTGAAACCGGTAACACTTTTAAATAAATGTTTTATTGTGTTTGAGACAGTTTTTTATCCATTCTTGAAGTACTGTTAGCCAGTCTGATGTTTCTCCATGAGAATTGTTCTCAAAAATTTCTAGAAGTCTTTACTAAGTTTACTCCTACCATTTCCAAACTGTGTTATTCAAATATTTCCAGTTTCTTGGTGGATGACTTGTCTCGGCACTTGAATTTCGAAATCAGTTTCCTCTTCTCTTCTCTTCTCGGAAAATTCTCAGTAAAATTCACGCACATTACACAGGGTCAATGGACAGCAGTGCCACAACTATGATAGCTTTGCTATTTTGTTACACTTACAGAGTCACTTTCTAAAAACAGCTATTGAATTAAATTAAAACTTAGTTTCTGTAGGGAGTTATTCAACTCTTAGAAAATGGCTTTCCATGACTGCTACACGAATTACAGCACTGTGGTGCTGACAATGGGGAGATCGAGTCACTAATTAAATTGTCGAAGACTAAGGATTCCCGTGGATTATAATGGGATGTGTAGCAGAATTTGTAAATGCTGTGGCACATATGTTAGCCCAGTAATTAGCCACATTTGTAATTTTTGCTTTGCGAATGGCCAGTTGTGTGAACTGCTCTATGAGAAAAGGATAATGTAGGGAATTTTAGACCCATTCCTATGCTATCTGTGTTCTCTGAAGTTTTTAAAAAGGACGTGACAAACAGCACTCGCTTTTCAGTGAGCTTTAAGAGCATGGAGGGAACTCACAGGCTGTGAGTTTGTGAATGGGTGTAGAGGCTACTATGACCATCCACAAGGAGGATCGGAAATGGGGGGCTGGGTAAACATCTTTGAAAATTCCAATATTATCAGGGTTGACACAGATTATGGAAATCAGGGAATATCAGGGAATTTCAAACACATGAGGGAAATATGAAAAAAAACACTGGAAATATTTGGATTTTGTCTCAGAAAATGAAATGGTTTGTTTACTGAGGTGTTATGCATCATCGCGGCTGGGTGCAGCCGAGTGTGTGCGCCGCTTCCTTACTTCCCCATTCCCACTGCTTCTTCCCTTCCTACCACTCCCCTCAGCTTGCAGTCAGTGCTGCCACCACTTCTTGCCCCTAGCCTAGCAGCTGCCAAAGAGAGCCAAGGAGGCAAGAGTAGTAGTTTATTTGGATCTGATTCTCAGAAACTGCAGATGCAGTGGCCGGAGACAGAGGTTATGTGTGGCTGAGTTGTGTCTGAGTGGAGAGAGAGAGAGAGAGAGAGAGAGAGTGAGTGAGTGAGTGTGTGTGTGTGTGTGTGTGTGTGCGCGCGCGCTCTCTCATTTTGTGACAAATACTTAGGATGAACATTTAGTTGTGAGAGTGTGATTGTTTTTTCTACATGTCTGTCTGAGCCTCAGCAATCATCTTTATGGTGAGTTACCGTAGTACCTATCCTCATTATTATTGATTCTCAGAGTATTTGAGCAAGTTACCTGTTGCATGGATTGATCACCATGGTCTCATTTCTTCAACTAGCTGTCTGTTGTTCGTGCTGGCTGTGCGCGGGATTTCCGAGGTGGGTCAAAAGTGCAGGCTGCTCCTGTGGGTATCTGTAACGGATCGGGCCTGCCGACCTAAAGCCATTTGGTTCCCACTGAGGTGCAGGCCCTGCCTGTCGGATCTAGTCTCACCGACCTGCCCGCAGGCTGGGTCTGTTTGTGTGTGACGTAATGCAGCAGATTTTCACGGTTTATCCGTGGGCCCAGGACTGTGGTGTTCCCCGGCAGGCCAGAGGCCGTGGGCGATGGACTTCAGGAATTACAACTGTCTCGTCATAAGTATGTTGTACAGTGTGGCATTTTATAGACATTTTACTTGTTATAGTTAATTTTGGCACTTAAAAGTACTGTATATGTTAGAAAGTGTGGAAAATAAGAAGAAAAAGATTATGCCAGTTGGTGGCGGTTTGTGCTTGTATATTTCTCGAAAGAAAAATCCCTGAATACCTGTAAAATAATAGATAGAGCACAGTGGGTAATAACCGACAATAAAGAACATTGTAGAATCGATATTTCATTGGGGGTCCCCTGCAGTGTTGCTTTACACAATTCTTTCCCACCTTATACACTTCTTTCAAAAGGCCAGCTTTCTCCTGAGGTTATTTCTGAAATCAGTGAAGGTATTTTAAATCTGTCTTGCAACTCCAAGGAAATATGCATTTTTATCACAATATGTGTTTTGTTTTATTGAAGTAAAATAATATCAGTGGGCCGAATGAAACACACATACTATTTGGCTTGGTTTCCCCATCTAAAAACAGTTCATTACAAAAGAGTTTGATGTTAGTACTTAAGATTTTTGCTCACATCAGGAAACCCAATCTGATTGCTAGATTTTTAAAATATTTCCTCATTTGCTCTATTGTACCATAGCTGCAAAGACAGATTGTCAACTTACGTCTTAAGGTACCTTTGAGATCTCAAAATTTGTCATGGAAAAGTGCTAAAACTTGTCCGGAAATCAGGGAAATATCTTGGAAATTCGTGGCAACCCTGATTATTGTCTTTTAGTATTTGGGGCTGATGTATTGCACTTTTAGTTACAGTTATGGAGAATGTTCTAGAAGTGTTGAAATGTAGAAGCTTATCTCTATCTTTCTTTTTTTGTGTTGTGGTATTTTCTGAGAAATTGTTCATCTTCCTAAACACAAAGAGGCACAGGCAAACCTACATTTATACTGCATCTAGTTGATACAGGGTCTGTGTTAAACAAGAAACTATAATCAAGTGAGGAAGCTGGTTTATTTGAAAAACTATATGGTGTGTCCTCAGATGGAAAACCAGTCCTAAGCAAAGAAGGGAAAGCTGAAAGGTGGAGCAGTATGTATAAGGTCTCTACAAGAGAGGTGAACTTGAAGGCAATATTACAGAAATAGAAAATTACGTAGATCAGATGAGATGGGAGATACCATACTATGAGAAGAATTCGACAGAGCACTGAAAGACCTAATTCGAAACAAAGTCCTGGGAGTAGATGAGATCCAACTACTGGTAGCCTTGGGGGAGCCACACCTGACAAAACTCTATCTGGAGTGCAAGATGTATGCAACAGGCGAAATAACCTCAGACTCCAAGTAGAATGTAACAATTGCAGTTCCAAAGAATGTAGCTACTGACAGGAGTGAAAATTATCAAAATATCATTTAATAAGTAATAGTTGTAAAATACTAACAGGAATTATTTGCAGTAGAATGGGGAAACTGGTAGAAACCAACGTTGGGGAGGATCAGTTTGGATTTCGGAGAAATGTAGGCACACACGAGGCAATACTGACCCTATAACTTATCTTAGAAGATAGGTTAAGGAAAGTCAGACATACATTTATAGTATTTGTAGACTTAGACAGTGTTGACTGGAATATTCCCTTTGAAATTCTGAAGGTAGTGGTGATAAAATACAGGGAGCAAAGGGCTATTTACAACTTATACAGAAAAACAGAGAGCAATTATAAAAGTCAAGAGGTATCAAACGGAAGGAGTAGTTGGGAAGGGAATGGGACAATGTTGTAGCCTACCCTTGATGTTATTTAGTCCGTACATTGAACAAGCAGTAAAGAAAACCATAGAAAAATTGGGAGTAGGAATGAAAGTCCAAGGAGAAGAAGTAAAGACCTTGAACTTTGTCAATGAGATTGCAATTCTGTCAGAAACAGGAAAGTACTTGGAAGAGGAGCTTACGAAATGAGTAGAATATACAATGAACAGCAACAAAAGCAAAACAAGGATAGTGGAATATGATCAAATTAAATCAGGCAATTGTGAGGAAATTAAGTGTAGTCAAATTAAATCAGGTGATGGTGAGAAAATTAGATTAGGAAACAGGACACTGAAAGTAGTAGATAAGTTTTGTTATTTGGGCAGAAAAATGACTGAAGACTGTCATAGTAGAAGGGATATAAAATGTTGGCTGGCAATGGCAAGAAAAGCTTTTCTGAAGAAGATTATGAAAAGGAAAGTTGCTACTCACCACATAGTGGAGATGCTGAGTCACAAATAGGCACAAAAAAAGACTGTCACAAGTAAATAAAGCATATCTAATATATGGTGAGTAGCAACTTTGCTTTTCATAATATTGTTACATCCCATCCTGTATTTTCCATTGTTGAATTTTCTGAAAAAGAGAAATTTGTTGACATCGGATACAGATTTAAGAGTTAGGAAATCTTTTCTGAAAATATTTGCCTCGAGTATAGCCATGTAGGGCAGTGAAAAATGAACTGTTAACAGTTTAGACAAGAATAGAAGTAAGGCAGTGAAAAATGAACTGTTAACAGTTTAGACAAGAATAGAAGTTTTCGAAATGTGGTGCTACACGTGAATGCTTAAGATTAGATGTGAAAATGATGTAACTAATGATGAGGTACAGGACAGAGTTGGGGAGAAAAGAAGTTTGTGGTACAACTTGACTGAAAGGCACAATTTGACTGAAAGAAGGGATCAGTTGAGGGGACTTATTCTGAGACATCAAGGGATCACTAAAGTGTGGTGGGTAACAATCGTAGAGGGAGACCAAGAGAGGAATACAGTAAGCAGGTTCAGAAAGATGTAGGCTGCAGTAGTTAGTATGAGATGAAGAGGCTTGCACAGGATAAAGTAGCATGGAGATGTCCATCAGACCAGTGTCGAGATTGATGACCCTGACAGCAATGTGTTGCTTCTGTAAATTTAAATTTGCCCAAAAATTTATGTATTCTTCTCCCAGAGAGTAAGCTAAAAATATTGTTTATAGTCAAGTTTCATGTTACAGTGCATTGAGCATGTAAAATATGTTGCTTTATAATTGGTAGACAGTACTGGCACTTTTCAAAATTTGTTTAATAGAGGACTTGCATAAATAAATAACTGTGCAGTGTTCCATCATCTTTCGGGCGTGCACTCGGGACAGTGACAATTCTTCTTGCGATATTTCGGCTAGAAACCTCCCAGCCATCTTCAAGGCGAGTCGGAGACTCAGTTCATAGCGTTTTCGCGTTCCTATTTACGCGGAGAGTCACGTGATGCAAAGCTGCTGAGGATTGAAAGCGCATGCGTCAAAGATATCAAAGTCGCCACTACTGCGCTAGTTATAGATAAGATGTATATAGCAAAGATACACATACAAGCGCAGAGTGCAAACAAAATAGTGCTGCTGCGAATCCACAGTGCTTGTAAATAAATAATTAATCTTTAAAAGTGGTAACATCTGTCGGAAGTGAAGAAGCAGAAATTCTTTCCGAACGAAGGTGTGAAATAAGCGGTTTCCAAGCATGCGCTTTCAATCCTCAGCAGCTCTGTATCACGTAACTCTCCGTATAAATAGGCACGCGCAAACACTATGAACTCAGTCTCCTACTCGCCTTGAAGATGGCTGGGAGGTTTCTAGCCGAAATATCGCAAGAAGAATTGTCGCTGTCCCGAGTGCATGCCCGAAAGATGATGGAACATTATGTCCGCCGGGAAAACTTCAAGAATCACATAACTGTGCAGTGGTGAGTAATCAGCTGGCTTGTTATGAGAATGATATGCCTTGCCTTATGTATGCCAGTGCCTTTATCAGAGCAACTAAAATATTCAGTCCTATAAGTTCAGGTTTTTTAGTGTTAAATGAGATGGAAGAAACCTATGCAATATAAGAAGAATATTTCAACAGCTAAATGCTGCCAATTAGACTACTGGGTGTCGTACTTGTCATCAACATCTACACTCTGCATTCCACTGTGAGGTGCATGACAGAGGGCATGTCCCATTGTATCAGTTATTAGGGTTTCTTCCTGTTCCATTCACATAAGTAGCATGGGAGGAATGGCTGTTTGAATGCCTCTGTGCATGCAGTAATTATTCTAATCTTATCCTCACGATCCCTGTGTGAGCAATACATAGCGGGTTGTAGTATATCCCTAGAGTTATCATTTAAAGCTGGTTCTTGAAGCATTCTTAATAGATTTTCTTGGGATAGTTTATGTATATCCTCAAGAGTCTGCCATTTCAGTTCCTTGTGTATCTCTGCGACACACTCCCGTGGATTAAACAAATCTGTGACCATTTGTGCTGCCCTTCTCTGTACACATTCATTATCCCTCGTTAGTCCTTTCTGGTATAGACCCCACACACTTGATCAATATTCTAGAACCAGTTGCACGAGTGATTTGCAAGCAATCTCCTTTGTAGACTGATTAACTTCCCTAAGATCCTGCCATCTGCTTTGCCCGTGACTGAACCTTTGTGACCATTCCATTTCATATCCGTACAAAGTGTTACACCCAGGTATTTGTATGAGCTGACTGATTCACAACAGTGACTCACTGATGTTATAGTCGTAGGATTCTACATTCTTTTCATTTTGTGAAGTGCAAAATTTTACACTTCTCAACCTTTAAAGCAAGTTTCCAATCTTTGCACCTCTTTGAAATCTCGTCAAGATGTCACTGAATATTTATGCAGCTTCTTTCAGACAGTACGCCAACATAGGTACCTGCAGCATCTGCAAAAAGTCTGATGTTACTATTAATATTGCCTACTCACCAAGGGGCAGCAGGGGAACGCACACACACAAGGCTTTGACTTTTGCAAGCTTTCAGAGCCGGTGGCATTACATTGTATTATCAATAATTGATTATTTCCATTGTTATATTAATATTGTCTTAAAGGTCATTAATGCACATCACATATAGCAAGGGTCCCTACAAACTTCCCTGGGGCATACCCGAAGTTACTTTACATCTGACGATGACTCTCCATCCGAGATCATACGCTATGTTCTCCCTACCAAAAAGTCCTCAATCCAGTCTCAAGTTTCACTTTATACACCATATGATCATACTTTTGACAATAACAACAGTCATTCTTATCCACTGTACCCACTGAACACTGTGTATGAGAATTTGTAACTTCATATCTAAATGCCCTTATAATATTGTGTAATGTTGATTTTTTTTAAGAAAGGGGAAAAAAAGAACAACAAAACTGTTTGTAAGATGGCTGTACGAATAAAACCAATTTAAAGAAAAAAAAGAGGAAATAAAGAAAAGAGGACAGATAATTGAGTGACCTTTTTTTTCTGCTTTCAGATACCTGGCCAATGAGATGAAGTTGTACCACTTCCATCAGTCCAGACATTTGTCAAAGAAGTGCAGTTTGTAAGTATTCTGAAACATTGATTGTCGAGTATGCGCTGCAGTAATGTGAATATTGACTGAATTCTGTCATGTTGACACAGTCTGTGTTTCGTGAGGGGGAAAAAGCTTTCATTAGCAAAGATCTCAGAAGTTAGTCTGTATTGTTGACAGTGGGTTTCAACAGTTGGAACTGTCGTTTTCTGGTCTTAAAAAATTTCTGTGATGAAACATGTGCCATTGTGAATTTGTAGCTTATGGATAAAACCCAGCACATAGGTTTTTCAAAAACACAACCATTTATAGTTAAAAAAGCAGCTTGTGCACACGAGCATGTTCACATACATAGCACTCACAGAGGCTCGTTAAGTCTTAAAATGTACAGTATACATTAAACTGTAGTTGCACCATATACTTCGGCTGAGGTGTGGATCCACAATGTGTGGAACATTTCTGCAAACATAAACAGATGTGCATTTTGCTGTGCTTCAAGAATTAACAAGCCTCTGCGAGCACTACTTATGCAAACGTGCTCATATGTACAAGGTGCTTTTTAACTGTAAATGGTTTTATTTTTGGACAATATTATGTATAATATCCTGCATTTTAATCAGTGTGGCATAAGGTACAAGCTCACAGTGGAACATGTTTCATAACAAACTTTTTTTGAAGACCAGAGGATGACAGAACTGTCAAAACCGGTTGTCCACAATAAAGACTAATTTATGGAATATTGGGTATTGAAAGTTTTGCTCATGGAATAAATATTACTTCTGTTCCTTATAGCTATCGCAGAGAAGCTGTATGGATGCAGTTTCATATCATATCTGCTACAGTGAAAGACTGAAGTTGAAACAAGGCTGCTGGATAGACACAGGGTGTAATACCCCAGGCTAACTGGGAAATCTGGGGAGAACACAGGAATCTTTAAGATTTCTGATAATTTTTCATTGTTTTAGTTTCCAGTTAAATTTTTGTAATTTTGACGAGTAAGAACTGATATTCGTAACAAAAATTTTACTTTGGCCCACTACAGCAGGATAATATTGCAGAAAGAAAACATAAATGAGAGAATAACGCTAAAATAAAATTTAGTTGCAAAGAAAGTGCGCTATTTACTACAAAACAAACTGCACACACAAGTGTCTGCCAACAGCAAAATGTGTTGAAGGCTTTAGGATGAAGACTGTGTCATATTTTGTAACAACAAACTGCTTTCAATTAGTATGATGTCACAACAGTTTACTTTTATAACAGGTCATGGGAAAATATTGAGGATGGTGGTTTGAGAAGCGTAATTTACGAAGTAAATTTCCTATTATGCAAGATGACTTACGTCGCATGTGAGAATCTGTGATTAATTTCTTAAATCACAGAGCGTTTGACTGTCACTCAAAACTTAAGACTTTGAGGGACAGCTGTCTAGAAAAATTTTGAATCTAGAAACCAGCCATTTATGCCATTATTTAAATATTTCCAGAATATTAGACCGAGTAACACCTTACAGTGGTTAGCACACTGGTCTCCCATTCGGCAGGACGACAGTTCAGGCCTGCGTCTGGCCATTCTGATTTAGGTTTTCCATAAAAAAAACCTCTCCGAACAGGCCTCGGAAGGCTCAATGGTACCGAACGGCCGCCGTGTCATCCTCAGCCCACAGGCGTCACTGGATACGGATATGGAGGGGCACGTGGTCAGCACACCGCTCTCCCGGCCGTATATCAGTTTACGAGACGGAAGCCACTACTTCTCAATCAAGTATCTCCTCAGTTTGCCTCACAAGGGCTGAGTGCACCTCGCTTGCTCACAGGGCTTGGCAGACCAGATGGTCACCCATCTGAGTACTAGCCAATCCCGAAAGCACTTAACTTCGGTGACCTGACAGGAACCGGTGTTACTACTGCAGCAAGGCCATTGGCTAGGTTTCCCATGATTTCCCTAAATTGCTTCAGGCAGATGCTGAGATGGTTCCTTATAAAAGGGCATGGCCGACTTCCCCATCCTTCACCTATCAGATGGGACTGATGATCTCGCTGTTTGGTCCCTTCCCCATAATCAACCAACCAGCCAACCAACCAACCAATCTGCGTATTTGTGTTTGATATATCTTGAAAGGTAACACACTAAAAAAGGACAAGCTTAGTTTTTCATATCTGTTTTATTTCTGTCATAGATTACGAATTATACAATAACAGTGGCAAAGAGTAAAATTATCCTTCAAAAGTAGTTAGAGGTGAAATCTTGAGCAATTTTCCATGTAATAGGCTTTTCTATGGAAAAGTTGGAGTGCTTGTCAAAGGATCCATCGTATCCTTAAAAAAAAAAAAAAAAAAAAAATGACAAAAAGCTTCCGATGACTGGTATATTGTAGGTGATAGCTTATCTTTTCATGTAGCTATACTGAATGTATATTAATTTAAACCATTAACTTTTCCTATTTGCATATTCGCTCTACTTAACAGTGATGTGGCTATTGGCCGACTACAACACAAGTCCTGTGCTCTGAATATCTGCTGTCATTGGCTGGGGAGTACTGTAACTTGAGCTATGATTGGTTGCAATGGCTCATCGCAATCTCGTTTTCGGTGCTTCGAAAGATACCGTGCTTTAATTGGTGGAATTTGTATTTATACTTTTGTAATTTGAAAATATGTGCTGTACATGATGGCTGCGCATCAAATATTTTATATTTTATATACAAGTTATTTTTTGCTGAAGTATCGGGAAGTTCTACACTTGTATACAATACCTTTACAATTCAAAGGATTTGTCAGTAGTTCGGCAGCGCCAAGGAAAAAGTGTATTGTCACTTAACAAAGGGAAAGTTTATTTTTAACTGGGAAATTTGGGAAAAAATCCGTCCCCCCTCCCCTCCCATTCTCGCCAGCGTATATACCCTGAGACAACATTGGTCCAGTATTACTGATATGTTTGAGAGCGCCAACCATTATATAATTATTGCATGTGCTGTGCAAGATATACGAGACAGACAAACTATCAGTTTAATAACTCATGAAACTTCCTGGCAGATCAAAACTGTGCACTGGACCAGGGCTCAAACCAGAGATCTTTGCCATTCTCAGCGCTTTACCTCTGCCAGTATATCTCCTACCTTCCAAACTTCTCATTCAAAACCTGTGGGACTAACACTTCTGGAAGAAAGGGTGTTGCAGAGACATTGTTTAGCCTGTGGCTCAGGAAGTTTCCTAATGGCATACACTCCGCTACAGAGTGAAAATTTGTTCTGGTTAATAATTCATGATATTGTCACAAATAATTTACAGAAGAATGGAAAAATTGCTAGAAACCGATCCCAGGGAAGGTAAGTGCAGGTTGTGGAGAAATGTAGCGGTATGTGAGGAAAAAATGACCCTGTGATTTATATTAGAAGATTAGTTAAAGAAAGGGAAACCTGGATTTATAGCATTTGCAGATTCGGGGAATGCTTTTGACAATGTTGACTGGAATGTACTCTTAGAAATTCTGTAGATAACAGGGATAAATTATAGTGACCAAACAGGTAACTGCAACTATTACAGAAATCAGACGGCAGTCACAAAGAGTTGAACGACGTGAGAGGGAGATAGTGGTTGGTAATGGAGTGAGGCAGGGTTGTAGCCTATCCTCGATGTGTTTCAATATGCACGTAGAGCATGCAGTAAAGGTAACCAAGGAGGAATTCTTAAATGAAATTAAAGTTCAGGAAGAAGAAATAAAAACTGAGGTTTGCCGAAGACACTGTAATTTCTTCAGAGTCGACAAATTAGTTGGAAGAGCAGTGTGGCGTGGGATGTGTAATGTCTTCAACAGAGGCTGTAAGATGAACACCATCGAAGGTAAAACAAGGTAAGTGGAAGGTAGATGAATCGTGATGTTGAGGAAGTTAGATTAGGAAATGAAATGTGTTTTTCTATCTGTGCAACAAAATGCTGATGATGGTCAGTGAAGGAGAATATAAAATGCAGACTGTTAGTAGCAAGAAAAGTGTTTTGAGAAAAGAGAAATTTGTTAACATCAAACTAAAAGTATAAGTGTTTGGAAGTAATTTCTGAGGATATTTGTCTCGTGTGTAGACCGGTACTGAAATAAAACATGGTTGATAAACAATTCAGACAAGAAGAGAATAGAAACGTTTGAAATGTGGTGCTGTGGAATGATGCTGTAGATCAGGTGGGTAGATAGAATAACTAATCAGATTCGCCAAAAAAGAGTTTTGTGGCTCAGTTTCACTAAAAGAAGGGTATGGTTAATAATACTCATACTGAGCAATCACCAGTTTGGTAACAGGAAAGTAACTGGGGGGGGGGGTTAATAATTGGAGATAATGACCAAGGTTTGGCTACTGCTAGCAGGTTCTAATGGATGTAGGTTGCAGTATCATGCATAGATGAAGAGGCTTGCTCAGCATGGACTAGCATGGAGATTTGCATCAAACCAACCTTTAGACTGAAGGCTACATCATCAACAACAACAAACTTAATATTGAGGAAATTTAGAAACCACACATTATAATAACGGCAGAGTCTTCTTTTTATTTTTGTTTCACCCGACTTTGCGATATGTTAAATTAATCACTTTTTAATGTTTTGTGCCTTTCTGTTAGCAGCTCAGTATTGTTTCATTCTTTTGACCTTGCTTTCCTATCTTCTTCAGAGATGTGGATGTTCGTTAGGATTTGATTTTGGAACCTACCCCCCCCTCTCCTTCCCTCCCTCCCCTCCCATTGTGTTCTTTTCCTCCTCTCTCTTTTTCTCCGATTTATTTTTGAACATAGCTCTTGTGATTTGGAGTTATCTGAAGTCCTTTTCCATTTCAGTAATCCATTTTTTTCCTGCAGAAGTAGTCATAATTTATTCAGTTGATCTATTTTGGTTCAGAATGAAGATGTATCCATAAAAATGAATTCTTTTTGTCCTAATTGTGTCTGAGAGTTTTTCGGTAGTTGGGTAAAGGGTTTCATTTTTGGTGCGGATTAATTGTTGTGAAATCTGGGGTCAAGAAACGTTTCTAATACCTTTGTTTCTTCTACTCCCGTCTTTCAACTAGGCCATGGTTGGTGATGGTGTTTCAGCTGCATACAGGGCTTCTGGTTTGACTACTACACTGTTGCAATGCTTATTTTTGCATTCTGTGAGAGGGACCTTTTGTTGTATGTGTTTTTTGCGAGATAGAAGACAAGATCAACTTTACTTCTAATTTCCATTGCCTTTTTCTCGAGCCCATTCCAGCTGACGGATTCTGCAAGGTATTTGAGTTCTTTGATTATCTCTACTTTTTGTTGTCCCACTTTAAAATGTTGTGGTGGTTTTTTTGTGTTTGTTGTTACATTGGTCTTTTTGAGGGTTTTGAGACCTTGAGACCTGCTTTTTCTGTTCAAAGGTCTGTTCTTTGGCTATTTCCCAGGTCTCAGCTAGTAGGGTTATATCATCTGCAAAGGATAGATAGTTGGCTTTGATGCCTTTTGTTTTGTGCTCCTAGGCAGATTCCACTATCTCTGTGTTCCAGTCTCTCCAACAAGTTTTTCTTGGGAGCACTTAACTAGCAGTGGGGGATTCCATCTCCTTAGCTTATACCAGTTTTTATTTCAAAAGGGTTAGTGTTTTCCCATGAATTTGGCTTTGGAATATGTGGTGATAGGGGTCTCTCTGATTGGATTTATATTTTTTGTTATCTAGGGCTAATTCTTTTAGTATGTATAAGGGATTCCTGGTGTATTAAGTTTCATGATTTTAAAAACTCAATGACAGTCATAACATATCATTTTGCTCTTCATTTTTGGTATGTCATGAAATTTTTGAGGTTTAGTGTTTGTTTTGGGCAGGCTCTTCCTTTCCTGAAGCCAATTTCATATACTTCAAGTTAATTGTCTAACAGGGATTTTGCTCTGTTTAGTAAGACTGTGGAGAGTATTTTGTATGTTATATCTAGGGGGAGATTCCTCCATAGTTGTGATCAGCTTGGGACACTTTCTTATGGAGTGGGTGGACGAGGGCCGTCTTCCATTCATCAGGGGTTTTTCATGTATTCATATTTCTTCAAAAAAGTTGTGGTGAGCGTCTGTGACATTTTTTCCTCAAAGTTCAGCTCGATTTGGTCTCTCTGAGACCTTGTGGTTTTTGAGATTTGAAATGACTGTAATTCCTCAGTGATGGACGGTTCAAAGTTACGGCTGGTTGTCGAGCTCTTCAAGACCACTTTTCTGTGTTCTTCGTAGTTGAGATGGTTTTGGAAATATTGGAAATTGTTTGCACGTATTTCCATTTCTGTCTTCATTTTCCAAGTTCAGTGGGCTGTATTTGGTTATTTTTCGTTTAAAATTTGTATAAAAGTTCCTTGTGTTGTTTTTTTTATTAAGATCATTGACTAATTTGTTTTCCACTTGCAGATAAATGACCAAGTGGATGAAGCAGCCACACTCTCACCGGTCCAGATATTCATCAAAGAAGAGTAAGGTGTAAGTATTCATGAAATACTGACTGTCAGTTACACACTGAAGTAATAAGATAACTCCTAATTGTATTTCATTTACCAGTAGTAGAAAATGCATATACATAAAATTTCTTATATACTATAGTTGAAAGTCAAACTGGAGAATATGCATTATAATAAGCCACAATTGTACTGTGTATACACACACAGATTAGGTAGATATTTCTAAGGGACTCTTTGCAAATGATACAGTTGTGTACAGTGATTTCACATAACTAGAAAATTATTGTTAAATGCTGGAGGACTTGATGATGATGTGCATGTGGTTCAGGGACAGGCAAGTCAAGTACTGTAGATGTGTAAACAGATAAAAAGACTGTCGTTGCTCAGTTACTGGAAAAGGACACAACCAGCAATAGCAGCAGTTTCAGGAGAAATCAGATGGCAGAAAATTCGTGCTGGACTGGAACTCAAACCCGGATCTCTGGGACTCAAACCCAGATCTCCCGGTTTATGTGTTAGGTCGCCATAACCACTTTGGCTATCCGTACAGGAGTCATGACAAGAAACACTTCCATATGTCGTCATCTGTGCGCCACAACCTGCACTCTTGCACTTAATTTATAGGGATTGGAAAAATTTACGTTTCCGCTTCAAAATGCAAAATTACGTTTTAGATGCTATTTTGTAGTAAATTGTATCCAGATGAACTATTTTATCAGAGATAATTTGAAATAGCTTGATTCCTGCATAAAAATATTGAAAATGTAACCAGTTTTTGGTTAATGGTATTGTGCATCTTCTGGTGAAGGCCAATTTGTAAAGGTAATGTGTATAAGAACCTTTCTGCAAAATGAAAGTGTACAAATGCAACGACATATCAGTGCACTAAATGATCTGATGCCAGGCCAGTTGTGGGCGGTTGAATGGTCTATTTAAGATACGTGCTGTGTAATACAATGTAGTACTCAGCTGTGGGACCAAGTATTTTATAACAAAGAAATGTGTACATTTGTTTGTTAAAAAAGCCCAAAATATGGTTTAATGTGGACATTTCTAAAGTGTCAAATTAGGTGGAGTATGTTTTGAGCAGTGGTTGTATCGAATACTGCTAGATATTAGGCCTGCACTGAGTCGTTAACAATAGTCCGCCAACATCAGCGAGCAGTTGAGCTGTAGCTTTCCCCCAAATATTTTGTGTCACGTGTTGCTTATCGTTTTCTGATTTTGAAATAAGTGAAGCTACTAATCCTGATCCGTTACGGATTTCGATTACGAACCTTACAACGTTAGAAGAGATGGGTGATCCCTTTGACAATACTGTTGGCTGTTGCCATGTGAAAGGGAGGCGGGGTTTGTTTCTGCACACCACTCTTCTTCCCTCTGGCAGTCAAAATTCTAGTTTGTTTATGCTTGTTGTCATCTGCCACTGTAGCCTGTAGTGTCTGCACTATGTGCCAAAATTCTTCTCGTAAAGTTAACATAGCGTTATGATATGTTCAGTTCTGCTTCTATGCTAACTGCCTTGTCTGTTCTGTTTGTAGCATTGTAAAGCATGGGTTGCACATGTACGAATGCCCACAAAAGATAGAAATTAATAGTTTGTAGATTTTGTTATCATTGAATTGTGTAGAAAAGAGTGATAATGTCCAGAAACACCTTAAATTAGAGACGCATTCAGCTCACTGTCAGGAACAAGCTGTGGCTTTTCAACAGAACAATCATTTTTAAATTCTTAAATATAGCCAAATGAAGAAAACAAAGGCTAGTTTGGAAGAAAAAGGTTTTGGAAGTTTTTGCAAAAGTAAACATTACTGTCACAAAGTTCCCAATCAGCACCTTTCTGTAGCAGTCAGTTTCAAAGAAATAAGGCTTTGTGTATTTTCACTCACGTGACAACATTTGAGGTAGGTGCATCTAATCATTAAAAGAAATATGAAATCAACAAAAATAGATGCAAATTATGCCAAAAGAGAGAGAGAGAGAGAGAGAGAGAGAGAGAGAAATTTCAGTACGTGGGGTACATATAGAAGTTTGGGCCTGGCCAAGAGTTGTGCACAGATAGCCAAAACAGTTAAGGTGACCGCTTGTGTAAAGCAGGAAACCTAGGTTCGAGTTCCAGTATGGCACAAATTTTAGTTGTTTTCATTCCATTATACAGCTGATGGTTGTCCGTATTTGAAACTCCTAATACGTTTTGTGTATTCCATGTGGGCTGTGGTCAGCACAGTGCTTGTTCTTTTGGGCATGCATGTATGTCCAAAGGAACATTGCATCATACTTTTAACAACACAGGCACTGAAATATCATAAAATGTCTGTGTTTATACAGTGTCTGCATCGTCACAATATAATGCTCTTCAGACACGCATGCCTAAAAGCTGTGGATGAACATTATGAAATAAATCTACTTATTTCATATCTGCATCGATGTCAGCATTTTGTTACACACGAACGTTTGTGCTGGACCGAGACTCGAACTCAAATTTTCCACACGTTACGAACGTTCACCTTAACTGCTTCGGCGATCTGAATGTTCCCCCAGGACTGATCCAGACTTCTATATATCGTGTAGTCACATCCCGTATGCCCACACAATTTGCGATTCTCGTGCAGGGAGAGAAGAGTGTTATATTGTCATTTTAGCCTCTCATTGGTGCATATTTGTAATATGCGAACTTTTTCACAACATTATATTATTGTATATAAATTAGTTGTCAGTTGACAGCTTCCACCAGCAATACACGAATGGGACCTGTGCTGGTTTTGCAGGCTCCAACCCTGTTGGCAGTTCCACTGTGCAAATCATTGTTCTTGCTGGTATTCAAGTAGCAAATGTATTTTAATGCGAAAATGTTGTCTAAATGAAGAAAAAATGTAACCCTGGCCCTAATGACAATTAACAGCACTACGGAGGTCTAGATCGTAGTCAACTTAGAGAATTTTTATGTACTTTTTGTAGGAAGTACAGACATCAGACTTAATACTTGTTACGAGTTAAATGTTGAGAAAATTTCAAAACGATGTCATCCTCGAGCATTATGCACGAGTCTCTATAGACCATATGCTGAAGCTGTGGCGCGATCCCAACCGAGGGATGTTTGGTGAAGACTAGGGACCATATTATACGCATTTGCATGCTGCATATGCATTTGCATATTTCTCTCCTTTTCACCAGTTATTGCATATTTTAATAAAAACTGGTGACGATACATATTTCACTCTGTTTACAATATTTTAAAAATTGAGACGGGTAGTCTCTAGCTCTATCTAGTTTTTATGTCTCACACATTCACCGCACCTAAAACTGCGTGTAATAGCTAACCGAAAGCCCACTGCATGGCGAAATCATTACAGAATAGGAACAGGAAGAGGCGTACAGAGTCAGTGCTCCTGCGCCTGTGGCCCCCCTGTTAATCCCCCCCACTGTCCCGCCGTATGCGTTCGCAACAAATAAATTAAATTACGCGAGCTTTTAGTCGCACATCCGCTGTTTCAGTTTAGCTTTCTGCTTACTCGTACACAGTTGAACGTGTTAATGATGTGCAGTGTATAACGTGTCGTGTGCCATACCACCCGAAAAAAGAATGGTCGTTTCGTGGATAGCTGATCGTCCCGGAACATTTACGTGTGACGGAATTATTTTATGTTTTCAAGTCTGTGAAAGAAAATGTTTTGTGCAAAAAAAAAAAAGTTTCAAGTAGATCAGCATGCCGAGACAAATATTCCTATCACAGGAATGCAGAAGAAAAGGTGATGAAAAAAATTTCTGATAACAGCAAGTTGCAGTAGCAGGGACTTGTCCAGAGGTAACCAAAAAAGTCTGTTTAACATGGATCTGTGCAGAGCATTCATTGCAAGCAATATTCCTCCTCACAATCCTGTAAACTCTATCCTCTAAGGCTTCCTGCAGAAATATTGCTTAAATCAAAATATACCAGATGAATCGACATTGTGTAAAAGTTACATACCGACAATGTGCGTAATGTTCTGGAAGAAATACGCAATGAACTCGAGGGCAACATGATCTGAATTTCAGTTGATGAAACTGTAGACAGTTGTGACCTGTACTTTGCAAATTTAATTGTTGGTGTTTTAAAAGAAGAGCCTTCTTCTTCCTATTTAGTGTTATGCAAAGAACTTGAAAAAGTAAATCATTCTACGATCACTAGATTTGTGATTGAGGGTATTAGAAAAATATATCCAAAATCTTCTGCAGATGCAAGTGTGTTTGTGTTTATTTGAGATGCTGCTCCCTATATGATCAAAGCAGGAAAAGCCCTCGGAGTATTTTATCGTAATTTGATTCGTGTGATGTGCTTTGTTCACTGAGCACATCGCCTTGCTGAATGTAATTAAACTGATTTCACCCACAGAGAAAGTGTTTCTAAAGGCTCCTGCTCACATCAAGACCTACAAAGAAAAACTACCAAATGTGCAATGATTATAAAGAGTCCGCCTCGATTGCAAATAGAAATCGGATGTTCGCCTAGGTTTCGGTGCAGATAACCACGCCTTCTTCGGAACACACTAAAACTACAAACTGCGTAAATAGGCATCGCCCAGCATTAATACAGTTTGTAGTTTTAGTGTGTTCGAAGAAGGCACGGTTATCCGCGGCGAAACCTAGGTCAACATCTGGTTTCTATTTGCAATTGAGGTGGATTCTTAATAATCATTGAATTATTCCAGTCGTAACTCATTGGGGTACGTAGGTTGAAGCTGTGTCATTTTACAATGATAATTTCAAGGCCATTAGAGGGGTAGTAAATGACTTTAATAGTGCAGAGACTTTGGCAGTTTGCCAATCCAAGGAAGCTTTTAATGATTCCAGTATTAAAAAAGACATTGCTGTGATTAGCACTACTTTTCCCATATGCCTGCAAGTATTAAAAAGCTTGAAACTCAAGGTTTGGCATTGAATGAATCTATTCAGTTAATGAATGAAATTATTCTAGTGAGCTGCTCATTTTCGGAGGTATTCCCGAGAAAACTTATAGAAAAGTTTGAAAACATTTTATACAATAACCCAGGCTTTGAACCCTTGTACCATATTGATAGTTTCATTAATGGGATGGGTGAACTTTTACCAGAAACGGTAAGTGCCAACATAGCACCCAAATTCAAATACTGCCCAGTCACCTCAGTTGATGTAGAACGGTCCTTTTCTACTTATAAAAATGTTTTGAGTGATCGAAGACACAATCTTACCGTCAAACTTTTGGAACAGTACTTGTTTGTATGTATTTACAATAGTAGAAAAATGTAAAATAAATTGTAAATGATGCTTTGGTCCAATAGTATTAATTAAAAGTTAATGATGTTAAAAATTTCATGATTGTGTGTTGTTTTTTAAATAAAATATTACTGGGTTTTTGAGTGTGCCCCCCCTGCGTGCAGTATATCTCGAAGTTGGTCCTGTACGTATCGATTGTTTTGTCGTGACTCAACTCACATCACGTCTGTTTGTTACCGACAACAATAGTGAAGAAGGAACAACTCTTGAAATACAGTATGAGTCCCCATTTTGCAAATTTTTAGAAAATAATCCCAGAAAGCCTCCCCCCCCTTCCTAACCTCTACCAGAAATTATTCAGAAAGTGATATCAACATTCTAAATGTACCGATCTTTGGCATGGCTAGCACTCTTCCTCGTAATTGATATGCACAGGTTCGACTTTGAGATGTGATGCACGCAGTAACTCCTATGTTTTTTTATTATTTAATCTTGTAGATTTCTGAACTTTTTGTGCATTTTAAGCATTTTTCATGCATATTTTAAGATTTTTATGATGCATATAATCCAGTGATGACACACCCACAAGAATAGCATTTTAGAGCAGTTTTGAAAAAATTGTAAGCTTTCATCAACCTGAAGGTGGTTTTGAGCAGCACAGTGCTCTACTAGGGACAGTCCTACTCAAGGCCATACACCATTTCCCTCCTCTGACCTTTGAACTCATTCATCTACAGTTTGTCAACTCCAAACTGTGGTGGAACTTGCCGTTTTTCACAATAACAGATCCATCAGGAGGTTAAGGAAGTGATTAACGACAAATAAAAACGTGTAGCTACCTCAGCTCGTACACCACTCTTCACCTGTCTGTCAGCGATGTCGCGAACGACCGACAGTGGAAAGATGGTGTGCTCCAGCAGTCAGTACCTCGCTACCTGCCATGGCGCGAGCATCAGTGTGTGTGTGCAGATAATGGATGTGTGTTACTTAAAGTAGCATGCGGGATTATGATATTACGTGTGTTATCAGTTGCTTGTCTTATTACTGTGCTGACTAATAAAACATTATTATCTCAAAGTGTAGTGTTTGATTAGCTGCAAAGGTGTTACTCATACTGGCATGCTGCCAGCTTCATACTGTATTTACTTGAGTGTAAGATGCCCCTGAATATAAAATGGCCCAATTTTTTAATTTTTTTTTATTTATTCATTTTTTTAATGAGAGGCTCCTTGAGAGAAATTTATTTTTAAGAGATTCAGATTTACTAGAATTACAAACTGTTTTATACACATAAAGTATCTGCCAAAAAGGTAACCTTATAACTATTCTAAACTTTTGCCATTTATTGATTGTCTAAATTTTGATAACACTTGGAGAAATAAAATAAACAACAAGAAATTGTTCACATGAATTTTTGTACTGTTTTCTTTTCTGCCTTTTATGCTTACAATCCATGTAGTATGTGCTACCACTATCTTGGGTCATCACCATCATCAACCTAATGGCACAGCCGTGAAATTTATACCTTCATTGTCACAAACATATGGCTGTTTCTTCAGAATATGTGGCTATTTCTGGAGTGGTTGTTATGTTGGAATTTGAGAACACAGCTATTTTTTCCTGTATACATACCAGATTTCACCTCTATGCTGAGATGAGTATGTTATAATCTCACTTCCAAACATGTCACCTCCCCCCACTCTGTGTAGAACCACCTGATATACCCCCTTTCATTCTTGTCATACGTCACGGAGAGTGTTGACAACATTGCAGCAAGAAACACAGAAGTACATCACTTGCCTAGATCTAGGCTTTTATTGTCTTGTGCAGTTATGAATACTATTGTTGAGTATTTGTCCAATTTTAAAGTCAGTTCAATTCCGACTACAAATGCATTTGGGCAAACTGCAGTTTAAACACAGTAGATGTTCATACACTGAAGTGCTGAAGAAACTGGTATAAGCATGTTTATTATAACACAGAGATTTGTAAACAGGCAGAATACGGCGCTGCGGTCGGCATTGCCTTTACAAGACAACAAATGTCTGGGGCAGTTCTTAGATCAGTTACTGCTGCTACAATGGTAGGTTCCCAAGATTTAAATGAGTTTGAATGTGGTGTTACAGCCAGTGCATGAGTGATGGTACACAGCATCCCTGAGCTAGCAATGAAATGCGGATTTTGCTGTACGACCATTTCATGAGTGTACTGTGTACTGTGACTATCGGGGATCTGGTAAAACAGCAAATCTGAGACATCACAATGGCTGGAAAACAGTCCTGCGAGAACGAGAGCGATGACAACTGAAGACAATTGTTCAATGTGACAGAACTGCAACGCTTATGCAAATTGCTGCAGATTTCAATACTGGGTTATCAACAAGTGTCAGTGTGTGAACAATTCAACGAAACATCATCGATCCAGGATTTCGGAACCGAAAACCCACTCGTGTACCCTTGATGACAGCATGACACAAAGCTTTAGGCCTTGCCTGGGTCCGGTCAACACCAACATTGGACTTATGATCACTGGAAACATTTGCCTGGTCGGACGAGTTTTGTTTCAAATTATATACAGTTATGGAGACAACCTCATGAATCCATGCACCCTGCATGCCATCAGTTGACTGTTTAAGCTGGTGGAGGTTCTGTAATGGTGTGGGGCATGTGCAGTTTGAGTGATATGGGACCCCTGATAAGTCTAGATATGGCTCTGACTGGTGACACATACGTAAGCATGCTGTCTGATCACCTGCATCCATTCATGTTCATTGTGCATTCTGACAGACTTGGGCAATTCCAGTAGGACAATACGGGGCAATTACAGCAGGACAATGCGACACCCCACCAACCCAGAATTGCTACAGAGTTGCTCCAGGAACACTATTCTGAGTTTAAACACTTTTGCTGGCCACCAAACTCCCGATCGTTATTGAACATATCTGGGATGCCTTGCAACGTGCTATTCTCAAGAGTTCCATCTCCTCACACTCTTAGGGATTTGTGGACAGGCCTTCAGGATTCCTGTTGTCAGTTCCCTCCAGCATTACTTCAGGCATTAGTAGAGTCCATGCCACGTCGTGTTGCGGCACTTCTGCGTGCTCGTAGGGGCCCTACGTAATATTCGGCAGGTGTACCAGTTTCTTTGGCTCTTGAGTGTAGAAAGCAAAAGTAGTTGGTATAGACTACCACGCATAACAACATGATGAAATTTGCTGTGGGCTCAGTGCTTCCCTCCATGCAATCATCATAGCTCTCAGCCAAGCTGGTGTCACTGTTCTCCTTCCAAGCTTGAATAACTGTCAAAAACAGACTGCAATATCTGCTAGTATGCAGGTCATATGTAACAACACCAACTAATATGTAAATAAAAGATTGCATTTAAGATTCCGTTCCACTCTCGAAGTTTTGCTCATCCCGCGATCTACTGACGTCTGTCGGTACTATCTCCACAACGGGTCTTGCGACTGTAATTTATTTTTGCTTTGACAATTACAGTCTGTTTAATATGATCTACTTCCTTTGTTAGCCACGTCATTCTATATTAATTTTCCTTCTTGTTTCAACTGAATTTCACCAACGTGGTATACAGCTGAGTAAAATCAGGTAATGTTTTTACATGGTATTGTAATACATGAACAGTGGTCAAATTTCTCATTTGCAATCTACGTAGTAAATCATTACAGTGTCTCATAACCAAATAAAATTTTGATCTGGTTTCCGAATCAACTAATGTTCTTTGAAGGACAAAAATTTCTATATTTGAATGTTACCTTTACTTAAAAAATTGCATTAATGTTTGTATAGAATATTTATACATGTATGAGAATGTTTATTGGAAACCTGTTAAAATACAACAAGAGCTTGTAAGTTGATAGACTTTAATTCTATTTCCTCCTGTGTTTCACCAAACTGTCAAATGTCAATCAGTGCAATAGACGTTGTGGCTAGTTCATTATTTCTCGTGTATCTCTTGCAGTAGTCAGTGTCACGTGATCGTTCGAGTAACGTCGATACTGTACCGAGCACTTCGGTGTATCGGGAACTCTCGAGCTTGTTGGAATGTATCATTTGCCGAGCCCTGCCCTTCAGAATTATTTAAAATAAAATTGCACAAAGCTTCATCTTCATGATGACCACTGTAAATGTAATCCTACTACTGTGCACATTACTAAACAATGTGATAATGGTGACCTCAGAAAAGTAGTTCAATCAGCCAATTTAAGACAACCCTGTAGCTTTTGAATGGAACATTTGGAAAGAAACCTTGTCTTATAATTATGTAAATACTCTAGATGATGCAGGGTTTTTAATATGTTATCTGCTGATACATATTTCACCATGAGTGATCTGAAGATGATTGTGTGGTCAAATGAAATTAGTCTTCACATTTTAATGTTTTATAGTGCACGGGATCTAGACAGTAAAAAAGTTTTTACTGACTTGAGCTATTAATACCTGCTGGGTCGAAATGGAAACACAGTTTCCTTCTGTAATGTGTTTCTGTTGTTTTAGGGGAGGAGACCAAACAGCGAAGTCATCGGTCTCATCGGATTAGGGAAGGAAGTCGGCCGTGCCCTTTCAGAGGAACCGTCCTGGCATTTGCCTGGAATGATTTAGAGAAATCACGGAAAACCTAAACCGGGACGGCCGGACATGGGATCGAACCGTCGTCCTCCCGAATGCCAGTCCAGTGTCCTAACCACTGCGCCACCTCATTCGGTGTGTGTGTTTCTGTCGTGGCCGGATGACGGTGGGTCGAGTGGTGCCGCTAAATGACTGCCGCATCTGGGAGTGTGGTGGCTCATCAGTTTGCACGAGGGCCACACTGTTTTGGAAGACTTGCAGTATTGAGGGCTGCAATGTGGCGGGAGCTCTGTGTCTAGTGGTAGCCTGCATTGAGGTAGGCTGGCTTGCACCAGGACGTGGACAGTGCTGTGTCTACCCCTTTAATGTGGAGAGTGAGTGTGCTAGTGTTGTGTCCTGGGAATGGATTTGAGCCTCAGAAGGGCGGTTCTAGTGCTCCACGCAGTGGACCGTGTCAGAGGAAAATGTGGTACGTCATTGCCAGCTCTCTGAGAACAGAAGTAGCCCGTTTTCAGTGCCGTGTTGTTCCACTCGGTAAGTAAGTGTGGAGGGTAAGAATTGTAGAGGGAAACCTAGGTGTAACTACGGGAAGCAGGTCCCAAAAGATATAGATTGTGGTAGTTGTGCGTGAAGAAGAGGTCTGATCGGGATACACCGATGTGGGAAGCTGCTTATCTGTTGCAAAGCCATTGTACAGCAGGCATGTGAATCGGTACTGGGGATGTTATGCCACCAGTTGTCAGATGAGTGATACTTTTACCGCAACATGTTTGGGACTATGTTACCTCATTATTGAGTGCTATAAAATAAAAAAACCAGTGAAGAAATCACAATACTACACATACTGACCCATATAAAAATATTTGTATCTCCCTTTAATCATACCATAAAGCTTCTGTGCCATTAGGCATCATCAGCAGTAAAATCCAGCAGCAAATGTGCATTGTCATACATAAAACTCTTCTCAGAACATCTCATATTGGCAGGTTACACTCTCGAGGCACAGTTTGCGTGTTAAATTGGACGACACTAGTGTCACTTTAGCGATATCTCCTCAGGGAACAGCAACAGATTTATTCGAATTAGTGGCATTAGGTTTAATGTTTTCAGTTGTCTTCCGTATGGATGTACACAATGAAACACAGGTGTAGTAATTGTTTTTAGAATTTTTAGAACTTTTGATTTTCATAAATTTTACAGTAGAAAGTAACATTGTTGAGGGCTCTGACATATGCTTTGCAGTCGAGTGCTATTTTTAGTAGGTGACAGCGGCAGCTTTAGTTTAACAACTGTGCCTTGAGAGTATACCATACTAACATGAGATGTTCGAGGAAGAGTTTTATGTTTGACAGTGCATGTTTGCTGTTGCCTTTTGCTATTGATGATGACGCCTAATGGCACAAGAGCTTTGAGGTACATTACACTGTGGGCAGACATAAATATTTCAGTATAGGTCAGTAGGTAGAGTGTTGTAATTTATTGGTGGGTTTCCTTGTTTTATAGCACTTGATAAATGCGTTGTGGTAAAAATACCAGACATTTGACCACTCATGGTGTAACATACTCAGTACCATTGGCGTGCGGCGTAAAACAAAAGACTTTTGAATGAAGACCACAGCAACATGCAGTTGATATTGATGAAGTTATAATAAAATGAGAGATAATTATTATTCACGTATGGGCCCAGTAGGACCACGCGAGGTACAATCCATCAAGGTCACGTTTGATGGTTGGCCTTTCTTTGTGCCCAAATTTGTTTCATTCTTTCAGAATGAAGTCTCTTTCTTTCATTAGACCACGGTGTTCTAATCTGTTTTCTAATCATTGGCAGATTATTGACTGATTTCTTCCCCCCCCCTCCCCCCCCTCCCCCCCCACCCCCCCCGTTGACTAAACCAATGAGATACCTATTAATTGAATGTGCTTTAGCTGTAGCAGAGAAAGCGTGTTGATCAATTTCTTATCTACTACAGTTGATAGTGAGTGAATTGGAAAATACACATTGTATTGAGTCAAAATTGTACTGTGCAACAACCGAGTGCGGTGGTGCAGTGGTTAGACACTGGACTCGCATTCGGGAGCACGACAGTTCAATCCCGCGTCCGGCCATCCTGATTTACATTTTCCATGATTTCCCTAAATCACTCCAGGCAAATGCCGGGATGGTTCCTTTCAAAGGTCTCCTTCCCCGAAACAACCAACCAACCTACTGCGCATAAGTGTACAAGTAGGCTAGCTTGCTAGCTCTGTGAAGCTCTTTGCAAATGTTGCCATTGTGTACAGGGATTTGATATTGTTAGGAAATTATTGTTAAATGTAGTGAGTCTTGAAGATGATTTGCACATCGTTCAAGGACTGACAAATGATGTAATGTAAATTGTAAACTGCTCGATTACTAGAATCAAACACAACTATCAATAGGTGCAGTTAAGTGTGTGAGTAGTGAGTTTGTGTGTGTGTGTGAGTGAGAGAGAGAGAGAGAGAGAGAGAGAGAGAGAGAGAGAGAGAGAGAGAGAGAGAGAGAGAGAGAGAAATTGGGAGGGACAGGGGGGGGGGTCACCCTTAGTTATGTGGGATTTGAAGAAGGGAAGAGAGAGATATAGAACTAAAAGTACTGTCTAATTGAACTTTCCCAAAAATTTTGTAATGCAGGCTACATTCGATATTTGCTTTTCACCAGGAGAATGTGTCATACTTATAGGTACAGCCCGTATTTGCGTGCTGCCTATTGTGGATAATGAAGTCATAAATATTGTTTGATATCACATACAGTTGTACTGTTGTCCATAAGCATTGCCATCATACCAACTCAAATGCTTTTTGAAAGTTTAGAAATAATCTGTTCAGCTGTTTGGCCCAATCTGTGGCTCTCACAATGTCATAAGAGAAGAATGAAAGTTGGGTTCTGCACTGCTGATCCTTCTGGAATCAGAGCTGGTTGACACAGAGAAAGTAATTCTGTTACAGACAGCCATTGTAATGCTACAAGACATAATGTAGGGTAAGTTCATATGACTCTGTTGTGGACTTGGACTGGTTGCCAAACCACAAATGGGGTCTGCTTAGCAGCACGGTCACACACTCTCCTGTCAAAATTGTGTACAGTTAGTACCAATTGTTCATTGGTAGGACTGAGGGTGTTGCTCAATGTGTAGTTGCGTATGTTGCCTAACTTTGTATTTTTTATTTTAATTGCGATTGAGCTCCCTTTTGTTTGGATTAAAGTTAATGTTAACTAATCACTTTTAATATCTAGTGTACAGAGATACAGGTTTAATTCTTTTTTCAGGTGTATTGTAAGGCAGAAGAGCCTGTGTTGGTCTCACTTGTCCCAGTGCTTCTCAAAGAAGAACATGTGGTAAGTTTTGTTATTAAGACATTTGCATTTGGTAATGAATTGGCTTAAGTGGAGACAATAATGACCTATGATGTATCTTAGAAGATAGATTGAAGCATACATTTTAGATAGATGTGTTAAATCTCTGACACTGTGGACTGGAATACACTATTTAATATATCAAAAAAATTAATCAATTTTTGAAAATATAATGTAATTGAATAGGTAAAAAATCTACTCACCAAGTGGCAGCAGGAGGAAACATGTACAAAGATATTGAAATCTGCAAGCTTTCAGAGCCAGTGGCTCATTCTTCTGACAGAAGAGTTGAAGGGGATGGAAAGAGGGGTGAAGGAAAAGGTCTGGTGAGCTTTAGGCACCAGAGAGGAGAAGACACTGATTCCAAAAGCCTGCGGATTTTAATACGTTTATATTTTTCTCCTGCTGCCACTGCTCGGAATGCACTATTTGGAATTCTTAAGTTGTCATGCATAAAATACAGGGAGCGAAAAGAAATGTCTTGTACAGAAACAAGACTGCAGCTGTAAGAGTCAAATTGCTGCAGCGCACCTATCACGGACTGCTGGCAGCCCAGTGTCTGCCAGCTGCACAAACCACGGCAGGACCGAGAAGTCGGCAAGTAGATTGTGTTAAGAGGACATTGCCAGTGGCCGCACCAAAACGACACTTGCTGCACGCTGTTAGCATTGGCGTTAGGCGATTGGGGCTGTGTTCCGCTTCTGTGACCCGGCCGAGCAGCCAGTCGAAAAGCTGCAGACTCTGCACACTGAAGATTTAAGTTCGTGCTATGGTAGCAGAAGGCAGTGACATTGCCAGTCAGGAACTGTCGAATTCACCACAGCCGCTGCCGTTCAGTTTGCCGTCCACTGCCACTCGCAACTGAGATGTCGCACGCCCTAGGAACGGTCTCCGCCAGCTTGGCATATCAAATGTGTTGCCACAGTTGCGAGCAAATCGTTTCTGAAAAACAGAAATTTTTAATATTGAATATTAATTTAAATCTTTGGGAGTCCTTTGTGAACGTCTTTATATGAAGTATAGCCTTGTATGGAAGAGAAATTTGGACGGTCATCATTTCAGGCAAGAGGAGAAGAGCTTTTGAAATGTCATACTACAGAAGGCTGCTGAAGATAAGTGGTAGTGGATAATTAGTGAAGTAGTTCTGGATCAAATTAGAAAGAAAAGAAATTTGTCACATCTTGGCTAAAAGATGATGTATGCTGGGGCATCAAGGGATTGTCAGTTTGGTGATGGAGGGGATAGGGTTAAAATTGTAGAGGAAGAACAAGGTTTGAATACACTAAGCAAACTGAAGTGGATGCAGGTTGTTGTACCTATAGTGTGATCAGGAAAGAGGCTTGCCAAAGATAGACTTCACGGAGAGCTGCCTCAAACCAGTCTTTGTGCTGAAGACCACAGCAGTGTTGAAACCGCAATTTTGTATGAAAGGTCAAATTGAGTGAGTTCGCCATAATGTTCCAAGCTATACTGTAATTAGTGGCTGCTTAGAATGTGTGAACTGTTTGAAGAAGTGTTTAGGCCATACGGTATATAGTGCCGCACTTAATGCTGGAAATGGGTACTGCACTCAAACATGGTGGCAACAGAAGTACACATTAATGGTCACACAGTAAAGGTAACACTGTTTGTAGCATCTTCCACTGTGTAAATGTAAAACAGACTGTTGGCTTGTTTTATGAAAATGATAGTTGCTACTCACCATATAGCGGAGATGCTGAGTCGAAGGTAGGCACAACAAAAAGACTGTCACAAATAAGCTTTTGTCAGAAACACACACACACACACGACTGGGGCTTTGGCAGCTGAAGCCACACTTATTTGTAATATATCATTCGTTCTGAATTTTACATTGTTTGATGTTGGCTTACCCCCCTCCCCCCCCCCAATAGTGTTCATAAGGAGTTGTCCTCTGGGAGAAAGCACGTAAAATAAATAGCTATGGGCACCCACATGGGGTCATTCTATGCCAAACTATTCATGGGCCATCTAGAGCAATATTTTCTAACTACCCAGAGTCCAACCGCTCACCATTTCAGATTCATTGGTGACACCCTCATGATCTGGACTGAGGGTGAGGTCACCCTAGCCACATTCCCCCAAAACCTCAACACCTTCCTCAATGCTAACCTCCACCTCAAGAATAGCTTCATCAGTACCTCTGTCCATACCAAACCTTCCAAACACTGACAGTACCTCCACTTTGACAGCTGCCACCCATTCCGTACCGAGAAATGGCCTGCATACAGACTAACCACCCGTGGTCATCCCATCTGCAGGGACGAGCAGTGCCAGAGCAAATATACCGAGTATCCCACCGAGACCTTCGTAGACCGAAATTACCGTCCCAACCTTTTACAGAAGCAGATCTCGCATACCTTGTCTCTCCAGCCATCTACCACCTCCTACTTACTCAGCATCTGGCTACAGAGCAGCATTCATCTCGTGCCTCAGCACCACGTACGACTGGAGCAACGGTTTTCACTACCTCTCAGTGTGCCCTGAAATAGACCTGGAGGTAAGACCTATCTCGTACATTCTCCCAACCACATACTCCAGTCAGACATCTTCTACCCCATCAGAGGTAGGACTACCTGCGGAAGCAGTTTTTCTGAACTGCACAGGTGGGAACTCTGCCTGCAATCAATCCTATTACCGTAACCCCCCTGGCCTCAGCCTTCATTAGTCCCTGTCCTCCACTTACCTATCCCCTTCCCTGCTCTCACTCCAGCAATACACGGTCTTCTATTCGACTAACATACCCATTAGTCACTAGTCTTTTTCCCCATCTCTTCTTCTCTCCTCCTTTCCCAATCGCCTCCCCTCCCATCCTCCCCCCCCCCCCACTCCCCACACTTACAAACCTCCCAAACCTAAATGCCCTACCCTATCCCCAATGCGCCCTTGCAAGCTCCCACAAGCAGCACGACACCTTCCCCCACCCCACTCTGCACCCCATGCTGCCTCCTTACCATCACAACAGGATAGCTGCTCCTGTCGGGCACATATACGACTCAGCTCAGCCACAGTGGCCACAGGTGGCAGAGAGAGAGAGAGAGGGAGAGAGAGAGAGAGAGAGAGAGAGAGAGAGAGAGAGTCAGTCCGTCCATCTGTCCGTCCATCCTCTAGTCCTCTGTATGGCTTTTCACAATATTGTTAAAATAAATAATGTTTTTATTCAGGAGAAATGAGCAGCAAGAATATTATGTAAAGTAGAGAGATGGTGGTGCCCCTTGCAGAGGCTGCTTTACGGATCTCGAAATTCTTACACTCACTTCTTGGTACATTTATGTTACAACAATTTTTGTTGCTTATAATAAAAATTTCCTTCAACTGAAAAGTGATTTGCACAGGTTCCTGTGGGTCTAGTATTCGGAGTTAAGTTACGTACTCTGATGCAAAGGATTTCAACATATACTACAAACAGAAAGCAAAGATATTTGGGCAGGAACATTTGGCAGTTGATAAGAAAATAGAAAACATTCCTTGTTGGCCATTCCTTCTAAAATTATCTGAATCTGTAGATTTAAGAATTGAAAATTCATATTAGCTACATTACAAATAACAATGTTCATAGGAATCTACATCTACATCCAGATTCCGCAAGCCACTGTATGGTGCATGTTGGAAGGCATGCTCTACTACTACTAGTCATTTCCTTTCCTGTTCTAGCTGCAAATAGAGCGAGGGAAAAACAACTGTCTATATGGCTCCATGTGGCCGCTAATCTCTCTGAGCTTATCTTTGTGGTCGTTACAAGAATTGTACATTGGCGGCAGTAGAATCGCTCTGCAGTCTGCCACAAATGGTGGCTCTCTAAATTTTATGGATAGTGCTCCTCAAAAAGAATGCTGTCTTCCCTCCGGTGATTCCATTTGAGTTCTTGATGCATCTCCATAATACTTGATTATTGTTGAAACATATTAGTAACAAATCTAGCAGCCTGCTTCTGAATTCCTTCGATGTCTTCGTTTAGTCCGACCTATTGCGGATCCCAAACATTCGAGCAGAGCTCGAGAAGAGGTTGCACTAGTGTCCTACATGTAGTCTCCTTTACAGATGAACCTCACTTTCCTAAAATAAACCAAAGTGGACCATTCGCCTTCCCCACTGCAGTCCTTATATGCTCATTCAATTTCATATCGCTTTGCATTACGCCTAGATATTTAACTGACATGAATGTGTCAAGCATCTCATTATTTGTAAACTGTGGGTTTGTTTTTCCTACTCATCTGCATTAACTTACATTTTTCTACATTTAGAGGTAGCAGCCATTCACCACACCAACTAGAAATTTTGTCTGAGTCATCAACTATCCTCCTACAGTCACTCAACGATGGCAACTTACTGTACACCACAGCAACATTAGCTAACAACCGCAGACTACTGTCCACCAAATCATTTACATATGTAGGAAAACAACAACTTTCCTGTCACACTTTCCCGGGGCACTCCTGTCTCTGATGAACACACATCATCAGGCACAATGTACTGGGTTCTGTTACTCAAGAAGTCTGTGAACCACTCACAAAATCTGGGGACCTATTCCGTATGCTCGTACCTTCTTTAACAGTCGGCAGTGTGGTGCCGTGTCAGATGCTTTACAGAAATCTAGGAGTATGGAATGCTGCATGACAAACAATTTTGTGTTTTAAACAGCACTGTTGTGACCTCTCTGGTTATCTCAGGGTGACTGATCATAGGTGTACACTCTGGTGTTTTGCTGAGTTGTCGTTTCCATCTCGTGCACAATATTTCAACAACTGGACGAGCCTTCTTCTTTAGGTGCTGTGAGTTTTACTGTTTTGTGCACTTGCTGGGTGGACTCCACTCCACACAGTCTGTTTGGAGTCTGGGAAGTGAGTAACAGCAAAACTCATAGCATCCGTGGAAGACGGCTGCGTGAGATGTCGAAATATTGTGCATAAAATGTAACTGACAACTTGGCAGAACGGCCGGTAGCACACAGTTACAGATTTTGTTCTTAGGATCTGCAGCTGTTTTCTTTTAAAACTGACAGTGTAATCAACTAAATGCACTCACAGAAACAGCAAGTGTCATATCGTGAAGCACCAGTCTGATACTTGTCAACCTTCACGGTGATGTTTATCATGTAACAGTTATTTCGTGATTAAAATTTCATTCCATTTTGAACTTATTCATCAATAGAAACTTATCTGGTTTTGATGGTGTTCCAGTAGAGTACTAAAGATTTATTCTCATAAAATAAGCCTCGTATTATTGGAAATATGTAATGCATCAACTGAGTCAAGACATTTTTCCAAAGAAACTGAAATACACCATTGTTAAACTCCTCTTTAAGTAAGGTGATAGGAGAGGTCAATAACTGCTGACCTGTTTCATTGTTGACATCATTTTCCAAAATGTAGTTGAATACCTGCAGCTGCCAGTCTTGTGATGGCTTTTGTTACCACTGGAAAGTTGGCATTGGTGATGTCAAGTTTCCAGACAAGGTGTGTGTGTGTGTAATTAATTTTCCTACATCGGAGCAATTTGATCACACCTCTTCTGCGACTCTGCGTAACGCATGCACGAGTCAAATGACATAAACCATACTGCGGTAGAGAATTTGAAGCCCTCAGCTGCTTTAGCCGTGTATGAAGCACCATCTGTTGCTAGAAGCAAAACATTTTCTCTGCTCACAACATCTTGTCACAGTAGCTTCACAGAGTTGTGAAACAAAATGGCAACTGTTTGTACTCTCTCTCAAGAGCTTCACGCATTAGGAGGAACATTTTTCCAGGCCTGTCAACTTTCAGAACACCCCATAACATCTGCAACATAATGTCCACCCACATTGGTACCTTTGTATAGGGACGTTGATCTTTAGTTCAGCAACACAATTTTTTTTTTATTTTATTTATTTATTTTTTTTTTTTTTGAGCTTCTCTTCATAGCACACTGATAAATAGTTCTTACTCAATATAGATTAACCTGGAACAGGATGTTTTGTGTACTTCTCAAGAACTGTCTGAAATGTGGATTCTTCAGCTTCTCAGATGGGATGTTGCAAGACACCATCATTTCACCTGTCTTTAAATGTTTGTACAATTGAAGATGAACCTGTCTGCTCAACTAACAGCATTTGTCTGCTGCCATTTTCAGCATTTCTCTTCAGACAGCTGCTGTATTTGGTGGTATTACAGTGCTGTTGCACATTAAAGTGCTGTTCTGCACTAACTTTGACTTCACTTAATTAACAAAATAACATTTCCCCACCAGTGCTGAAGAACTTATCATCAAACTCACAAACGAAACCTTGCAACTCCATGCTGATGGACGGCTTTTGTTGAACCACTTGCGTTTATATTCTGACTGAATAGTGTGACCACGTGTGCGCTGTTTATCATGTCGGGAGGTGCATTTGTTAGTTTTGAGAATGTTTTGTTTGCCCCACCCAACAGTGTCTTACATCAGCAAACTGACTAGTGTGTAATGCTACTTGTCTACTGTTGTTGTGATCTTCGGTACAGAGACTGGTTTGACGCTGCCCTCCATGCTACTCCATCCTGCGCAAGCTTCTTCATCTCCAAGTAACTACTGCAACTTAAATCCTTCTGAATCTGCTTAGTGTATTCATCTCTTGGTCTCCCTCTACGATTTTTACCCTCCACACTGCCCTCCGATATTAAATTGGTGATCTGTTGATGCCTCAGAACATGTCCTACCAACCGATCCCTTCTTCTTGTCAAGTTGTGCCACAAATTCCTCTTCTCCTCAATTCTACTCAGTACCTCCTCATTAGTTACATGATTTACCCATCTGATCTTCAGCATTCTTCTGTAGCACCACATTTCAAAAGCTTCTATTCTCTTCTTGTCTAAACTAATTATCGTACTTGTTTCACTTCCATACGTGGCTACACTCCATACGAATAGTTTCAGAAAAGACTTTCTGACCCTTAAACTCATACTTAATGTTAACAAAGTTCTCTGCTTCAGAAACACTTTACTTACCATTTCCAGTCTACATTTTATAGCCCCGACCATCATCAGTTATTTTTATCCCCAAATAGTTAAACTCCTTTACTACTTTAAGTGTCTCATTTCCTAATCTAATTCCCTCAGCATCACCTGATTTAATTCGACTACTTTCCATTATCCTCTTGTTTTGCTTTTGTCGATGTTCATCTTACATCCCCCTTTCAAGACACTGTTTATTCAATTCAACTTCTCTTCCAGGTCCTTTGCTGTCTCTGACAGAACTGGTATGTCATCGGTAAACCTCAAAGTTTTTATTTCTTCTCTGTGTATTTTAATTCCTTCTCCAAATCTTTCTTTTGTTTCCTTTACTGCTTGCTCAGTATACAGACTGAATAACATTGAGGATAGGCTACAACCCTGTCTCACTCCCTTTCCAACCACTGCTTCTCTTTCATGTTCCTTGACTCGTATAACTGCCGTCTGGTTTCTGTAAAAATTGTAAATAGCCATTTGGCCCCTGGCACCTACAGAATTTGAAAGAGACTATTCCAGTCAACATTGTCAGAAGCCTTCTCTAAGTCTACAGATGCTAGAAACATAAGTTTACCTTTCCTTACCGTATTTACTCGAATTTAAGCCGCACTCGAATCTAAGCCGCACCTGAAAAATGAGACTCGAAATCGAGGAAAAAAAAATTTCCCGAATCTAAGCCGCACCTGAAATCTGAGACTCGAAATTCAAGGGGAGAGAAAAGTTTTAGGCCACACTTCCAAATCGAAACAAAGTTGGTCCATTGTAATATGAGACACAATTTAGGTTAAATGAATGACGATACAGCTGTAGTAGTTTGGTTCAAGTCGTAAGCTTACCAGTTAAGCTTTACCAGGTAGCCGTTGTTATGCGACAGGCGCTCAGTCCGTATTTATACGGGTACCCTTCCTTTTTCACGTGCTTCATCTGGTTTGAATTGATTGCTTATTTTTCTTTGATCTGACAAGTGCCGTTCTCTTTGTTATAGGTGTTTCCGTCACTCAGAGCTGAAAATGTATTACTGTACTGTGTCATGCATTGTTTGTCGCATTCTGAAAACGAGGGTTTACGGCCTGTCGCCGCTCGCGGCATGGCTTGCTTTTGTGCACGCTACCGCCGCTTACAATTAAAAAAAAAACAAAGAGAGGAATCATCTCATTAGCGAAACAATGGCAAGAGACTGCTATTCGTTGCTACTTACACTGCTGCTTTCTTTGATAATGATCAACAAGAACCAAATAATAGACTGCGTATGATAGAAGATGTTCTGAACGAGAATTTAGTGAAAATTTTTTCCGTTTGAAAATCTTTGCAGACGCCTCTTTAGTACATTACATTATGCACAGAAATTAGAGTCATCTTAGATTTAAAAATCTAATCAATTGCCGTGCTTCATTTCTGACTGTATCACTATTAGGCATAAGAATAATACGAATATAAACATGACATGGTATGTATATTCTTCCGCGTCTGCTGTTGTCTCACTCTAGTTTCGTAGTTTATTAGGCGGACAGGATTTAAATGAGATAGCAGCAAACACGAAAGAATACATGGCAAAATGTTTATATTCGTATTATTCTTATGGTGAAGAGAATACTGCATGTGATGCACAATTCTAAAAGTTCCTATTAGTAACCATTTCTTCTCACAGTTAGGAAAAAATTCATAAAGCAGAGCTGGCCATATTGGCAAATATCCCAAACAGTCTTGCCAGTCGGATTTTCGTAGTACATTGAAATGCTGCTACGTTCGAAGAGGAACAATACGGAATTTGTATTTACTTCGTTGGATAATGTATGAAAATGCAGTGGTCGAAACTCGGGGCGGAGAAAAAAAAAGCTCGTCTTCCACCTTCTTTTTTTATTTATTTACTGACGCAGAGGTTTTGGTGCTAGTATTTGTCTTTGTGCCTGCGAAGCATGCCTGCGTAGCGTTACATATATTCGACGACAGAAGTTAGTTGTGGCGGCACCTACCAACATTTTTCAGAATTTCCGTTTACTTTGCACTCGATTCTAAGCCGCAGGCGGTTTTTTGGATTACAAAAACCGGAAAAAAAGTGCGGCTTAGATTCGAGTAAATACGGTAATCTATGTTAAGATAAGTCGTAAGTCGTAGGTCAGTATGCCTCACATGTTCCAACATTTCTACAGAATCCAAACTGATTCTCCCCAAGGTCGGCTTCTACCAGTCTACTAAAGTTGTGATAAATAAAGCTTTGTAGTAATTGTTGTGTTTATTTGTGGCATTATAATCTGAAACATTGTCATGTGAGCAACATTTTCATGTTTTTATTCATGTGTCCATATAAGATACAACAAATATATAAAGTTTTGCAAACGTTGGCGGAAATATAACCTGTTACTGAAAAAAAAGATGTAAATATGACTTTGAATGCATAATAGAAGTACATTTATCTATACTATAACATCTGAATTTATGCAAAAATTGTTATTAAATTCACCATGAAGTTCAGGAAAAAATATGACTTGTCATAAAAATGTGGGCCCTTGTTATGATTACTTGAAGTGAAAAGTGAAGTGTCAAAAGTATTCACTAATGTACCACAAGGAAACAGAGAATTAAACCTTTTAAACATAATTTCCGTCATGTAAATTTCATACACCATGAAAACATTATAAATCTGACATCTATTGTAAATTTTTCCAGCTTGATGAATCGCCGGAGGACTTTGAAGTTGGCAGTCACCCATTGCTAATAAATCTGGTGAGTCACTGAGTTTTATAATATTTCAGTACTTACGACTAGAATACAAGTTGCAATAAGCTCAGTAAGAAGGCCTGACTGCAACTCATTTTCTCAATGAAATTGTGGTTCTGTTGTTTGTCTTCTTCTTCTTAGTTCTTCAATCGTCAGGTTGGTTGTCGGCAGGGCACAAAGCTTTTCTTTCTTGGGCCTTCATCTTGAGAGTGGTATGTGGTGCAGTCGTTACTGTCCATGATCTAGGCAAAGTATTCCAGTCTCGGTCTGCCGCTTGTGTTCTTATCTCATTCTGTACAGCGAAACATTCCAAACAAATGCCTTTATGAGGTCTTTCCTGAAATGTCTGTCTATGCAGCTGGGTGTGAAAAGGTTCCGCAGTTTATAAATATTTTAGCATACAGTCACTAATATTAGGAATAAGTCGAGAGCAATGTGTTTCGAGAGTCGAGCTCTCATCATCAGGCTGTCTAAGTTAACCCTACATAAAATGCACTTCAGAAGCACTGGAGGTCAAAATATAAGATTATTCAGACATGGAGACTATCATCTTACTTTAAAACTGGAAGCACTAGATTCCCTGCATCCTTATCTGCATATTATTCAAAACATTGTTTATGTAAGGCAGTAAACATCAGTCACACCAGCTGCCTCTCAGTGCACGTCAGAGCTGCACACGTGTTTATAAATAAGTGGTGCCTTAAAAGCAGCACTTCGAAGGATGTGTGTTAACATGGATAAGGAAGCAGGGAATCTGATGCTACCACTTTTCAAGTAAGACAAGGACTTCGTAGCTTAGTGATTTTATTTGTTTTTCTATTTTTACCTTGAATGTTTTTGAAGTGCATTTTATGTAGGATTAATTTTGAAGCCGGATGATGGCAGCTTGACCCCAAAAACATGTTACTGTGGATTATGTTCCTAAAATTAGTGGTTGTATGCTAAAATATGTATAAAGATTGCCTTAAAAATAGCTACCTTTGGTGCTTAAAATGGACAATATTAGAAAGTTTCTTCTCTTGTTAAAATCAGTCTTTGTGTGATAGATTTGGCTTGCAATATTCTTCTTTGATCTTCCATTTGATGTAATTTTACTCCATCAGTAGGTGAAGGATTCGGTGGTTTACAGTTGCTCACTGAGCTTTGAGCAGTGATATTTTGCTTACTCACCACAAAGATCTTTTTTTTAGCTTCATTAATTTCCATGTTATAAGAAAAACTGAGTGTGGTTCCGTCTGGGCCAGCATCACTTGTAATTGAAGGGACTGGTGGAAGAAAGTGCTAACTCACAATAGCATAATTTGGGTTGTTACATGTTGTTCGATTAACCGTTTTATTACAGCAGTCTGCTTCGCTGAGCTGGTGCCACTGATCGGTGCAGCGTGCCGCGAATTGTGCACATTGCACGTCAGAAAGATGATGTGCAGGTTACTGTATTTAAGTGTTACATAACAATATATTTGGAGATTTTATAAGTATTATAAGAAAAGCCATTTAGGATCATTTGAAAGATTCTTAATAATGTAATTCAGTATGATAAATTTGAAAACAAGTTTCAACACACAACCCACATTACAATTTTTACACTTGTACTTAGTTCCCCCCCATGAACCATGGACCTTGCCGTTGGTGGGGAGGCTTGCGTGTCGCAGCGATACAGATGACCATACCGTAGGTGCAACCACAATGGAGGGGTATCTGTTGAGAGGCCAGACAAACGTGTGGTTCCTGAAGAGGGGCAGCAGCCTTTTCAGTAGTTGCAGGGGCAACAGTCTGGATGATTGACTGATCTGGCCTTGTAACATTAACCAAAACAGCCTTGCTGTTTTGGTACTGTGAACGGCTGAAAGCAAGGGGAAACTACAGCTGTAATTTTTCCCGAGGACATGCAGCTTTACTGTATGAGTAAATGATGATGGCGTCCTCTTGGGTAAAATATTCCGGAGGTAAAATAGTCTCCCATTCGGATCTCCGGGGGGGGGGACTACTCAAGAGGAGGTCGTTATCAGGAGAAAGAAAACTGGCGTTCTATGGATCGGAACGTGGAATGTCTGATCCCTTAATTGGGCAGGTAGATTAGAAAACTTAAAAAGGAAAATGGATAGGTTATAGTGAGATATAGTGGGAATTAGTGAAGTTCGGTTGCAGGAGGAACAAGACATTTGGTCAGGTGATTACAGGGTTATAAATACAAAATCAAATAGGGGTAATGCAGGAGTAGTTTTAATAATGAATAAAAAATAGGAGTGCGGGTAAGCTACTACAAACATCATAGTGAACGCATTATTGTGGCCAAGATAGACACAAAGCCCATGCCTACTACAGTAGTACAAGTTTATATGCCAACTAGCTCTGCAGATGACGAAGAAATTGATGAAATGTATGATGAGATAAAAGAAATTATTCAGGTAGTGAAGGGAGACGAAAATTTAATAGTCATGGGTGACTGGAATTCGTCAGTAGGAAAAGGGAGAGAAGGAAACGTAGTAGGTGAATATGGATTGGGGGGAAGAAATGAAAGAGGAAGCCACCTTGTAGAATTTTGCACAGAGCATAACTTAATCATAGCTAACACTTGGTTCAAGAATCATAAAAGAAGGTTGTATACCTGGAAGAATCTTGGAGATACTAAAAGGTATCAGATAGATTATATAATGGTAAGACAGAGATTTAGGAACCAGGTTTTAAATTGTGAGACATTTCCAGGGGCATATGTGGATTCTGACCACAATTTATTGGTTATGAACTGCAGATTGAAACTGAAGAAACTGCAAAAAGGTGGGAATTTAAGGGGCTCCGGAAAGGCTCAAAATCATGAAAAGTTCAATTTTTACTTTTTTGCGTTTTCTGAATCTGCAGACTATTACCTTTTAATAGATATATAATTTATTCAATTCCGAAGACTACAACTATTTTTAAATTTTTTTGAAATGTGTTCTACATGGGCGTGACCCACTGTGGCGCTGTTAAACTGCTGTCAAATGGTGTTATTATTAACGTCCGTGTTCTTCAGGTACATTTTAGTGATGTGAGATAAAGTAAATGTTGTGGCTAATCTGTGATGGTTCAATATATATCGCTGATGTGATTGTCGATTGTTTCATGTTTATTTACTTTGTCGTTATCTCGAAAATATTCGTAATTAATTCTGTTTCTTGAGTCTCTGTTTTGTTGAAGTATAATAATGAGTAAAAGTATAGTTATTAGAAATCCTCTGAAGGCTTTTAAGAAAAGGAGAAATGTTGGAAAGCCAAAGGTATGTGTTATTACTGTAAACAATAAAGATGATAACCAAGTGAGTGAACCTAACCTCTCAAGTACACCTGCCCATAGCAGTCAACGTGGGAAAGAAAATACTTCACAGAAGAAGCTTGGTTCAATGAGTGAAAACTATGAATGTTTTATGGGCGAATCAGATGTGAATGAAATATTTGATATGTCTGTTCTCAAAGGAATTTTTTCAAACTGTGTAAGATGTATTCATTGTAGTGAAGTTGGTCTGGAACTCTCCATAATAAAGCACATCGGACTTGCTAGTGAAATACAACTGAAATGTGATAAGTGTTCATACATGACCACCTTTTGGAACAGTGTTGCAGTAACTGCAACTGAAGAAAATGGTAGCAAAATCTACGAACACAACAACGAGCGATGCTTGCTTTAGGCGAGGAATGCCTTCGGGCTGCAGACAGGTCTGTAAAGAGTCTAGAAATACAAGCAAGAGTAAACAGGAGGAGGAACAAGAGGAAGCTGGAGGAGGAGTTTGCAGAGGATGAAGATAATGAATCCTATGGACCTGGAATGCACTAAAAAGTTAATCCAATCTTTGTCGCTCGATTCCCAAAACTTTTATTTTCTCATACTAATTACATGTTTTCTAAGGATCTTCCAAACATATTTGTTTCAAACTTTCAGTAAATGTTACACAGTACCTTCTGCATAATTTAACACAGCCTTTTTCCAAAAAACTGTATATTTTTGAATATATAAATAAAAAACTGCAAAAAAATGTTGTGAATTTTCATTACAATTGAAAAAAAATCATCTTTAATAACTGAACTAAAATTTTGTAAAATCCCTGTGTTAAGTTGTAGCCCTTATTCCAATAAATAATCTGTAAAAAGTTCAACTTCCTACCTCAAATACTTTGTGAGGAAAGATGTAATTTATAAGCGTTATTTTAACATTGCAAGTATAGGGCGTTCCGGAGCCCCTTAAGGAGATGGGACCTGGATAAACCGAAAGAACCAGAGGTTGTAGAGAGTTTGAGGGAGAGCATAAGGGAACAATTGACAGGAATGGGAGAAAGAAATACAGTAGAAGAAGAATGGGTAGCTCTGAGGGATGAAGTAGTGAAGGCAGCAGACGATCAAGTGGGTAAAAAGACGAGGGCTAATAGAAATCCTTGGGTAACAGAAGAAATATTGAATTTAATTGATGAAAGGACAAAATATAAAAATGCAGTAAATGAAGCAGGCGAAAAGGAATACAAACATCTCAAAAATGAGATCGACAGGAAGTGCAAAATGGCTAAGCAGGGCTGGCTAGAGGACAAATGTAGGGATGTAGAGGCTTGTCTTACTAGGTGTAAGATAGATACTGCCTACAGGAAAATTAAAGAGACCTTTGGAGAGAAGAGAACCACTTGTACGAATATCAAGAGCTCAGATGGCAACCCAGTTCTAAGCAAAGAATGGAAGGCAGAAAGGTGGAAGGAGTATATAGAGGGTTTATACAAGGGCGATGTACTTGAGGACAATATTATGGAAATGGAAGAGGATGTAGATGAAGACGAAATGGGAGATAAGATACTGCGTGAAGAGTTTGACAGAGCACTGAAAGACCTGAGTTGAAACAAGGCCCCGGGAGTAGACAACATTCCATTAGAACTGCTGATGGCCTTGGGAGAGCCAGTCATGACAAAACTCTACCATCTGGTAAGCAAGATGTATGAGACAGGCGAAATACCCTCAGACTTCAAGAAGAATATAATAATTCTAATCCCAAAGAAAGCAGGTGTTGACAGATGTGAAAATTACCGAACTATCAGTTTAATAAGTCACAGCTGCAAAATTCTAACGCGAATTCTTTACAGACGAATGGAAAAAATGGTAGAGGCCGATCTCGGGGAAGATCAGTTTGGATTCCGTAGAAATGTTGGGACACGTGAGGCAATACTAACCTTAAGACTTATTTTAGAAGAAAGATTAAGAAAAAGCAAACCTATGTTTCTGGCATTTGTAGACTTAGAGAAAGCTTTTGATAATGTTGATTGGAATACTCTCTTTCAAATTCTGAAGGTGGCAGGGGTAAAATACAGGGAGCGAAAGGCTATTTACAATTTGTACAGAAACCAGATGGCAGTTATGAGAGTCGAGGGGCATGAAAGGAAAGCAGTCGTTGGGAAAGGAGTGAGACAGGGTTGTAGCCGCTCCCCGATGTTATTCAATCTGTATATTGAGCAAGCAGTAAAGGAAACAAAAGAAAAATTCGAAGTAGGTATTAAAATTCATGGAGAAGAAGTAAAAACTTTGAGGTTCGCCGATGACATTGTAATTCTGTCAGAGACAGCAAAGGACTTGGAAGAGCAGTTGAACGGAATGAACAGTGTCTTGAAAGGAGGGTATAAGATGAACATCAACAAAAGCAAAACAAGGATAATGGAATGTAGTCAAATTAAATCGTGTGATGCTGAGGGAATTAGATTAGGAAATGAGACACTTAAAGTAGTAAAGGAGTTTTGCTATTTAGGGAGTAAAATAACTGATGATGGTGGAAGTAGAGAGGATATAAAATGTAGACTGGCAATGGTAAGGAAATCGTTTCTGAAGAAGAGAAATTTGTTAACATCGAGTATAGATTTAAGTGTCAGGAAGTCGTTCCTGAAAGAATTTGTATGGAGTGTAGCCATGTATGGAAGTGAAACGTGGACGATAACTAGTTTGGACAAGAAGAGAATAGAAGCTTTCGAAATGTGGTGCTACAGAAGAATGCTGAAGATAAGGTGGGTAGATCACGTAACTAATGAGGAGGTATTGAATAGGATTGGTGAGAAGAGAAGTTTGTGGCACAACTTGACTAGAAGAAGGGATCGGTTGGTAGGACATGTTTTGAGGCATCAAGGGATCACAAATTTAGCATTGGAGGGAAGCGTGGAGGGTAAAAATCGTAGAGGGAGACCAAGAGACGAATACACTAAGCAGGTTCAGAAGGATGTAGGTTGCAGTAGGTACTGGGAGATGAAGAAACTTGCACAGGATAGAGTAGCATGGAGAGCTGCATCAAACCAGTCTCAGGACTGAAGACCACAACAACTTAGATTCTCATTTTCTGTCATTTGCACTTCAAACAACACACCTTCTATTCCCCCCCCCCCCCCCCTGCGGGTCCGAGGTAAGAATAGGCCCGATGTATTCCTGCCTGTCGTAAGAGGCGACGAAAAGGAGTTTCAACCATTTCGGCCTTCCATGTGATGGTCCCCCTTTGGGTTTGACCTCCATTTTTCAAAATTCTACAGAAGTACGAGCCTTTTGGGGAAGGATGCCTTACGTGGTGTACCACTGGTCCTCAGTGCACTAAGACCTTGGCACTCAGCATTGTACCGGCGTTGTAACCATACCCACTATTCCTCAAATTGGGCCTAAACGCCTGATGGGTTGTACAAGTTACGCCCATAGTGCGTCCCCATCTGCACCTACGATCATGATGGACTTTCCATGGCACCAGAAATCCAGCACGGTAGTCAGCTCATTGTGGTGGGGTCGTCATGTACCCTCTAGGTTGTAGCCCCCTGACAACACAGGGATCATACTGCCGATACCTGAGCTGCACCCTCCCCACGTCGGCCAAGGAGTAAATGCCCGTCTCCTTGGGGCATCAGGACTCCCGGCAACGGTCATCCTGCCAGGTGGCCCTTGCTGAGGCTGCGTGGCGCCCATGGGGAGAGCCCCTGGTCGGAGTGGGTGGTATCGGGGCGGACGTTACGCAGATGAAACATAAACACGTATCAGGTCGCTCTGCGGCCGAGTCTTTCAAAAGGAAAGGTACTGTTTCTAGTTCTGGTTCTCCTGCCCTTTCCCCTTGGCCACTCCCTGGGAGGAGGGACAGGCCCGCCGGTTTGGGGCGAAGTACTTCCCCCGCTATTTGGTCTGTTCTCGAACTGATGGGGGGACGTTCGCCACCTCTTTGTTCAGCACACTGAGGACATCTTCAGGGAAATCGAGGCTCTCAGTAAGATGCGTTGGGGGTCCATTCATATAAAGACGACCTCCGCCACACAGTCGGCGGCGCTCCAGGCGTGCGACCGCCTAGGGTACATCCCAGTGTCCATTGTCCCGCATCTGGCACTAAATAGGACGCAGGGGGTTATTTTTCATCAGGACCTCCTGCTGCAATCTGATGAGGAGCTAAGGGCCAACCTGGAGCGCCGAGGCGGGCATTTCGTCCGGCGTTTTCAGCACGGCCCCAAAGACCGTCGCATCGACACCGGGGCCTTTATCCTCGCCTATGAGGGGGACGTTCTCCCGGAGAAGGTAAAGATGATGTGCTACTGGTGCGATGTGCGACCTTACGTCCCGCCTCCTATGCGCTGTTTTCGGTGTTTGCGCTTTGGGCACATGTCATCACAGTGTGAGGCAGAGCCCCTTTGTGGTGATTGTGGACGTCCTCTTCATGAGGAACATACATGCACCCCACCTGCTCGGTGCGTTAATTGTCCTGGAATCCACTCGCCTAGATCCTCAGACTGCCCCGCATATCAGAAGGAGAAGAAGATACAAGAACTCAAAACTTTGGATCGGCTCTCTTATTCTGAGTCCAGGAAGAAGTATGACCGCCTCCATCCCATGCTGTTGACCACTTCATTTGCCTCAGTTGCGTCCACTCCTTCCGCTGTATCCTCACCCCTATCCTGTCCCCCCTCTGCCTCCTCCCCCCATCCGAGGTCTCTGCCTCTGCCTCCCAAATCCCTCCCTTCCAAATCCTCCTCCCCCATGGCCCCTGCCCCCTCTGCCCCAGGGGCCACTCTTCCTCCTCCTCCTCCCCCCCACAGCCTGAGAAGCGATCTTCTTCTCAGGCGTCCATCGGGGAAACGTTCCGGACCCCAGCTTCCGAGGTCCGGCGTTCCAAAACGGACCCCACGCGTGAGGAACTTCTTCGGGTCCAGCCCACCATCCCTGTGCCTCCTTGGACTTCCAAGAAGGCCTCCAAGAAGAAGTCTCTATCCCCCTCTCCACCCCGGCGCGTTTCGTCTGACGCTCCATCCGTGAGTCGCTGCTCCCTGCCGTCCTCAGTTTCGCCGGGACGCTCTGCTGCCAGGCGCTCAGCTGGCCTCTCGTCGGCAAATGATGCTGCCCCTCCTACACAACCAGGGACAGCGGCTGCAGCTGGCGACGACTCGATGGAACAGGATCCGCCTCCCGCCGGTTGTAGCGTTGTTCCCTCGAAACCTGGCCCTCCGCGGCCGTCGAGGTGACCAGCTCTTCCCCCCATCTCGTTCCCCCTCTTTTTTGAGTAGTAGCGATGGCGTTGTTTCATTGATAGCTGTCCGTATTACTCTTTCTGCTTTTACTTTTTCAGTTTGTACCATCTGCAAATGGCTCTGAGCACTATGCGACTTAACTTCTGAGGTCATCAGTCGCCTAGAACTTAGAACTAATTAAACCTAACTAACCTAAGGACATCACACACATCCATGCCTGAGGCAGGATTCGAACCTGCGACCGTAGCGGTCGCTCGGCTCCAGACTGCAGCGCCTAGAACCGCACAGCCACTCCGGCCGGCCTGTACCATCTACACTCCATCGTCATCTGCTGTTAGTCGGGCTGACATGATGCACCTGATCGTTCAGCTTCCCCCGCCGTTTTTATTGTTTGGCGACTTCAATGCCCATCATCCCCTTTGGGGCTCTCCTGCATCCTGTCAAAGAGGCTCACTCTTGGCGGATGTCTTCAACAATCTCAATCTTGTCTGCCTCAATACTGGCGCCCCGACTTTCCTCTCCGACTCTACTCATACCTACTCCCACTTGGACCTCTCGATCTGTTGTACCACTCTTGCCCGTCAGTTCGAGTGGTATGTCCTTTCTGACACCTATTCGAGCTACCACTTCTCCTGCGTCGTTCGTCTCCTGCACCACACCCCATCCCCACATCCTTCGAGCTGGAACATACCGAAAGCTGACTGGGGACTTTACTCCTCCCTGACGACCTTTCCGGACCACGATTTTCTCAGTTGTGACAGTCAGGTCGAATACCTCACGGCTGTTATCATCAATGCTGCCGAACGTTCCATTCCTCGTACTACCTCTTCTTCTCGTCGCGTGTCCGTCCCCTGGTGGAACGAGGCTTGTAGAGACGCTATCCGTGCTCGACGACGTGCTTTACGCACCTTTCGCCGCCATCCTACGTTGGCGAATTGTATTGGATAGAAACGACTCCGAGCGAAATTCCGTAGAGTCATCAAAGACAGCAAAAAAGCTTGTTGGTCCTCTTTCACCAGCTCCTTTAACAGTTTTACTCCCTCTTCTGTCGTATGGGGTGGCCTGCGCCGGCTGTCGGGCATTAAGGCCCACTCTTCGGTACCTGGCCTGACCTCAGGTAATGAGGTCCTCGTTGATCCTGTGGCTGTCTCCAACGCCTTCGGCCGGTTTTTCACGGAGGTTTCAAGCTCCGCCCATTACCACCCTGCCTTCCTTCCCAGGAAAGAGGCAGAAGAGGCTCGGCGACCTTCCTTCCACTTGCTGAATCTGGAAACTTATAATGCCCCCTTTACTATGCGGGAACTCGAACGTGCACTTGCACTGTCCCGGTCCTCTGCTCCGGGGCCAGATGCCATTCAAGTTCAGATGCTGGCACACCTTTCTCCGGCGGGCAAAAGCTTTCTTCTTCGTACCTACAATCGCGTCTGGACCAAAGGTCAGGTCCCCATGCGTTGGGGTGACGCCGTCATTGTTCCTATACCCAAACCCGGGAAGGATAGGCACCTTCCTTCTAGTTACCGCCCCATTTCTCTTACAAGCTGTGTCTGTAAGGTGATGGAGTGCATGGTTCATGCTCGGTTAGTCTGGATTCTTGAATCTCGACGGCTACTTACCAATGTCCAATGCGGCTTTCGTCGTCACCTCTCCGCTGTTGACCACCTTGTGACCTTGTCGACATTCATCATGAACAACTTTTTGCGAAGGCGCCAAACGGTAGCCGTGTTCTTCGATTTGGAGAAGGCTTATGATACCTGTTGGAGAGGAGGTATCCTCCGCACTATGCACAGGTGGGGCCTACGCGGTCGCCTGCCCCTTTTTATTGATTCCTTTTTAATGGATCGAAAGTTTAGGGTACGTGTGGGTTCTGTATTGTCTGACGTCTTCCTCCAGGAGAACGGAGTGCCTCAGGGCTCCCTCTTGAGCGTAGCCCTTTTTGCCATCGCGATCAATCCAATTATGGATTGCATTCCACCTAATGTCTCAGGCTCTCTCTTTGTCGATGACTTTGCGATCTACTGCAGTGCCCAGAGAACATGCCTCCTGGAGCGCTGCCTTCAGCGTTGTCTAGACAGCCTATACTCATGGAGCGTGACAAATGGCTTCCGGTTCTCTGAAGAGAAGACGGTTTGTATCAACTTTTGGCGATATAAAGCGTTCCTTCCGCCATCCTTACATCTCGGTCCCATTGTTCTCCCATTCGTGGAAACAACAAAGTTTCTGGGGCTCACGTTGGACAGGAAACTGTGTTGGTCTCCGCATGTCTCTTATTTGGCGGCCCATTGTACACGTTCCCTTAATGTCCTCAGAGTTCTTAGTGGTTCATCTTGGGGAGCAGATCGCACTGTCCTGCTTCGCTTGTATCGGTCCATAGTCCGATTGAAGCTGGATTATGGGAACTTCGTCTACTCGTCTGCTCGGCCATCCCTCTTACGCCGTCTCAACTCTATCCACCATCAGGGGTTACGTCTTGCGACCGGAGCCTTCTACACTAGTCCTGTCGAGAGTCTTTATGCTGAAGCTACCGAATTACCATTGACCTACCGGCGCGACGTACTGCTGTGTCGGTATGCCTGCTGGCTGTTGTCTATGCCCGACCACCCCTCTTACCAGTCCTTCTTCGCCGATTCTCTCGACCATCAGTACGGGTTGTATGTGTCTGCCCTGCTTCCCCCCAGAGTCCGCTTCCGTCGCCTGCTTTGACAATTGGATTTTGCCCTCCCTACCACCTTCAGAGAGCGTGAGATCCCGACACCACCTTGGCTCCAGGCTCCGGTTCATATTTATATCGACCTCAGCTCACTCCCAAAGGAGGGTACTCCGGCTGCAGTGTATTGCTCATGGTTTGTCGAACTTCATGCTCGACTTGCCTGTCACACCTTTATTTACGCCGATGGCTCCAAAACTGACGATGGTGTCGGCTGTGCCTTTGTCGTCAGGGCCGCCACCTTTAAATACCGGCACCTCGACCAATGTTCGAGCTTTACGGCCAAGCTTTTTGCTCTCCATCAGGCCGTTCAGTATGCCCGCCGCCACCGCCATTCATCGTATGTACTCTGCTCTGACTCACTCAGTGCTCTTTAGAGCCTTGGAGCTCCCTATCCGGTCCATCCCTTGATTCAACGGATACAGCAGTCCCTCCATTCTTTCACTGATAATGGTTCTCCTGTCAGCTTTCTGTGGGTTCCCGGACATGTAGGAGTGCCTGGGAATGAGGCTGCAGATGCTGCAGCCAAGGCTGCAGTCCTCCTGCCTCGGCCAGCCTCCCATTGTGTCCCGTCATCTGACGTTCGTGGGGATGTTTGTAAGAGGATTGTGTCGTTGTGGTGGGATGCTTGGTCATCCCTCCAAGGAAACAAGCTCCGGGCAGTAAAACCACTCCCAACTGCTTGGACAACCTCCTCCCGACCATCTTGGCGAGAGGAGGTCCTTCTGACCAGGTTGCGGATTGGGCATTGCTGGTTTAGCCATCGCTACCTGCTCTCCGGTGACCCAGCCCCGCAGTGCCCTTGTGGTCAGGCATTAACAGTGCGCCATGTTTTATTGTCATGTCCCCGCTTTAGTCAATCTCGTGTTGTCCTGTCCCTGCCATCTACTTTACCGGATATTTTAGCTGATGACGCTCAAGCAGCTGCTCATGTTCTTCGTTTTATAACTTTGACTGGCTTGTCCAAAGACATCTAACCTTTTTACTTATTTTATCTGCATCTTTGTCAGGTCTTTCTGGTGTCCCCCCCCCCTCCCCTTGAGTTTTACTAGATTCCATGTGCTCTAACAACAGTCACTGGGCGCTAATGACCTCAGTAGTTGAGCGCCCTTAAGCCCCACCAAAAAAAAAGAAAAAAAACCTTATATTTCGGTTTCTTCCTACTTGTTTGTAAACCGAAGAAAAGTGTCTTTCTGTTAAGCTCAGTGGATGATTATTGCCTGTTCGGTGTTGATATTTTATGCTTCAATGATACTCTTCCAGTATCTCCCTAATTAACTGCAATTGAAGTTTTGCCATGGATATCAGTTCTTTCCTTTCGTGTTTATAAAGACAATAGGCATTTCACACACAGATGTCCAGCAAGTGAAAGAAATGTTTGCGATGCCATTGCAGAGATTTGAGTGTTGATTCCACAGTGCTTATAACCGTGTCAGCTTTATCAACTGCACCCATTGAATTATTATAATCCAATATGCATACAGGTATTTGGATAACTTTTACTATATCAAATTCATCTGAGTGCATGGTAGAAAGCATATAAACTTCTTTTTTATCCATCCACTTTTTGAATATTAAATTTTTGCATGATTGACACGTTGCCTGTCCTCATTTTAATCGTTCACCAGTTTTAGGCATTCCTTTCCTTCTCTTTCTTATGGTCACGCACACATTTGTGTAATTATTGTGTAGCTTTCTAAATAAAGCTGCACTGAAATACCAATTATCTATGTGAACGGTATGGCCCTTTCCTAAATAGGGCTTTACAAGCACTTCAACTATCGCTCCTGACTTTCCAGTATCCTTATTTTTGGTATCCACCAGGGCAGATGATCCCATGTAAACAATTAAATCTTGCACAAATCCTGCCTCACAGTCACAGAGAAAAAAAGATTTTATTCCAAATCTGTTTCTTTTTGACGGGATGTATTGTTTGAAAGACAGCCACCCTTTATAAAAAAAAAAGTAAACTTTCATCTATGCACAGCTTTTGGAATGGCTGAAACGACTAATTTTTTTTTTGCAATAAATCAGTGATGATGTTCTGTATTTTGTATAACAATCATTGGTAGAACCGACATCATGGTTGAAATGCAGCATTCATAGTAATTTGGAATAGTGGTCTCTAGCCATTACTTCTCCAAAAATATTGCTTCACAGAAGCACCTTGCTTATAATAATTATTAGAGAGCGGATAATACTTGCTCAGTGTTATCTTGTGTGTGTTGTTGTGGTCTTCAGTACTGAGACTGGTTTGATGCAGCTCTCCATGCTGATCTATCCTGTGCAATCTCCTTCATCTCCCAGTACCTACTGCAACCTACATCCTTCTGAATCTGCTTAGTGTATTCATGTCTTGGTGTCCCTCTACGATTTTTACCCTCCACGCTACCCTCCAATGCTAAATTTGTGATCCCTTGATGCCTCAGGACATGTCCTACCAACCGATCCCTTCTTCTAGTCAAGTTGTGCCACAAACTTCTCTTCTCCCCAATCCTATTCAATACCTCCTCATTAGTTACGTGATCTACCCATCTAACCTCCAACATTCTTCTGTAGCACACCATTTCGAAAGCTTCTATTCTCTTCTTGTCCAAACTATTTATTGTCCATATTTCACTCCATTTAAATACTCTCAGAAATGACTTCCTCACACTTATATCTATACTCGATGTTAACAGATTTCTCTTCTTCAGAAACGCTTTCCTTGCCATTGCTAGTCTACATTTTATCCTCTCTACTTCGACCATCATCAGTTATTTTGCTCCCCAAATAGCAAAACTCCTTTACTACTTTAAGTGACTCATTTCCTAATCTAATTCCCTCAGCACCACCCAACTTAATTCGACTAGATTCCATTATCCTCGTTTTACTTTTGTTGATGTTCATCTTATATCCTCCTTTCAAGACACTGTCCATTCTGTTCAACCGCTCTTCCAAGTCCTTTGCTGTCTCTGAGAGAATTACAATGTCATCGGCGAACCTCAAAGTTTTTATTTCTTCTCCCTGGATTTTAATACCTACTCCAAATTTTTCTTTTGTTTCCTTTACTGCTTGCTCAATATACAGATTGAATAACATCGGGGAGAGGCTACAACCCTGTCTCATTCCCTTGCCAACCACTGCTTCCCTTTCATGTCCCTCGACTCTTGTAACTGCCATCTGGTTTCTGTACAAATTGTAAATAGCCTGTCGCTCCCTGTATTTTACCCCTTCCACCTTTAGAATTTGAAAGAGAGTATTCCAGTCAACATTGTCAAAAGCTTTCTCTAAGTCTACAAATGCTAGAAGCGTAGGTTTGCCTTTCCTTAATCTTTCTTCTAAGATAAGTCGTAAGGTCAGTATTGCTTCACGTGTTCCTACGTTTCTACAGAATCCAAACTGATCTTCCCCGAGGTCGGCTTCTACCAGTTTTTCCATTCGTCTGTAAATAATTCACATTAGTATTTTGCAGCTGTGGCTTATTAAACTGATAGTTCGGTAATTTTCACATCTGTCAACACCTGCTTTCTTTGGGAGTAGAATTAATCTATTCTTCTTTAAGTCTGTGGGTATTTCGCCTGTCTCGTACATCTTGCTCACCAGATGGTAGAGTTTTTTTCAGGACTGGCTCTCCCAAGGCCGTCAGTAGTTCTAATGGAATGTTGTCTATTCCCGGGGCCTTGTTTCGACTCAGGTCTTTCAGTGCTCTGTCAAACTCTTCACGCAGTATCGTATCTCCCATTCCATCTTCATCCTCTTCAATTTCCATAATATTGTCCTCAAGTACATCGCCCTTGTATAGGCCCTCTACATACTCCTTCCACCTTTCTGCTTTCCTTTCTTTGCTTAGAACTGGGTTTCCATCTGAGCTCTTGATATTCATGCAAGTGGCTCTCTTTTCTCCAAAGGTCTCTTTAATTTTCCTGTAGGCAGTATCTATCTTACCCCTAGTGAGATAAGCCTCTACATCCTTACATATGTCCTCTAGCCATCCCTGCTTAGCCATTTTGCACTTCCTGTCGATCTCATTTTTGAGACGTTTGTATTCCTTTTTGCCTGCTTCATTTACTGCATTTTTGTATTTTCTCCTTTCATCAATTAAATTCAATATTTCTTCTGTTACCCAACAGTTTCTACTAGCCCTCATCTTTTTACCTACTTGATCCGCTGCTGCCTTCACTACTTCATCTCTCAAAGCTACCCATTTGTCTTCTACTGTATTTCTTTCCCCCATTCCTGTCACTTGTTCCCTTATGCTGTCCCTGAAACTATGTACAACCTCTGGTTTAGTCAGTTTATCCTAGTCCCATCTCCATAAATTCCCACTTTTTTGCAATTTCTTCAGCTTTAATCTACAGTTCATAACCAATAGATTGTGGTCAGAGTCCACATCTGCTCCTGGAAATGTCTTACAATTTAAAACTTGGTTCCTAAGTCTCTGTCTTACCATTATATAATCTATCTGATACCTTTTAGTATCTCCAGGATTCTTCCATGTATACAACCTTCTTTTATGATTCTTGAACCAAGTGTTAGCTACGATTAAGTTATGCTCTGCACAAAATCTACCAGACGGCTTCCTCTTTCATTTCTTAGCGTCAATCCATGTTCACCTACTATGTTTCCTTCTCTCCCTTTTCCTACTGTCGAATTCCAGTCACCCATGACTATTAAATTTTCGTCTCCCTTCACTACCTGGATAATTTCTTTTATCTCATCATACATTTCTTCAGTTTCTTCATCATCTGCAGAACTAGTTGGCATATAAACTTGTACTACTGTAGTAGGCATGGGCTTCGTGTCTGTCTTGGCCACTATAATATGTTCACTATGCTGTTTGTAGTAGCTTACCCGCACACCTATTTTTTTATTCATTATTAAACCTACTCCTGCATTACCCCTATTTGATTTTGTATTTATAACCCTGTAATCACCTGACCAAATGTCTTGTTCCTCCTGCCACTGAACTTCACTAATTCTCACTATATCTAACTTTAACCGATCCATTTCCCTTTTTAAATTTTCTAACCTACCTGTCCAATTAAGGGATCTAACATTCCATGCTCCGATCCGTAGAATGCCAGTTTTCTTTCTCCTGATAACGATTGCTGCACCATATCATTAACTCATTGAAAAGACCTACACATACAAACAATGTACAACATTAGTTATCTGGCAAATACGTACATACAATACAGTACACTTTAGTTTCGTCACCTTCCACAGAATTAAATGTCATTTCTTTGAACTCCATTTTTTGTTGTGAACACTCTCCAAGTGGTATATCAGTTCTTGCCTCTGAGAGCATCAAAACGTATTGCACTCAGTACATGTCATTTAAATAACAAAGAAAACGGGTTTTTGCTTAATATCTTAATATCATACTGTGATGGAAAAGGAACGTGTAATCAGAATTAATGCACTTATTCATCCATCATGTTTAATACTGCCAATTATGAAGCAGAATCTTCAGGGATGTGGAACAACACAGTGAAGGTGCAGTGAGAAACTAGGGCCTGCATTACTTAAATATCTAAAATAAGTTATTTGTGCTTCATGAAACTACTGTAAAAATTCAGGGGAAAGGCCGCACCTCCAACTCTTCGTAAACGGTCTATCCATAGGGCCTACACCACAAGTGACACTTTACTTTGCTTAAGTGTACTAGTTACCTGTTAACTGTCAAAGAGTTTTACAGCAGTTCTGGCACTAGCCTCCCACGACTTGCCTAGTAATTAACCCTCTCAACCCTTTCATTTATAGCCTTAGCTTGGACCCATTTGTGGGCTTTTTGTGATACGTGAACGTTTCTGCTCAGTCTGCACTGCACAGAGGGTACTGCAGACGTTCACACCGGTGATATCTCCATAACATTTTTGCTAATATAGCACACTTGACTATAAACCAGCCATCTGGTTACGGCAGTTACATTATTACAATAAGGTTCACGCAGCATTTAAATGGTGACTGAGAGGTAACCAACATTTCTCCTACCTTTCCAGAAGCAGAACTGTGTCTCTTCATGTGTTTGTTTACGTCTGTCACCAGCTTATCATAAATATGTAATATTTCTTTCCTAAGCTCTACTTGTATATTCTTGCGATGCTTCACCCCCATACATCACACAAGCCTGCCACACCACCAGTCTGTGCAACATCAGCCATGGTGTAACGTACGGCGAGAAATCAAGAAAAGCACAACACATACACACACACCAAGATAGCTCCTGGGAAAATCATAACAACGAAGCGTTCAAAGATCTACATACCGGTAGCTACAACTAACTGGCTCTTACGGCCAACCAATGAGACATCGGTGCCAGTTGAAATAGCTATGTATAATGCCTTGTGGCTGTAGAAGGTGTAATGACAAGCGGCTCGCAAGCCCTGAGGAATCATGGGGTCAACAGAAGCGTCCGATTCCACCTGTCTGCATTGACGTAAGGGTGTTGTCGTGGGTGATGTCATTATGCCATGGTGTTTATGAGTTGGTTGTGTTTGTAGATGTTGTCTTGTTGTGTTTCATGGTGCCCTCCTGTGTGTGTTTGTTTGTTTGTTTTCTGCAGTTGTCTCGTTAATTTGATGGAAGTTTTGGATGGAGATGTTATTGTCTTATTTATACATATTTTTATGTTTGTTGCCATGTGTATGTAGCAACATCACAGGTGCCATATTGGAGATGCTTAGAATAGCCATTTCTGCCATATTGATGATGTCATGGGTCAAAGCAGACAGCTGGAATCTGACACTTCTGTAATCCAGGGATCATGTCGTCATCTCTCCCGCTAGTCAATATCGTTGGCAGTTTTCAAACCATGGATTTCTTTGAACCTAGCCATCCTTTGCAGAAGCAGCTCGCAGGCCCTCAGGAATCATGACGTTATATCATGACATGAGGTCATCTCTCACGCTAGCCACTATCGCTGGTAGTTTTTGAACCCCAAATATTCTTTGAGCCAAGCCATTCTTTGTGATGCTGTGTGGGTGTATGTACAATGCCAGATTTTGTGTTGCATGTGCGATAAAGCATTTCAGTTATGGAAAACTTTGTATCCTTCATTTTCCTTGTGTGTGCATATAGAGCCAAATATGGAAGTTACTGTGAAGTGCCTGCAGGATGACTGCAATTTTTTTTCAACGTCTTGGCAAATTTGAGAACACATGCTGCAAAAGCATATGCTTGCAGAGGAGAAAGGAAAGCTTATATTCCAGACAATGGATGGTAAGTAACTTCGTATAATAATTTTATGATGTGCAAGAAAAGTAAAGTGTCTGGTAAATCTACAGAATTTCCTTCTTTGTGCCTATAGTATTCTGATGCACTGTGTTACCCTGTAAAGTTTCTTTCAGTACAACTATGAGGATTATTTGTGGTAACAGCATATTATCATAAGAAATGGCTTCGGTATTTAAGTTGCAATCTTTGTAACTTTTGTTGGTCAAAATTTGTGTAGTAACTGTATTCTAACTTCAGTATCACTCTAATATTTTGTTTCAGTAACATGTTCCTTCACACTTGAAAATTTCTGAATGTTCAAAATGACATCAGTGACCATAGTCAGTATTTTTACAGTAAAATTTCTTTGAATTGCAGTGACAGAATCCAGATTTGTGAGTGGTGTTACCTATTTTTGCAATGGATGTTTCAGAGTTTCTGAAGTGAAAGTCCAAAGAAGAGAAGACAGCAAGAAGTAGCTATTTGTGTTTTTCATGGTTTATAGGCCTACTGGGGAGACTTGTCATTTAAAAAGATGAGTAACGCATCAAGCTTGGTACCTGTATGGTGATGCGGAAATCTGAGCATTGTTAATAAAGAAATTAATTTTGTGTTTTTTTCGTTTGATTCCTTTATCGTGTTGCCTATAGTTCACAAAATTTAATTGAAATACCAAGTTGATAATTTCAACATAAATTGGACTATGCACATAGCTGTCTCTAATGGCTTTGCTGCTTTTCTCAGGTAAAGTATGATTATTCACTAGTCCTTCAGTTTGCATGTTTCTAAATCAATTGTGGCAAAAGAAATCACTGACTCAAAGCATAATTTGCTTGGTACACATAATTGGAAATTGCTTATTTAGTTGTAATTTTACATTTTTAAGCATAATTTGCTTGGTACACATAGTTGGAAATTGCTTATTTATTTGTAATTTTACATTTTTAGATTATAGTATTCTCTGAGAGTTTATCTTGCTGCCTTTCTTGGGTGTGGTTTTTCTATATTTAACAAGTTTACTGATATGGTTAATGACATGTTTCACCACCAGGTAAGGTATACAGCATTAAGCGTGCTGTGCTGTTGTCGCTGGTGGCAGCAGCATGGTAGTCAATGTGTTAAGGGGGGATTTAGGAACATGGAGAGTAAAGTATATGCATCTATAATAGTCTTGGCTAAAAACATACAGCTAGAATGCTAATTACTGTTTGAGCAATTATCCTTTAGACAGTTAATATCTTATGCTAAATATGTATTAAAACTGAATTCGTAAACAACTTTCTAGTCATTTAATCGTTTGGCTTTGTACAAATTGAAATAAAAATACTGCAGACCCAAAAATCGCCTGGAAATAGTAAGGAATATCAGATACAAGTAAGTATTTTTGCTCAGTAAGAATAAAGTGTAAAAATGCTGCTATCTGGTTATTACCATGAGACCACTGCACACAAAACAGGGCAGTGTAAGACTTTGTTCCCTAGTTCTCATTGGCTGAAGCAACTAAAACGAAATTTCTGAGAAATGCGGAAACTTTGTTATCCGTATATCCCCAGAATGATTTAAAATTTTTGCAGTGAAATGGCACTGATAGTGCATAACATATTTTGCAACTGAGACTAAGTACTTAAAAATTGATGTGGGGTATGTATTTCAAGACACACTTGAGAACCAAACCTGACATTTGTATTGACACACAAGTAAACACATCTGAAAGGCACACTGGGTTACACAAGCATTAGCTGTAGGTATGGAATGGGTAATTTACTCAGAAAACTTGCTGTATGAATTTTATTGTAAAGCACACTAAAGTTAAGGGAAAGATGCAGTGCACCGATGAGATACACTTGGATGGGCATGAATTGGTTTTGCTTAGATATATGGAAAATTAACTGTAGTGTTATATTGACATATTTGGTGCAGTTTCCTGTGATAGCAACATGTGTGAGGTGCAAATTTGTGGACAGGAGAGATTACATTGAACCTGTCGTGCATGGTGCACTTTTAGTTGCAGTGCAAGGATGATGACATCCAGATTTGAAAATTAGGGGCCTAGAAATGAAACTCTCATCAGTTTTAATATTTAAAAATAAACATACATGAAAATTGACGCTTAATTAGGACTTTCAATTAAATTGCAAAAATTTTGTTGTTTTGCACATTAAGTGCAGCTGACACTTACAAGCACAGGGTTAGTGGCTTATGTTGACATTTATAAGTGTCGGCCACAGCTAACATATTGAAGATTTTAAAGTAACAAAGTAGTTGTTGACATTCTGATATTAATGGATAACAGTAAGAACCACAGCAATGAAATGATGTAAATTACTTAAACCAGGAGTTAAACAAATGTACATAGTCATCACACCCACTTCGTAGTCACTGCATATTTGTGTGCTATAGCTAAGACAGTAACCTTTTGTTTTCTCGTCTGATCTGGGACACATGTCAGATCTTACTTGTTTTGCTAGATCAACTCCCGGTTTACAAGTTTCACCTTTCAGAATTTTGGTAATTTGTAGTCCTACCTCCTGTGGAAAGTGGGGTTGATAGCTGTCTTTTCAGATAGGGTCTCATCAATTGCCATTTAAGGAACTTTAAGCAAAAATGTGATTATTCAATTTTCTGTCAGTGTAAAATATACCACTAATGTATTTACCAGAGAAATATTCATGATGGCACAGAAGAGTGAGAGTCCATCTTCTGGAGCACCTGCTGTGTGGAGTAAATTGTGCACTTCACATCCAGTGGTGCATCAATTTCTTCATAGGTAGTATCACAGTACTCTACTATCTCAGGCTGTTTATTGTGATGCTCAGTGGAGCAGCATTATGCCTTGAAGATACTAAACTAACAGCCTTCTTAAGCTTTTGGATGTAATATATCCAAAAACAAACGACTTTTACATTTAGCTGTCAGGAACTCCTTTGGAATCTTTCTTTTTATTATTATTGTGTGTGGCCGTTTTGTGTCCTCTTCCCAGTTTGACATGTACATCTGATAAGCTTAATGAGGATATTTATGGTTACAAACAAAAACTAAAAAATTAAAAAATGTGGTGACTATACAAATTTAGATAACACACAAGTTGGAATTAAATCTGCAGATATGATCCATCAATCCAAATACAGTTTCAAGATTATCCTCCAAAACTTTACAAGCTGAGGAAGTAAGCACAAAGATTTGGACATCATAGCATGTGTAAATAAACCAGATGTTTCAGGTATTACAGAGCACAGGTATACCAAAAAAGAACCTTATTATGCACCCATTAACAAAGCATTTCTGCTCATCCTTTAACAGGGAGATCAAGCCTTAAGGTGATGAGGCAAAAGTGGCAAAAATTAGGGCCCCAAAGATGTAAGTTCTTTAAGTGTTGAAGGTGACACTGAACTTTCTGCAATTAACTGTAGTTGTGAAAGGACACACAATTTTGGATATAGACAGACCTCCATCTGCAAGTACAGATACTGTTTTAGCTAATCTCCATCAGTTGCTTGTAGAGAGAAATAGTAAACACTCAGGGAAAATTGCTGGGTAATTATGCTGATATTTGTTCAGTCTTGTTGTTGTTGTTGTGGTCTTCAGTCTTGAGACTGGTTTGATGCAGCTCTCCATGCTACTCTATCCTGTGCTAGCTTCATCACCTCCCAGTACCTACTGCAACCTACATCCTTCTGAATCTGTTTAGTGTATTCATCTCTTGGTCTCCCTCTACGATTATTACCCTCCATGCTGCCCTCCAATACTAAATTGATGATCCCTTGATGCCTTAGAATATGCCCCACCAACTGATCCCTTCTCCTAGTCAAGTTGTGCCACAAATTTCTCTTCTCTCCAATTCTATTCGATACCTCCTCATTAGTTATGTGATCTACCCATCTAATCTTCAGCATTCTTCTGTAGCACCACGTTTCGAAAGCTTCTATCTCTTCTTGTCCAAACTATTTACTGTCCACGTTTCACTTCCATACATGGCTACACTCCATACAAATACTTTCAGAAACGAGTTCCTGACATTTAAATCTATACTGGATGTTAACAAGTTTCTCTTCTTCAGAAACGCTTTTCTTGCCATTGCCAGTGTACATCTTATATCTTCTTTTTAGTCTGAGGAAATCTGATCTCACAAAAATCAGTTTTCACTCTTACGAATGATGAGTGGCACACACAGATCTGTGTGCACTGATATGTAATACAGGGTGCCCTCAGCTTTGTACTTTGCTGCCTTCGTTTGTTGATTTTTGTATGTAAATGGCAAAATACTGCTCCCCAAATTCAAAACTAGTTCTGTATACTGATGCTACATCCATTGTGTGCAGGCATAAAGATCACTATGAAACTGTATTACAAATTATATAGTTCAGTATTTAAATGAAAGTACTCTCATTGTCAACACAAGATAACAGCAGTAATGGATTTTAATCCCACAAGACATATTTTGAAATTCAGCTGTGCTGTGGAACTGATATTGCCATCAAAGCAATATATATCAAAATCATGGGAGTAACAAAACTGGGATACATATGTTCACTCACTGGGAAGTAAACTGGCTTAAAATGTATTTGCGATAAATATGTAGAGCAAATACCGAAACAATACCCATGTATTGTCTGCTTATCATATGTCAATGTATCGATTAGAAGTATTGGATGCCAAACATGAGCAAATCTTCATAAGCTTTTAAAGTTGGAGTAGAAGGCTGTAAGAATAATTTGTGGTCCAAAACTAAGAGACTCGTGCTGTGTTCAATTCCCTAAAGCTGGGATATTAACTGTTATAAATTTGTACACTGATCAGCCAGAAAGTTATAGCCACCTACCTAATACCCTGTATGATCAGCTCGGGCACGGATAACAGCAGTGACGCATCACAGCACGGAAGCAGTGCAGCATTGGTAGGTCTGTGAAGGGAGCTGACAACCCGTATGGACACACAGGTCACCTAATTCCTGTAAATTCTGGGGAGAAGTGCAATGAGCTCTGATGCCACTTCCAATCACTTCCCAGATGTGTTCAATCGAGTTCAGGTTTGGCTATTTAGGGAGCCAGCATACCAATTAGAACTCGCCACTGTGTTCCTTGAACCACACCATCACACTCCTGGTGTTGTAACATGGCACATTATCTCGTTGAAATATGGCTCTTCTAACAACCCTACCACAACAAAGGTCAAAATTTAATAATGTTTGTGGTGTTGCTCACGCTGCTAAATACTGCATTTTCGGGCAACAACAAAGCCACTGGATGAGTATCTCGGTTTTACACTGAATAAAGGCATTTTCGTATAGGCCTCATTATGTACTTTTAGCATCATTTAATAGAAATGCTTTATTATCCAGGATTGGTTTTAAGTTATTTCTTAAATAACTAATGTAATAAATTAGATCTCAGTTGAAATCAAACAGTGGAAACTTCAGGCTGGAATAACAACAATATGAGGAAAAGGCAGATCGCTGCTCACCATCAAGAAGACATGTTGAGTTGTCAACAGGCAACACAAAAGGACATGAAGCATTACCTTTCTGCCAAAGCCTTATTCAGAAAATTAAACACACATACACAGTCATTCATTCACTGTGTGTGTGTGGGGGGGGGGGGGGTGTTTTTGTCTTCCTCTTTTAAAACAAAGAAGGCTTTGGTTTAAAGTGTCTTTTTATTATGCCTGTCCTGTCTGTAACTCAATGTGTTGTATTTTTAGTAACTAGTAATCTGTATTTTCCTTATATTGTTGATACACATCTTAGCTGTTAAGGTGAAAGGCTCTCTTCCTTCAAGTGAAGGCTCAACTACAAGTAAATTACTTTTAAACCTGTGCCTTATTGTATCAAAGTTTGTTGTAAAAAATGTCCATATGTGTAGCCCTTTGTTATGAACTCATGAATTAAGCAAAATTATCTTTGTATCATAAGATGATGAATAAAGTTCTTGTCATTATAATTACTATTATTATTATTATTTCTTTTCTTTCTCAGACGTTATGTCTAGTTAAAAATGGAAAGTGACACAGATCTTGATCAAGCATGACTTCCTTTTAACTGTACAGTATATGTTACATTGCATTTAGGAACTTCCGGGTAATTGAACAGGTATCAATAATTACAGATTTCTGTAGTTGCATGTATAAGTTTGGATGTAGCTGTATTGCGTTGATGTACTGGTGGCTATTGTGTGGTATGACCCCTGTAGTTGATAGTACAATTGGTATAATGTCAACTTTACCCTGATTCCACATGTCCTTGACTTCCTCAGCCAGTTGGATGTACTTTTCAATTTTTTCTCCTGTTTTCTTCTGTATATTTGTTGTATTGTGTATGGATATTTCGATTAGTTGTGTTAATTTCTTCTTTTTATTTGTGAGTATGATGTGAGGTTTGTTACGTGGCGTTGTTTTATCTGTTATAATGGTTCTGTTCCAGTATAATTTGTATTCATCATTCTCCAGTACATTTTGTGGTGCATACTTGTATGTGGGAACGTGTTGTTTTATTAGTTTATGTTGTATGGCAAGTTCTTGATGTATTATTTTTGCTACATTGTCATGTCTTCTGGGGTATTCTGTATTTACTAGTATTGTACATCCGCTTGTGATGTGACCTACTGTTTCTATTTGTTGTTTGCGAAACTGCATTTATCTGTTGTGGTATTGGGGTCTTGAATAATATGATTACTGTAATATCTGGTGTATTGCAATCATGAATCCTTCTGTCTCACTGTGTATATTCCCTTTTCTTAGCCATGTGTTGGATGCGTCTTGATCTATGTGTGGCTGTGTTAGAGGATAAGGGTGCTTGCCATGTAGTGTTTTCTTTTTCCAATTTACTTTCTTCATATCTATTGATATTATGTGATCAAAAGGGTTGTAGAGGTGGTTATAAAATTGTAGTGGTGTAGCCGATGTATTTATATGAGTGATTGCTTTGTGTATTTTGCTAGTTTCTGCTCGTTCTATAAAGTATTTTCTTAAATTGTCTACCTGTCCATTATGTAGGTTTTTTATGTCGATAAATCCCCTTCCTCCTTCCATTCTGCTTAATGTGAATCTTTCTGTTGCTGAATGTATGTGATGTATTCTATATTTGTGGCATTGTGATCGTGTAAGAGTATTGAGTGCTTTTAGGTCTGTGTTACTCCATTTCACTACTCCAAATGAGTAGGTCAATATTGGTATGGCACAGGTATTTATAGCTTTTGTCTTGTTTCTTGCTGTCAATTCTGTTTTCAGTATTTTTGTTAGTCTTTGTCTATATTTTTGTTTTAGTTCTTCTTTAATATTTGTATTATCTATTCCTATTTTTTGTCTGTATCCTAGATATTTATAGGCATCTGTTTTTTCCATCCCTTCTATGCAGTCGCTGTGGTTATCCAATATGTAATCTTCTTGTTTAGTGTGTTTTCCCTTGACTATGCTATTGTTCTTACATTTGTCTTTTCCAAAAGCCATATTTATATCATTGCTGAATACTTCTGTTATCTTTAGTAATTGGTTGAGTTGTTGATTGGTTGCTGCCAATAGTTTTAGATCATCCATGTATAGCAAATGTCTGATTTTGTGTGGGTATGTTCCAGTAATATTGTATCCATAATTTGTATTATTTAGCATGTTGGATAGTGAATTCAGAGCAAGGCAGAACCAGAAAGGACTTAATGAGTCTCCTTGGTATATTCCACGCTTAATCTGTATTCGCTGTGATGTGATATTATTTGAATTTGTTTGGATATTAAGTGTGGTTTTCCAATTTTTCATTACTATGTTTAGGAACTGTATCAATTTAGGATCTACTTTGTATATTTCCAATAGTTGTAGTAACCATGAGTGAGGTACACTATCAAAAGCTTTTCGGTAATCAATGCATGCATAGTGTAGCGACCTTTGTTTAGTTTTAGCTTGATATGTCACCTCTGCATCTATTATCAGTTGCTGTTTACATCCTCATGCTCCTTTGCCACAGCCCTTTTGTTCTTCATTTATAATTTTGTTCTGTGTTGTATGTGTCATTAACTTCTGTCAACTTTAATGCAGTATTTCGGACATTACACAACAGTTTCTCCTACTCATCTGCGTTATATACGTTTTTCTACATTAGAGCTAGCTGCCATTCATCACACCAACTGGAAACTTTGTCTAAGTTATCTTGTATCCTCCTAAGGTCACTCAATGAAGACATCTTCACATACACCACAACATCATCAACAAACAACTGCAGATTGCTGCGCACCCTGTCTGCCAAATCACTTACATATACAGAAAATAATAGCAGTCCTATCACACTTCCCTGTGGCACTCGTGATGGAACTCCCGTCTCATCGTTGACAATGTACTGGATTCTATTACGTAAGAAGTCTTCAAACCACTCGTATATCTGGGTACCTATACTGTATGATAGTCATAATCCGATATGAGTGATGGCACTGCAAGCCATGCTGGACAGCAACACTAATATAGCCTATGAATGCAGAGATTGTCATCTTAGCATATGCCATCTCCATGTTGTCATCATGATGTAATTTAGCCAATCATGGGCCATCCACTGGGCGTAAAACTGTGAACCTCACCACTTTTGTGACAGTCACACTTAGTCCATGCTGACGGTGATTGAGGCTATCTGAAAATCTTGGGATTTTATACAAATTTGATGTGCAAGTTTAACGTAACGTTTTAGCCACATGAGTCAAATTAATGTGTAAAACTGATAGCTCAGCACCTTACAAAACTCTCTTCAGTGTCCTTGGGAGTCTCACCTACATGTTAATATATTTACTCACTAATAGTATTTGTTGTTAATAACAGGGGTAGTTTTGCTATGTTCAGTGAAATGAACTTGCAAAATGCTGGAAGTAAAAATATTGTTCATGTAGACTACACATCCCTGTCTATGATTCAGGATAGAATTTTATATTCTAATACAACAGTCAAAAAGGTTGCTACTAGGTACCAGGCAGAAAACTGGAAATTCTAAGATATTAAAAAAATACAAAGTGAAAAACTACTTTATTAGCCTCTCCTTCTATAATTAATTATAATTAAAAATAATGCTTGGATTCAAGGATGCATATGCTGTTTAACACTACAGTTCATATTAAACAGGATTTTAATGTTACTGCAATATGTGAGGCTGACAATACTCATTGTAAAATTATGAAATGCTTTGTGTGAAGTATGAGATAAGAACAGCACTAGAATAAAATAACATTTCTAATTTTCAGGTCCATTAGTTCTTTCCTCTGGGAAGATGGATATGTTTTGCAAGATTGGGAATGAGGGGAAGACCACCCATGTAGAGCACTTGCGTGACCCATTCATGAGTGCTTACCTAATGTTTGGATATCCACCAGGTCAGATTAAAGCAACACACTGAAGTGACTCGAAGGTGGGCTTCTAGATAGGTTACCAATAATTTCCATTATGGATCGACGAAGGTTACCGATAGGTTCAAATAATGTGCGAGTATTATAAAGATGCTTGACAAACTAATATGAAAATGGAGGGAAGACAGAGTTCTTTTTCTACAACACTACTGAGAAAATTTAGAATATATGAGAAATCAGGGCTCGTATGGAAGAATATAGATAGCCTTTCTTCCCTCACTCTACTTGTAAGTGGAACAGGAAAGAAAATGATTTGTAGTGGTACAAGATACCCTATACCATGTATCATTTGGTTGTTTGTGTAGTATGTATATACACTCCTGGAAATTGAAATAAGAACATCGTGAATTCATTGTCCCAGGAAGTGGAAACTTTATTGACACATTCCTGGGGTCAGATACATCACATGATCACACTGACAGAACCACAGGCACATAGACACAGGCAACAGAGCATGCACAATGTTGGCACTAGTACAGTGTATATCCACCTTTCACAGCAATGCAGGCTGCTATTCTCCCATGGAGACGATCGTAGAGATGCTGGATGTAGTCCTGTGGAACGGCTTGCCATGCCATTTCCACCTGGCGCCTCAGTTGGACCAGCGTTCGTGCTGGACGTGCAGACCGCGTGAGACGACGCTTCATCCAGTCCCAAACATGCTCAATGGGGGACAGATCCGGAGATCTTGCTGGCCAGGGTAGTTGACTTACACCTTCTAGAGCACGTTGGGTGGCATGGGATACATGCGGACGCGCATTGTCCTGTTGGAACAGCAAGTTCCCTTGCCGGTCTAGGAATGGTAGAACGATGGGTTCGATGACGGTTTGGATGTACCGTGCACTATTCAGTGTCCCCTCGACGATCACCAGTGGTGTACGGCCAGTGTAGGAGATCGCTCCCCACACCATGATGCCGGGTGTTGGCCCTGTGTGCCTTGGTCGTATGCAGTCCTGATTGTGGCGCTCACCTGCACGGCGCCAAACACGCATACGACCATCATTGGCACCAAGGCAGAAGCGACTCTCATCGCTGAAGACGACACGTCTCCATTCGTCCCTCCATTCACGCCTGTCGCGACACCACTGGAGGCGGGCTGCACGATGTTGGGGCGTGAGCGGAAGACGGCCTAACGGTGTGCGGGACCGTAGCCCAGCTTCATGGAGACGGTTGCGAAAGGTCCTCGCCGATACCCCAGGAGCAACAGTGTCCCTAATTTGCTGGAAAGTGGCAGTGCGGTCCCCTACGGCACTGCGTAGGATCCTACAGTCTTGGCGTGCATCCGTGCGTCGCTGCGGTCCGGTCCCAGGTCGACGGGCACGTGCACCTTCCGCCGACCACTGGCGACAACATCGATGTACTGTGGAGACCTCACGCCCCACGTGTTGAGCAATTCGGCGGTACGTCCACCCGGCCTCCCGCATGCCCACTATACGCCCTCGCTCAAAGTCCGTCAACTGCACATACGGTTCACGTCCACGCTGTCGCGGCATGCTACCAGTGTTAAAGACTGCGATGGAGCTCCGTATGCCACGGCAAACTGGCTGACACTGACGGCGGCGGTGCACAAATGCTGCGCAGCTAGCGCCATTCGACGGCCAACACCGCGGTTCCTGATGTGTCCGCTGTGCCGTGCGTGTGATCATTGCTTGTACAGCCCTCTCGCAGTGTCCGGAGCAAGTATGGTGGGTCTGACACACCGGTGTCAATGTGTTCTTTTTTCCATTTCCAGGAGTGTATATCAAAATACGGAAGAAAATTGTGGCTGTCTACTACATAAAAAATATTAGTTGAAACTGACCGAAAGCTTCATGATTTACTTAAAATGTTTTGTTTCACATTTATCTCTACCTGATACACTCTGACAATCAGTGACTTGCAACTATAACAATCATACAATTTGGAGATCTCAGTATTGCTTAGATACTATTAAAAATCCCTCATTCATCTCTTTTTGTCAAAAGATCACATAAAAATAAACTGGTTTTGAAGAAAACATGATTGACATATAGCTGTTTGTTTACAGATCAACAACGATCTAAATTTAAGTGTATCGGTAACACAGATTGGGTAAGAGCACATATCTGAGCTAGAGTACTATATTGGATTTCATGCCCCCCTGTCCCCTTCTTCCTTGAATGCTTGGCTGGAGTAACAAGTTTAATTGTAATATAGCCTGAGGTCTACATTAGGTTGAAAAGTGATAACTAGAATTGTGGAACTCAGTGGATGAGAAATAAAGGTTCTGATAACAGACAGATATCTGTGTTTGCCTAATACTTTGTTTGCGCCATATTTAAATGCACTTTCCCATAACTAACACATTTTCATAATAAAAAATAAAGCTACTAGGTCAAGCCCAAAAACATATATTAGAAAATAAGCAAGCATCCGACATGTGTTTTGATGCATATTAAGTACAGATATCATACACAAACTGGAAAAATGTAAGAGGCATTTCACTACATATCCCTTACATTTTATCCATTTTCCCACATTTGCTACTGCTTCTATGGGTGCAAAGACAAATTCTTACTGTAAATGTCTGAGTGGTAGTTACATTAGTAAGCTGCACTTAATAAATTAAACATTGTCCTGAATGCATAATATTTGTTATACTATAAAACTCTCTGCCATTCAACCAATAATTCATAATCATTTGGCTTCAATCAATCACGTAAGACTATTATGTAACTCCAACGATATTGCGGATTAGTATGTCACCTTAATCGAGATTATTCACATTCAAAGATTGTTTCTACATTTAATTCTTTTTATGGAAGCCTCGTTCAAACAATCTGGAGTGGCTTGACATTCCAAAACGACAACTGAAACAAGTCTGTATAAAGGCTGTGGCCAACAGGTGATGATGTCAGATATGTCAACATAGCTGCTTACAGGTCTAGATACCAGGCAACACTGTCACGCTTTCTGACGACAGCAAGAAGCGATTCCTGCAGGCTCGCGAGACGCAATTCTTACACGTTTGTGCTTTACTGGATGTCTCACGATATACAGCATACGCTTCAGTGTCCCCTGCCAAATGCCTACTATCAACATACAGTGTCCTTTTGTCTGACTACCTGTGCACTTTCACAGCATCCCTAGTGTCCTATTGAAAACCATCACATCCTCCATTGCCTCGTCTGAGAAGCAACAAATTACTGCGAACACTGTCAGGTCATACGGAGCTGAAGGCACTGTCAACCCAGACTTACTTTCGGCTGATTCCAACTATGCTGAACCTGACACTTCCCCAGTGTCTACTCACGATTAAGTTTGAACTTTCTCTGCCTCTCATTCTCAAATTCATGTTTTAACACGAGTAGTCACTGTATTACAGCAGCAACTGCATCCACACTAGTAGTAGCTAGTGTTTCCACCATTTGCATACTCTTACTTCTACCGCAATTCAATTGCCAACTGCTATGAAAAGAAAACTTCCCATTTAACCCTTCTCCACACACACTAAAGTCTAACCACTAATTAATTCTTCTGGTGAATCAGTGCTCATCTAGAATCTAGACTGAGTACAGCTACTAGCCAGATGTTCAGTTTGCTTACACACAGAACAAGTAGCTACTACAGGTCTGCCACACTGGAAATTGTGCCCGGACAAATTACAAAATGTACAGCTCACTGGCACAGGGCATGCAGAGGTATACAGACAAGTTTGGCATCGATTTACATTCTGCTGAAGAATACACAGTGCCTCTGTCGATCCCTATGACGGTGGTGCAATACGTGTACATGTGCCGGCACAAACACCAGTGCTGGAACTGCTGCTACAGCACCTGGCTACTCCATCCTTGTCATGAAATGACTACTGTCCTGGACTGGGTGGCACGACCAGCAGCACGTGTTGGCCGAGTCGAAATCCCCAGGCTGCTCTCTGGAGCTCGGCTGGTTATTCCCTCGAGCATTCCTTGCGTTCACCATATATAGCACCGAAGTATAACAGCCGGCATCCGTCACTGTAGTAAAGCCTCAGCAGCTCCAGTCGCCCACTCGGGGCAGCTCTTTCAGTGACAGGACAGCCTCAAATCGGGGAGGCCACGATATCACATCCCAGCTCCGCCCGTGCAGACAGTGGCTCGCAGTCTGTCGGACGGTATCGCCCAGAGAGCAAAGGACAGCTGCCCCCTGCTGCCCACACCTCTGCAGTACGAAGTTTGGGACCTGCCTCGTCACGACTGTGGCACATCTCTATAGCAGAGCTGACAGTTCATTCAGTGGGCCAGTTGCTGAAATTCATCCAGACGGTTGTTGCGGTTGGCCTGCAACAATCGTTACTCTCTCTGGTTCCAGACACAAAGTTTGGTGACATGACTGCTTGCTTTGAGCCTCTGGGCTCCCTTATTTATACTCCTTTCCTTACACCTCTGGCATAGTCTCTCTGGAGGGCACGAGTGGTACGTTCCTTAATAATTATGCAGTTGTAACTGCAACATATGGGTTTTCATGCCATGTCAATGCCCTTTATTCCACCTTATCACTCCACATCTGTATCCAAATTTGTTTATAGTGCCTGTCAGGCTATGCATCCTCACCTGTGAGCAGTGTTGTAATCATGCCTTGCAGAACTGCTTTTTTAGTAACAACATCGCTAGTGTTTGCTACCGGGCGTGTCCATCAGTATGTTAACTTCTACTTTCTGGCCACAGTTGTGTAAAATTTTCAAGTATTTCCCAGATCAATGCCTATACTTTTTTTTAAGCAGCAATTCTTTCTCCTGCCGATTATGGTTTCCAAGAAAATAAAACAGCTACTGATACAAAATTTGAATTTCTTGATACTGCTCTACATATTTTTGATGAAAAATTCCCAGCTGTAGGTGTCTTTCTTGACCTCACAGTGGCCTTTCATGCAGTAAACCACAACATACTCTTACAAAATTTGGATTTGCATGGGTAAGGGGCACTGCCCATGGCTGTCTCAGCAGTTATATTGAAGACTGAATACAATACGTCCACATAAATAAAATCAATCACGACTCCTAGAAGCAGTCACTTTGAGACAAGTCATTAAACATGATGTGCCATGAGGATCAGTTTTTAGTACCTCATTACCTCTACTTGCCCCCACATACCCACTAGTAAAGCGTTTCCATTTGCTGACTATACTGATGTCCTTACATCAAATACAGATGAATCTATCCAGTCAGCAGTAAAAAGGAATACAATCCAACTAGACTGATGGCTTGAAGTGAATGGACTGGACTTCAGTGGAAAACAGACAGTATGCCTAACCTTCCACACCATTCAGAACAGAACTCTCCAGGCTCCAACAGTAACACTAAGTGACAGTAACGTCGAATTCTTGAATTCACCACACCAAATTCTTAGGGATCCACATGACTGACACACACACACACACACACACACACACACACACACACACACATGGATAAACGACATCAACGCAGTGTGCGTTTTGTGCTTTTACCAGTGGGGGGATGTCTTAGGGGGTTAGTACAATTACATATGTTACTAGCTTGGACCGTGGCGTTACCCATGGTTAAACAGTTATTTATAATTAGATGTTAGTGCCGAAACTCACTACTCACGTGTATGCATTATCAGAAAAGCCATCCCTTGTTATATCTTTAAAAGTACATTATAGGTAAAACTTATTTACAAAATTCTTCTACACACAGATATACTACGGGAATTAAAAAGTAAAGCTGTGAACACCGGGCGTGAGTCGTGCTTCGGTAGCTCAGATGGTAGAGCACTTGCCTACGAAAAGCAAAGGTCCCGAGTTCGAGTCTCGGTCGGGCACACAGTTTTAATCTGCCAGGAAGTTTCAGTTCTTGACATGATATTCTGAAATTAGGTTTTTCTGTCGTATGTTACCTAGTTTGTTGATGAACCCACATGTTTGCTCTTAATGTGTCATACAGAATTTATGCTCTCCGCTGCAGAGTGAAAATCTCATTCTGGAAACATCGCCCAGGCTGTGGCTAAGCCATGTCTCCGCAATATCTTTTCTTTCAGGAGTGCTAGTTCTGCAAGGTTCGCAGGAGAGCTTCTGTAAAGTTTGGAAGGTAGGAGACGAGATACTGGCAGAAGTAAAGCTGTGAGGACTGGGCGTGAGTCATGCTTTGGTTGCTCAGATGGTAGAGCACTTGCCCGCGAAAGGCAAAGGTCCCGAGTTCGAGTCTCGGTCGGGCACACAGTTTTAATCTGCCAGGAAGTTTCATACCTTGAATCTCAACTCCTTTATTGCGTCGGCTGTCCGTTTGGCAGAATGTGGGCGAGCGTTATGTTGCTGCAGGATGACACCTCTTCACAGTTCTCCTCGACGTTTGAATCTGATTGTAGGTTATAGTTTCGTACGCAACACCTCACATCCATCATACAATACAGACCTGGCTCTAAAGCCTCATTTACGTTGGGGCGACGTCTTGTAGCATGCTACAACAGGCAATATCTTGCGGCGTATGTTGCATGCGGCAGGTTAATTTATACCAAAGCAACATAATTTGTGCCACACGTGTGTCGGTCTCGCAGTATAAAGGATGATACAGTATCGCAGCGTCGGCCTACTTGGTGCTTGCACATGCAGCTAACAACGGAAATGAAAACCAAAGAAAAAGAAAACGATGGTGGAAGAGAAGAGTACTTAAAGAAGATCCACGAAATAGTATCCCAGGAACTAGATGCAGACGATGGTGCGGTATTTAGTAATGTGTTCTCTCGTCCCAGGCGCGTTAGTCCGCGCCATACCGTTGCCAAAATCTGGCCTAACGGTAAATGTTCGCACAGGTACCGGGACGGTCACCACCCTGTGTCAGGGCCCGGGGTGGGAATTTCAGCCCCCAGCTCACCCAACTCTGCGGTACGACTGCTGCGGTATGACTGCCACACTACTTCCCTCGCAAGCTCGCAAGAAAACGGATGACACACCCTAGACGAAAGCAACAATGACGACATGGGAATGATGGTTTAGTTCTAAATGTTTTGAAATGGTTAACTACTACGTAACACTTCTTCAAAATTAATAAGGAAACACATTAATAGTATTAATAGTAAGACTGTATTAAAAACTTTCAGTGTTCAGCTCCACAAATTTAAATTACATGTAAAGTTTTACTCCAGTGCGTGGGAAATGAACATCCCAGGTTGGGATGCATAAATTACAGCCAGAGGAGGGGATGGTTTGATACAGAGGGGATGAAATCCCCCCAATCCCCCCCCCCCCCCTGCAAATCGCACACTGCCTCCTGGAATGCAAATGAACACATTTGAGTGATTGGCTAGAACAGAGTTTGTTTGACAGTTGGTTTCAGACTCACTTCCTCCTGTTTGCCTCAGAGAAAGGACGACGGAGAGTAATTATTAGAGATAATCCCTCTTCTCACATCTTAATGAAAACTACGGGGCTGTGTGAGGAAAACAACACAAATTTCATTTGCATTCCACCGAACTGTACTAGTCTTATGCAGTCTTTAGATGTGGCTTATTTTTCTTCTCCGAAGAATGACTGGAGAGAGATTCTTTGTCAATGGAGGTAGACTGCAAATGGAAAAAAGAAACATCGTTTTGCGAAGGGTGTATTTAGTGGCCCACTGTCGAAGATTTTTTAGAGGAAACAGACAGCTACAAATTTAGTGAAAGGATTGAGAAATGTCAAATGCGCTGGAAGTGTGATAATGCCAGAAATAAGCCGTGTGTTATGAGAAGTGTCTAAACTGAATTCCAGAAACAATTGGAGAAGGCGAGAAAGACAGTCAGAATTCATTGTAAGGATCGTCAAAACGTATTTGTTCCGCATAGAGCCATGGATGATATGGACGTTGTTTCTGGATATGGTACGCATTAGAAGAACAATCATACAGGGTGTTTCAAAAATGACCGGTACATTTGAAACGGCAATAAAAACTAAACGAGCAGCGATAGAAATACACCGTTTGTTGCAATATGCTTGGGACAGCAGTACATTTTCAGGCAGACAAACTTTCGAAATTACAGTAGTTACAATTTTCAACAAAAGATGGCGCTGTGGTCTGGGAAACTCTATAGTATGATATTTTCCACATATCCACCATGCGTAGCAATAATATGGCGTAGTCTCTGAATGAAATTACCCGAAACCTTTGACAACGTGTCTGGCTGAATGGCTTCACATGCAAATGAGATGTACTGCTTCAGCTGTTCAATTGTTTCTGGATTCTGGCGGTACACCTGGTCTTTCAAGTGTCCCCACAGAAAGAAGTCACAGGCATTCGAGTGTTGGATTCCCTCTCTTCTTCATCGAAGAGTTTCACTGCCTGGGCTACTCTCAGGGTGCACCTTCGACGTGGAAGATCCCCGCCGGTTCCCTGCCGTGTCGTCAGCTTACCGTCCGTAGTGCCTGCCGGTGCTCGCCGCCGCCGCAGCTGCCGCCTTCCGGTCCTCGCCGCCGCCGCCGCCGCCGCCGCCGCCAGCCGGTGCTCGCCGCCGCCGCCACCGCCGCCGCCATCGCTGCCAGCCGGTGCTCGCCGCCGCCGCCGCCGCCGCCGCCGCCGTCGCCGCCAGCCGGTGCTCGCCGCCGCCGCCGTCGCCGCCAGCCGCCGCCGCCGCCAGCCGTCGCCGTCGCCGTCGCCGTCGCCGTCGCCGTCCGCCCTGGTCGTCCGACCCTGTTCTTCGTCCGTCTGCGTCTTCGCCTGTTCCCAGTTTGTGTCTTTTCCTTTTAGTGCTGTGCGTTTTCTCTTCCTATCGTCATGTCCGCACCCCCCACCACCACCGTCACCGCTACCACCACCGCCATCGTCTATACCTCACCTTCCGCCGCTTCCACTACTATAACTTGGTGTGCCCAATCCCACCCCCCTCCTTCCATCCCACCTCTCCTCACTCTCCCTTCGCCCTCGCTGTTTGTCGCCACCTCTCCCCCTTCTTCATCGCGCTCTGATCCTTTCCCCCCACTCCCCCAGCCTGTCACTGCTGCTCCGGCTAGGGTGGTGGCCCGTCGGGCCACTGTCCACGCCCAGATCTCCCCGTCGCCTTCGCCATCACCGCCACCGCCGTCATCATCGTCGCAGTCACCGTCGCCTTCACCGTCACCGTCTCCAGCGCCGACTGCTGCGTCCACGCCGGGACCTGTCCCTTCCCGCCACCTCCCAATCGCTCCCATCCCTCATGTCACCACCCGCCCTTCTGCCGCCGTCAAACGCCCTAGTGGCACCCCCACCTCCTCCGCTCCCAAAAAGGCCCCGCCCCGACCTCCTTCCCCCCCCCCAGGGTGCCATGGATGTCTCCCCGCCTGGCCCTGCTCCCACCTCCTCCTCCTCCTCCTCCTCCTCCCCCCCCGGTCTATACAAGTATCTCCTGTCCCGTCCCGATCCTTCCTTTCTCGAGGCCCGGAACCTCTCCCTCATCCTCCGCCAACATTTCCCTGGTGCCCTCATCTCTCTCCTTACTCCCAGACGGGATTCTGTTCTCATCTCCTCCCCCAGCCCAACCCTCCATACTGACATCCTCTCCCATCTCCCCATCTCCCGTTTTGGTCCCAACGCCTCCCTTACCCCTGCTCCTTCATCTCCTACCCGCCAACCCCAACCCCCGCGTCGCCCGCCAACTCTCACCGCCGTGATCACTCGGCTTAGTCCAGTGATCACGGAGGAGGAGGTGTTGGCGGAGCTCAAGGTGCATCCCCATTTGGAGGTGCGTGCGGTTCGCCGCATACATAACGCTGCCGGCCCCACCCGCCTTATGCGGGTTTTCTCTGAGGACACCCCCTCCATTGACCGTCTCCTGAAGGAGGGTGCCCTCCTCTTCAATCAGTGGTACAAGTTCGACCCCTCCCGTTCCCCTCCTCAATCCCTGCGCTGCCAGAGATGTCTGCGCTATAATGCACATCCCACATCAGAGTGCCGCGAGGCCCCCACCTGCCCACATTGTCGGCAAGCGCACTTCCTCCGGCAGTGCCCCAACCTCCAATCCCCTCCCTCCTGTAATACCTGCAGCCTCCCCCACCCCACCTACTCCCAAAAGTGTAAAGCCCGACCCCCTCCCACCACTCCTGAACTCACCGTACCTGTCCGTCCCCTGGACGCCCCCACCCCTCCTGGCAATTCCCTTCGTCCCCCCCCCCACCGCTGAGGACATCATCAGGTTCCTCACCATTGTCCTCCAAAACGTTCATCCCTTTCAGCGCCCCCACACCCTACAACAGATCTCCCTCGCCACCCGTTCCATATTCCACCTTAAAATGTACGCCACCTATTCCAATAACCAGGCCCATTTCACCTTCTCCCGCCTTGACACCCTCGTCTAAATCCTTATCATGGCGCGACAGCATCGTATCCTTTTCAACAATATCCGCTCCCTTCCCGCCAACAAGAACCTCTTCCTGCACACCCTTGCTACCCACCATGTGGATGCATTCCTCCTCAATGAAACCTTCCTCCAACCCCACCACTCCATCCACACCTCCCCCTATCTCCTCCACCGCTCCGATAATCTCCTCCCAGTTGCGCGTGGCGGAGTTGCCATTGGCCACCACCGCCAGATCCCCTTTCGGCTCCAACCTCTCCTTCCCGACCCCACCGAACACCTGATCCTTAGTCTCTTCTTCCCCGGCCTTACCATTACCTGTGCCAGCATCTATGTCCGCCCCAACGCCCCTCTTCCTTTCGACTTCCTCTCCCACATCGACCGTACCTTCTCCTCCTATGTGATCGCCGCCGACCTCAACATCCATAGTCGCTCCGCTGCCCAGTTACGGCGGTGGCATCGGTTCCTCTCCTCCCTTCAAGGCGACCTCATCCCCATCCCCCAGCACACCCGTCCCAAATCCAACTCCACTCCCGATGTTATTCTCTCCTCCCCCAACCGCCTTGGTCGCATTACGGTGGATGTCCTGGAACCTATTGGTAGCGACCATCTCCCTGTCCTCCTCACCGTTTCAGACGGTCGTCGCCCCCACCCCGACCCTTGTCATGACCCTCCCCCTAAGTACATCCATGACTATTCCCGTGCCAACTGGAATGCCTACCGGGATACCCTCTCCACTCAGGTCGATAGCCACCCTCTCGCCTACCGCCGTCCCGATGATGTCACCCATGCCGCCTTCTTTCTCCAGCAGACCTTGTCTGAGGCCGTGGAGGCCCACGTCCCTACTGTTGCCATCCACCCTCACCGTCCTACCTTACCACCACAGGCCGTCCTCCTCCTCCGTGAATCCCGTCGTCTCTACCGTGCCTTCCTCCGCACGCGTGACCCGGACACCCTACGACGCCACCGGCAACTACAGCGACACATTCGAAATTTGCTCGCGGCTAAGAAACGCCGGGACTGGCGACAGACATGCACCCGTTTAAATGCTACCCTCCCTATAAACTCGTCCAAGTTCTGGTCCGCCTTCCGTCGCCTTACCGGAACTAAGCCCTCCCCCTACTATCCTCTTCTCCACGATGATCACCCCTTCCCTGACGCCCTTAGTAAGGCCAATCACTTTGCCTCCTACCTGTCCGATGTGTTTTCCATCCCTGATGATCCCCAGTTCGATTACTCCCTCTTCCCAGATATCCGCGATCGAACTGACACCTCTGTCCCTCCCCTCGCTCCTGGTTTCCAGTACTTGGACAACATTCCACACACGGAACTTAATGCCCCCATCACTAAACAGGATCTCATTACTACCCTCCGCACCAAACGCAACACCGCTCCTGGTCACGATCGTGTCACCTACCGTCACCTTCGTGAATCTCCTGTCTCTTTTCTCTCCACCCTGGCCAGGCTCTACAATGTAGTCCTGTCCACCGGTTACTACCCCAACCTGTGGAAAGCCTCCCGTATCCTCATGTTCCTCAAACCTGGCAAACCGCCGTCCGCCGTCTCCTCCTACCATCCCATCAGCCTTACCTCGGTCTTTAGCAAGGTCCTGGAATCTATCCTCACCCGCCGCATCCACCAGCATCTCCGCCAGCACCGCCTCCTCCCCGTTACCCAGTGTGGCTTTCGGCCGGCCTTCTCTTCCGACGATCTTCTCCTTCACCTCACTCATCTCCTTTCCGAACAGCTCAATTCCCGTCGCTCCGCAATCTTCCTCTCTCTTGACCTCGAACGCGCTTATGACCGCGTCTGGCATTCCGGTCTCCTCTTCAAGCTCCAAACCTTCGCCCTTCCCATTAACTACGTTCGTCTGATCGGTTCCTTTCTCTCCCGCCGTCCTTCCCATGTCACCATCCATAACACCGATTCCTACACCTTTTTCCCCTCCGCCGGTGTGCCCCGAGGCTCCGTCCTCTCCTCCCTTCTGTACTTGTTGTACACGGCGGAAATGCCGCCGCCGTCACCCCCCATCCACCTTCTCCAGTTTGCCGATGCCACCGCCTTCCTTGCCCTTGCCCCCACCCTGCAACGCTCCCAACACCTTCTCCAATCCCATCTTGACCGGTTCACCGCTTGGTGCAACCAGTGGTTGCTTAAGGTCAATCCTTCCAAAACCCAGGCGATCATTGTAGGCAAAACCACTCCTTCCTTCCGCCTCCTTGATTTCTATCTCACTGTTTATGGCCGTCCCATCGCTCTCACCCCCACCCTTAAGTACCTTGGCGTCACCCTCGACCGTCGCCTCTCCTGGACTCCCCATCTCCAGACAATCCAAGCCAAGGCACGTTCCCGACTCCGTCTCCTCAAGCTCTTTTCCGGACGTACGTGGGGTCTGGACCCCTCCACCATCCTCCACACCTATAAGTCCCTCATCCGCCCTATCCTCTGTTACGCCCATCCAGCCTGGATCTCCGCCCCCCCTTCCTTTTATAAATCCCTCCAAATCCTTGAACGCCATGCTCTCCGCCTTGCCTATCGCATCCGTCTCCCCTCCCCCACGCGGATTCTGTATGATCTTATCCCCTTCCCCCACCTCCTCCTCTTCCTCGAAAGGATACGAATCCTATACACCTCCCGTAAACTCGATCCTCCTCACCCGCTCGTCTCCCCGATCCTCTCCCACCCCCGCCCGCTGCCGCGCCTGTACTGGCATGTCCCACCCGGTCTCCATCTCTCCACCCTCCTTACCCTCTCCCAAGGTGGTTTCCGCCAGCTCCCTCTCCCTGATGATGTCCTCGTCCCCTCCATCTACCCCTCTTATCAACTTTGACCCTGCCCCCCCATTTCCGGTGTCCTTTCCCTTAGGCACCCTCCCTCCCTTCTCTTCCCTTCCCTTCTCTCTCCTTTCCCCCGTCCCCTCCCTCCACCCCTATTCCCCCGAGCTTCCTTTCCCCCTTCCTCCCTCCCCCCTTTCTCCCCTGCCCGTGGCATCTCTGCTATCCCATCTCGCTCTCCCACTCCCCTTCCTCCTCCTCCTCCTCTATTGGCAGGTCCCCGGACTCGCACACGCTCAGTGGACATTCGCGCGCCGGAGATCACCGCCGTCAGTGAATCGTGTGTGCCGTCATGTTTAGTGTTCAGTGTTTCACCATCACACTCCATCGTTCACCAGTGCCATCGTCTTCTTCAGTGTTTGTGCATCGTGTCAACAGTTCGTCGTGTGGATTGTCATCGAGTGTGAACGGCTTCTTGTGTTTTTATGTTCATGTGTCTACTGTTTTTTCCCGTCGTCTTCTATGTGATGTCTCTTCTCTGTTTATCTCATTGTGGTCTCTTCGGCTGAAGAGCGGCGTATTGTGCTGCTGCCAGCCTACCTGATTGTTCAGGTGTTAAAATAACAATAAAGTAAAAAAAAAAGAAAAAAACGTATAGTTGCTGGTCCATCTCCGCCAGCACCGCCTCCTTCCCGTCACCCAGTGTGGCTTTCGGCCATCCTTCTCTTTCGACGATCTTCTCCTTCACCTCACTCATCTCCTTTCCGAACAGCTTAATTCCCGTCTCCGCGATCTTCCTCTCCCTTGACCTCGAACGCGCTTATGACCGCGTCTGGCATTCCGGTCTCCTCTTCAAGCTCCAAACCTTCGCCCTTCCCATTAACTACGTCCGTCTGATCGGTTCCTTTCTCTCCCGCCGTCCTTCCTATGTCACCATCCATAACACAGATTCCTACACCTTTTTCCCCTCCGCCGGTGTGCCCCAAGGCTCCGTCCTCTCCCCCCTTCTGTACCTTTTGTACACGGCGGACATGCCCCCGCCGTCGCCCCCCGTCCACCTCCTCCAGTATGCCGATGACATCGCCCTCCTCGCCCTTGCCCCCACCCTGCAACGCTCCCAACGCCTTCTCCAATCCCATCTTGACCGATTAACCGCTTGGTATAACCAGTGGTTGCTCAAGGTCAATCCTTCGAAAACCCAGGCGATCATTGTAGGCAAAACCACCCCTTCCTTCCGCCTCCTTGATTTCTATCTCATCGTCTATGGCCGTCCCATCGCCCTCACTCATACCCTTCGGTACCTTGGCGTCACCCTCGACCGTCGCCTCTCCTGGACTCCCCATCTCCGTACAATCCAAGCCAAGGCACGTTCCCGGCTCCGTCTCCTCAAGCTCCTTTCCGGCCGTACATGGAGTCTGGACCCTTCCACAATCCTCCACACCTATAAATCCCTCATCCGCCCTATCCTTTGTTATGCCCATCCAGCTTGGATCTCCGCCCCCCCTACCTTTTATAAATCCCTCCAAATCCTTGAACACCATGCTCTCCGCCTTGCCTATCGCATCCGTCTCCCCTCCCCCACGCGGATCCTGTACGATCTCATCCCCTTCCCCCACCTCCTCCTTTTCCTTGAAAGGATACGGATCCTGTACACCTCCCGTAAACTCGATCCTCGTCACCCGCTCGTCTCCCCAATCCTCTCCCATCCCCACCCGCTGCCGCGCCTGTACTCCCATGTCCCACCCGGTCTCCATCTCTCCACCCTCCTTACCCTCTCCCAAGGTGGTTTCCGCCAGCTCCCTCTCCCTGATGATGTCCTCGTCCCCTCCGTCTACCCCTCTTATCAACTTTGACCCTGCCCCCCCATTTCCGGTGTCCTTTCCCTTAGGCACCCTCCCTCCCTTCTCTTCCCTTCCCTTCTCACTCCTTTCCCCCGTCCCCTCCCTCCACCCCTTTTCCCCCGGGCTTCCTTTCCCCCTTCCTCCCTCCCCCCTTTCTTCCCTGCCCGTGACATCTCTGCTATCCCATCTCGCTCTCCCACTCCCCTTCCTCCTCCTCCTCCTCCTCTATTGGGAGGTCCCCGGACTCGCACACGCTCAGTGGACATTCGCGCGCCAGAGATCGCCGCCGTCAGTGTCTCGTGTGTGCCGTCATGTTTAGTGTTCAGTGTTTCACCATCACACTCCATCGTTCACCAGTGCCATCGTCTTCTTCAGTGTTTGTGCATCGTGTCAACAGTTCGTCGTGTGGATTGTCATCGAGTGTGAACGGCTTCTTGTGTTTTTATGTTCATGTGTCTACTGGTTTTTCCCATCGTCTTCTATGTGATGTCTCTTCTCTGTTTATCTCATTGTGGTCTCCTCGGCTGAAGAGCGGCGTATTGTGCTGCTGCCAGCCTACCTGATTGTTCAGGTGTTAAAATAACAATAAAGTAAAAAAAAAAAAAAAAGAAAGATAAATCATGTGGCAAATGGTCATCCTTACTGACATGTTTCGATTAATTTTTGGCAGGCACAGACCGCATTAGAGTCTGTGCGCTCCAATGTATGTGAATGATGGTCTGTGCAGTCTAATAGTAGACACTTTCCTTGAAAACCACGATTTTGACCTAATGTGATACAAAGTAGCAGCTAGATTTCGAACAGCTGGGCTTGCAGAAGACAACCCATACCCTCTGATGTCCAGGCCTCACGGCGCAACCGTGAGGTCATCGCCGCTAGGTCGCTGCTGCAAACCAGCGTTAAGGCAAGAGCGTTTACTTCTTTCCCGAAAGTGTAACGGTGTGTCATTTACGAAGAAGTGGTGCCACTCTTTATCATTTACAAGGAAACTGTGTCGTTGCCGTATGCTAAGGTGCAAAATGCATGTTAAGCTAGTTACAATATACTGTGGCTTCTTTCTGTTCTGCTGGAGGTCGTATTCAAACTTTTACTATGTGCGAAGAGAAACGTGGCGACAGAAACAGACACCATAGCGTGTAAATTACACTAACAGAGTTACTGTGGCAGTGATATCTACACTAAAATTTAGTAGATAAGATGTCATAATTATTCTGGTGATCGTAAGTTTAATTACTTCGACAAAAATTTGATTCACTGAGACATAAATGACTCATTCACACAGAGAAAGTAAAACTATGTTCTACTATTATTTTTTAAAAAAGCTTCAAATATTTACCGAAAATTGTGAAAAAGAATATAATAGACATACAAATAATAATAAATAAAATATAATAACATAAAATAAATAATAGAAATTCAATAGGAGAAAAGAATATAAAATAAAAATAACGGCGCTCGATATAGGCGTTCCGATATAAATATGTCGATATGTCGGCGTTGAATTTCTCGTCGTTGAAAATCGATATATTTTGGAAAGGATATCGATATTTTAGGAACAGCTCTAGATTTTATGGCCAGACTCCCTTACCGTTCGACAGCTGGAGTGATACTAGCGCCCCGTGGGGTGAGAAAGCAGTCACATGCGTATTAAGGATTGTGTTTTGTTTTCGGTTATTTTCTACTTAATTCAGGAAACAGCTGTTATATTTTTCGTTCCATGTATTAGCAAGTTATCGAGAGACGTGAAGTATCATGAAATACATGTGAAAACAGCCAAACCACACTGGTTCAATGATGTAAGCTGTAACTAATTCATTAAGAAATTCTTTGGAATACGTGTATTTGCATCGTACTGCGCTGAAAGAAAGAGAATGTAAACGCATATGTCATGCACGAGTAGCACATATTTCTGTTGTTATTGCCGTGGGCACTTTCCAAGCTACTTAAAAAAATTTCATGGTGTCTAGTGATTTGCCCTTTCTAATCTTCACTCGACTTCCTAATACACAGGTATTTTTGTAATTGTAATTACTTTTGCTTCAAAAGTGCACGTGTTTCTTGCCGTTTGTGGCCCAGGTTTAGCAAATAATTCTTGAAATGAATTTTTCCGTGTCGAGCAACAGTTTTATTACTTCTGACATTTTCCCATAAGCTACAGTTGTGGGGGCTCATTTTTTACGTTAAATAATGTAGGTATTACATTCCATATACGTCTCCTACGTTCCACGTATACTGATGTGGCTGAAAATGTAGCGAATAAAACTCTGTTTTGTTGGGTAGATACAAGACATATCTCAGCAGAAGGTCAGCTCTTCCGGAGTTTACTAGGACTTTCTTGTTGCAGGAGAATCGTAAATAAACTGCCCTGTAATGTAGCGCTTCATACCGCCGAGGGTGCTTACAACAGAAACTCCCAATGGCAGCCCCATCAGATTTGGTGGCTCGGTGGATAGCCTGTCTAAAAATGAACACAGATCAAGCATGGAAACAGGAAGAGAGTGTTCTGAACTGTGGAAAAAGAAAAAAATACGAATAGTGAACGGACAAGTGATTGACCTGAATAGCCACGGTGTTGTAGTTAAGTGGTCATGGTGTTGGACTATCAAGTAAACGGGTCATGTTCAAAACTCTCTCATACCATTTACTTTTTCTTCCTTTCTTCAAAACATTATGAACTTTCTGTCCCATCAATGTTTCTTCTCTTTCTGTTGGCTAAGCAGTTGTCATACTATACGTTGGTTATAGAATATGATTCATGTGGTAAGAATACGTTACCGTCGCTAGTAAACGTGAATAGTGAAAGCAGTTGAGATACCACACACACGTCTCACAGAAATGAAAACAACAAATAATTGGGTGTGAACTTAAAACGTCCCCTTTGAACAATTATTACAAGACTGTGCTTAAACTGACACACAATATTTTTAGCGCAATGCAATCTGACTTTCAAAAATCCCTACAAAAGAATGGCCCTGGCTAACATTAACCTATACCTTTCACAAATCACTTACCTCACAAAAATCTTCGTTACTCTAGCTACAGCAATACAGCGAGCGCCACTACTGCCAGCTAAATAAAGGATTCAAACAAACGAAGGCACTAACTACTGATATGCATAGTTAGCAAATGAAAGATTTTGATAGACAACAATCAATGTATTTAATGGTCTCGTCCTGGAAACTATCCTGGGATTCCGCTAGTAGTTTCCGATGCACGACTGCATGTTTACTGTAACCCTTGGACCTCCACATTGACGATGAAACACAGAAATGTCATTGGGAAAGAATACAAGAGGCACCATGCTCACTTCTGCCCAGGGGAGTAACGCTGCAAATGGTCTCGTCTTGGAACCTTTCCTGGGATTCCAGTAGTAGTCTCAGATGCAACACTGCATGTTTACTGTAACCCTTGTTCCTTTACATTGACGATGAAACAAAGGAATTTCATCGGGATTGAATACAAGATTCACCATGCTAACTTCTGTCCAGTGGAGTAACGCTGCAAATGGTCTCGTCTTGGAACGTTTCCTGGGATTCCAGTAGTAGTTACCGATGCACCACTGCATGTTTACTGTAACCCTTGGACCTTCACATTTACGATGAAACATAGAAATTTCATCGGGATTGAATATAAGAGGCACCATGCTAACCTCTCTCCAGGGGAATAACACTGCTAATGCTCTCGTCCTGGAACCTTTCCTGGGATTCCAGTAGTAGTTTCCAATGCACCACTGTATGTTTACTGTAACCTTTGGACCTTCACATTGCCAATGAAACACAGAAATGTCATTGGAATTGAATATAAGAAGCACCATGCTAACTTGTGTCCAGGGCAGTAACACTGCTAATGGTCTCGTCCTGGAACCTTTCCTGGGATTACGGTAGTAGTTTACGATGCACCACTGCATGTTCACTGTAACCCTTGGACCTTCACATTGACGATGAAACACAGAAATGTCACTGAGAAAGGATACAAGAGGCACCATGCTGACTTCTGTCCAGGGGAGTAACGCTGCAAATGGTCTCGTCTTGGAACCTTTCCTGGGATTCCAGTAGTAGTTTCAGATGCACCACTGCATGTTTACTGTAACCCTTGGTCCTTTACATTGACGATGAAACAAAGGAATTTCTTCGGGACTGAATACAAGAAGCACCATGCTAACCTCTCTCCAGGGGAGTAACACTGCTAATGCTCTCGTCCTGGAACCTTTCCTGGGATTCCAGTAGTAGTTTCCAATGCACCACTGCATGTTTACTGTAACCCTTGGACCTTCACATTGACAATGAAACACAGAAATGTCATTGGGATTGAATACAAGAAGTACCATGCTAACTTGTGTCCAGGGGAGTGACACTGCTAATGGTCTCGTCCTGGAACCTTTCCTGGGATTCTGGTAGTAGTTTCCGATGCACCACTGCATGTTTACTGTAACCCTTGGACCTTCACATTGACAATGAAACACAGAGATGTCATTGGGATTGAATACAAGAGGCACCATGCTGACTTCTGTCCAGGGGAGTAACGCTGCTAATGGTCTCGTCCTGGAACCTTTCCTGGGATTCCGGTAGTAGTTTCCAATGTACCACTGCATGTTTACTGTAACCCTTGGACCATCACATTAACGATGAAACACAGAATTGTCATTGGGATTGAATACAAGAGGCACCATGCTGACTTCTGTCCAGGGGAGTAACGCTGCTAATGGTCCCGTCCTGGAACCTTTCCTGGGATTCCGGTAGTAGTTTCCAATGTACCACTGCATGTTTACTGTAATCCTTGGACCTTCACATTGACGATGAAACACAGAAATGTCTTTGGGATTGAAGTTAAGAGGCGCCAAGCTAACTTCTGTCCAGGAGAGTAACACTGCTAATGGTCTCGTCCTGGAACCTTTCCTGGGTTTCCGGTAGTGGTTTCCGATGCACCTCTGTTTGTTTACGGTAACCCTTGCACCTTCACATTGACGATGTATCACAGAAATTTCATCTAAACTGAATACAAGATTCACCATGCTAACTTCTGTCCAGTGGAGTAACGCTGCAAATGGTCTCGTCTTGGAACGTTTCCTGGGATTCCAGTAGTAGTTACCGATGCACCACTGCATGTTTACTGTAACCCTTGGATCTTCACATTTACGATGAAACATAGAAATTTCATCGGGATTGAATATAAGAGGCACCATGCTAACTTCTGTCCAGGGGAGTAGCGCTGCAAATGGTCTCGTCTTGGAACGTTCCCTGGGATTCTAGTAGTAGTTTTCGATGCACCACTGCATGTGTACTGTAACCCTTGGACCTTCACATGGACGATGAAACACAGAAATGTCATTGGGAGTGAATACAAGAAGCAACTTGCTGACATCTGTCAGGGGGAGTAACGCTGCTAATGGTCTTGTCTATGAACCTTTCCTGGATTCCATTAGTAGTTTCCGATGCACCACTGCATGTTTACTGTAATTCTTGGACCTTCACATTGACGATGAGACACAGAAATGTCATTGGGATTGAGTACAAGAAGCAACATGCTGACTTCAGTCAAGGGCAATAACGCTGCTAACGGTCTCGTCCTGGAACCTTTCCTGGGATTCCGGTAGTAGTTTCCGATGCACCAGTGAATGTTTTCTGTATTCCTTGGACCTTCACATTGACGATAAAACACAGAAATATCATTGGGATTGAATATAAGAATTAACATGCTGACTTCTGTCCAGAGGAGTAACACTGCTAATGGTCTCGTCCTGGAACCTTTCCTGGGATTCCGGTAGTAGTTTCCGATGCACCACTGCAAGTTTACTGTAACCCTTGGACCTTCACATTGATGATGAAACACAGAAATGTCCTTGGGATTGAATATAAGAAGCAACATGCTGACTTCTGTCCAGAGGAGTAACACTGCTAATGGTCTCGTCCTGGAACCTTTCCTGGGATTCCGGTAGTAGTTTCCGATGCACCACTGCAAGTTTACTGTATCCCTTGGACCTTCACATTGACGATGAAACACAGAAATGTCATTGGGATTGAATACAAGAAGCAACATGCTGACTTATGTCAAGGGGAGTAACGCTGCTAATGTTCTCGTCTTGGAACCTCTCCTGGGATTCCAGTAGTAGTTTCAGATGCAGCACTGCCTGTTTACTGTAACCGTTGGACCTTCACATTGACGAAGAAACACAGAAATGTCATTATGATTGAATACAAGACGCACCAAGCTAACTTCATTCCAGTGGAGTATCGCTGCTAATGGTCTCGTCCTGGATCTTTCCTGGGATCCTGGTAATAGTTTCCGATGCACCACTGCATGTTTACCGTATCCCACAGACCTTAACATTCACGATGAAGCACTGAAATGTTATTGGGATTGAATACAAGAGGCACCATGCTGACTTCTGTCTAGGGGAGTTACGCTGCAAATGGACTTGTCTTGGAACCTTTCCTGGGATTCCAGTAGTAGTTTCCGATGCATCACTGCATGTTTACTGTTACCCTTGGACCTTCACATTCACGATGAAACAAAGAAATTTCATCGGGATTGAATACAAGAGGCACCATGCTAACCTCTGTCCAGGGGAGTAACGCTACAAATTGTCTCGTCATGGAACCTTTCCCGGGAATCCAGGAGTAGTTCCCGATGCACCACTGGTTGTTTACTGTAACCCATGGAACATCACATTGACGATGAAACACAGACATTTCATCGGGTTTGAAGAGGCACCATGCTGACGGATGTCCAGAGGTGTGACTCTGCAACTGATCTCGTCCTGGAACCTTTCCTGGGATTCCTGTAGTAGTTTCCGATGCACCACTGCATGTTTACTGTAACCCTTGGACCTTCACATTGACGATGAAACACAGAAACGTCATTGGGATTGAATAGAAGAGGCAACATGCTGACTTCTGTCCGGGGGAGTAACGCTGGTAATGGTCTCCTCTTGGAACCTTTCTTGGGATTCCAGTAGTAGTTTCCGAAGCAGCACAGCATGTTTACTGTAACCCTTGTACCTTCACATTGACGATGAAACACAGAAATTTCATCGGGATTGAAAACAAGAGGCACCATGCTGACTTCTGTCCAGGGGAGTAACGCTGCAAATGGTCTCGTTGTGGAACCATTCCTGGGATTTCATTAGTAGTTTCCGATGCGCCCCTGCATGTTTACTGTAACCCGCTGACCTTCACATTGACGATGAAGCAAACAAATTTCTTCGGGAATGAATACAAGAGGCACCACGCTAACTTCTGTCCAGGGGAGTAACCTTGCTCATGGTCTCATCCTGGAACCTTACCTGGGATTCCGGTAGTAGTTTCCGATGCACCACTGCATGTTTACTGTAACCCTTGGAACTTCACATTGACGATGAACCACAGAAATTTCATGTAAATTGAATACAAGATTCACCATGCTAACTTCTGTCCAGGGGAGTAACGCTGCAAATGGACTCGTCTTGGAACTTTTCCTGGGATTCTAGTAGTAGATTCCGATGCACCACTGCATGTTTACTGTAACCCTCGGACCTTCTCATTGACGATGAAACATGGATATTTCATCGGGAATGAATACAAGAGGCACCATGCTGACTGCAGTCCCGGGGAGTAACGCTGCAAATGGTCTCGTCTTGGAACCTTTCCTGGGATTCCAGTGATAGTTTCAGATGCGCCACCGCGTATCTACTGTAACCCTTGAACGTTCATATTGACGATCAAACACAGAAATATCAACGGGATTGCATACCAGCGGCAGCATGCTGAATTCTGTTCAGGGGAGTAACGCTGCAAATGGACTCGTCTTGGAACTTTTCCTGGGATTCTAGTAGTAGATTCCGATGCACCACTGCATGTTTCCTGTAACCCTTGGACCCTCACATTGACGATGAAACATAGAAATTGCATCGGGATTGAATACAAGCGGCACCATGCAGACTTCTGTCCAGGGCAGTTACGCTGCAAATAGACTCGTCTTGTAACCTTCCCTGGGATTCAAGTAGTAGTTTCCGATGCACCACTGCATGTTTACTGTAACCCTTGCACCTTCACATTGACGATGAAACAAAGAAATGTCATTGGGATTGAATGGATGAGGCAAAATGCTGACTTCTGACAAGGGGAGTAACGCTGCAAATGGTCTCGTTTTGGAACCATTCCTGGGGTTCCAGTAGTAGTTTCCGATGCACCACTGCATGTTTACTGTAACTCTTTGACCTTCACAGTGACGATGAAACAAAGAAATTTCATCGGGATTGAATACTAGATTCATCATGCTAACTTCTGTCCAGGGGAGTAACGCTACTAATGGTCTCGTCTTGGAACCTTTCCTGGGATTCCGGTAGTAGTTTCTGATGCACCACTGCATGTTTACTGTAACGCTTGGACCTTCACATTGACGATGAAACACAGAAATGTCTTTGGGATTGATTACAAGAGACACCATGGTAACTTCTGTCCAGGGGAGTAACACCGCTAATGGTCACGTCCTGCAATCTTTCCTGGGATTCCGGTAGTAGTTTCCGATGCACCACTGCATGTTTACTGTAACCCTTGGAACTTCACATTGACGATGAAACACTGAAATTTCATCGGGATTGAATACGAGAGGAACCATGCTGACTTTTGTCCAGGGGAGTAACGCTGCCAATTGTCTCGTCTTTGAACCTATCCTGGGATTCCGGTAGTAGTTTGCGATACACCACTGCATCTGTACTATATCCCTTGGACCTTCATGTTGACAATGAAACATAGAAATTTAGACGGGATTGAATACAAGTGGCACAATGCTGACTTCTGTCCACGGGAGTATCGTTGCAAATGGTCGCGTCTTTGTCCCATTCCTGGGATTCCAGTAGCAGTTTGCGATGCACCGCTGCATTTTTACTATAACCCTTGGACTTTCACATTGTCGGTGAAACACAGAAATTTCATCGGGAATGAGTTCAAGAGGCAATATGTTGACTTCTGTCCAGGGGAGTAACGCTGCAAATTGTCCCGTCTTGGAATCTTTGCTGGGATTCCAGTAGTAGTTTCGGATGCACCACTGCATGTTTGCTGTAAGCCTTGGACATTCACATTGACGATGAAACACCGATATTTCATCGCGATTTAATACAAGAGGGAAGATGCTGACTTCTGTCCAGGGGAGTAACGCTGCAAAAGGTCTCGTGTTGGAACTATTCTTGGGATTCCAGTAATAGTTTCCAGTGCACCACTGCATGTTTACTGAATCCGTAGGACAATCACATTGACGTTGAAAGAGAGATATTTCATCGGGATTGAATACAAGAGGCACTATGCTGACCTCTGCCCATGGGAGTAACGCTGGAAATTTTCTCGTCCTGGAACCTTTCCTGGGATTACAGTAGTAGTTTGCAATGCATCACTGCATGTTTACTGTAACCCTTGGACTCTCACATTGACGATGAAACACAGATATTTCGTCGGAATTGAATACAAATGGCACCATGCAGACTTCATTCCAGGGGAGTAACGCTGCAAATGGTCTCTCCTTGGATTCCAGTAGTAGCTTTCGATGAACCACTGCATGTTTACTGCAACCCTTGCACCTTCACATTGACAATGAAACAAAGAAATTTCATCGGGATTGAATTCAACATGCTCCATGTGGCCTTCTGTCCAGGGGAGCAACGGTGCAAATGATCTAGTCTTGGAACCTCTCCGTGGATTCCAGTAGTGGTTTCCGATGCACCACTGCATGTTTACTGTAACCCTTGGACTTTCACATTGACAATGAAACGAAGATATATCATCGGGATTGATTACAGGAGCCACTATGCTGACATTCGTCCAGGGGAGTAATGCTGCTAATGGTCTCGTCTTGGAACCTTTCCAGGGATTCCAGTAGTAGTTTCCGATGCACATATGCATCTTTAGTGTACACCTTGGACCATCACATTGACGATGAAACACAGAAATTTCATCGGGATTGAAGACAAGCGGCACCCTGATGACTTCTTTCCTGGGGGGTAACGCTGCAAATGATCTCGTCTTGGAACCTTTCCTGGAACTCCTGTAGTAGTTTCCGATGCACCACTGCATGCTTACTGTAACCCTTGGGCCATCACATTGATGATGAAACCAAGTAATTACATTGGGATTGAATACAAGAGGCTCCATGCTGACTTCTGTCCAGGGGACTAACGCTGCAAACAGTCTCGACTTGGTTCCTTTCCTGGGATTCCAGTAGTAGTATCCGATGCACCACTGCATGTTTACTGTAACCCTTGGACCTTCACATTGACGATGAAACACAGAAATTTCATCGGGATTGAATACAAGAAGATCTATGCTCACTTCTGTCCAGGGGAGCTCCGCTGCGAATGGTCTCGTCTTGGAACCTTACCTGGAATTCCAGTAGTAGTTTCCGATGCACCACTGCATGTTTACTGTAACTCTTGGACCTTCGCATTGACGACGAAACAAAGAAATACGATCGGGACTGAATACGAGTGGCACCATACTGATTTCTGTCCAGGGGAGTAACGCTCCTAATGGTCTCGTCCTTAAACCCTTCCTGTGATTCCAATAGTAGTTTCCGATGCACCACTGCATGTTTACTGTGACCCTTGGACCTTCACATTGACGATGAAACACAGAAATGTCATCGGTATTAAATACTTGACTTGTGTCCAAGGGAGTAACGCCGCTAATGGTCTCGTCTTGGAACCTTTCCTGGGATTCCAGTAGTAGTTTCCGAGGCACCACTGCATGTTTACTGTAACCCTTGGACCTCCACATTGACGATGAAACACAGAAATCTCATCAGGATTGAATAGAAGAGGCACCTTACTGACCTCTGTCCAGGGGAGTAACGCTGCAAATGGTCTCGTCCTGGAACCTTTCCTGCGATTACAGTAGTGCTTTTCGATGAACCACGGAATGTTTACTGTAACCCTTGCACCTTCACATTGACAATGAAACAAAGAAATTTCATCGGGATTGATTACAAGAGGCACCATGTTGTCTTGTGTCCATCAGAGTAACGGTGCAAATGGATTCGTCTTGGAACCTATCCTGGGATTCCATTACTAGTTTCCGAGGCACCACTGTATGTTTACTGTTACCCTGGGAGCTTCTCATTGACGATGAGACACAGAAATTTCATCGGGATTGAATACAAGAGGAACCATGCTGAGTACTATACTGGGGAGTGACGCTGCAAATGGTCTTGTCATGGAACCCTTCATTAGATTCCAGTAGGTGGCTCCGGTGCACCACTCGATAATTACTGTAACCCTTGCACCCTCACATTGACGAAGATACAAAGTAATTTCATCGGCATTAAATACAAGAGGCACCAAGCTGACTTCTGTCCGGGGGAGTAACAGTCAAAATGGTCTCGTCTTGGAACCTTTCCTGGCGTTCCAGTAGTAGTTTCCGATGCACCACTGCATGTTTACCATAACCCTTGGACCTTCACATTGACGATGAAACACACAGATTTCATCAGTGTTGAACACAAGAGGCACCATGCTGACTTCTGTCCAGGGGAGTAACGCTGCAAATAGTCTCGTATTGGAACCTTTCCTGGGCTCCCAGTAGTAGTTTCCGATGCACCACTGCATGTTTACTGTGACCCTTGGACCTTCACATTGACAATTAAATAAAGAAATTTCATCGGGATTATTTACCAAAGGCACCAAGCCGACTTCCGTCCAGGAGAGTAACGCTGCAAATGGTCTCGTCTTGGAACCTTTCCTGGGATTCCAGTAGTAGTTTCCGATGCACCACTGCATGTTTACCATAACCCTTGGACCTTCACATTGACGATGAAACACAGAAATTTCATCAGTGTTGAACACAAGGGGCACCATGCTGACTTCTGTCGGGGGGAGTAACGCTGCAAATAGTCTCGTCTTGGAACTTTTCCTGGGATCCCAGTAGTAGTTTCCGATGCGCCACTGCATGTTTACTGTAACCCTTGGATCTTCACATTGGCAATGAAACAAAGAAATTTCATCAGGATTGAACATGCTCCATGTCAACTTCTGTCCAGGGGAGCAACGCTGCTAATGGTTACGTCCTGGAACCACTCCTGGGATTCCAGTAGTAGTTTCCGATACTGTACTGCTTGTTTGCTGTAACCCTTCTCCCTACACATTGACGATGAAACAGAAAAATTTCATCGGGATTGAATACAACAGGCTCCATGCCGACTTCTATGCAGGGGAGTAACGTTTCAAACAGCCTGTGGTTGGGACCTCTCCTGGGTGTCCAGTATTAGCTTCTGATGCACCACTGCATATTTACTGTAACCCTTGCACCTTCACATTGACGATGAAACAGAGAAATTTCATTGGGACTGAATACAAGAGGCACCATGCTGACTTATGTCCAGCGGAGTAACGCTGCAAATGGTTTCGTCTTGGAACCCATCATGGGATTCCAGTAGTAGTTTCCGATGCACCACTGCATGTTTACTGTAACCCTTGGACCTTCGCATTGACGATGAGACCAATAAATTTCATCGGGATTGAAAACAAGAGGCACCATGTAGCCATGTGTCCAGGAGTGTAACGGTAAATACGGTCTCGTCTTGGAACCTTTTCTGGCTTTCCAATAGTTGTTTCCGATGCACCACTGCGTATTTACTGTAACCCTTGGACCTTCACATTGACGATGAAACACAGAAAGCTAAACAGGTTTTAACACATGAGGAACCATGCTGACTTCTGTCCAGGGAAGTAACGCTTTAAATTGCCTCGTCTTGGAACCTTTCCTGGGATTCTAGTAGTAGATTCCGACGCACCACTTCATGTTTACTGTAACCCTTGGAGCTTCACATTGACGATGAAACACAGAAATATCATCGGGATTGAATACAAGAAGATCTATGCTCACTTCTGTCCAGGGGAGCTCCGCTGCGAATGGTCTCGTCTTGCAACCTTACCTGGAATTCCAGTAGTAGTTTCCGATGCACCACTGCAAGTTTACTGTAACTCTTGGACCTTCGCATTGACGACGAAACAAAGAAATACGATCGGGACTGAATACGAGTGGCACCATACTGATTTCTGTCCAGGGGAGTAACGCTCCTAATGGTCTCGTCCTTAAACCCTTCCTGTGATTCCAATAGTAGTTTCCGATGCACCACTGCATGTTTACTGTGACCCTTGGACCTTCACATTGACGATGAAACACAGAAATGTCATCGGTATTAAATACTTGACTTGTGTCCAAGGGAGTAACGCCGCTAATGGTCTCGTCTTGGAACCTTTCCTGGGATTCCAGTAGTAGTTTCCGAGGCACCACTGCATGTTTACTGTAACCCTTGGACCTCCACATTGACGATGAAACACAGAAATCTCATCAGGATTGAATAGAAGAGGCACCTTGTTGACCTCTGTCCAGGGGAGTAACGCTGCAAATGGTCTCGTCCTGGAACCTTTCCTGCGATTATAGTAGTGCTTTTCGATGAACCACGGCATGTTTACTGTAACCCTTGCACCTTCACATTGACAATGAAACAAAGAAATTTCATCGGGATTGATTACAAGAGGCACCATGTTGTCTTGTGTCCATCAGAGTAACGGTGCAAATGGATTCGTCTTGGAACCTATCCTGGGATTCCATTACTAGTTTCCGAGGCAGCACTGTATGTTTACTGTTACCCTGGGAGCTTCTCATTGACGATGAGACACAGAAATTTCATCGGGATTGAATACAAGAGGAACCATGCTGAGTACTATACTGGGGAGTGACGCTGCAAATGGTCATGTCATGGAACCCTTCATTAGATTCCAGTAGGTGGTTCCGGTGCACCACTCGATAATTACTGTAACCCTTGCACCCTCACATTGACGAAGATACAAAGAAATTCCATCGGCATTAAATACAAGAGGCACCATGCTGACTTCTGTCCGGGGGAGTAACAGTAAAAACGGTCTCGTCTTGGAACCTTTCCTGGCGTTCCAGTAGTAGTTTCCGATGCACCACTGCATGTTTACCATAACCCTTGGACCTTCACATTGACGATGAAACACAGAGATTTCATCAGTGTTGAACACAAGAGGCACCATGCTGACTTCTGTCCAGGGGAGTAACGCTGCAAATAGTCTCGTCTTGGAACCTTTCCTGGGATCCCAGTAGTAGTTTCCGATGCACCACTGCATGTTTACTGTGACCCTTGGACCTTCACATTGACAATTAAATAAAGAAATTTCATCGGGATTATTTACCAAAGGCACCAAGCCGACTTCCGTCCAGGGGAGTAACGCTGCAAATGGTCTCGTCTTGGAACCTTTCCTGGGATTCCAGTAGTAGTTTCCGATGCACCACTGCATGTTTACCATAACCCTTGGACCTTCACATTGACGATGAAACACAGAAATTTCATCAGTGTTGAACACAAGGGGCACCATGCTGACTTCTGTCGGGGGGAGTAACGCTGCAAATAGTCTCGTCTTGGAACTTTTCCTGGGATCCCAGTAGTAGTTTCCGATGCACCACTGCATGTTTACTGTAACCCTTGGATCTTCACATTGGCAATGAAACAAAGAAATTTCATCAGGATTGAACACGCTCCATGTCAACTTCTGTCCAAGGGAGCAACGTTGCTAATGGTTTCGTCCTGGAACCACTACTGGGATTCCAGTAGTAGTTTCCGATACTGCACTGCTTGTTTGCTGTAACCCTTCTCCCTACACATTGACGATGAAACAGAAAAATTTCATCGGGATTGAATACAACAGGCTCCATGCCGACTTCTATGCAGGGGAGTAACGTTTCAAACAGCCTGTGGTTGGGACCTCTCCTGGGTGTCCAGTATTAGCTTCTGATGCACCACTGCAGATTTACTGTAACCCTTGCACATTCACAATGACGATGAAACAGAGAAATTTCATTGGGACTGAATACAAGAGGCACCATGCTGACTTATGTCCAGCGGAGTAACGCTGCAAATGGTTTCGTCTTGGAACCCATCATGGGATTCCAGTAGTAGTTTCCGATGCACCACTGCATGTTTACTGTAACCCTTGGACCTTCGCATTGACGATGAGACCAATAAATTTCATCGGGATTGAAAACAAGAGGCACCATGTAGCCATGTGTCCAGGAGTGTAACGGTAAATACGGTCTCGTCTTGGAACCTTTTCTGGCTTTCCAATAGTTGTTTCCGATGCACCACTGCGTATTTACTGTAACCCTTGGACCTTCACATTGACGATGAAACACAGAAAGCTAAACAGGTTTTAACACATGAGGAACCATGCTGACTTCTGTCCAGGGAAGTAACGCTTTAAATTGCCTCGTCTTGGAACCTTTCCTGGGATTCTAGTAGTAGATTCCGACGCACCACTTCATGTTTACTGTAACCCTTGGAGCTTCACATTGACGATGAAACACAGAAATATCATCGGGATTGAATACAAGAAGATCTATGCTCACTTCTGTCCAGGGGAGCTCCGCTGCGAATGGTCTCGTCTTGCAACCTTACCTGGAATTCCAGTAGTAGTTTCCGATGCACCACTGCAAGTTTACTGTAACTCTTGGACCTTCGCATTGACGACGAAACAAAGAAATACGATCGGGACTGAATACGAGTGGCACCATACTGATTTCTGTCCAGGGGAGTAACGCTCCTAATGGTCTCGTCCTTAAACCCTTCCTGTGATTCCAATAGTAGTTTCCGATGCACCACTGCATGTTTACTGTGACCCTTGGACCTTCACATTGACGATGAAACACAGAAATGTCATCGGTATTAAATACTTGACTTGTGTCCAAGGGAGTAACGCCGCTAATGGTCTCGTCTTGGAACCTTTCCTGGGATTCCAGTAGTAGTTTCCGAGGCACCACTGCATGTTTACTGTAACCCTTGGACCTCCACATTGACGATGAAACACAGAAATCTCATCAGGATTGAATAGAAGAGGCACCTTACTGACCTCTGTCCAGGGGAGTAACGCTGCAAATGGTCTCGTCCTGGAACCTTTCCTGCGATTACAGTAGTGCTTTTCGATGAACCACGGAATGTTTACTGTAACCCTTGCACCTTCACATTGACAATGAAACAAAGAAATTTCATCGGGATTGATTACAAGAGGCACCATGTTGTCTTGTGTCCATCAGAGTAACGGTGCAAATGGATTCGTCTTGGAACCTATCCTGGGATTCCATTACTAGTTTCCGAGGCACCACTGTATGTTTACTGTTACCCTGGGAGCTTCTCATTGACGATGAGACACAGAAATTTCATCGGGATTGAATACAAGAGGAACCATGCTGAGTACTATACTGGGGAGTGACGCTGCAAATGGTCTTGTCATGGAACCCTTCATTAGATTCCAGTAGGTGGCTCCGGTGCACCACTCGATAATTACTGTAACCCTTGCACCCTCACATTGACGAAGATACAAAGTAATTTCATCGGCATTAAATACAAGAGGCACCAAGCTGACTTCTGTCCGGGGGAGTAACAGTCAAAATGGTCTCGTCTTGGAACCTTTCCTGGCGTTCCAGTAGTAGTTTCCGATGCACCACTGCATGTTTACCATAACCCTTGGACCTTCACATTGACGATGAAACACACAGATTTCATCAGTGTTGAACACAAGAGGCACCATGCTGACTTCTGTCCAGGGGAGTAACGCTGCAAATAGTCTCGTCTTGGAACCTTTCCTGGGCTCCCAGTAGTAGTTTCCGATGCACCACTGCATGTTTACTGTGACCCTTGGACCTTCACATTGACATTTAAATAAAGAAATTTCATCGGGATTATTTACCAAAGGCACCAAGCCGACTTCCGTCCAGGAGAGTAACGCTGCAAATGGTCTCGTCTTGGAACCTTTCCTGGGATTCCAGTAGTAGTTTCCGATGCACCACTGCATGTTTACCATAACCCTTGGACCTTCACATTGACGATGAAACACAGAAATTTCATCAGTGTTGAACACAAGGGGCACCATGCTGACTTCTGTCGGGGGGAGTAACGCTGCAAATAGTCTCGTCTTGGAACTTTTCCTGGGATCCCAGTAGTAGTTTCCGATGCGCCACTGCATGTTTACTGTAACCCTTGGATCTTCACATTGGCAATGAAACAAAGAAATTTCATCAGGATTGAACATGCTCCATGTCAACTTCTGTCCAGGGGAGCAACGCTGCTAATGGTTACGTCCTGGAACCACTCCTGGGATTCCAGTAGTAGTTTCCGATACTGTACTGCTTGTTTGCTGTAACCCTTCTCCCTACACATTGACGATGAAACAGAAAAATTTCATCGGGATTGAATACAACAGGCTCCATGCCGACTTCTATGCAGGGGAGTAACGTTTCAAACAGCCTGTGGTTGGGACCTCTCCTGGGTGTCCAGTATTAGCTTCTGATGCACCACTGCATATTTACTGTAACCCTTGCACCTTCACATTGACGATGAAACAGAGAAATTTCATTGGGACTGAATACAAGAGGCACCATGCTGACTTATGTCCAGCGGAGTAACGCTGCAAATGGTTTCGTCTTGGAACCCATCATGGGATTCCAGTAGTAGTTTCCGATGCACCACTGCATGTTTACTGTAACCCTTGGACCTTCGCATTGACGATGAGACCAATAAATTTCATCGGGATTGAAAACAAGAGGCACCATGTAGCCATGTGTCCAGGAGTGTAACGGTAAATACGGTCTCGTCTTGGAACCTTTTCTGGCTTTCCAATAGTTGTTTCCGATGCACCACTGCGTATTTACTGTAACCCTTGGACCTTCACATTGACGATGAAACACAGAAAGCTAAACAGGTTTTAACACATGAGGAACCATGCTGACTTCTGTCCAGGGAAGTAACGCTTTAAATTGCCTCGTCTTGGAACCTTTCCTGGGATTCTAGTAGTAGATTCCGACGCACCACTTCATGTTTACTGTAACCCTTGGAGCTTCACATTGACGATGAAACACAGAAATATCATCGGGATTGAATACAAGAAGATCTATGCTCACTTCTGTCCAGGGGAGCTCCGCTGCGAATGGTCTCGTCTTGCAACCTTACCTGGAATTCCAGTAGTAGTTTCCGATGCACCACTGCAAGTTTACTGTAACTCTTGGACCTTCGCATTGACGACGAAACAAAGAAATACGATCGGGACTGAATACGAGTGGCACCATACTGATTTCTGTCCAGGGGAGTAACGCTCCTAATGGTCTCGTCCTTAAACCCTTCCTGTGATTCCAATAGTAGTTTCCGATGCACCACTGCATGTTTACTGTGACCCTTGGACCTTCACATTGACGATGAAACACAGAAATGTCATCGGTATTAAATACTTGACTTGTGTCCAAGGGAGTAACGCCGCTAATGGTCTCGTCTTGGAACCTTTCCTGGGATTCCAGTAGTAGTTTCCGAGGCACCACTGCATGTTTACTGTAACCCTTGGACCTCCACATTGACGATGAAACACAGAAATCTCATCAGGATTGAATAGAAGAGGCACCTTGTTGACCTCTGTCCAGGGGAGTAACGCTGCAAATGGTCTCGTCCTGGAACCTTTCCTGCGATTATAGTAGTGCTTTTCGATGAACCACGGCATGTTTACTGTAACCCTTGCACCTTCACATTGACAATGAAACAAAGAAATTTCATCGGGATTGATTACAAGAGGCACCATGTTGTCTTGTGTCCATCAGAGTAACGGTGCAAATGGATTCGTCTTGGAACCTATCCTGGGATTCCATTACTAGTTTCCGAGGCAGCACTGTATGTTTACTGTTACCCTGGGAGCTTCTCATTGACGATGAGACACAGAAATTTCATCGGGATTGAATACAAGAGGAACCATGCTGAGTACTATACTGGGGAGTGACGCTGCAAATGGTCATGTCATGGAACCCTTCATTAGATTCCAGTAGGTGGTTCCGGTGCACCACTCGATAATTACTGTAACCCTTGCACCCTCACATTGACGAAGATACAAAGAAATTCCATCGGCATTAAATACAAGAGGCACCATGCTGACTTCTGTCCGGGGGAGTAACAGTAAAAACGGTCTCGTCTTGGAACCTTTCCTGGCGTTCCAGTAGTAGTTTCCGATGCACCACTGCATGTTTACCATAACCCTTGGAACTTCACATTGACGATGAAACACAGAGATTTCATCAGTGTTGAACACAAGAGGCACCATGCTGACTTCTGTCCAGGGGAGTAACGCTGCAAATAGTCTCGTCTTGGAACCTTTCCTGGGATCCCAGTAGTAGTTTCCGATGCACCACTGCATGTTTACTGTGACCCTTGGACCTTCACATTGACAATTAAATAAAGAAATTTCATCGGGATTATTTACCAAAGGCACCAAGCCGACTTCCGTCCAGGGGAGTAACGCTGCAAATGGTCTCGTCTTGGAACCTTTCCTGGGATTCCAGTAGTAGTTTCCGATGCACCACTGCATGTTTACCATAACCCTTGGACCTTCACATTGACGATGAAACACAGAAATTTCATCAGTGTTGAACACAAGGGGCACCATGCTGACTTCTGTCGGGGGGAGTAACGCTGCAAATAGTCTCGTCTTGGAACTTTTCCTGGGATCCCAGTAGTAGTTTCCGATGCACCACTGCATGTTTACTGTAACCCTTGGATCTTCACATTGGCAATGAAACAAAGAAATTTCATCAGGATTGAACACGCTCCATGTCAACTTCTGTCCAGGGGAGCAACGTTGCTAATGGTTTCGTCCTGGAACCACTACTGGGATTCCAGTAGTAGTTTCCGATACTGCACTGCTTGTTTGCTGTAACCCTTCTCCCTACACATTGACGATGAAACAGAAAAATTTCATCGGGATTGAATACAACAGGCTCCATGCCGACTTCTATGCAGGGGAGTAACGTTTCAAACAGCCTGTGGTTGGGACCTCTCCTGGGTGTCCAGTATTAGCTTCTGATGCACCACTGCAGATTTACTGTAACCCTTGCACATTCACAATGACGATGAAACAGAGAAATTTCATTGGGATTGAATACAAGAGGCACCATGCTGACTTATGTCCAGCGGAGTAACGCTGCAAATGGTTTCGTCTTGGAACCCATCATGGGATTCCAGTAGTAGTTTCCGATGCACCACTGCATGTTTACTGTAACCCTTGGACCTTCGCATTGACGATGAGACCAATAAATTTCATCGGGATTGAAAACAAGAGGCACCATGTTGCCATGTGTCCAGGAGTGTAACGGTAAATACGGTCTCGTCTTGGAACCTTTTCTGGCTTTCCAATAGTTGTTTCCGATGCACCACTGCGTATTTACTTTAACCCTTGGACCTAAACATTGACGATGAAACACAGAAAGCTTGTCAGGTTTTAACACATGAGGCACCATGCTGACTTCTGTCCAGGGAAGTAACGCTTTAAATTGCCTCGTCTTGGAACCTTTCCTGGGATTCTAGTAGTAGATTCCGACGCACCACTTCATGTTTACTGTAACCCTTGGAGCTTCACATTGACGATGAAACACAGAAATATCATCGGGATTGAATACAAGAGGCACCATGCTGACTTCTGTCCAGGGGAGTAACGCGGCAGCTGGTCTGGTGTTGGAATCTTTCCTGGGATTCCAGTAGTACTTTCCGATGCGCCACTGCATGTTTACTGTAACCCTCAGAACTTCACATTGACGATGAAACAAAGAAATTTGATCCGGATTGAATTCAAGAGGCACCATCCGGACTTCTGTCCAGGGGAGTAACGCTGCAAATGGCCTCGTCTTGAAACTTTTCCTGGGACTCCTGTAGTAGTTTCCGATGCACCACTGTATATTTACTGTAAGCCTTGGGCCTTCACATTGACGATGAAACAAAGAAATTTCACAAGATTGAATCCAACAGGTTCCATGCTGATTTCTGTCCAGGCAAGTAACGCTGCAAATGGTCTCGTCTTGGGACCTTTCCTAGGAATCCAGTAGTAGTATCAGATGCACCACTGTATGTATACTGTAAACCTTGGGCCTTCACTTTGACGATGAAACCTAGAAATTTCAGCAGGATTGAGTACAAAAGGCACCATGCTGACTTATGTCCGTGGTAGAATCGCTGCAAATTGTCTCGTCGTAGAACCTTCTCTGGGATTCCAGTAGTAGTTCCCGATGCACCACTGCATGTTTGCTGTAGCCCTTGGACCTTCATGATGACGATGATACAAACATATTTCATCGGAATTGAAAACAAGAGGCACCATGATGACTTCTGTCCAGGCAAGTAACGCTGCAAATAGTCTCGTCTTGGAACCTTTACTGGGATTCCAGTAGTAGTTTCCGATGCACCACTGTATATTTACTGTAACCCTTGGGCCTACACATTGAAGATGAACCACAGAAATTTCTTTGGGATTGGCTACAAGAGGCACCATGCTAATTTTTGTCCGGGGAAAAATGCTGCAAACGTTCCCGTGTTGGAACCTTTCCTGGGATTCCAGTAGTATTTTCCAATGCACCTCTGCATGTTTACTGTAACCTATGGACATTCTTATTGACGATGAAACAAATAAATTTCATCGGGATTGAATACAAGAGGCACCACGCAGACTTCTGTCCAAAAGAGAATCGCTGCAAATGGTCTCGTCTTCGAACCTTTCCTGCGACTCACGTAGTACTTTCCGATTCATCACAGCATCTCTACTGTAACCCTTGGGCCTTCTCATTGATGATGAAAGAAAGAAATTTCATCGGGTCTGAATACACGTGGCACCATACTGACTTTGTCCAGGGGAGTAACGCTGCTAATGGTCTCGTCCTTAAACACTTCCTGGGTTCCAGTAGCAGTTTCCGAACGCCTATGCATGTTTACTGTAACCCTTGGACCTTCACATTGACGATGAAACATAGAAATGACATCGGGATTAAATATAAGAGGCACCGTGCTGACTTCTGTCCAGGGGAGTAACGCCGCAAATGGTCTGGTCTAGGAACCTTTCCTGGGATTCCAGTAGTAGCATCCGATGTACCACGGCATGTTTACTGTATCCCATGGACCTTCACATACAAGGTGAAAATCAGAAATTTCATCAGGAATGAATATAAGCGGCTCCATGCCGACTTCTGTCCAGGGGAGTAACGCTGCAAGTAGTCTCGTCTTGGTACCTTTCCTGGGACTCCAGTAGTAGTTTCCGATGCACCACTGAATGTTTACTGTAACCCTCGGACCTTCACATTGACGATAAAAAAATTATATTTCATCGGGATTGAATACAACAGGCTCCAGGCTGACTTCTGTCCATGGAGTAACGCTGCAAATGGTCTCCTTTTTGAACCTTTCCTGGGAATCCAGTAGTAGTTTCCGATGCACCACTGCATGTTTACTGTAACCCTTGGACTCTCACATTGACGATGAAACACAGATATTTCATCGGAATTGAATACAAATGGCACCATGCAGACTTCATTCCAGGGGAGTAACGCTGCAAATGGTCTCTCCTTGGATTCCAGTAGTAGCTTTCGATGAACCACTGCATGTTTACTGCAACCCTTGCACCTTCACATTGACAATGAAACAAAGAAATTTCATCGGGATTGAATTCAACAGGCTCCATGTGGCCGTCTGTCCAGGGGAGCAACGCTGCAAATGATCTCGCCTTGGAACCTCTCCGTGGATTCCAGTAGTGGTTTCCGATGCACCACTGCATGTTTACTGTAACCCTTGGACTTTCACATTGACGATGAAACGAAGATATATCATCGGGATTGATTACAGGAGCCACTATGCTGACTTTCGTCCAGGGGAGTAACGCTGCTAATGGTCTCGTCTTGGATCCTTTCCAGGGTTTGAAGTAGTAGTTTCCGATGCACATATGCATCTTCAGTGTTCACCTTGGACCATCACATTGACGATGAAACACAGAAATTTCATCGGGATTGAAGACAAGCGGCACCCTGATGACTTCTTTCCTGGGGGGTAACGCTGCAAATGATCTCGTCTTGGAACCTTTCCTGGAACTCCTGTAGTAGTTTCCGATGCACCACTGCTTGCTTACTGTAACCCTTGGACCTTCACATTGATGATGAAACCAAGTAATTTCATTGGGATTGAATACAAGAGGCTCCATGCTGACTTCTGTCCATGGGAGTAACGCTGCAAACAGTCTCGACTTGGTACCTTTCCTGGGATTCCATTAGTAGTTTCCGAGGCACCACTGTATGTTTACTGTTACCCTGGGAGCTTCTCATTGACGATGAGACACAGAAATTTCATTGGGATTGAATACAAGAGGAACCATGCTGAGTACTATACTGGGGAGTGACGCTGCAAATGGACTTGTCATGGAACCTTTCATTAGATTCCAGTAGGTGGTTCCGGTGCACCACTCGATAATTACTTTAACCATTGCACCCTCACATTGACGAAGATACAAAGAAATTTCATCGAGATTAAATACAAGAGGCACCATGCTGACTTCTGTCCGGGGGAGTAACAGTAAAAATGGTCTCGTCTTGGAACCTTTCCTGGCGTTCCAATAGTAGTTTCCAATGCACCACTGCATGTTTACCATAACCCTTGACCCTTCACATTGACGATGAAACACAGAAATTTCATCAGTGTTGAACACAAGAGGCACCATGCTGACTTCTGTCCAGGGGAGTAACGCTGCAAATAGTCTCGCCTTGGAACCTTTCCTGGGATCCCAGTAGTAGTTTCCGATGCACCTCTGCATGTTTACTGTGACCCTTGGCCCTTCACATTGACAATTAATTAAAGAAATTTCATCGGGATTATTTACCAAAGGCACCAAGCCGACTTCCGTCCAGGGGAGTAACGCTGCAAATGGTCTCGTCTTGGAACCTTTCCTGGGATTCCAGTAGTAGTTTCTGATGCACCACTGCATGTTTACCATAACCCTTGGACCTTCACATTGACGATGAAACACAGAAATTTCATCAGTGTTGAACACAAGCGGCACCATGCTGACTTCTGTCCAGGGGAGTAACGCTGCAAATAGTCACGTCTTGGAACCTTTCCTGGGATCCCAGTAGTAGTTTCCGATGCACCACTGCATGTTTACTGTAACCCTTGGATCTTCACATTGGCAATGAAACAAAGAAATTTCATCAGGATTGAACTTGCTCCATGTCAACTTCTGTCCAGGGGAGCAACGCTGCTGATGGTTTTGTCCTGGAACCACTCCTGAGATTCCAGTAGTAGTTTCCGATACCGCACTGCTTGTTTGCTGTAACCCTTCACCCTACACATTGACGATGAAACAGAAAAATTTCATCGGGATTGAATACAACAGGCTCCATGCCGACTTCTATGCAGGGGAGTAACGTTTCAAACAGCCTGTGGTTGGGACCTCTCCTGGGTGTCCAGTATTAGCTTCTGATGCACCACTGCATATTTACTGTAACCCTTGCTCCTTCACATTGACGATGAAACAGAGAAATTTCATTGGGATTGAATACAAGAGGCACCATGCTGACTTATGTCCAGCGGAGTAACGCTGCAAATGGTTTCGTCTTGGAACTCATCATGGGATTCCAGTAGTAGTTTCCGATGCACCACTGTATGTTTACTGTATCCCTTGGACCTTCGCATTGACGATGAAACAAATAAATTTCATCGGGATTGAAAACAAGAGGCTGCCATGTGTCCAGGAGTGTAACGGTAAATACGGTCTCGTCTTGGAACCTTTTCTGGCTTTCCAATAGTTGTTTCCGATGCACCACTGCGTATTTACTGTAAGCCTTGGACCTTCACATTGACGATGAAACACAGAAAGTTCATCAGGTTTTAACACATGAGGCACCATGCTGACTTCTGTCCTGGGAAATAACGCTTTAAATTTCCTCGTCTTGGCACCTTTCCTGGGATTCTAGTAGTAGCTTCCGACGCACCACTTCATGTTTACTGTAACCCTTGGAGCTTCACATTGACGATGAAACACAGAAATATCATCGGGATTGAATACAAGAGGCACCATGCTGACTTCTGTCCAGGGGAGTAACGCTGCAAATGGTCTCGTCTTGGAACCTTTCCTGCGACTCACGTAGTACTTTCCGATTCATCACTGCATCTCTACTGTAACCCTTGGGCCTTCTCATTGATGACGAAAGAAAGAAATTTCATCGGGTCTGAATACACGTGGCATCATACTGACTTTGTCCAGGGTAGTAACGCTGCTAATGGTCTCGTCCTTAAACCCTTCCTGGGATTCCAGTAGTAGTTTCCGATGCGCCACTGCATGTTTACTGTAACCCTTGGACCTTCACATTGACGATGAAACACAGAAATGACATCGGGATTAAATACAAGAGGCACCGTGCTGACTTCTGTCCAGAGGAGTAACGCTGCAAATAGTCTCGTCTTGGTACCTCTCCTGGGAGACCAGTAGTAGTTTCCGATGCGCCACTGCATGTTTACTGTAACCCTCGGAACTTCACATTGACGATGAAACACTGAAATTTCATCGGTATTGAATGCATGATGAACCATGCTGACTTCTGTCCAGGGGAGTAACGCTGCAAATGGTCTCGTCTTGGAACATATCCTGGGATTCCAGTAGTAGTTTCCGATGCACCACTGCATGTTTACTGTAAGCCTTGGACCTTCACATTGACGATTAAATAAAGAAATTTCATCGGGATTGAATACAACAGGCTCCATGCCGACTTCTGTGCAGAGGAGTAACGTTTCAAGCAGCCTGGGGTTGGGACCTATCCTGGGAGTCCAGTATTAGCTTCCGATGCACCACTGCATATTTACTGTAACCCTTGGACCTTCGCATTGACGATGAAACAAATAAATTTCATCGGGATTGAAAACAAGAGGCACCATGCTGTCATCTGTCCAGGAGTGTACCGGTAAATACGGTCTCGTCTTTGAACCGTTTCTGGCATTCCAATAGTAGTTTCCGATGCACCACTGCGTATTTACTGTAACCCTTGGACCTTCACATTGACGATGAAGCACAGTAAGTTCATCAGGTTTTATTACATGAGGCACCATGCTGACTTCCGTCCATGGGAGTAACGCTTTAAATTGCCTCGTCTTGGAACGTTTCCTGGGATTCTAGTAGTAGTTTTCGATGCACCAGTGCATGTTTAATGTTACCCTGGGACCTTCACATTGACATTGAAACAAGGAAATTTCATCGGGATTGAATACAACAATCACCATGCTGACTTCTGTCCAGGGAAGTAACGCTGCAAATGGTCTCGGCTTGGAACCTTTCCTTAAAGACCAGTATTAGTTTCCGATGCACCACTGCATGTTTACTGTAACCATTGACCTTCACATTGACGATGAAACACAGGAATTTCATCGGCATTGAATCCAAGAGGCACCATGCTGACTTCATTCCAGGGGAGTAACGCTGCAAATGGTCTCGTCTTGGAACTTTTCCTGGGACTCCTGTAGTAGTTTCCGATGCACCACTGCATTTTTCCTGTAGCCTTTGGACCTTCACGATGACGATGAAACAAATATATTTCATCGGGATTGAAAACAAGAGGCACCATGATGACTCCTGTCCAGGGGAGTAACGCTGCAAATTGTCTCGTCTTGGAGCCTTTCCTTGGAGACCAGCATTAGTTTAAGATGCACCACTGCATGTTTACTGCAAACATTGACCTTCACATTGACGATGAAACACAGAAATATCATCGGCATTGAATACAACAAGCACCATGCTGATTTCATTCCAGGGGAGTAACGCTGCAAATGGTCTCTCCTTGGAACCTTTCCTGGGATTCCAGTAGTAGTTTCCGATGCACCACTGCATGTTTGCTGTAGCCCTTGGACCTTCACGATAACGATGAAACAAACATATTTCATCGGGATTGAAAACAAGAGGCACCATGATGACTTCTGTCCAGATGAGAAACACTGCAAATAGTGTCATCTTGGTACCTTTCCTGGGATTCCAGTAGTAGTATCTGACGCACCACTGCATGTTTACTGTATCCCATGGACCTTCACATACACCGTGAAAATCAGAAATTTCATCGGGAATGAATATAAGAGGCTCCATGCCGACTTCTGTCCAGGGGAGTAACGCTGCAAGTAGTCTCGTCTTGGTACATTTCCTGGGACTCCAGTAGTAGTTCCCTATGCACCACTGAATGTTTACTGTAACCCTCGGACCTTCACATTGACGATAAAAAAATGATATTTCATCGGGATTGAATACAACAGGCTCCATGCTGACTTCTGTACATGGAGTAACGCTGCAAATGGTCTCCTTTTTCAACCTCTCCTGGGAATCCAGTAGTGGTATCCGATTCACCACTGAATGTTAACTGAAACCCTTGGACCTTCACATTGACGATGAAAAAGAGAAATTTCATCGGAATTGAATACCACAGGCTCCATGCTGACTCCTGTCCATGGAGTAACGCTGCAAATGGTCTCCTCTTTGATAGTTTCCTGGGATTCCAGGAGTAGTCTCCGATGCACCACTGAGTGTTTACTGTAACCCTTGGACCTTCACATTGACAATGAAACAATGAAATTTCATCGGGATTAAATACAACACGGTCCATACTGAATTCTGTCCATGGAGTAATGCTGCAAATCGTCTCGTCTTGGAACCTTTCCTGGGATTCCAGTAGTAGTATTCGATGAACCACTGAATATTTACTGTAACCCTTGGACATTCACATTGACGTTGAATCACAGAAATCTCATTGGGATTGAATACAAGGGGCTCTATGCTGACTTCTGTCCAGGAGAGTAACGCTGCAAATGATCTCGTCTTGGAACCTTTCCTGGGAATCCAGTAGTGGTATCCGATGCACCACTGCATATTTACTGCAACCCTTGGACCTTCGCATTGACGATGAAAAACAGAAACTTCATCGGAATTGATTACAACAGGCTCCATGCTGACTTCTGTCCATGGAGTAACGCTGCAAATGGCCTCCTCTTTGAACCTTTCCTTGGAATCCAGGAGTAGTATCCGATGCACCACTGAATGTTTACTGTAATCCTTGGACCTTCACATTGACGATGAAACAATGAAATTTCATCGGGATTGAATACAACAGGCTCCATGCTGACTTCTGCCCATGGAGTGACGCTGCAAATGGTCTCCTTTTTGAACCTTTCCTGGGAATCCAGTAGTAGTTTCCGATGCACCACTGCTTGTTTACTATAACCCTTGGACTTTCACACTGACGACGAGAAACAGAAATTTCATCGGAACTGAATACCACAGGCTCCATGCTGACTTCTGTCCATGGAGTAAAGCTGCAAATGGTCTCCTTTTTGAACCTTTCCTGGGAATCCAGTTGTGGTATCCGATGCACCACTGCATGTTTACTGTAACCCTTGGACCTTCACATTGACGATGAAAAACGGAAATTTCATTGGAATAGAATACAGCAGGCTCCATGCTGACTTCTGTACATGGAGTAACGCTCAAAATGGTCTCCTTTTTCAACCTCTCCTGGGAATCCAGTAGTGGTATCCGATGCACCACTGAATGTTAACTGAAACCCTTGGACCAGTCACATTAACGAAGAAAAACAGAAATTTCATCGGAATTGATTACCACAAGCTCCATGCTGACTTCTGTCCATGGAGTAACGCTGCAAATGGTCTCCTTTTTGAACTTTTTCTGGGAAGCCAGTAGTGGTACCTGATGCACCACTGCATGTTTACTGTAACCCTTGTACCTTCACAATGACGATGAAGAACAAAAATGTCATCGGAATTGAATACAAGAGGCTCCATGCTGACTTCTGTCCATGGAGTAACGCTGCAAATGGTCTCCTTTTTGAACCCTTCCTGGGAATCCAGTAGTAGTTTCCGATGCGCCACTGAATGCATACTGTCAATCTTGGACGTTCACATTGACGATGAAAAACAAATTTCATCGGAATTGAATACAACAGGCTCCATGCTGACTTCTGTCCGTGGAGTAACGCTGCAAATGGTCTCCTCTTTGAACCTTTAATGGGAATCTAGTAGTAGTTTCCGATGCACCACTGCTTGTTTACTATAACCCTTGGACTTTCACATTGACGATGAAAAACTGAAATTTCAACGGAACTGAATACCACAGGCTCCATGCTGACTTCTGTCCATGGAGTAACGCTTCAAATGGTCTCCTATTTTAACCTCTCCTGGGAATCCAGTAGTGGTATCCGATGCACCACTGAATGTTAACTGAAACCCTTGGACCTTCACATTGACGATGATAAACAGAAATTTCATAGGAATTGAATACCACAGGCTCCATGCTGACTCCTGTCCATGGAGTAACGTTGCAAATGGTCTCCTTTTTGAACCTTTCCTGGGAATCCACTAGCAGTTTCACATTGACGACGAAACTCAGAAATTTCATCGGGATTGAATACAAGAGGCACCATGCTGACTTCTGTCCAGGGGATTAACGCTGGAAATGGTCTCGTCTTGGAATCTTTCTTTTGAATCCAGTAGTAATTTCCGATGCACCACTGCATGTTTAGTGTAACCCTTGGACCTTCACATTGACGATGAAAAAAAGAAATTTCATCGAATTTGAATACAACAGGCACCATGCTGACTTCTGTCCAGGAGAGTAACGCTGCAAATGGTCTCGTCTTTAAACCTTTCCTGGGAATCCAGTAGTATTTTCCGATGCACCACTGCATGTTTACTGTAACCCTTGGACCTTCACATTGACGGTGAAGAACAGAAATTTCATCGGGATTGAATACAAGAGGCACCATGACGACTTCTGTCAATGGAGTAACACTGCAAATGGTCTCGACTTGGCATCTATCCTGGGAATCGAGTAGTAATTTCCGTTGCACCACTGCATGTTTATTGTAACCCTTGGACCTTCACATTGACGATGAAAAACCGAAATATCATCGGAATCGAATACCACAGGCTCCATGCCGACTTCTGTCCATGGAGTAATGCTGCAAATAGTCTCGACTTGGAACCTATCCTGGGAATCCAGTAGTAATTTCCGATGTTCCACTGAATGTTTACTGTAACCCTTGGACCTTCACATTGACGATGAAAAACAGAAATTTCATCGGGATTGAATACAACAGGCACCATGCTGACTTCTGTCCAAGAGAGTAACGCTGCAAATGGTCTCGTCTTGGAACCTTTCCTGCGAATCCAGTAGTAGTATCCGATGCACCACTGTCTGTTTACTGTAACCCTTGGACCTTCACATCGACGATGAAAAACAGAAATTTCATCGGAATTGAATACAACAGGCTCCATGCTTACTTCTGTCCATGGAGTAACGCTGCAAATGGTCTCCTTTTTGAACTCATCCTGGGAATCCAGTAGTAGTTTCCGATGCACCACTGAATGCTTACTGTAACCCTTGGACGTTCACATTGACGATGAAAAACAAATTTCATCGGAATTGAATACAACAGGCTCCATGCTGACTTCTGTCCGTGGAGTAACGCTGCAAGTGGTCTCCTCTTTGAACCTTTCCTGGGAATCTAGTAGTAGTTTCCGATGCACCACTGCTTGTTTACTATAACCCTTGGACTTTCACATTGACGATGAAAAACAGAAATTTCATCGTAATTGAATACCACAGGCTCCATGCTGACTTCTGTCCATGCAGTAACGCTGCAAATGGTCTCCTTTTTGAACCTTTCCTGGGAAGTTAGTAGTGGTATCCGATGCACCACTGCATGTTTACTGTAACCCTTCGACCTTCACATTGACGATGAAGAACAAAAATGTCATCGGAATTGAATACAAGAGGCTCCATGCTGACTTCTGTCCATGGAGTAACGCTGCAAGTGGTCTCCTCTTTGAACCTTTCCTGGGAATCTAGTAGTAGTTTCCGATGCACCACTGCTTGTTTACTATAACCCTTGGACTTTCACATTGACGATGAAGAACAGAAATGTCATCGGAATTGAATACAAGAGGCTCCATGCTGACTTCTGTCCATGGAGTAATGCTGCAGATGATCTCCTCTTTGAACCTCTCCTGGGAATCCAGTAGCACTTTCCGATGCACCAATGAATGATTTCTGTAACGCTTGCACTTTCACATTCAGGTTGAAACACTGAAATTCATCGGTATTGATTACAAGAGGCACCGTGCTGACTTCTGTCAAGGGGAGTAACGCTGCATATGGTCTCGTCTTGGATCCTTTCCTGGTATTCCAGTAATAGTTTCCGATACACCACTGCATATTTACTGTAAGCCTTGGCCCTTCTCCATCGACGTTGAAACACAGAAATTTCATAGGCATTGAATACAAGAGGCACCATGCTGGCTTTTGGCCAGGGGAGTAACGCCGCAAATGATCTCGTCTTGGTACCTTTCCTGAGATTCCAGTAGTAGTTTCCGATGCACCACTGAATGTTTACTGTAACCCTCGGACTTTCACATTGACGATGAAAAACAGCAATTTCACCGGGATTGTATACAATAGGCACCATGCTGACTTCTGTCCAGGAGAGTAACGCTGCAAATGGTCTCGTCTTTTAACCTTTCTTGGGAATCCAGTACTAGCTTCCGATGCACCACTGCTCGTTTACTGTAACCATTGGACCGTCACATTGACGATGAAACAATGAAATTTCATCGAGATTGAATACAACAGGCTCCATGCTGACTTCTGTCCAAGGAGTAATGCTGCAAATGGTCTCGTCTTGAACCTTTCCTGTTTTTCCAGTAGTAGTATCCGAGGCACCACTGAATGGTTACTGTAACCCTCGGACCTTCACATTGACGATGAAGCACAGAAATTTCATCAGGATTGAATATAAGAGGCACAATGCTGACTTCTGTCCAGGGGAGTAACGCTGCAAATGGTCTCGTCTTGGAACCTTTCCTGGGATTCCAGTAGTAGTATCCGATGCACCACTGAATGTTTACTGTAACCCTTGGACCTTCACATTGACGATGAAACACAGAAATTTCATCGGGATCGAATACAAGAGGCACTGTGCTGACTTCTGTCCAGGGGAATAACGCTGCAAATGGTCTCGTAGTGGAACATTTCGTGTGATTCTAGTAGTAGATTCCAATGCACCACTGCATGTTTATTGTGACCCTTGAAACTTCACATTGACGCTGTAAAACTGGATTTTCATAGGAATTAAATACAACAGGCTCCATGCTGACTTCTGTCCATGGAGTAACGCTGCAAATGATCTCCTCTTTGTCCTTCCCTGGGAATCCAGTAATAGTTTCGACGCACCAATGAATGTTTTCTGTAATCCTTGGACCTTCACAATCACGATGAAACACAGAAATTTCATCGGGATTGAACGAAAGAGGCACCGAGCTGACTTCTGTCCAGGGGAGTAACGCTGCTAATGGTTTCGCCTTGGAACCTTTCCTGGGATTCCAGTAGTATTATCCGATGCACCACTGCATGTTTACTGTAACCCGCGAACCTTCACATTGACGATGAAACACAGATATTTCATCGGGATTGAATACAAGAGGCACCATGCTAACTTCTGTCCAGGGGAGTAACGCTGCAAATTGTCTCGTCTTGGAACCTTTCCTGGGATTCCAGTAGTATTATCCGATGCACCACTGCATGTATACTGTAACCCGTGAACCTTCACATTGACGATAAAACAAAGAAATTTGATCGGGATTGAATACAAGTGGCACCATGCTGACTTCTGTCCAAGGGAGGAACGCTGCAAATGGTCTCGTATTTAACCTTTCCTGGAACGCCAAAGGTAGTAACCGATGCACCACTGTATGTTTACAATAATTCTTGGACCTTCACATTGACGATGAAACACAGAAATTTAATCGGGATTGAATTCCAAAGGCACCGTGCTTACTTCTGTCCAGGGGAGTATTGCTGCAAATTGTCTCGTCTTGGAACCTTTCCTGGGATTGCAGTAGTTGTTTCCGATGCACCACTGAATGTTTACTGTAACCCTTGGACCTTCACATTGACGATGAAACAATGATATTTCATCGGGATTGAATACAACAGGCTCCATGCTGACTTCTGTCCATGGAGTAATGCTGCAAATGGACTCGCCTTGGAACCTTTCCTGCGATTCCAGTAGTAGTTTCCGATGCCCCACTGTATGTATACTGTAACTCTTGGACCTTCACATTGACGATGGAACACAGAAATTTGATCGGGATTTAATGCAAGAGGCACCGTGGTGACTTCTGTCCAGGGGGGTTACGCTGCAATTGGTCTCGACCAGGAACCTTTCCTGCGATTTAAGTAGTAGTATCCGATGCACCACTGCAAATTTACAGTAACCCTTGGATCTTCAGATTGACGATGAAAGAACAGAAATTTTTGACTTATGTCCAGGTGCGTAACGCTGAACTGGTCTCGTCTTGGAATCATTCCTGGAGTTCCAGTAGTAGTTTCTGATGCACCACTGCATGTTTACTGTAACCCTTAGACCTTCACATTGACGATGAAACACAGAAATTTCATTGGAATTGAAGACAACAGGCTCCATGCTTACTCCTGTCCATGGAGTAACGCTGCAAATGGTCTCGTCTTTGAACCTTTCCTGGGAATCAAGTAGTAGTTTCCGATGCACCACTGCATGTTTATTGTTACCTTTGGACCTTCACATTGACGATGAAACATATTAATTTCATCGGGATTGAACACAACAGGCTCCATGCTGACTTCTGTCCAGTGGAGTAAAGCTGCAAATGGTCTCGTTTTGGAACGTTTCCTGGTATTCCAGTATTAGTTTCCGATGCACCACTGCATGTTTTCTGTAACCCTTGGACCTTCACATTAACCATGAAACAAAGAAACTTCATCGGAATTGAATACAAGAGGCACCATGCTGACTTTTGTCCAGGGGAGAATAGTTTCAAATGGTCTCGTCTTGGAACCTTTCCTGGGATTCCAGTAGTAGTTTCCGATGCACCACTGCATGTTTACTGTAACCCTTCGACCTTCAAACTGACGATGAAACAGAGAAAATTCATCGGGATTGAATACAACAGGCTCCATGGCAACTTCTGTGCAGGGGAGTAACGTTTCAAACGGTCTGTGCATGGGACCTTTCCTGGAAGTCCAGTATTAGTTTCTGATGCACCACTGCGTGTTTACTGTAGCCCTTGGACCTTCACATTGCCGATGAAACAAAGAAATTTCATCGGGATTGAATACAAGAGGCACCATGCTGACTTCTGACCAAGGGAGTAACGCTGCAAATGGTCTCGTCTTGGAACCCTTCCTGGGATTCCAGTAGTAGTATCCGATGCACCACTGCATGTTTACTGTATCCCTTGGATCTTCACATTGACGATGAAACACAGAAATTTCATTGGGATTGAATACAAGAGGCACCATGCTGACTTCTGTCCAGGGGGGTTACGTTGCAATTGGTCTCGTCTTGGAACCTTTCCTGGGATTCCAGTAGTAGTATCCGATGCACCACTGCAAATTTACAGTAACCCTTGGATCTTCAGATTGACGATGAAAGAAGAGAAATTTCTGACTTATGTCCAGGTGCGTAACGCTGAAATGGTCTCGTCTTGGAACCATTCCTGGGGTTCCAGTAGTAGTTTCCGATGCACCACTGCATGTTTACCGTAACCCTTGGACCGTCACATTGACGATGAAACAAAGGAATGTCATCGGGATTGAATACAAGAGGCACCATGCTGACTTATGTTCAGGGGAGTAACGCTGCAAATGGTCTCGTCTTATAACCTTTCCTGGGATTCCAGTAGTAGTTTCCGATGCGCCACTGCATGTTTACTGTAACCCTTCGACCTTCACATTGACGATGAAACAAAGGAATTTCATCGTGATTGAATACAACAGGCTCCATGCCGACTTCTGTGCAGGGGAGTAACGTTTCAAACGGTCTGTGCTTGGGACCTTTCCTGGGAGTCCAGTATTAGTTTCCGATGCACCACTGCATGTATACTGTAACCCTTGGACCTTCACGTTGACGATGAAACACAGAAATTTCATCGGGATTGAATAAAATAGGCACCATGACGACTTCTGTCCTGGGGAGTAATGTCACTCGGCTGAAGAGCGGCGGATTCTGCTGCTGCTAGTCCGTCTCAGGCAATAATGGGCGGGGGATGTAATCACAATAAAGAAGAAGAAATGGAATAACATTCTGTTGAGTCGAAATTCGTCGTCAGTTGTAAGTTCTCAGATCTGACGACCAACATACATTTCTACTTTAAATCCACGTAAGGATTCTGAAACAGCTTTGATGCGTAGCCTGAGCAGACATTGGGCTTTTAATTCGCCTCTTTTATAGAGAGTGTCCAGATAGTCCTCAGTGTTTCGACACTGGGAAACCGTAACGAATTCTGTTTCACGTGTGCTTGTTATGGTCGGCAACCGCTTACATCTTAAGCAGAGCCGACTACTTACTGCCATGAACCTAGCCCGAGAAACGCATATGCAGAAGTGGATACCTACTTTAGAACATTTACGTATATTCTACACACATCGTGGCTGGCCCTGTTCCATAATAAGCAATCGCGTCGTCTGAATATTGCCACTCGCAACGTGTCTATTACGAGCGACTCTGTACCGCCTCATATGCAGCCCCTACAGTCGACAGAGTTGGGCGTCATACTCTTCTCACTGAGACGATACGTTTAGCATTCCAAAAGATTCGTCCTATTTTGAAGTTTAAGCATTTAATGGGGGTATATCTTTGTTCTGCTGCAGCTTTATTTCGCTTTTAAAACATATAAATGGCGTACAATAACAGAGCGTTTGGAACACGCCGGATCACAAGTGCCAAACACCCAAATTCCCATTTCTTTGTTTTCTGCCTCCACCATCGATTCGCACAACTTGTGTTGCCAATGTGCTACCATTGTAGTTCAGCCGGCCGGAGTGGCCGAGCGGTTCTAGGCGCTACAGTCTGGAACCGCGCTATGGCTACAGTCGCAGGTTCGAACCCTGCCTCGGGCATGGATGTGTGTGATGTCCTTAGGTTAGTTAGGTTTAAGTAGTTCTAAGTTCTAGGTGACTGATGACCTCAGCAGTTAAGTCCCATAGTGCTCAGAGCCATTTGAAACATTTGAACCATTGTAGTTCCATCCTCCGCCCCGAAGCAGTTGTATGATTTCCTACGCATTCCATTCGTGTATCAAATCAGTATCTTAGTTGACTTGATAATGACAGCGAAGAAATATATCATTGGCAGCTTTTTATACGAAATTTAGTGTACAGCCTCTCATATGTCTGAATAGTCCATACTAGAAAACTGTACTAGAAATTGGTGCGAATCGTGTATGTACCTAATCTTTGAAAACCACGCCCCAATCAGGACAAACGCAGTTGCTCTGCTGAAACTACTGTATACTGTTGGAATCTTTAATTTCTCGTTAATTCACTGACTTTTCGTAGGAAAGCATCTACAGTACTCTCAGAAATGTTCTCAGAACATTTCTGTGAATGACGCATACTATTTCTGTTTCGCTCAGACCGATGTTTAAATGTAAATATCAACAGTTGCAGCTACTATTCTGGAGGTTATCCACATTACGTTTCTGGAGGCAATATTTAGCAGCTTTCAGTGTAGTCAATATTGGTGACAAATGAAGCTACATTGTTGTTAGATCATAAAAAACAGATAGCACCCATCTGTTCCGAAAGATTATGTTCAACCATACCTCCATATAGCTCACAACGTCACGCATATGTTACTCTAGGTCTGTGGATATGCATTGAAGAGCCAAAAAACTGTTAGACCAGCATAATATCGTGTAGAGCCCCAGATAGCAGGCAGAAGTGCCACAACACGACTTGGCATTGACGCGAATAATGTCTGCAGTAGTGCTGGAAGGAACTGACGCCATTAATCCTGCAGGGCTGTTCATAAATCCGTAAGAGTAGAAGAGTAGGAGGGCGTGGATGCCTCTTCTGAACAGCAAGTTGCAAGACACCCCAGATATGCTCAATAATCAGAATGCGATTTTTACTCTGCAGCAAAGTGTGCGCTGATATGAAACTTCCTGGCAGATTAAAAGTGTATGCCAGACCGAGACTCGAACTCGGGACCTTTCCCTTTCATGGGCTTGTGCTCTACCAACAGAGCTACCTAAGCACGACTCACGCCCCATCTTCACAGCTTTAATTCCGCCAGTCCCTCGTCTCCCACCTTGTGAGGTTGGGGCGCGAGTCCTGCTTAGGTAGCTCAGTTGATAGTTCCGCTTGGGACGCGACAGCGATCGGACGTGTCGGTACTCCCGCGTAGTCGTAGCGCTGCAAGCCGTGTTTATAATAATTATTGCATTGTGACCTGTGATATTCTCAGTGTCTCAGTGCTTCTTCACTACCGTCGTACTCAAGCTTCTTAATTCACTCACAGCGGTCCCAACCGCTCATATAGTGCAGTTATGGCTCCCAGTGTACCTCGTAAGAATACCCTGTGTCTCGCATTTGAGAAATCTTCCAGGAATGTACAACCGAGTTCTCTAGAAATCCATGACTGGATAGTAGATATTATTGGCATCACATCCGACCAGGTCCACACAGCATATTATGACATTGGCGGAATACTGTTCCTTTGTGAAGTTTTTAGGCCAGATACAACTGGGAAAATTTTGGTGAATACTGGTGGGATGGCAGAGTTCCGACATCGTGACCAGTCGGTGAGTACAGTCTCAATAACTGACGCTGACATTGAGTATAAACAAGTGCGAGTGTTCAATTTGCCTCCTGTGGTTGAGAACTGTTTTCTTAGAGATGTCCTCGCCAAATACGGTGACATCCAACAGATTAGAAACGAAAAATGGTCGAGCCGTCACAAACTCCAATGTTATAGTGGCGTTCGCTCAGTTGACATGGCCGTTAAAGTCAATATCCCATCCTATATAATGGTTTGTGGTTATAAGGCTCATGTCATTTACGAGGGGCAAGTAGGCACTTGTTTTATCTGTAACACGAGTGGCCATTTACGAGAGGATTGCCCACGGCGCGTTGTCTTACTTCGAAACAATCTGCAACAACGACAGAGATTAACATTGGCTGATGTCCTAACTCAAAATCAGACGCCTTCTGTTACGGACTCCCAACCGAGTGCATCTGTGTCAGAGGACAACGATATCGGTAACGGCACCTCCCCACCCTTGCCTCAGAAACCCGTGGCCAGTCACCCCTCAGCCACCGGTGTTGCATTATCTGTCGGTAACAAACGACGGCGTACTATGACGGTAGTGGTTCTGGCGACCAGGTAGTAAAAAATCAAACCCATGACGCGGAGCCACGGGCCTCCACACAGGACACGCATGTGTCAGATGGCTCAGTTACGACCCACCAAATACCCATTCAACCGCCCGACGCAGAAACTGTCAATAAGAGTGCAGTCGAGTGTTTACAGCAATCCGTTCCGATGCCGCTAGCCGACTCGCCGCAGGTGTCCAACACACAAGAGGCGGCAGTCAGTCAACTGCAACTCATAAACACAGCGGGTGAAGCACGCGGTGTAGAGCATAACATAAACAGCCGCCACCTCGAAACTACTCCCAAACAACACGAGGACCCGGACAGCTGTATACAAACAGCCAGTGCGGCTTCAAACAAACACAGTGAGCCTACTGAAGCCGCGTCTTCGGACTTGCCGTCACCCGTTCCGAAGCAAGGACTTTCACATACTGCTTACAGCGACGCCGACTCCGACGTCTTCAATGACACTTCGGACGACTTTGCGACGGCAAAATAAAGTTCAACCAAAGGACTCCGTGGCTGGAAGTAACTCAAAAAGTAAAGTCAGCGCAAAAACTGGCACAAAACCTGCGGATGTAGGTTCCAAGTCCGACGGTGAGATGGACTGGGCTTCCTACGCTTCCCATCACCCACAAGTCTCGGACGATCATGAGTCAAGCTTATAAGTTTTCGTCCCTGAACGTTAATAGAGTTAGGACAGATTTAAAATTAGCAATGCTACGGCAGTTTATCTATGAGTCGGAAGCTGATATAGTTCTGTTACAGGAAGTGTCTATCTTAAGTTTTCATGTATCAGGGTTTGCAACAATCGTAAACACCGTGGCGGACGGGGGTACAGGCGTCAATATCTATGCTCCATCTGGAACGACCTTAAAATCAGAAAGAGCAAACTTCTTTAAACAAGACATCATATACTTGTTACGCCGCAACCCAACCCATTTGATAATTAGTGGTGATTTCAACTGTGTGATCCACAGGAAAGACCAATCGGCAAACTTTAATTACTGTAGGGAACTACATGATCTGGTGCGTCACCTGCAGCTGAAGGATGCGTGGGAAATAAAATTTCCTACCCTGGTAAAGTACACTTATCTGACCACCACCGCATGTAGCCGTCTAGGCCGTTTGTACATCTCTGAGAACATTTTCCAACATATTCTGGACGGCGATGTCATTGCGGCTAATTTCTGCAACCATTGCGCCTTCTGTGTCACGATAAATCTGGCCAAACAGCACACTAAATGGCATAGGATTCCGTGGAGCCTAAATGTTTCTATTCTCGCCGATGCCTTGCTACAAGATGTCATCTCCACGACATGGGCGGATTGTCTCAAACAATGCTGCAGATATCCGAGCAAGATAGCCTGGTGGAATGCTGTGGTCAAACGGAAAATGCGATTATCCTTAAGAAACTACAGTTGACAACGGGCGCAAGATGTCAAACGCACGATTTATTTTTACCAGACAGTTCTGCGAGAGTTGTATGCGACTACGACGCCAACCAACACACAGTTGGCGACCATCAAACAAATAAAGGCGAAGCTTATAGGCATAAAGCGAACGCAGCTTGAAGGACTGAAGATCAGATCTAAAGCAAAATCGCTTCCAGAGGACGAAATTGCATCGCTGTATCACCTCATAAAACATCGTGCTCATCGCAAGCGAGCTTTTATCAGGGAGCTGGACACAGATGATGGACTCCGTTTGACCGGCGGAGTGATATTCTTACTGCAGTTTACCGGTACTTCACGGATCTGTCCTCGCAATGCGATACGTATGGTGATGACGGCGGCGATATCGTGCGTGCTCTGCCCACCGTAGTCACGCCTGCGGACAACTCGGCGGTCGTGCAGGATTTTGCTCCAGACGAAGTCCTTGAACTGAATTCTGGCTCGCCATCGAATAAATCCCCTGGCCCTGATGGTTTGCTACGGGAATTTTATGTGCGCTTCTGGCCCATAATCGGACACGCATTTACAGATGTTCTCAATGTAGTGATGCGAGGGAGTGACGTGCCGGCCGAAATGCAGGAAGGCCGAATTGTATTGATACCAAAAAGCGAACACCGAAAAACCTTAGATAACTTCCGACCTTTTACTTGACTCAACTTTGATTACAAAACCTTCGCCAGAGCACTCAACAGCAGATTGTCTCCGTTAATGAAGCAAGTGATTCACAACCATCAATTATGCATCCCTGGTCGCACTATTATGACGCCCCTTTCGGAATATAGAGATGTAATAGCCATAGCGTCAGTCACTAACGTGAATCTCGCATTGCTGTTTATCGAGTACCTCCTACAGCTGCTGCAGCGGTGTGGTTTTGAGCAACGGGTTATAAATGTCGTGCAACATTTCGTCACGGGCATTACAACCAGAATCAGCGTAAATGGACAGCTTACTCAACCCATCGAGGTCCAAAGAGGAGTGCCGCAGGGGAGCCCTCTCTCCATGATGTTATTTGTTTTATTGCTCGAGCCGCTCGTACGCTCTGTTCATGACAAACGTGCGGGCCTTTCGATCGCCGGGACGTCCTTCGTGGTTCGTGCTTACGCCGACGACGTCGGAGTGTCACTGCGCAACGACGGAGACGCATCAACCCTCGAGACCGCGGTAGACGAGCACTGTCGTGCTTCCGGTGCTAAAATCAACGCCGGTAAATGCACCTTTGTCAGCATTCGAGGATTCGACGCAGTTATTATACCTTGGGCGAAGCGTGTCGAAGCCCACACCACTCTGGGGGTGATTATCGACAAATGCCCGCTAAAAATGAATGCAAAAAATTGGAAGCAGGTCACCAATAAGATGCAAGGTGCCATCTATGAAAACAATTGGCGGTCCGTTAGCATTCTCCAACGCATACGACTCCTCAGCAGTTATATATTCAGTAAAGCGTACTATATGGCCCAACTATTTCCAGTCCCCAAGATGCGGGCCAAACACGTGATGAAACTCTCTAATAGATTTATCGGGCAAGGGCATCTGTTCAAAGTGAAATACACCACGCTGACGTCTTCCAGACAGGCCGGCGGACTCAATATGCCTGACATTAACCGAAAGTGTACTGCGTTATATGTTAAACGAATGACCCATTTGTTGGACAAGGAACCTCTCAGCGTAACCAGTTGGCTCTTCCGAGCCTTACAACCCACCGATATGCATCCACCCATTGACGTACGTAAAATACATTACAAACTACGACATGTCAAGCAGTTTTTTCTTGAAGTAAGCTATATTAATGGACATTATTTCACGCAGGATTTACCGACGACGCACCTGTTATTAAAAAGATGGACATCTCCAATACTCCTGAAATGGTTCAAATGGCTCTGAGCACTATGGGACTCAACTGCTTTGGTCATCAGTCCCCTAGAACTTAGAACTACTTAAACCTAACTAACCTAAGGACATCACACACATCCATGCCCGAGGCAGGATTCGAACCTGCGACCGTAGCAGTCGTACGGTTCCGGACTGCGCGCCTAGAACCGCGAGACCACCGCGGCTGGCCAATAGTCCTGAATCCCATTGAACTTAAATACCCGAGTGTTCATTGGAAGGCAGTTTGGGAAAACGTAAGTTTAACTGTCCACACTGCTGAAGTGGCGTCCGCATGGTATAAAGTGGTAAACGATGTTATACCCACTAATGAAAGGTTGCATAGAATCGGTTTAAGTGCTAGTGATAAATGCGTCTGCTGTGGTCTGGTCGACACCTTACGCTGTCGCTTCACTTGTGGCGGCCATCTCATTAACTGGAAATGGGTGCAGCAGAGGCTGGGCCTGATTACCCGCAGCAGCCCAGACAGCCACTGCACCGACATCCTGCTCTGGCCGGACGCGAAACATTTTCCCGCTACCGAGAACAACACCGTGATGTGGATGTTAGGACAGTATGTGACATATGTCATCATCCACAATAGTGAAGATAATCTCATTAGTTTCGAGGCTTACATGAGAATGGTACGCTGGAAGATGAAACGTTACCCAAATTTCAGGATGATGTTTGCTAACATGTTAGACATAATTTTTGAAAAACAAGGCGTAGGGTAATTCTCGATGCCGGTAAGGACACAAATCACATGCAAGACTATGTAGTGAACAAAACACACAATGAATAAGGGGTTATACCAGTTCCTAGGGCTACTCCCGGCTTCTCAATGGTGGTATTAACTTCATTATGACGTTTTCATTAATTTATGTTCCTGTGCATCTCTTGTTATCCGTTTGTATGCTCCAAATGACGTTGAGTTTGGACGGTTATGAATCAAATGACAGAACTGTCATTCCAGTTAAGACAATTATATGTATGTTTGCGTTTCGGTTCTATGTCTCTGTCTGGACTGAAGAGGCTATTGTCAGTTTACTATTTTTGTTCTATTTTGTAAGCTTACAAATGGCACTATATTGAAATGTCTTCTTCAGTCTATTGTACGAGGACAGTTCAATAAGTAATGCAACACATTTTTTTCTCGGAAAATTTTGGTTGAAAAAACCGGAAATTTCTTGTGGAATATTTTCAAACATTCCCGCTTCGTCTCGTATAGTTTCATTGACTTCCGACAGGTGGCAGCGCTGTACGGAGCTGTTAAAATGGCGTCTGTAACGGATGTGCGTTGCAAACAACGGGCAGTGATCGAGTTTCTTTTGGCGGAAAACCAGGGCATCTCAGATATTCATAGGCGCTTGCAGAATGTCTATGGTGATCTGGCAGTGGACAAAAGCACGGTGAGTCGTTGGGCAAAGCGTGTGTCATCATCGCCGCAAGGTCAAGCAAGACTGTCTGATCTCCCGCGTGCGGGCCGGCCGTGCACAGCTGTGACTCTTGCAATGGCGGAGCGTGCGAACACACTCATTCGAGATGATCGACGGATCACCATCAAACAACTCAGTGCTCAACTTGACATCTCTGTTGGTAGTGCTGTCACAATTGTTCACCAGTTGGGATATTCAAAGGTTTGTTCCCGCTGGGTCCCTCGTTGTCTAACCGAACACCATAAAGAGCAAAGGAGAACCATCTGTGCAGAATTGCTTGCTCGTCATGTGGCTGAGGGTGACAATTTCTTGTCAAAGATTGTTATAGGCGATGAAACATGGGTTCATCACTTCGAACCTGAAACAAAACGGCAATCAATGGAGTGGCGCCACACCCACTCCCCTACCAAGAAAAAGTTTAAGGCCATACCCTCAGCCGGTAAAGTCACGGTTACAGTCTTCTGGGACGCTGAAGGGGTTATTCTGTTCGATGTCCTTCCCCATGGTCAAACGATCAACTCTGAAGTGTATTGTGCTACTCTTCAGAAATTGAAGAAACGACTTCAGCGTGTTCGTAGGCACAAAAACCTGAACGAACTTCTCCTTCTCCATGACAACGCAAGACCTCATACAAGTCTTCGCACCCAAGAGGAGCTCACAAAACTTCAGTGGACTGTTCTTCCTCATGCACCCTACAGCCCCGATCTCGCACCGTCGGATTCCCATATGTTTGGCCCAATGAAGGACGCAATCCGTGGGAGGCACTACGCGGATGATGAAGAAGTTATTGATGCAGTACGACGTTGGCTCCGACATCGACCAGTGGAATGGTACCGTGCAGGCATACAGGCCCTCATTTCGAGGTGGCGTAAGGCCGTAGCATTGAATGGAGATTACGTTGAAAAATAGTGTTGTGTAGCTAAAAGATTGGGGAATAACCTGGTGTATTTCAATGCTGAATAAAACAACCCCTGTTTCAGAAAAAAAATGTGTTGCATTACTTATTGAACTGCCCTCGTAGGATACAATTCATGTTGAAACAGTTCCAGCACTTCAATATTTTGCTTTTGTGCTTATTACATATATGGCTGTTTTAATAAAGGAAAAAAGGTAAAAAAAAGTTGGTAGAGCACAACCCCACGAAAGGCAAAGGTCCCGAGTTCGAGTCTCGGTCCGGCACCACGGTTTTAATCTGCCAGGAAGTTTCATATCAGCGCACACTCCGCTGCAGAGTGAAAATCTCATTCTTGCTGTAAAAAATACTGTATGTTAATGGACTTCTCTATCGATTGTGAGGAAAGTAAAAGTCACAAAAAATTGATGTTTGCTTATCTTACAGTTTCGCATCAGAGCTTGATAATGAGATGTCTATTTTTCCGATATTCGTCACAGTTATTCCGATACTTAATTTACAAGTAAGCTAGTGCATAAAATTTGAATTGTGTACAGTGAAAAATGTGGTCGCTGGCTACTTTGCGTATGGTTCACGTTAGGTCATACATCGTTGCCGATAAGAAGAAGCTAACATATCGAAATTATTTTTAAAGTTGAGATAAGAATGATATCGATCTCCGTTTCCGAGATTTGGGCTCACATATCTCCGGGAGCGTCGCGACTAGCCGCCAGTTTTGTCGACGCGCAACGTGAATCATGTGGTCATCACACGATAGAGAATGCATTTGTTTTGTTTCGCTGACACATTTGGACCTAGTGAAATCATTTTGTGGTATATTTCTTCGGTATGAGTTACTAATATTGCTCTATATGCTCTTGACCATTTCATTTAAAACGCCACGAAAAGTAGGTTTCTTAAAAGTAAAGACATGCTGCCTTCAATATATTTTCTTCTCATTCTTGGGAAGAGGATAAATTAATCACCTCTAGTATTTTCCTCTGAACCTGGACGAGGATACCCTAGTAGAAGTAGACGTCCTAACAAAACCAACAAATGTCAAAAATTTACGTTTTTCAACAGAGCGAAGAAACGTTCAAATTAGTTTAATATCGCCTTGCCATCAATTATATTTTTTATATGATGTGGTAGGTAAATCATAGCGACACTGGGTTTGAGTATTACTTCCCGTGAGTATCGCATTGTAGCTTCACAGTACATCATGCGGTAAGTACGGATGGGAATGCCATCTGTCGCTCAGCTGTATTTGACCTTCACTTGTCAGTAGCGGCGCATGTTTCCCAAGTTGCAGTCTGTCATTGACATGATGGAGAGAAGTAGAGCCGCATTCGATTTCACTTTAAAGTAATTAGATACTTTACAGCAAGATGAAGACGATGATACACTTACGTTGTTGTGGCTGCACTACAAAAGGAAAAAGAAGAAGGTTCATTGTCTTTTTGCGACACGTGGCGATGAAGGCTGTTAGAACATTTTGATTAACAGGCACCTTTTAAATGACGATACGAAAGTCAAAAATTATTTCAGATTAAGTGTCAGCCAGTTTGCTCATGTTTTGGAACTTATAGAAAGTGACATAGAGAGAAAATCTGGCAACCGGGTCAAGAAACCTATCAGTGCAGCTGAAAAACTCGCAGTGACGCTAAGGTACATGTAGTTTTATTACCTTATGTACATTTGCGGCGCTGGGATCAGAACAATTGTTTGTTCATCTGAGACTTTTGATGCAGCTTGTATTTCTTTCATCTCAGGCTTTTAGCAGATTTATTGATATGGATTCAACTTTGGTATTGTCTTTTAAATCAGTCCCAGTGATGGAAACCGTATTGTCTATCATTTCATTCAACTGAGAGAGCAAAATATTGCAGACATATCTGGAACAAAGCCTCTCTTGTTATAGCTCGTTAAATGTATCAACAAAAGTTGTAAGGAAATGCATGAGAATGTGTCCTATAATATTTACCTTTACGTAAATTCATCAGATTCGGTCATAAACCTGCCAGTTTCAACTGTGCACCAATTTCTTCCCAAATTCTGTCTCTGAACAAAGTGTCCCTATATTTAGGGTTCTTCAAATCGTAAAGGCAAGGATGTTGCGAGACCAGCTCACAGAGCATCACATCCTGTGAGTGGCTCATTTCAGTTTTCCTTGACTGGCTCGACATCTTTCTGGCAGCCGTACGTCTTTGTGTCGTCCAACTTCCGTCGCAACACTGCTCACTGGTGCAGTGCTGCGGCAGCTGCCGCAACAGTCGCGCGTCGCATCCCAAACTCGAACTGCGCATGCGCCAGCAGGCAACTGCTGACGTCACGTAGCGACCCGTCGCAGACGCCAGTGTGCGTCGTGTCTTGGACAACGTACGTTTATACTCAGGTGGATCACAAGGGCGACAGAATTCTTTAGTGGGTAGTAAAAGTACCGTGTAATATGTCCCTCAATAATTAGCTATAATGGTAATAACAGCAAAAAGAGAAAATTTTCAACTGTAAAGCAGTTTACAATAAATTTTGTATCATGTTAACAAACATTTACATTTGTCATTTTCCTCTCATTCCTAATTTTCTCTTCTCGATACGTGTAATTGCTTTGTTAACACTGAAAGTGCATGATACTAAGCCTATTTTTTACTAACAAACATTTCATTTCATTAACGGCAGTATGCTGGTATATATTTGACAGTTCTGATGACACAGACAGAGGGACGTGTCAGATTTATGAAATTTATCTTTTTGTTTTCTTGGTTAAATCTCGGTTACGTGAGAATCTACAATTAAACTGATCCTGACGACAACATCGATACGATCTTTGGTGAGTCATTTATGTATCAGTGAATTACATTTTTGTTGAAGTAATTAAGCTTATGGTCACCAGAGTAGTTACTTCATCCTGTCTGATAAGTTTTACTAAAACTATCTCCATCACGTTGTATAATTTACGGGCTATGGTGTATGGCGGTTTCACTCCCAAATTTTTGTTAAGAAACGGTAAAATTTTGAAAATGATCTCAAACACAAAAGAAGGAATTTACAGAGCATTGCAACCAGCATAACATGCATTTTTCACTACAGCATTCAGGAAAGGCATAGTGTCTTTTTAAATGATAAAGGGAGGCATTGTTTCATTGTAAGTGGCACACAGATTGATAGTAGAGAACTAAGTCTCGTGAATGTTTTACATTTTCACGAAAGAACTACAGCCTCTAGCGGCGATGCAATGACGGTCTATCGGTAATGACGTCACAGTTGACCATGAGGTCTGTGTATCAGAAGCTGTGGGCTCAACCCCCTGCAGTCTTCTGCAGGCCTAGCTGTCGAGAGCTGAATGTGACGTCGGACTGCCTGGTTACGTCGTTCCAGCGTCGCCCTCAATCGAACATTTTTAATGGGCTTAAGTTCTCTATTCATCGAATTCTATTCCAGTATCGAAAGTGCTCCGCTGCAACAGAAAGAAGTTGAAGCACGTTTTATTATGTTACGCATTACAAGGGAAATGATCACCAGTGTAGAACATTATGAATTTATAGCGACTTTATCTTTTCTTGCAGAGGAATTCTGTCTTGCTCGTTCGAAACGCGTCAGTTATAGTGCTTCTGGATTGTGAAATGATTAACCTATTGATATTATAATGAAACTCTGTATATTAAACACGATTATCTAATTTTTGAATAATAATTACAACATTGCTTTCAAATCCTCAAGTTTCCTCATTCATGTGTCGTAATATGAACTAACTCACAAGCAAGACACCCTATTCCAGCGTAAACTTGCCCACTGTTTCTATGTTTCGATACAGTCTATCGATACGCGGAACTGTTTCAGTGTTTCGGAACGGCTGCACTTCAGTGGTGTTTGATTCTGCCCCTGTCTCGGATAACCGGACCAGATTCGATCTCGAGCCAGACACTGTAAGAGGTCTGAGCAGATGTAATTTCGATGTATTGCTCATGCACTGCCTGCAATAGGCAAGGTATAAGAGAATCTCTGACCAGAGAGCAATGTTGACTGCAGTAGGAACTGTGTAGCTGTAGCAGTAAGTTGTTTCTAGTCTGGAGTCTGCTCTGGTCTGGTCTGGTGTATCGTGTTGGCTGGCCCGGTCGCGGTGCAGCGATGGCGGAGCCAAAGTATTATTGTACAAGGTAAAAAGCAGCCTCGCGCATATGTAGTAATGTTATCTCAAGTCGCATGTAAATGTTTTAAAACTCTCGTAATAATAATCTTCCTTATCAATAGCAACTTTTAACAACCATTCATCTCAATTTAAATAATTTATTAATTTCTCCCATCCATGATCATCCCGATTATTCAAATAGAAAAATCAGTTCCTTCCTTTCATAAATGAGAGATATATCGGCCAGCATTGCACAGAGCTGTGCAGGAAAATTTATTGTAAGAGCAGATATATCCGGCGACTTTATTGAGGTAAGAATTTTTCCTTTTTTATTCAGAATGATCTTTCAGGGCCATGACGCAGCACTGCTGTCATCCAAAATTTACCAGGTTAAATTCACAGTGAATTATTGAAAAGTCATAAGTGAGTTACAATTTAATTGAGAGGTTAGTTACATCGTTTTATTACTAGGTTACTGAATTTATTTTTTTATTGGGTCGTTACACTGAATGTGAACGACATAATTATAATTTTTACTGTTGTGAGGTTACGCTAAGTGTGAATGAATTTTGAGCTTAGATTAAATCAGAAATAACTTTGTGTGGGAGGACAAATCAGAAAGAATTTTGTGTGGAGGTCAAATGTGAATGAATTTCTGTAGGGAGGTTATAAATGAGAAAAAATTTTGTTTTGAAGTTACACTAAAATTAGAATCTTATCCATTTTTGTGGGGAGGTTACAACACAGAAACTGTATCGTTGTTTCAAAATAAGGCTGTTTCAGTCCACCTGTGCTTGGAACGGAGTAATTGTATCGAAACAGTGATGTTTCATTCCGCTCTGTGTCGGACGAGATTCGGGCTTGGCACAGGTACTGAAACAACAACATAACACTTCATGAAACACTTTCAAGAGTGTCGAAATCTTTTTGACAAACGATAGCATGAAGCTTAAGATGTCCGAAAATAAAGCTTCGTTTCTAGCTGACTGTCCTATTACGAAATGGCGTAACATCTGCTTTATAAACACTAACCAAACAATAAAACAACGCATACTATTCACATTCAAAATAATAAATATGTGAAAATCATTCAGTTAAATTACAGTTTTTTATAACATACGCTTCTTTGTTCATGTACAGTAATCACATTAAGAAACGCAAGTAAGCCTACAACATTTTGAATAAAAAAAGGCGTAGAGTGACAGGTATTAGACATATACGTAAATTTGATGTAGGCATAATTGCAAGCAATCTGTTTGACGTATCACTGATAGTGTAATGGTGAACGGGAAAGGCTGGGAAGCATGGTGAATTTATAGTAACGGTTCGAAACACCTTGAAAGACAAAATTGTTTCTGTTATATTTTGTTATTTATTCGAATTATTTGTGAGTCTATAGTCACTGTGCCTATTATCCACAGTGATTCCCTTTGTGTGAATGGAAATTAGCAGGATGGGTATATTACCCATACTATCAGAATATGGGAATCCCAGTAGCATATCCGTTGTTTCTGTAGTTTGCTCCCACCTCCAGTTCCGTTCGTGGTGGCTCTTCTGTCTTCAGCTATGGCTGTCCTCAGCCAATTGAAAAGTATGAAAGTCACACGACACGAAAGCAGCGCATTTGCTGCAGGAAATACGAAACTGCCGAGACGCCTAAGTGATCGTTTCATGCTTTCTGCGACATCATTAGCGCTCTCGCACTTCATTTGTGTTTATATGGATATACATACATACAGAGTAGACAGTCACGATGATAAAATGTGTAGGTTTATTAGATTACAAAACACAAACTGTTTCGAAACAGCATATCGAAACATTACATTGTATTGTTTCATTTGTTTCGTAACAGTTACGTGTTTCAGTTTACCCATCACTACTCCATTGCTCTACATTATCAACATAGAACACACACGACATATGCTCGCCTCACGTTAGGAGATACAAACCACAATTGGTTTCTCTCTTCAAATATTATTTCAAAACAAAAGTTATAAGCTACAATTCATTGCTTTTTTTTCTTTATTGTTATTTTGAACCTGTACAACAGGCAGGCTGTCAGCAGCACTCTACGCTGCTCTTCAGCCATAGGAAACACAATGAGAAAAAAACAGTGAGAAAACACATACGTTACAGAACGGTGGGCAAGAAAACAGTAGACACATAAAGACAAACACGGAGCCGTTCACACTCGACGATAATCGACTGCAAACTGTTGATACAACGCACTGAAGATGACGATTGCACTGGTGAACGATGGAGTGTGACGGTGAACACTGAACACTAAACATGACGGCACACACGAAACGCTGATGGCGATGATCTCCGGCGCGCGAATGTTCACTGAGTGTGTGCGAGTCCGGGGACCTGCCAAGAGGGGAACAAGGGGGAGGTGGGGCAGAGGGGAGAACAAGGATGCCAATGGCTGAGGATATGGGGGCAGGAGGAGAGGGACAGAGGAGGGGAAGCCCGGAGAAGGAGTGGGGAGAAATGGAGGAGGGAGGTAAGAGGGAAAGAAGGGAGGGAGGGTGCCCAGAGGAGCAAACACAGGAGGAGGGTGTGAGGATCAAAGTTGGTAGGAGGGGTAGATAGAGGGGAGGAGGGCATCATCAGGGACTGGCGGAAGCCACCTTGGGAGAGGGTAAGGAGGGTGGAGAGATGGAGACCGGGTGGGATGTCGGAATACAGGTGCGGCAGCAGGCGGGGATGGGAGAAGAGCAGCGAGATTAACGGGTGAGGAGAATCGAGTTTACGGGAGGTGTACAGGATCTGTATCCTTTCAAGGAAAAGGAGGAGGTGGGGGAAGGGAATGAGTTCATACAGAATCCGCGTGGGGGAGGCGAGACAGATACGATAGGTGAGGCGGAGAGCATGGCGTTCAAGGATTTGGAGGGATTTATAAAATGTAGGGGGTGGGGGCGGAGATCCAAGCCGGATGGGCGTAACAAAGAATAGGGCGGATGAGGGATTTATAGGTGTGGAGGATGGTGGAGGGGTCCAGACCCCATGTACGGCCGGAGAGGAGCTTTGAATCAGGAGCGTGCCTTGGCTTGGATTGTCCGGAGGTGGGGAGTCCAGGAGAGGCGACGGTTGAGGGTGACGCCAAGGTACTTAAGGGTGGGAGTGAGGGCGATAGGACAGCCATAGATGATGAGATAGAAATCAAGGAGACGGAAGGAAGGGGTAGTTTTGCCTACAATGATCGCCTGGCTTTTGGAGGGATTGACCTTGAGCAACCACTGGTTGCACCAAGCAGTGAACCGGTCAAGATGGGATTGGAGAAGGTGTTGGGAGCGCTGGAGGGTGGGGGCAAGGGCAAGGAAGGCGGTGTCACCGGCGAACTGGAGAAGGTGGACGGGGGGTGACGGCGGTGGCATGTCCGACGTGTACAAAAGGTACAGAAGGGGGGAGAGGATGGAGAATTGGGGCCAACTGGCGGAGGGGAAAAAGGTGTAGGAATCCGTGTTATGGATGGTGACATAGGAAGGACGGCGGGAGAGAAAGGAGCCGATCAGACGGACATAGTTAATGGGAAGGGTGAAGGTTTGCAGCTTGAAGAGGAGACCGGAATGCCAGACGCGGTCATAAGCACATTCGAGGTCCAGGGAGAGGAAGATGGTGGAGCGACGGGAATTAAGCTGGTCAGAAAGGAGATGAGTGAGGTGAAGGAGAAGGTCGTCGGAAGAGAAGGACGGCCGAAAGCCACACTGGGTAATGGGAGGGAGGCGGTGCTGGTGGAGATGCTGGTGGATGCGGCGGGTGAGGATAGATTCCAGGACCTTGCTGGAGACCAAGGTAAGGCTGATGGGACAGTAGGAGGAGACAGCGGATGGTGGTTTGCCAGGCTTAAGGAACATGAGGATACGGGAGGTTTTCCACAGGTCGGGGTAGTAACCGGTGGACAGGACTACATTGTAGAGTCTGGCCAGGGTGGAGAGGAAAGAAACAGGAGCTTCGCGAAGGTGACGATAGGTGATACGATTATCACCAGGAGCGGTGTTGCATTTTGTGCGGAGTGTAGCAATGAGATCCTGTGTAGTGATAGGGGCATTGAGTTCCGTGTGTGCAATGTTGTCCAAGTACTGGAACCAGGAGCGAGTGGAGGGACAGAGGTGTCAGTTCAATCGCGGATATCCGGGAAGAGGGAGTAATCGAACTGGGGATCATCAGGAATGAAAAATACGTTGGAGAGGCAGGAGGCAAAGTGATTGGCCTTACTAAGGGTGTCAGGGAAGGGGTGATCATCATAGAGAAGAGGATAGTAGGGGGAGGGTTTAGTTCCGGTAAGGCAATGGAAGGCTGACCAGAACTTGGACGAGTTGATAGGTAGGGTAGCATTTAAACGGGTGCATGTCTGTCGCCAGTCCCGGCGTTTCTTAGCCGTGAGCAAATTACGAATGTGTCGCTGGAGTTGCCGGTGGCGTTGTAGTGTGTCCGGGTCACGCGTGTGGAGGATGGCACGGTAGAGACTGCGGGATTCACAGAGGAGGAGGACGGCCTGTGGGGTTAAAGTAGGACGGTGGGGGTGGATGGCGACAGTTGGGATGTGGGCCTCCACGGCCTCTGACAGTTTGCTGCAGAAAGGAGGCGGCATGGGTGACATCGTCGGGGTGGTGGTAGGTGAAAGGGTGTCTATCGACCTGGGTGGAGAGGGTATCTCGGTAGGCATTCCAGTTGGCACGGGAATAGTGATGGACTACTTAGGGGGAGGGACATTACAAGGGTTGGGGTGGGGGCGACGACTGTCTGAAATGGTGAGGAGGACAGGGAGATGGTCGCTACCAATAGGCTCCAGGACATCCACCGTTATGCGACCAAGGAGGATGGGGGAGGAGAGGATAACATCGGGAGTGGAGTTGGATTTGGGACAGGTGTGCTGGGGGATGGGGATGAGGTCGCCTTGAAGGGAGGAGAGGAACCAATGCCACCACCATAACTGGGCAGCAGAACGACTATGGATATTGAGGTCGGCAACAATCACATAGGAGGAGAAGGTACGATCGATGTGGGAGAGGAAGTCGAAGGGAATATGGGTGTTGGGGCGGACATAGATGGTGGCGCAGGTAACGGTAAGGCCGGGCAAGAAGAAACTAAGGATCAGGTGTTCGGTGGGGTCGGGAAGGAGAGGTTGGAGCCGAACGGGGATCTGGCAGTGGTGACCAATGGCAACTCCACCACGCGCAATTGGGAGGGGATTATCAGAGCGGTGGAGGAGATAGGGCGAAGTGTGGATGGTGTCGTGGGGTTGGAGGAAGGTTTCATTTAGGAGGAAGGCATCCTCGTGATGGGTGGCAAGGGTGTGCAAGAAGAGGTTCTTGTTGGCAGGGAGGGAGCAGATATTGTTGAAAAGGATACGTTGCTGTCGCACCCTGATAGGGAATTAGACGAGAGTGTCAAGACGGGAGAAGGTGAAATGGGCCTGGTTGCTGGAGTAGGTGGCATACATTTTGAGTTGGAAAACGGAACGGGTGGCGAGGGATATCTGTTGGAGGGTGTGAGGGAGCTGAAAGGGATGAACATTCTGAAGGATGATGGTGAGGAACCTGATGATGTCCTCAGCGGTGGGGGGGGGGGACGAAGGGAATTGCCAGGAGGGGTGGGGGCGTCCAGAGGATGGACGGACGGTGAGTTCAGGAGTGGTCAGAGGGGGTCAGGCTTTACACTTTTGGGAGTAGGTGGGATGGGGGAGATTGCAGGTATTGCAGGAGGGAGGGGATTGAAGGTTAGGGTACTGTCGGAGGAAGTGCACTTGCCTACAATGCGGGCAGGTGGGGGCCTCGCAGCACTCAGCTGTTGGGTGCACGTTATAGCGCAGACACCTCTGGCAGCGCCTGGATTGAAGAGGGGAATGGAAGGGGTCGACCTTGTAGCGCTGGTTGAAGAGGAGGGCACCCTCCTTCAGGAGATGGTCAATGGAGGGGGCGTCCTCGAAGAAAACCCGCATAAGGCGGGTGGGGCTGGACGAGTTGAAAATGCGGCAGACCGCCCACACCTCCAGTGTGGGATGGGCCTTGAGCTCTGCCAACACCTCCTCCTCTGTGATCAACGGACTGAGCCGGGTGATCACGGCGGTGAGGGTCGGCGGGCGATGCAGGGTTTGGGATTGGCGGGTAGGAGATGGAGAAGGAGCAGGGGTGGGGGCGTTGGGGCCAAAACGGGTGATGGGGAGGCGGGAGATGATGTCAGTATGGAGGGTTGGGCTGTGGGAGGAGATGAGAACGGAATCCCGTCTGGGAGTGAGGAGAGAGATGGGGGCACCAGGGAAGTGTTGGCGGAGGAGGAGGGAGAGATTCCGGGCCTCGAGAAGGGAAGGACTGAGGCGGGAGAGGAGGTATTTGTATAACGAGGGGGGGAGGAGGAGAAGGAGGAGGAGGCGGAGGGACTGGGGCCAGGTGGGGAGACATCCATAGCACCCTGGGGGAGGGGGAAGGAGGACGAGGCGGTGCCTTTTTGGGAGCGGAGGAGGTGGTGGTGCCACTAGGGCGTTTAACGGCGGCAGAAGGGCGGGTGGTGACATGAGGGACAGGAGCTATAGGGAGGTGGTGGGGAGGGACAGGTCCCGGCGTGGACACAGCAGTCGGCGCCAGAGATGGTGGTGGTGGGGGCTGATATGACGACAGGGGGAAAGAAAAAAGCACAGAACGGAAAAGAAAGGACAAAAACTGGGGACAGACGAAGACGGATGAAGACAGAGATGGAGGAAGATGAAGACAGATGAAGACCGGAGTCCCATGCTGCTGGCGCTGACGCTGACTCGACGACTGGTGGCAGGAATGCTGCTTCTGCTGCGGACGGGGCCGGCTGAAGGCCGGCTGGCTGACTCGACGACGGGTGGCAGGAATGCTGCTTCTGCTGCACGGGTGGCAGGAATGCTGCTTCTGCTGCGGACGGGGCCGGTTGAAGGCCGGCTGGCTGCTCGAGGGCATGCCATGAAACACATTTTCATCAAAACTGTAAACTTTTCAGCAGGACCGCCTTCAAACTCGGCTTTTTGTTTCTCTAAAAAAGATATCGATTACATTCTCAATTACAGCAGCCCCTTCGTTACAATATTGACTGTAAATTTGTGAGATAGTTCAGAACTATGTCTCTCTAACAATGTCTTTCCCCAGGCCCATCCAAGCATATTATCTGCAAGGCAGTCCACTGTTCTTTTTCTGGTAACAAGATATGATTTAACCATGCACAAGAAGTCAGATAGTGATATTGGAAGAACCGTGTCACTGACAATGGTACAATCTCTTACAAAATATCTCTCTTCAGTCTTGGTAAGAACAGTGGGCCATCCAGCTTTTACGTCATTCTTGTTTCTCAAATTGTTCACAATGGTTTGTCTTGGAATTTAATATTTCCTTGCAGCTACCCTGTGTCCATTTCGTCCAGAAGTAATTTTTCCAATATCTTCCTGATTTTCATTCGAATGACCGGTTTCATGCCGTATTCCTGACAACCAGGTTTTACACATTTCTGTCATTCTGTAGTCTGTAAAAGAAAAACATAGTAAGCCAACAGTACTATTTTAATTCGTGGCTAAATAGAGGCTTAGAATGAATATTTACGCTTATTTATTGTTGCACCTACAATACTCTTCGAATAATTTGGAAGAGTGTAGAACATTTCTACTTCCTTCTGCATAAGCCTCTATTGTTCTTCTCGATAGCTGCACTGCCTCCAAAATTTCCTGAAAGATGTTACTTCTACTAATAGTCAATAGCGATATTGTGGTCAACACTAGGCGTGGACTTAAAACACTTTCATCTTTAATTACACTCTCAGTGTAAAGTGTTCACCGATATGGTCTGATATGTGTCTCACATATAGTCCGAATCAAAGGAATGCTGAGAGCTACCTACTACACAGGCTCAAAGATTGTTAATTGTCCTAGAGTTAGTAATCACACAACACAGTCCAGCAGCTGAAAAAAATTCACATGTGACAAAATTTTAACTTATCAGTTCACCATATCACTGCCCTCATACACATTTAGAGAACACGAAACAATTGAGATAGTGCACAAAAATAATCATGTTCATCAACACTGCCCTGCTAAGCCGTCACTGTTCATGGGAGTCAATAATCACGAATTTTTCACTTGGAGTTAATTATTAATTACTGTCAAAAAAGTCACAAATGAAGCCCAGAGTTGAAGAAAACGAACCGTACACAAACAGCGCGAATATTTCAGAATGTTTGTTATTGTACTATGGCACACATCTCACAACAATAGACACACGTGTTGCTCCACTTACCCCCAGCCGCAGACTGCCTGACCTCAGCTGTGCTAGGTCTATATGTACATTCGCCTAGGAACAATGTTATTGATGGCAGTCATTTTGCGTAAAATATTTTGTGATCCTCAGAACACTGGCTTCCGAATTAGCTACTTAATTAACAAATGCTGTAAATCAAGGAGAACATAAAAAAATCATTAAAATAATTATAATGCCCAAATTCAGAATAATCGTTGTACTATAATAGTGGTAATTTTTTACTGGTGCAATGTTACTCTAAAACGACATGAACTTGCAACTAGCTGTGTCACAGTGTTTACTTCGACACAGTAACTAATAGCTTGAAAGAACATTTCACCACCGTAAACAGAAAGAATTATTTGACTGCTTCAAAATGAAACATTATGAAGGAGGTCATGGTATTGAAATCTCTGCCTATATTGCTTTCTTCACAACAAAAGCGGTAAGACTTGTTTCACATTACTTCTTGCAAACGTGACGTCATTTTGGTGTCATACGCAAAAATCGACCACCGCGTGATCGGCTATCGAATTTCGTTTGCGTTCAATATGGGCCTCTCACAGGACTTTATTTTCGCGTACGCGATGTTTACAAAAAACGTCGTTCTTGGAATGATTTGTTATAATCATTGCTATAATAAAAGTCACATAATGATTTATCGACGGTTAATGTCTTCGCATAGGAGTGTTCTCGGGAGTGAGTTGTTATCGTCAATAATTTACAATTTAAAGATGAAACAGCATATTTTATAATCCGCGGTATGCCGTTTCATGGTTATGAGGCGCTGAAAATTTATCGCAAAGACGTTACCATTATGACCCTTCAAGAGAGAATATGATAACGAAGACTGTAAGTAGGCTATTTAGGTTTTTTTTATTGGTAACGCCACCTCTGTATGAAAATCACTGGCTGTGCTGTGTGCAGTCTGTGGCTGCTTTGCATTGTTGTAATACTCGCCATTGTAGTGTTAGGCAGCTGGCTGTGAACAGCGCGTAGCGTTGCGCAGTTGGAGGTGAGCCACCAGCAGTGGTGGATGTGGGGAGAGAGATGGCGGAGTTTTGTAATTTGTCATGAACTGCTACATATATTATGACTATTAAGGTAAATACATTGTTTGTACTCTATTAATATCTTTCATTTGCTAACTATCCCTATCAGTAGTTAGTGCCTTCCGTAGTTTGAATCTTTTATTTAGCTGGCAGTAGTGGCGCTCGCAGTATTGCAGTAGTTCGAGTAATGAAGATTTTTGTGAGGTAAGTGATTTCTGGAAGGTATAGTTTAATGTTAGTCAGGGCCATTCTTTTGTAGGGATTTTTGAAAGTCAGATTGCGTTGCGCTAAAAATATTGTATGTCAGTTTAAGCACAGTCCTGTATAATTGTTCAAAGGGGACGTTTCATATGTCGACCCTTAGCCGAGGATACCTCACTGGAATCTTCTCATTTTTTCTTGTAGTTTGTGTAATTAGTGTAGATTTTGTTTATTGCTAGTGCGTAATTGTAGAAAGAATCTCCTTTGTAGTTGCAGTCTTTCATTGTTGTACAGTAAAACAGTTGTGGCATGCATGTAGATTTGCACCAAGTATTTCGCTGCTGCGCTTGCAATTAACTAGATATTATTTTCAGTGCTATGTTAATGTGTTCTCTCATTTTGGCTCTTCAAATTGTGTATTTCTGTGTTGTCGTGTGAAATATTGTGACAATAATGGCGTGTGAAAAACGTAATACTAGGCTTCAAAGTAAAGTGAGAAATGACAGTGAAGACGAAAGCAGTGTGTTAGCACCGCAGAGTAATGAATTAACTAATGTTCAAAGTAGTAATTTGGTAATTGTGCTTAGGGAAATGGAGCGGGCTGTAAATAATGGTGTAGGCAGTGAAACAATTAGTGAACAGGGAAGCGTTATCGATCGATCGGTCGGCAACAGCTCGCCTCAGGATTCCGAAATGACAGGACACAATCTTGCAAATACTGTAGATTCAGGTTTTGCGTCCTCACCGTTTTCTCAAATAAATCAAGACACATTTTCTGCTTTACAAAATGCGAATATTGCCGGTTCAAATGCACTGCCGAATAGCAATGAGGAACATGTTTCAGACACCAGTGCACTGTTATTACAGTTAATGCAACAAATGGGACAAAGGCTACAAAAGTTAGACACAACGCTTGAACAAAATCAGAAACAAATGGGACAAAATCTTCAAAAGTTAGACACAATGGAACAAAATCTTCAAAAGTTAGACGCAATGGAACAAAATCTTCAAAAGCTAGACACACTGGAACAAAATCAGAGACAAACACAGCAACAGCTTCAAAAGTTAGACTCATTGGAACAAACTCTTGAACAAACGCGTGAAGATTTAACTACTGAGTTACATAACATTGAATCGAAATGTCAAAAAGTCTGTAATGACGTAAAAACTCAAATTTGTGAGCATTTTCAACCTATTTTTTCGCGGCATGAAAATGCATTACAGAATCACGAAGCAGCCATAAAAGAACTGCAAATTATTGTTCATGAAAATCATGAGACCTTGCAAGCTAAAATTGACTCAGTTGCGTCTACCGATTCGGTTACGGAACTTGCAAAAACTCAGGAAAACTTAAAGGACACAGTAGAAAGGCACATGGAGGAAATTAGTACTTTATCAGAGAAAGTAGTTGAACTTTGGGATCAGCTAAATAATTTATCTACGAAGGTAGATGATAATCTGAATGACACAAAACCGGTAGTCTTTAATGACACAGAAGAGTGCGAACAAATTAGGAAATTCAAACAAAATCAGAATCAAATTAATACGCAACACCAAAGAGAAATCCGCGAAGTACAAGATCAGCTGACACAGGTAGAACAAGAATTACATATTTCAGAGGACACTTACGCCCCAATACGGGAAGAGGGACATAGAAATACGGAACAGCCACAAAATAATAACACAGCGCATTTCGGAAATAATGAAAGAAATTGGCAAGGTGCACCGAATTTTGAAATGGAACCGCCGAAACGACGTAACAATGACCGATATGCGACTCGCCGACATGATGTCTTTGACTATAAGCTGTTCATTACTACACGTAAATTCAAAACATTTAAGAATTCTGGCAACGACATTCATCCACAAGCATGGCTCCATCAATTCTCTCATTGTTTTCCTCCCAATTGGTCGTTAGAACACAGATTAGAATTTATGTGTGGCTATTTAGAGAATGAACCAGCTGTAAGAATGCGATCGGTCATTCACGATTGTCACAGTGAAGGAGAATTTTACCATGCCTTCCTCTCAGCATATTGGTCTCAAGCTACACAAGACCTAGTAAAACATAGCATCATGATGATGAAACACTTTGAACAATCTGAATTTTCCAGTCTTGTGAAATATTTTGAAGACATGTTGCATAAGAATCAGTACCTGTTAAACCCATACAGCCCCCTCAGAACTCATCCGCATTTGCTTAATCAAATTGCCTGAACATTTACGACATATTATTTTAGCAGGACGTTGCAAAGATGACATTGAAGCTTTTCAGGGTCTGTTACAAGAATTGGAAATTGACACTGACAATCGGGGAACGCGGAAACAGGAGCACAACAATTACAGGTCACATCTGTCACAATTCCACGATGAAAGAAATAATAACTGGACACGACAAGGCTATTCTCACAACACATATTGTGACCAAAACAGACACCACCCGTATGACAACCGTTGGCAGAGTAGTAATAATTACAAGGAAAGATCACCCCTCCATGGTAGTGACTATCACAGAGACAATCAGAGAAACAGACAATTTGGGAACCAAAATAGTTATTATCAAGGGAGACAGAATAACTTTAGACGCAACGGTCCAGCGCGCAGTTACGATTCAGGGAGAAATTCTCCACCACTTAACCGACAAGAAAGAAACTACAGGAACTACCGACATGACGACAGACAATGTGATCGTAACGACAGACCTGAATTGCATCAGAACTGGAGGGATTTAAACAGGGCAGGGCCCTCTCGTCACGGTGAATTTGTAGAAGTTAGGTCTCCAAATCCCAATAACGACACGCGCCAACAAAGAGACAATAGGCAATGACTCACACCGCTGGGAGCCACAAAACGTACTTATGAAACTGACGACGCAGCTGCCGTAGCTAGTATATACGTAAAAATGGAAGACATTAGGGACATCTTACTCCAGGAACACGACATAAAACATAACAACATTGCATATCCTGTGATTCACATTACAGTAAATGATGTAAAATTTACGGCAGTACTTGACTCTGGCAGTCCCATTTCAGTAATTAGTGAAACAGCCTTTAGCAAATGCAACAAATCGAACGATTGTCCCACACTTCCGTTACGTAAGATTAAATTACAAGGTGCAATCTTTGAAAAAAGTGTAGATGTACGCCAACAAACCAACTTAGAATTCTTTTGTCAAAGCCACAGCTTCTCTATGAGCTTTCTTATTGTTCCATTATTGTCGACGGAAATTATATTGGGAGTAGACATTTTGAATGAATACAAAGCAATCTTAAACTTTCACGATGCTGAAATAAGTTTAGAAAAAGAAGGTAAGTCAGTAGCTTTGAAATTTGAAGATTGGCTCTCAAATCATGACGAAGAAATTAATCGGCTTTACCTTCTGTTAGACAACAGTTCGGAATTTTCTACGGAACTAGACCCTAACAATCACTCTGCAAGTACTGACAGGGATGATATCGACGGCATATTTGAAACTAATGAGTTAATTCAGAATAAAATTCAAACAATTGAGAATTGTAATGACACTGATAGGCAGGACCTCTTTGAGATTTTACAAGCACATTCCACAATTTTTACTCACAAAACAGGAACAATCAAGGGATTTCAATACCAATTTCGTGTTCGTGAGCATACTAAATTTTGTGTTAGACCATATGTAATTCCAGCACATTATAGGGACCGTGTTAGAACAGAAATACAGTCTATGCTTGGCGAGGACATTATTGAGCCTGCAGTAAGCTCATACAACAATCCGTTACATGTTGTTGAGAAGAAAAATGGATCGATCAGGCTTGTCTTGGATTCGAGACATATCAATACTATCATTATTCCTGAAACAGACAGGCCGCAGACGATGGAAGAACTTCTTCAAAATTTTAATGGTGTAAAAGTGTTGTCTTCCATTGATCTCAGATCCAGCTTTTATCAGATCGAACTTCATCCAGAATGTAGAAAATACACAGCTTTTCTTTGTTTCTGCGTTTGTTATCAGTTTCGGAAACTTCCTTTTGGTTTGAACATTTCTTCGGCAGCATTCATTCGCGGGCTTAATTCCATATTACCTGAGTTCTTAAAACGTCACATCACCTTATATGTAGACGATATTCTGATAGCAGAAGCCTCATGGGAACAACACAATCGCATCCTCAACAGCGTGTTACATATTTTTGCAGAATCTGGCATTACAGTTAACTTGGAAAAGTCTGAATTCGGTAGGACTAATGTGAAGTTTTTGGGACATATTATTTCTTCTGAAGGCATTCAGCCGGATCCTGAAAAGTTAGAAGCAATCAGAGCCATTCCAGTTCCATCCACAAAAAGACAAGTCCGCAGTTTTCTAGGTCTCGTAAATTTTTACCGTCGTTTTCTGAATATGCAAATTCTTGTTACACCAAAACTTTGTTCTCTCACTGGAAAAAATACTATTTGGAACTGGGACGAACAAGCACAATTGGAATTCAATTCTTTGAAAGAAGCGTTACTTCACGCGCCAATCTTAGCTCATCCAGATCTGTCACAAGATTTCTGCCTTAGCACGGATTCTTCTAAAGTCGGTCTTGGTGCCCATTTATTTCAAGAAGCCATAGAAAATGACACTACCATTCAGAAAACCATTGCTTTTGCTAGCCGAGTGCTAACAAAATCTGAAAAAAATTATTCCGTTACTGAATTAGAAGCTTTAACTATCGTTTGGGCATTTAACAATTCCGTTTCTTTCTTTCTGGTAAGCACGTAAAAGTATACAGTGATCATCGTGCATTACAATTTCTTATGTCTTCAAAATTAAATCATGACAGGTTAAAACGTTGGGCATTGTTTCTGCAAGAATTCCGCTTCACATTCCCGGCAAGGAGAACATTGTTGCGGACGCGCTGTCACACGCACCGGCTGGGCTTGAGAAAAGTAACACAGAAGGCAACATTGAGAAAAATTTCAGTGTTCTTTACATTCAGAAAGTAGCATTTGAGAACTTCATCACCACATCTTTAAAGGACATTGCTCATGAATAAGATAAAGATCCGATTTGGAAAGACATCAAAAGTAAATGGCATGGAAAGACACACACTCAGATTCGGCATTATTACCTGGTTAGAAACAACATACTCTTCAAACGCTGCACTGTTGATGACAAGCTATGGGTACTTTGCATTCCAGACGATTTTGTTAATAAGCTCATTTGGTACATTCATTTCAGCTACGCACATTTTGGCCCACGAAAATGTTATCATATTCTTCGAACGACTTGTTATTTTAACAATATGGAAAAGCGAATTCGAAGAGTCTTGTCTATTTGTAAACTTTGTCAAAAGGCGAAACCATCTACTATCTCACATCGTGCTCCGTTGTTTCCTATCATTCCTTCCAAATTAAAAGAATTTGCTGCTGTTGATCTCTTGGGACCGCTTGTCAGAACATCTAATGGATTTTCGTACGTTCTAGTCGCTGTTGAACTTACTTCAAAATTTGTTTCTTTCACACCGTTACGTAAAGCCACTGGACGGTCTGTATCCAACGCCTTTGTTAAAAATTTCTTACGTGAAGTTGGACACGTTAGTAAAGTCATTTCAGATAACGGATCGCAATTCAGATCTGCTGTTTGGTCACGCATGCTTCGCAACCATAAAATCAAAGCTGTTTTTATTTCATTGTACTCACCACATTGTAACCCCTCCGAACGGATTATGGAAGAAATCAATAAGCTTTGCAGACTTTATTGTCACAGAAAGCATCAGCATTGGGACAGATATTTACACTTATTTCAAAACGTGCTGAATGAAATGCCTCACGACTCCACTGCTTTGCCACCTACTCTTGTACTGAAGAATGAAGAACCACCGAACAGAATCAGAGAGCTTGTACCTTTCCCGAATACACGTAAACTTCGACACAAAGACATAATTGATTTGGCTCTTAAAAATATAAAATCTGCAGCAGACAAAAGGAGAAACCTACACGGTAAAGCAAATGCAAAGAAGTTGTATATTGGTCAGAAAGTTCTCATTAAAGCTCATTCATTGTCACATAAGAAGAAACACTTGAGTCACAAATTCTTTCTAGTTTACAATGGACCTTACAGAATCCGACGTATACCACATGATAATTGCGTTGAAGTTGAAACTCTGCGTACTAGGAAGAGTAAAGGTTTACACCACATTTCACATGTAAAACCGTTTGTTGAAAGATAATCTGCTTTTTAACTTAGTCTTTGTCATAAAATTTTTCGCTTCACATTACTAATATGCTTTGTCAGACTTAGAATCTGTTAACATACAACAATGTTTGAAGTTAAATATCCAATCAAGAACCAAGAGAACTTATTTAAACAGAAATGACGAATGCATTGTTATAGTGAACAGACGTCACAGTGTTATTGTGTGTGTACATTCTTGCTTGTTAGTTGCACGATTATGGAACGACTATAAGGCTTACATACTTAGAACATTTACCAGTACTGCTAATGATATTTTAATGCAACATTTTGGTTTACTTGAAAATACATTCTGGATTTAAAGTGCTTTCTGTGAGATATCAGACGACACAGTGGTTAGTTTATGTGACAACTACACGATTTTATCACGACGCTACTAATGAGTGACAATTTACAATGTTGCTTTTGCAGTGTTTCGGTTTTATATCTGCACAGTTTTCTGTTTTATTCTGGAAAGTAAAACATGTTTTAGTAGTAACTATTGTGGTATAGCTACAATGAGACTGCCTTTTCCGTAGCACAACAATACATTACAGCACAGTACTTTCTTCATCATGGCAATAAGCGTAATAACTAAGATATCTATACATAAAGCATTTCACTTTTGTTTATCATGAGGTAAGTACATTGACTTCTGCAGAACTTAGCTTTCAGAGGACGATAAGTACGACACTTCCACAGAATTATCTTACAGCAAGACGCACATTTAGCGCTACAGGACATGCATTTGAGTGATTAATTTTGTACTTAAAACATTTATTTTTAAAGATATTTGAAGTACAATGATACAAAGATTTTCAGTGATACATTTCATTTCATTGCTGTAATCTGTAACACCTGAGGGTATAATTACATTAATCCTCAGGGGGGTACACGCTTACTTTGTGTATCATGTGTTTGGCAAGCACAAGGAGCCCTAGCTAATATGGTATTTGCTTATACAACTTTACACATCGGTACCATATTTCTCTAACACAGAATTACACAGCTATCTGATCATTTAACAGAGAAAGAAACTTTTTTTGCTACATCAGCGACACATGTTTACGCAATTACACAGTTGGGTAACTTCACACTTATCAAATTGTATTTTGTCTGTACTTTGTGAACTGCTCATATTTTTCGGAACCATTGTGATACTACGAGAGCTTTGAATGATGTATTTGGTATGAGATCATGATTTTTAAAGTATGTTTGAGGTAGATGACATTATTGAAATGAGCAGAGAATATTTTTTGGGGTTTGAAATTATTGCAGAAAGATTTGACTGAGGTGTTATGATGTTATTATTACGATGACGATGTGTATTATGTTGTTGAGGAATGTTTATTATGCTACGTATTTCTCATGATGAAATATTGAAGAAGTGTCGACGAATATGTATATGTATAATGAGGTAAGGAATAATGAGTAGTGTTTAGGGACTCTGATTTGTGGAAAAGGTTGTGGGAAACCAAGAATCGTACTTTAAGAGTTATGAAATGTGTGTAAATGCGTGAATGTATCACAATGCTGGCGAAAATTTTTTGGACTCTGTTATATTTACAGGATTTTGTTTCTACAGATTTTTAACACAAATTCTCAACCTGTGAATTTTTTTAATGAGACTGTCACTGTAGTGGAAACTGGTGTCGTAAATATTTCGGTAAGAAAGTTAAGTGACCACCTGCACGTAATGCATCGTGAGCGGCCAGGTGTGCCAGCCGCCTTGAGAAAAAGCCATTAGGTGGTAGAAAAAAAAAGGGGAAGGCCATTATCCTCGCTATCGACATTCCTTTGTAGAAAGCATCGTAAATACGACACCCTCAAACTTGAAAACATGATTACACTGTAGAGTTCTTAATTTATGATATTTATTGAAATGAAATGATGAGAAACATTTTACGTCTATTGTCTTGCTAGTTGAAAGATTGTTTACTGCATTATGAAATGCCATATGGCTAGTGAATGACGTTTGACGCCTTACTTTGCCTATTTTGTTTAATATTTAGTTCCTAGCTGCACTTCAGAATTGGTTATTATAAAATTTAATATATGTACTAATATCACTATTTTCTGTCTACAGACCCAGTAAAGAATACGTTTATGATATACTTTCTTAGAAAAGAGAGCACAAATAGACATTTCCTTTCACAGGAATTGCAGAAATAATTTTTTTATTGACTTGGTAACTTTCTTTCAGAGTAAGTTTTTGTGATGCATCACTCTAGTGTTAAGATGTGACATAGGTATTAGGCATGGCCATTTTTAGTGTAATATTTTTCTGCTTGAGCTATGTCATGTTTAGATATAAGTTATTTCATTTTTGTGCTACTGAATTTTAATTTGTGTTACTCTGCTAAGCCAGATTTATTTTTCTTGTTTGCTGCGCATTACCTCATATTAGTTGTAATGTTGAATTGCTTGGTAATTTACATTTACTGTAGCTTGCTTTGCAAATTTCCATTTTTTTATTGCTGTTTGTATTAATTGTTTTTTGCTGCTGCATTGCCTCGTCCCTTGGTTAAGCATCTGAGCTCAGTAGATTTAAGTTAGCTTAAGAGGGGTAGACTATATAAGAAACTGACTATGGAGAGTAGGTAAAGAATGCGTTGCGAAGTTATATGAAAAAGATTTGGGCCAAAATGAGTATTGTACACTGAGAAATAATTATATTGAAAGAAATATGAATAGAATACAGAAAGCAGGTATAGATAGGACTTTTTGGGAATAATGATGAATGAAGGGAGATCTCCAAGAAGTAAAGAAAGTTTTGTTTGCAAAATACTGCAGTACAACAAACCCTGTCCTTTCCTTTTGTATTATCCCACTATATGTTTGTGTACCCTTGTGTATTTGTTTTCTTCCTGTCTCTGTGTAGTTTCATAGGATTTTTTCTTCTTCTAATACTAAGCTACATTCACTATGATGAGGAATACTGTTATCCTCAAATATAATTGGCATTAATAATATGTTATTTACCTTGTAAATATGCTTAGACATTATTTATTCTGTTTTGTTTTAATGCTCATGTGTAAAGCTGATGTTCCAAAAGTTATTCTGATCTTTTATGTATCTACTTATCTCATAATTCCTGTAACATTGATGTATATGTTTATTTCTATTCTGTTGTAAAGCCTGTACTACAAATGTTATCTGTATTGTCATGTTCTTTAATGATGTATTTTGTACCTTTGTAATTGTATTCTTATGTTATAAAATTGTAATTGACACCAGTTCATCATATTATTAACTTGTAAGTTACATTTCACTGCACACGTTTCTGTTGGTCATAGTATATGGACAATATGTGAGAAGTAGCGACTGTTAGTGTTTGCACGTGTGTTAATAATTCAGCAAGGGACTGGATAACAGCATTGCTGGTTCTAAGGACAATTCCAAAAACTTTGTGAGTGCACAAGTGGTGGTTATGGACTTGCTATATTATCCGCAAGACTCTTCAATGGTGATTGTGCACCTGCACAGTCACAACAGATGGCTGCTGGCTATCTCTACAAGGACTACAGTGGGTCTGCATCTTTGATGACCCACCAGTACCATTATCTCTACAAGGACTACAGTGGGTCTACATCTTTGATGATCCATCAATACCATTATTTCTACAAGGACTGCAGTGGGTCTGCACCTCTGGTGGCCCACCAATACCGTAATCTCTACCAGGACTACAGTGGGTCTGCTCTGTGATGACCTACCTACCAATACTCTTCAAAATTTCGACTGACTCTGCTGTGGGTTTGCTCTGTTGTGGCCCATTACCTGTATGCATGTCAAGAGTCAGCACTGTCTTTCCGTTGGAAGGACAACACTACTTCTTCAAGATTGCATGGAAATACACTACTTCCGTTGCATGTGCATTTTCTTCTACTGCTCAGACTTTGAGAAAAACACTACTGTTTTACCGTGATGAACGATCAGGACTGTCTTTATAGACTGTGAGAAAATTTGAGGTTTTGACCAACATAGTATCAATAAGTGTGTGCATTTGATTTCTTTGTTATTGTAATTATGAAAAATTTTTTTAAATTTGTATTGGCCACTGCCCAATCCAATTTGTAAAATTTTTTGTGGGGAGCATGGGGGCTATGTAAGTAGGCTGTTTAGGTTTTTTTTATTGGTAACGCCACCTCTGTATGAAAATCACTGGCTGTGCTGTGTGCAGTCTGTGGCTGCTTTGCATTGTTGTAATACTCGCCATTGTAGTGTTAGGCAGCTGGCTGTGAACAGTGCGTAGCGTTGCGCAGTTGGAGGTGAGCCACCAGCAGTGGTGGATGTGGGGAGAGAGATGGCGGAGTTTTGTAATTTGTCATGAACTGCTACATATATTATGACTATTAAGGTAAATACATTGTTTGTTCTCTATTAATATCTTTCATTTGCTAACTATCCCTATCAGTAGTTAGTGCCTTCCGTAGTTTGAATCTTTTATTTAGCTGGCAGTAGTGGCGCTCGCTGTATTGCAGTAGTTCGAGTAATGAAGATTTTTGTGAGGTAAGTGATTTCTGGAAGGTATAGTTTAATGTTAGTCAGGGCCATTCTTTTGTAGGGATTTTTGAAAGTCAGATTGCGTTGCGCTAAAAATATTGCATGTCAGTTTAAGCACAGTCCTGTATAATTGTTCAAAGGGGACGTTTCAAGACGTAAGAAACATATCACAACTGTGACGTCACCGCCACTGGGCTGTCGCCACGAACCAGCATCAGCGCAAGAGCGTGTACTTCCTCCGTGAGAGCGTAACAGACTTAGTTCTCGACTGTCGGTCTGTGTGCCATTTACAAAGAAAATGTGTCATTCAGTAATTGTTCTGGTGATCACGAGTTTAATTACTTTGACAGAAATGTAATTCACGGAGACATAAATGACTCACTAGAGATCGTATCGATATTGTCGCTGGGATAGTTTAGTTCCTCATGAAACCAAGTTTTAATCAACAAAGCCAAAAGAGAGATTTCATAAATCTGATACGTCCATATGTCTGTGTCATATGTACCAGAATACTGCTAGTTACGGCTACGTAAATTTTTTTAACATAATTATTGAGAAGCATATTACACCCAATTTTACAACACACTAAAGAAAGCTCTGATCTGTGTGATCTACCTTACTACAAGAAAACTCCCTTAGGAAGAAGTCTTCTCTTTTAATTACATCAACAGTAAATTTCTTTGTGAAGAGCATATCATGAAGCTGTGTTCATGTTCTCTAGACACCAAGTTTTTAGCAACCAAATAAGTAAAACTTATAGTAGTAATTACCTTGTTATTAGGATAATACGACCTACTTCTGTCCGCCTATCTTATACGTTCATCAAATATGTTTTAGATTTCTCACATCTCAGCTTCTTAAGAACTGCTCTGGCATAATACCCTGACACGTATGTGAAAACAGGCAATTATTCCTGAACAGACTAAATCTGTTCCTCACTGAAATCCATTATACTCTAAATGTTTGTTGGTGGTGATGGAGGTAAGGTCACATCATCTACAGTCAGTTTTAAAAGAAGCTGAATCTATTCCAACTTCTCCAAGAGCAGATGATGGAATTTTCCAGGGCAGTAAGGTCTGAATTCTTAGCTTGAATTGAATGTCAAATAGCTTTCTGAAAATACCAATGATACCTATTATTGGGATTCTTCCATTGTAAGCTGTTTTCCAGATCTCGCTTCTAGATCATCTGAACATTTAGTGGCAGAACATCGTTAAACATGGAGCCCTCACTGCAATACTCGGTCATTTCTAGAATGTGAATGGTATCTGATATGACTGAATATGTGTTATTGCATAATCCATATGTGCACTCAGGGAAACATTTCCATATATCCAACCACGATAAGAAATCTTTCTAAATATCTGATAAAATCGTGGTTTTTGCAGAACATTCTTGAAATGTCTGTATCTACCAAGTAAGGTAACATTTAAAAAGTTCCACCATGTTTAAATTAATTTTGATGAATTTAGGAGTGCTCTCAAAACTTAGTAAGATGATGTTCCCTCAAGGCTAAGAAATCTTGAACAACCATCCCAGTGGAACTATTAAGCACCGATTTGAAATTTTGTCACTCAATTTGCGTTTATAAACAGACTTTGAATTAGATTTTTTGGCAGGTTTTGTTATCAGTGTACACTCAACGTTATGTAGCTTTTTAACTGCAGAGAACTTGTCCACAAGCAGTTGTACACTTTCTGAAACTTATTCAAACTGTGGGTACTTCATTTCCTCATCACTATCTTTTTATCGTTTCAGTTGTTTGTGACTTACTTTAATATGTGAGGAGAATATAAAACATAAAGAGAGATTGTGTGTCATCAAAAGGGTGTTTGTAAACAATTGATAGTTGAGGAGGGGAAGCAAATCATGATGTGGCCAATCTGATAATTGAATTATTCTCACTAACAACACAGGCTAATTAAAACCAGTAGCATGTAGTCTAAAAACTATTTTCTTAATTAGAGTGAACGGTTCTTCACCATTCATGTTGCTAACTGGAGGGATAAAAACCTGAGCTCTAGTTGCCACATTTTTAGAACTGCCTGCAGATTCCAAAATATTATCTAATGTGAAGTCCAAACAAAACCTCAATTGAATTTTGTCGACTGTTAGTGAAACAAATTGATCTGATTCACAAAGGAACTGGATTTTCTGTGTTGTATACGACAGAACACTGCCACCTAGCTGCTCACCTGCTCAGTGTGTTTCAAAATGTGGAGAAATCTTATGTAGTGTATTGGGATGGGATAGCACAAGACAGTGTGTGCTCCTTATAAACTTGTAAGCATGTGGTGATATTGAAAATCAAATACTACAAACATAATATAATTTAGCGAGTATCTGTAATGATTCCTTTGCACACCCATTAAATTCACATGCTCACATAAACAATTAACGTTGCTGCTTTCAGTTTCTCCAAAAACATTTACCATATTTTTCAAATCATTGGTTATGAATAGCAAGTAGTCTGCTGTGAACTATTATTGTTCTTTCTGGCGAAATTTTCCAAATTATCAATAATGTCAAATAAGTCATTTAAATGGGTTATAGTTAATGGGAAACTCTTTGTACCAAGTTTGGAGCCATGTGCAGTCGATATTGGTTAGTAAACACTTGCGTGTGCTGTCATAGGACAATACTCTAGTGTGTGGGTGTCATACCAAATAGCACCGATAGCGGCTACTGAAGGTATACAGAGAAGGGCAGCACAAATTGTGACAGGTGTGGCTGACCCACGGGAGAGTGGCACGCAAGTGTTGAAACAACTCAGTCGGTAGACGCTTTAAGAGAGCCACAAGTTACCCCACCAGAGGCCACTTACGACATTTCGCAAGCGAGGAGTCCAGAGGCGCTCTCCAGCCACTACGCGTCGCTGCCGTGAAGAGGCTGAAGGCAGAGTCAGGCCGACCACAGCACGCACTCCGTACGCGAACGGAACGGGAAAAAATTTCGAAACTTGTTGCTGTTCCAAGTACTCTCTGCCTTGCACTTCACAGTGGTTTGCAGTGTAGTCCGGGGATGTAAATGTGACGGTCAATTTGGTGCTTGTAAATACGTCGCGCAAGTGGACGATTTAATAGCAAAATTGTGTACAATTGCGCGAGAAATGCAGCCATCAACGGAAATATACGGCACTTTTCAAAAGAAAACTTTTGCGTCTCCGTATGCGTTTTAGAATGTGGTACGATGGTGATGTACTCTCGCCACCGTGAGTGATGTAATCGCTTGCCGATTCATGGACAAAATGTAAATATTAAGTAACTGAAGACACAAATATTTTTTGCTGGGGTCCGCCTTTAACAAAACACTATTTTGTTTCACAACCCAAACATATTTCACTACAGTTGCAGCAACATCAGTGGGCTTTTATTTTATGGCTGTTAGACATAAAGAAAGTTCTTTGCTGTTTGTACACACGTAAATATTTGAGTAGGCTGTTTAGGTTTTCTTAGCATTCTGTATGAAAGTCACTGGCTGTGCTGTGTGCAGTCTGTGGTTGGTTGGCATTGTTGTAATGATTACCATTGTAGCGTTGGGCAGCTGGATGTTAACAGCGCGTAGCGTTGCGCAGTTGGAGGTGAGCCGCCAGCAGTGGTGGATGTGGAGAGAGAGATGGCGGAGTTTTGAAATTTGTTAGACTGGATGTCATGAACTGCTATATATATTATGACTATTAAGGTAAATACATTGTTTGTTCTCTATCAAAATCTTTCATTTGCTAACTGTGCCTATCAGTAGTCAGTGCCTTCAGTTGTTTTAATCTTTTATTTAGCTGGCAGTAGTGGCGCTCGCTGTATTGCAGTAGTGCGAGTAACGACGATTTTTGCTGAGGTAAGTGATTTGTGAAAGGTATAGGTTAATGTTAGTCAGGGCCATTCTTTTGTAGAGATTTTTGAAAGTCAGATTGCGTTGCGCTAAAAAATATTGTGTGTCAGTTTAAGCACAGTCTTGTACAAATTTTTCTAAGGGGACGTTCCACATATTATTTTTTGAAATCGCAATTACAAATTTTTGAGGGACATTTCATTATGTATTCATTACTTTTTACCACATGTTGTAGTTTTCATGAGGTATTATGTCTTTATAGTCCTTGTTTTCTTTCACAGTTTGTCATCTGCAACCATATAGAACTCAATGTAGACAAGTTGTATAGCAAAAAGTACGATTTGGAAACTGTTATGGCTATGCCTGAGATTATTTAATTCTATGTGGAAGGTTGCGTGTGTGTGAGTGTGTGTTTGTGTGAAGGGTAATGGGGGGGGGGGGGGGGGGTTCTACAGGTTGGTGTTATCTAATAATTCTTTGAGGGCAGAGAACAGAGTTCCATTGCAGAAAACTGTATATTCATTTATTGCTTGTTTTCCTTCAACTATGGCTTCTTGTATTAGACAGTTTTCTTCAATTATTATTATTATTATTATTTTTGGGTTCTGTTGTTGCATTAGAGAATTTTCAAGACAGTGTTGTTGTCTGTTGGGTTATTTATCTTGTACATAATGTGTTCAGCAAATGTGGAATGACAGCAGTTATTTTTTAATGCTCTTCTGCATTCTGTGTATCTGGTATTAAAGTTTCTGCTTGTCTGTCCTATATAAACTGTTTCGCAATCCTGACATGTTAGTTGGTAAATAGCAGATGGGTTGTCATTGTCTGTCTTTCGTTGGTTGTTCTTGGCTTTCTCTGTGTTGAGTTGTCTGTCCTGTAGGCTAGTTTTAACCCTTGTTTTTGAGTATGTTGCCTATTCTGTGGGCTGCCTTGTTGTTGTACGTGAGAGTGAACCAATTGTTTATTGTTGTGGGTGTTTATTGTTCATCTGTGCTCATATGTGTGTTCTGTTTGTTTGTAAGTTGGTGAGAAGGCATTTGTTTTTATGTGTTGGGTGTCCTTTCTGATTGTGTTTCAATTTTGTGATTCAATTTACCTACAGTATTTGTATAGTATCCACTCTGTACAGCTATTTGCCTGATTGTCTGTAATTCGTTGTTATAGTTGTTTTCAGTGAGTGGTGTTTTGTTCAGTCTGTGCAGCATATATTGGAAACTGGATATTTTGTGGGCAATGAGATTATTAGAACGTTTGTGAGTGGCTGTGCTGCTGCGATACACTTTTCCGAAAATGGAGAAATGGTGTTGGGTGTTGCATCTATATACTGTGAAATCAAGGAAACTTAACAATCTGTCGTTTTCTGTTTCCGTGTCTCTAGTTGTACCTTCGTGGTCTTTTCGCGAGATAAACGTAGGGGGCGGCAGTGTATTGATTGACTCTTCTAGCAATGTACACTCTCGGAACATTAAGACTAGACTGTGACATGACCCAGACTGCCTCTCTTGCAACACCTGCCACAGGAGTTGGGTGAGGATCTACAGTGTCAATAACATATCGCTTAAAATAGACTGTGTTTTCCCATATACTTGGTACTTAGTAAAGATTTTTTTCTCAAGGTCGTTGAAGAAAATATCTGTCAAGATTCCTAACGAAAGCTTGTTCTTGATAGTGATACTTATCATTGAATTGGAAATAGTTGAAAGACAATGATAATTCTAAAAGTTGTATTAGCTCTATTGCTTCTGCAGACGCAATTCTTTTATGCCTAATAAGGATTTGTCTGTTGATGTTAATAGTTACTGCAAAAGTGAGATTCGTATACAAGTTTCTTATATTAGAAGAGACAATAGTGGACATATCTGGCACCATGATGGGTTTTTCCTGAAGCATACATTTAGCGAGCTAGTGATGAAATGTTATTACGTTTTGCTTTCCAGTTATCCACACTGGCTACTCAGTTTCTCGGTATTATTACAAACTTGAACCACGGTAATTTTCGTCTGATAATACTCAGCATTATTCTCGCAAATGCAGTTTGCCACTTTACTCACTCGACAGCTCTCGTATTCCGCCAATTCACGCATTTCCTTGGATTCACAATTAAGATGTGGTCAGCATGTGCATATCTATGTTTTGAAGAGGAAACATCACATTGCAGTTACTCCCGTTAAACGACGCACAAACGACAAAATGAAAGCTATGCAAATAAGTAACAGAGGGACAGGAAAGCAACTGAAATCGCTCTTACATTGGGAATGCCACTTGACGTGACGGTACACCAGTTCGATTCTACACAGAATTTGTGGTGTCACCGCCAGACACCACACTTGCTAGGTGGTAGCTTAAATCGGCCGCGGTCCATGTAGTACATGTCGGACCCGCGTGTCGCCACTGTGATCGCAGACCTAGCGCCACCACCAAGGCAGGTCTCGTGATACGAGAGAGGTCTCGACCCCAGTTGTACGCGAACCTAGCTATCGCCCAGTTGTACGAGAACCTAGCTACCGCCCAGTTGTATGAAGCCTTTCTCTCTCATTAGCCGAGAGACAGAATAGCCATCAGCTAAGTTAATGGCAACGAACTAGCAAGGCGCCATTTGTATCAGTGCCTATAGCTTACGAGTATTCAAGAGAGATGTATTCCAAGGATAATTAAAAAGATAAGTAAAAAGCATCTACATACTTTTCTTCTTATTCATTCATAAGTTCTCATGTTCCAGACTTCACGCCCGTCTGCTTTATGCCGTGCGTGCACTATCGGCTACAGCGTTAGTCTAGCTTTCTTTTTCAGCAATCCACTTCACGGTGTCGGTCCAGCTACCGACACAACAGAATTCGTGAAACTTGTCCCCATTCTAGCAGCAGTGCGCCATAAGTTTTTCGAGGAGATCGATGAAAAGACGCACAAAACTATAGGCCCGTATCCCTGATGCGAGTCTCTTGTAGAAGTTTGGAGCACGCCTCATGCTCTCGGACTGTGACGTTTGTGGGGACTGGAAGTCTCCCATGTAGCGACCGAGGTGGGTCCAGGAGACGACGGCCGTGTGGAGCCCAGCTCGCTCCGTTCGTCCACGAGGCGCAGAGAGCAGCAGACGCGGACGCCCAGGTAGGGGCAGCCACATTCCTTCACTTCTCTACGGCATTCGACACAGTTCCCCACGGATGGATAGCCAACGAAATTCTAGAGTACAAAATACGAGACCAACTGTGTGACTGGATTGGAGAGTTTCCAGCAAACACAACTCAGCGTTCCAGTCAGACATACGTGTAACTTGGTCTGTTCCCCTAGGGAGTGTCGTAGGACTGTTACTTTTCACGATATATATGGAGAACCTAGTAGATATCGTCAGACGTTCCATGAGGCTTTACTCGTGTAATGCCGTTGTATGCAGAGAAGTCGCGACGGTAGAGGACTGTAGCGAAAGGCAGCGAGACCTGCATTGGGTCGACGCAGGAAGCAACAAAGGAGTTTCAGCACAAACAGATGTAGCGTATTGCGAATACCCTGGAGCCCCAATGAACCTGGTATAGGCATGCGTATCCAATACAGAGATACCTAAACAAGCAGAATACGGCGCTGCGGTCGGCATCGTCTATATAAGACAACAAGTGCCTGGCGCGTTGTTATGATGTTACAGTCGGCACGCGAGCGATGGGACGCAGCATCTTCGAGGCAGTGACGCAGTGGGCATTTACCCCAGCGACCATTTTAGGAGTGTATCGTGATTATCAGGAATCTGGTGAAAAATCAAATCTCCAACATCGCTGCGGCTGGAAAAAAATTGTACAAGAACGGTACCAGCAACGAGTGAAGAGAACCGTTCAACCCGACAGAAGTGCAACTTTGCAAATTGCTGCAGATTCCAATGCTGGGGCACCAACAAGTTTCAGCATGTGAACCACTCAACCAAACATCATCGATATTGTTTATCTGAGCCGATGGCCCAATCGTGCAGCTTTGATGACCACAGAACAAGAAGCCTTACACATGGCCATATGCCTGTCAACACTGACATTGGACTTTTGATGACAGGATACACATTGTTTGGTCGGACGAGTCTCATTTCACATTGCAGTTCTGCTCATACACGTACAGGTATGGAAACGACCTCATGAATCCATGTGTAGAAGGGTAACATTCATACCACCCCACTCTCCATTGTTGTCAAATGTATTCAAGATGGCGGCGATAACGTCATCCAAGATGGTGGCCTGTAGACTTGGCAACAGAGCATGACATCATCCAAGATTGCGGCCGTCACGTCATCTGATGACATGAGTACCAATATCGTAGATGGTGGCTTTTGGCAGGGAAGTATCACGGCACCCCCCCTCCCCCCCCTGCCATGCCACCATCTTCGGAAGATTAGATTTTTTCGGGTAATTGAATTACGTGCTTCTATGGGTACCCACCCCTCCCCTTTCCGACTTTGTTGCATAATGGTGTGTCATCCTCTTGGAAAATGGGTGGGGATTTCGAATTTTGGAGGGAATTTTGCTCCAAGAACTTACTCATGCTGCTGAGGGGGGGATAAGATGGTGTTGCCCCCACTAGAGTCTGCTCATGTCGTTCAATTTGTATACATTTGTATAAGTTTGAAATGTCCTGACAGCTTAAAACTGTGTGCCAGACCAAGACTCTAAATGAGGAACTCAGTCTGGCACACGGTTTTAATCTGCCAGAATGTTTCATATCAGTGCACACTCTCATTCTTGTTTAAATTTGTTCGAATTTGTATAAATCTGTCGAAATTTGTTTAAATTAGTTATTCACCTCCAGCATTAGTGGCTTAGTGTAGTGCTATGACCACAAGAGGCTGAGATATCAGTGCTTGTTGAGCTATAGGTGTGGAATTAGCGTGTGTTCAACTAGCGAGATTTTGATGCCAGACAGGGGGAGTTGTAATAGCTGTGTTACATGCACTCATCCAGCCAAGGACTGCATCCACAGCTCAATGCATGAAGAATGGAAGCGGGCATTAATGCATGAAAATATGAAGAGGATCCTGCAAATAAATGTTTTGCATAACACACTGCATGGAAACATCTGTCTCTGCTGGGATTGTCTGTCATTTCTAAAACCTATGAATAAGCCCCCACTACACAAGAGACAACTCCCTCCAATCCCCCAGACCAGAGAACTGAGCTAGTTGTCGAGTTCACTGCTAGAGGGCACCGCTATAGGCCACATGATCATGCAGTTCAGTCCATAGGAGCACAGTATCATTATGACGTAACGTTTTTTTCTTGGCTGCACTTGTGCCCCAGCCTACTCATCGCCCCAGAGGTCTGGAGGGGAAAATAGCGGGATAAGGAATCAGCCTGTTTTGGTCTGCTGGTGAGAGGAAGGAGTGCACTTTATTTTTTGAAAAATTTATTTAGAGACAGATTACATGTAGTTTATTTATTGCATTGACACAAAACAGTAACCCTGACATGCTTTGGGTCAAAATATACAATTTACAGACCAGGAAACTACTCGTAAATAATGCAGTACTCTGATCTGAAGAGACGCAAAACTCGTAAACAACCGTAATAATCCAGTACACAGCATACATACATCCAAACTACTCATAGATCACCGAAATAATGCATGTGTAATGCTATCCAAAAACCCTCAAAATTCCTAAACACCCAAAAACAATGCAGTGCACAAACACTGAGTCCACATAAAAAACGTAACCTGGAGGACGGCCTCTCCATTCGGAGGGCTCCTGCCGTCAGTGGCAGACGTGGGTCATTCCCACTGCAGGCCACAGCCACCGCCGCGCCGAGCACACACACACAGAATCATCCTACGACATCGGACACATATATGTTCCGTCACTGTACGTACAAACAAATATTAGGATCGCGGTCTCATTTGGATGACATGCGACAATGGGCAAAGTATCAGATATACACCCCGCTGACGGCTGTGGCTCTGGAAATTGAAATATCTGTACCATTATTATGACTTGACATACTCTTTGCTTTGCTATCACAGTATTCCACGTCAAATCCATACCTTCCTTACGACTGGACACAGTCATTTCCTTTGCACATGTCAGAGCACAAACACATACTTTATAAGCCTGGCGCTCAAGGGGAACTTATCACACGTCCCCTACTACTAAGTATAATCTTTCGTAAATAACTGATTGCTGGCGATAAGAAATAATACTGACCGGGAATCAATGATGGACGGACATGTCTCATAAATTTTTCTTGCGAGTGGTACAGCTGTCATAGAAAGAGAGGCACAATGGTCTTATAAACCGTCAGACGTTGTTATTAACATGTTCTAGCTGCAAGAAACGTCATCAGCACCACTAGAGCTCTGGATTAATATTCAAGCAGTAAATATAGGTGATAAAAGATTCGCTTCTTGGAGCAAAATCTTCTTACATCGTGCATTAAAACATAGCAACAAAAATGTAATAAACGCCGGCAGGGATGTGACATGAACGTCACACGAAGCATCGTTCTACAACATTTACATACTGTGTAAGGTAAAGCCCTATGACACATCCCTGTGGTACTGCAGAAATAACAGTTACATCTGTCTATTTTGTTCCGTTAAGTGCGACGTGTTGAGTTCTGTCCGTAAGGAAGTCTCGTAGCCAGTGGCAAATCTGTTGCGATACCTGCTAAGTTCGCATTTCTTAACTAAACGGCAATGTGGGGCGGTGTCAAGTGCCTTGCTGCTGTCAACAAACACGGCATGAACCTGAGCAACGATGTCTTGTGGAGGAACAGAGCGAGCTGAGTTTCGCAAACTCCTTGTTTGCAGAATCCGCATGCGTTTTTATAGAAGATATTTTCGTTACCCAAGAACGTCAAAATAGTGCGCGCTGAACATGTCACGCTGAACATGTCCTATAATTTTTAAATAGATTTACGTAAACGATAAAAGTCTGTAGTTATGTGCATCTGTCGTACAACCCTGCGCTTTCCTCCTGTCGCTAAATGCCCTTCGTTGCTCCAGCGATCTGCAAAGATAAACTGCTTGTAGAAATGAGGAAACGCAGATGCCAGACTGAGATTCATTGGAAGAATCCACAGGAAATATAATCCGTCAAAAAGGTAGTAGCATACAACACAATCGTTCTACCAATACTTGAATACTGCTGATCAATATGGAATCCGTACCACGTAGGGCTGATAGAGGAAACAGATTATCCAGAGAAGAGCAGCACGTTTCGCCACAGGATCGTTTAGTGAGCGCGAAAGCATCTCGGAGATCCTCACCCAACTCCTGTGGCAGATTCTGAAAGAGAGGCGTTCTGCGTCACATCACGGTCTATTGTTAATGTTCCGAGAGCGTACATTGCTAGAAGAGTCAATCAATACACTGACACCTCCTACGTATATCTCGCGAAAAGACCACGAAGATGTAAAACTAGAGACGTTCACCACAGAAACAGACAACGACAAAATGTTAAGTTTCCTTGATTTCACAATATATAGACGCAACAACCAACACCAATTCTCCATTTTCAGGTATGTGAACTCCACCAGCACAGCCATTCACAAACGTTCTAATAAACCCATTGCGCACAAACTAGCCAGTTTCCAATACAAGCTGCACAGCCTGAACAAAACCCCACTCACTGAAAACAACTGTATCAATGAATTACCGACGATCAGACAAATAGCTGTACAGAATGGATACGATACAAATGCTATAGATCAACTGAATCACAAAATTAAAACACAATCAAGAAGGACACCCAACACATAAACACAAAAGCCTTCTCACCAACTTACAAACAAACAGAACACACATATGAGCACAGATGAATAAGAAACAGCCACAAAAATAAACAGCTGGTTCACTTTCACCTACAACAAGGTAGCCCACATAATAGGCAACGTACTCAAAAACCAATGGTTAAAATTAGCCTACAGGGCAGACAACTCAACACAGAGAAAGCCAAGAACAACCAGGAAAAGACAGATAAACACAACAGATCTGGTATTTACCAACTAACATGTCAGGATAGCAAATCAGTTTATACAGGACAGACAAGCAGAAACTTTAATACCAGATACACAGAACGCAGAAGAGCATTAAAAAATAACTACTGTCATTCCACATTTGCTGAACACATTATGTACACGATAAATAACCCAACAGATATCAAGACTGCCTTGAAAATTCTCAAATGCGGCAACAGCACCCCACATAAAGTAATAATAGAAGAAAAGTATCAAATACAAAAAGCCATAGTTGAAGGAAAAAATTTAATAAATGAATATACAGTTCTCTGCAATGGAACTCTGTTCTCCACCCTCAAAGAATTATTAGATAACACCAACCTGTAGAACCCCCCCCCCCCATTACCCTTCACACAAACACACACACACACACACACACACACACACACGCACATAGAAATAATTAATTTCAGGCATAGCAATAACAGTATCCAAATCGCACTTTTTACTAAACAACTTGTCTACATTAAGTTCTATATGGTTGCAGATGACAAACTGTGAAAGAAAACAAGTACTATAAAGACATAATACCTCAGGAAAACTACAACATGTGGTAAAAAGGTATGAATACATAAGAAATGTCCTTCAAAAATATGTAATTGCGATTTCAAAAAATAAAATTTACGTGTGTAGAAGCAACAAAGAACATTCTTTATGTTTAACAGGCATAAAATAAAAGCCCACTGATATTGCTGCAAATGTAGTGAAATATGTTTGGGTTGTGAAACAAAATAGTGTTTTGTTAAAGGCGGACCCCAGCAAAAAATATTTGTATGTTGAGTTACTTAATATTCACATTTTCTCCATGAATCGGCAAGCGATTACATTATTCACGGTGGCGAGAATACATCACCGTCGTACCAGATTCTAAAACGTATATGGAGACGTAAAAGTGTACTTTTGAAAAGTGCCGTATATTTCCGTTGACAGCTGCATTTCTCGCACGATTGTACACAATTTTGCCATTAAATCGTCCACTTACGCGACGTATTTACAAGCACCAAGTTGACCTCCTTACGGCAGCGTAGTGGCTGGATACCGCCTCTGGACTCCTCGCTTGCGAAATGTCGTAAGTGGCATCTGGTGGGGTAGCTTGTGGCTCTCTTAAAGCGTCTGCCGAATGAGGTGTTTCAACACTTGCGTGACACTCTCCCGTGGTTCAGCCACAAATATCACAATTTGTGCTGCCCTTCTCTGTATACGTTCAGTAGCCGCTATCAGTGCTATCTGGTATGAGACCCACACCCTATTGTGCTATGACAGGACACACAAGTGTTTCCTAACCAAAATCGACTGCACATGGCTCCACTGTCCGAGTATCCTGCCAGAGGTCTGAAGTCATCGTCACTAAATGTCGACCCAGCTCACTAGTTTTCAGTTCGTCAGGATGCGATAACACAGCAACTAAGATGACACGAAACATAAAAGAGTGCCCCCAAAACAGCACTGTGTGAAATTCTTGTAACAACTGGGAACGGAACTTCGGACACTCACGCTCCCCGTATGTCTGCTGCGTCAAATTTGTATAAACATGCAAGATCAGGATGGTAACCGCCATCGGCTTCAGCCCCTCCATCTAACTGCAGTCCTACTGTCGATGTCTGCGACTATCTTTCCGCACAGCTAGACTTAAATGTTTCGAATTCCTGTGTAGTCTCTTAACGGTGAGACAGTACCCGTGCTGACAGTTAAAATTATTGCTGATCATCATACGATGACGGCCTCTCTGTTGATGGAAATGTAAAACATGAGTGCTGGCCGCTGGATCAAGTTGAAGTAATGTAAATAACTGTGCCTAAAACTCAACAGCGGATATGAATACCTTTCTTAAGTTCTCAGAGGGTATCAAACTGCACAAAAATTGGCATATTATAAAGTCAGATGGTGCCTTAATTTTGTTCTAACAGAAGCGACAGATATTTCTACACTTTTGCGTTTCATTGTGATAAATACTGCCCAGACTACATATTTGGTAAAAGTGAAAACACCAAACTTGGTACAAAGAGTTTCCCATTAATTATAACCCATTTAAATGACTTATTTGACGTCATTGATAATTAGGAAAATTTCCCCAGAAAGAACAATAGTAGTTCACAGCAGACTACTTGCTATTCATAACCAATGATTTGAAAAATATGGTAATTGTTTTTGGAGAAACTGAAAGCAGCAACGTTAATTGTTTTGAAAGGGTACAGTACCGCCCAACATTGAAAATCTGTACAACATACTTCATTAATTTTGTCAGAACAACACATTTTTTTTGTAAAATAACTCAATTTCAATTAATACAGTGAAGCCGGATACCAGTGTGGGAAAGAATGACAAGTTATTTATTTAATTGATCACATGTGCACTCCCACAAAGCAAATCCCTACATCCAGTTTGGTGAGATCTGTGAAATGAATGAATGTATGGTCGTCTGCTAACCGCAGATAGTGAATGTGAATATATGACCATCTTTGAGTCGATCCTTTGGCCACCTTTGGTGGGACCAAAGAGATGAAATTTACCTGAGCTCTGAGCGCCTGAAATGTGGCTGACCAATACGGTAGCAAGGTGCTCCCCCACTTCGACAGAGGTGTGAGAGGACCTGGAGAACGGCCATGTTTCAGGACTCTGCCACTGGATCTTGTGCTGTTAAGACCTGTTTTAGTAGTGCTCCGTAATGACAAAAGAGTGGAGACATGGTATGCATGTGGAATATTTAAGAGTACTTTGAAATAATAATTTCTCTATTCCAGGAACTTTTGTGGGGAGAATTAAATGTCAGGCAGGTAATATTAATGGGATCGTCGTAATCTTCGGAAGTGACCAACAGTCACAATGAAACCACGTGTAGCAATAAGTTGAAATACTTCCGTGTGCTTGAGTTAAGCTGAATTACTAGCGTGTGTACAATAAGTTAAAATATTTAAGAAATAGCGTGTGTACTATAAGTTGAAATATTTAAGAAATGGCTTGTGCAGGACTTGAAATTAGAGACGAGTACTTCCACGTGGTGAGTACTGTGTGAGTCTGAAACTGTGTATGAGACAAAAGATAAAGAGAAGTACTCGTCCACGGTATCAGTTAAGGACTCGCGTGTGTGATGAATACGTTCTTAATATTACTTTGCGTGATACGATTCTGTGTGACGCTAGATTCAAACTCTGAGAGAGAAGCAAGGTGAGTCGGCCGTCTATCCAGCAACGCCACTTGGCTTGCATTGCACAGGAAGACGTGCATATATCTCCAGAGTTCATAGTAGGAAAGTAAAATTACGAAGTGGGGCAGTGTCGTGTGAAACTGGGATGAATATTAATTGAAGTGGGAAAGCTGAAAGTGATAATGTCGTGACTATTCTCTGTGTAGTATTTCATATTGTAGTGTGGTGTATGTCATGTAATTTGGGTATGTGTGGTTTGCATGGGAGAGTAGCAAGGTAGTTTCAAAAGATTAGTGGATTATGCTTGTTCCTTCTGTACTGCTCAGTCTGGAGGATAGTTTCATGATGATGATTGTGAGAGTCGAAGTGTGAGAAATAATAAAAGATCCACCATACTATCCAGAAAGTGCACTGTAGCGTTAAATAATTACGAGACCATAATATAAAGATTCACCAATGTAAAGCCATGCCCACTGGGCGGAATTTCTCATGTGTTATTGTTGTAGGTTATAGAATTTGTGTGTTTAGGTTAGAGAATTTATCAGAATAAAAATGATAGTGAAAAGAAAAAGATTGGTGGACTTTTCCTTCTAATTGTATGTTGTCATAATGTCCCAAATTTATAATGTGTGCGCCATTCATATTCAGTGCGGTGGCCACGTGTTGACAAAAGCCGTTAAATAAAAGACAAAAAGAAAATGTGGTATTGCCGGTGCGTAGTGTACAGTCAGAGTTCTGTAAATTACTGATACTCAGATGCGTGTTTCCGTTGCGTATTAATCATATAGGAGGATAACTTGTAACTTAAGTGTGAGTACTAGAGTTCATGTTACTCGATAAATAAGAATGAATCCACTCGCTTGGCAGACCATTCAGCTTGCAGGCCTGACTGCTTGATGCCACAGTATGAGCAAGGCATGTGGGTACCTCTCAGTTTATATGAGCATGTGAATTTAATGGGTGTGCAAAGGAATCATTACTGATACTCCCTAAATTATATTATGTTTTGTAGTATTTGATTTTCAATATCACCACATACTTACGAGTTTATAAGGAGCACACACTGTCCTGCGCTCTCCCATCCTAATACACTACATAAGATTTCTCCACATTTTGAAACACACTGAGCAGGTGAGCAGCTAGGTGGCAGTTTTCTGTCGTATACAACACAGAAAATCCAGTTCCTTTGTGAATCAGATCAAGTTGTTTCACTAATAGTTGACAAAATTCAATTGAGGCTTTGTTTGGACTTCACATTAGATAATATTTTGGAATCTGCAGCCAGTTCTAAAAATGTGGCAACTAGAGCTCAGGTTTTTATCCCTCCAGTTAGCAACATGAATGGTGAAGAACCGTTCACTCTAATTAAGAAAATAGTTTTTAGACTATATGCCACTGGTTTTAATTAGCCTGTGTTCTTAGTAAGAATAATTCAATTATCGGACGGGCCACATCATGATTTGCTTCCCCTCCTCAACTATCAATTGTTTACAAACACCGTATTGATGACACACAATCTCTCTTTATGTTTTATATTCTCCTCACATATTAAAATAAGTCAGAAACAACTGAAACAATAAAAAAGATACTGATGAGAAAATAAAGTACCCGCAGTGTGAATCAGTTTCAGAAAGTATAAAACTGCTTGTGGCCAAGTTCTCTGCAGTTAAAAAGCTACATGACGTTGAGTGTACACAGACAATAAAAGCTGCCAAAAAACCTAATTCAAAGTATATTTCTAAAAGTGACATTGAGTGACAAAATGTCAAACCTGTGCTTAATAGTTCCACTGGGATGGTTGTTCAAGATTTCTTAGCCTTGAGGAAAGATAATCTTACTAAGGTTTGAGAGCACTGCTAAATTCATCAAAATAAATTTACATGTGGTGTAACATTTTAAATGTTACCTTACCTGGTAGAGATAGCCATTTCAAGAATGCTCTGTAAAAACCGCTTTCCAGCTCAAGTGACGAAATTATTAGATATTGCGAAAGATTTTTTGTGATGGTTCTATATATGGAAATGTTTCCCTGATTACACATATGGATAATCCAATAACACACATTCAGTCATATCAGATACCACTCACATTCAAGAAATGACAAGTATTGCAGTGAGGGCACCAATTTTAAATATATTCTGTCACGAAATGTTCAGACAGATGCTCTAGAAGCGAGATTTGGAAAACAGCGAACAATGGAAAGATCCCAATAATTGGTATCTTTGGTATTTTGAGAAAGGTATGTGGCATTCAATTCAGGCTGGAAAATTCCATCATCTGCTCTCCGAGAAGTTGGAATAGATTCACATTCTTTTAAAACTGTCGGCCACGGTGGTCTAGCGATTCTAGGCAGTCAGTCCGGAACCGCGCGACTGCTACGGCCTCAGGTTCGAATCCTGCCTCGGGCATGGATGTGTGTGATGTCCTTAGATTAGTTAGGTTTAAGTAGTTCCAAGTTCTAGGGGACTGATGACCACAGATGTTAAGTCCCATAGTGCTCAGAGCCATTTGAACCATTTTTAAAACTAACTGAGTAGATGATGTGAACTTACCTCCATCACCACCAACAAACATTTACAGTATAATGGATTTCAGTGAGGAACGAGTTCAGTCTGTTCAGGAATACTTGCCTGTTTCCACTTACTTGTCAGGGTATTATGCCAGAGCTTTTCTTAAGAAGTTGAGATGTGAGACATCTAAAACATATTTAGAGCTAAATAAAAGACTTTTAGTAATAGAAAATGATGAAAATATAAGAAAGATGGACAGAAGTATGTCATAATGACCTAATAATGAGTTTATTAATGCTGTTATTTTCATTTATTTGGTTGCTAAAAACTTGGTGTCAAGAGAACATAAACGGAGCTTCGTGAGATGCTCTTTCCAGAGAAATTTACTGTTGGCGTAATTATGAGAGAGGACTTCTTCCTTAGGGAGTTTTCTTGTAGTAAGGTTGAAAGGTGGCTACACTGAGCCACAGCGCCAGAGATTGCGCCAAAGAGTTTTATTCGGCTGCCTCCACTGGCAGTGCTTGTCGACATGTGGCAGTAGTCAGTGCTTGTGGAGTGGTGGTAGCAAGTCGGTGTTGAGATGTTGTAGTAGGGAGTGCTTGTTCCATGTTTTATGCAGTTTGTTTGATGGGCTAGACAGCAGTTGTTGTTCAAATGGAGATATTGTAATGATCAGAGTGCTTTTCGTCAATATATATGAAGGCAAAGACAATTCCCTTTTCTTTTATTATTTCAGCGTCTTAAATAATGCGTCATTGCAGGTTCAGTCAACAAAGCATCTGGCTTGTGTTCTTGTATTAGAGCGAAATTCTGGTTTCCTTACGCAATTACAGTATTTCTGTTTATTTTTTTTAATTACTTCAGTACAAATGGTGTTTAAAATATCTGGTCTTATTGAGGAAGAACTGTGCCAGATGTGTAAGTTGAATCACACTTCCACACACAGAACAGGTACACTTGTGCCTTGTTGTTTCGTAGCTTTCATAGTTGCTGGGGACTTAATTAATTAATTGCGTTAACGGAAATTTCATTTCATTCTTTGTTGTTGTTTTATGCAGTCAGATTGCGTACAAATACTAGTCAGGGCCAACCGGTTACGAGACTTCGTAACTGGACAGACAGCGACTGAAAATTAAAATTATTTGTATTCTTTTTTATAATTAAGCCCCCATGCTCGTGGCGAAACAACAAGGCACAAGTGTACCTGTTCTGTGTGTGGAAGTGTGATTCAGTGTACACATCTAGCATGGTTCTTCCTCAATAAGACCAGATATTTTAAACACCATTTATACTGAAGTAATTAAAAAAAAATAAACAGAAATACTGTAATTGCGTAAGGAAACCAGAATTACACTCTAATACAAGAACACAAGCCAGATGCTTTGTTGACTGAACCTGTAATGACGCATTATTTAAGACACTGAAATAATAAAAGAAAAGGGAATTTTTTTTGCCTTCATATATATTGACGAAAAGCACTCTGATCATTACAATATCTCCATTCGAACAACATCTGCTGTCTAGCCCATCAAACATACTGCATAAAACATGGAACAAGCACTCCCTACTACAACATTTCAACACCGACTTGCTACCACCACTCCAAAAGCACTGACTACTGCCACATCTCGACAAGCACTGCCAGTGGAGGCGGCCGATAAAACTCTTTGGCGCAATCTCTGGCGTTGTGGCTCAGTGTAGCCACCTTTCATATGCCCTTCCTCCACGGGCCACAATTTGATGGTATTTTTGCCAACATTGGTGGTGAAAATACCACCAAATTCGTCAAAAAAATACAGACAAAAATAAAAGATAATATTAATAAGTAAATATCACATAATTAAATAAATTTTGGCTTTGCACTGACCTTTCAATAACCTAATATATAAAATACAGTAAGAAATACAAAATCTTTCATACATGTGACTTTATATAATAGTTTACACAAGTATTATGTGGTTAAACAATTCAATCAATACCGTCAGCAATGACGAATATGTGCAGGTAAGGGTCTCTTAACTTTCATAAACAGTAAATACACAAAAAATCAGTTTATACAAATATTCACGTATATGCTTTCCATGATTCAATAAACAAGCAGTTGACAGTTCCAGCAGTAGCACCCAGCAATGGTCAACAGGTGCAAATAGCAGTCACATAATATTTCATCAGCAGTAATTAAACAGCTCCAACAGTGGCACCCAGCAATGTTGAACAGGTGCAGATACCAACAAGTGACATCATTCAGCAGAAGCAGTTCCATTAGAGGCACCCAGCAATGTTGAACAGGTGCAGACAGCAACAAGTGACATCATTTCAGTAGAAGCAGTTCCAATAGTGGCACCCAGCAATGTTGAGCAGCTGCAGACAACAACAAGTGACATCATTTCAGTAGAAGCAGTTCAGTCAGTGGCACCCAGCAATGTTGAGCCGGTGCAGACGCCAACAAGTGACATCTTCTCAGTAGAAGAAGTTCCATCAGTGGCACCCAGCAATGTTGAACAGGTGCAGACATCAACAAGTGACATTATGTCAGTAGAAGCAGTTCCATCAGTGGCACCCAGCAATGTTGAACAGGTGCAGACACCAACAACTGACATCATTCAGCAGAAGGAGTTCAATTAGTGGCACCCAACAATGTTGAACAGGTGCAGAAACCAACAAGTGCCATCATGTTAGTAGAAGCAGCTCCATTAGTGGCACCCAACAATGCTGAACAGGTGCAGACACCAACAAGCGACATCATTCAGCAGAAGCAGTTCCATTAGTGGCACCCAACAATGTTGAACAGGTGCAGACACCAACAAGTGACATCATTCAGCAGAAGCAGTTCCATTAGAGGCACCCAGCAATGTTGAACAGGTGCAGACAGCAACAAGTGACATCATTTCAGTAGAAGCAGTTCCAATAGTGGCACCCAGCAATGTTGAGCAGCTGCAGATAGCAACAAGTGACATCATTTCAGTAGAAGAAGTTCAGTCAGTGGCACCCAGCAATGTTGAGCCGGTGCAGACACCAACAAGTGACATCTTCTCAGTAGAAGAAGTTCCATCAGTGGCACCCAGCAATGTTGAACAGGTGCAGACATCAACGAGTGACATTATGTCAGTAGAAGCAGTTCCATCAGTGGCACCCAGCAATGTTGAACAGGTGCAGACACCAACAAGTGACATCATTCAGCAGAAGCAGTTCAATTAGTGGCACCCAACAATGTTGAACAGGTGCAGACACCAACAAGTGCCATCATATTAGTAGAAGCAGCTCCATTAGTGGCACCCAACAATGCTGAACAGGTGCAGACACCAACAAGCGACATCATTCAGCAGAAGCAGTTCCATTAGTGGCACCCAACAATGTTGAACAGGTGCAGACACCAACAAGTGACATCATTCAGCAGAAGCAGTTCCATTAGAGGCACCCAGCAATGTTGAACAGGTGCAGACAGCAACAAGTGCCATCATTTCAGTAGAAGCAGTTCAGTCAGTGGCACCCAGCAATGTTGAACAGGTGCAGACAGCAACAAGTGACTTCATTTCAGTAGAAGCAGTTTCAGTGGCACCCAGCAATGTTGAACAGGTGCAGACACCAACAAGTGACATCATTTCAATAGAAGCAGTTCCATCAGTTGCACTCAGCAATGTTGAACAGGTGCAGACACAAACAAGTGACTTCTTCAGTAGAAGCAGTTCCACCAGTGGCACCCAGCAATGTTGACAGGTGCAGACAGCAACAAGTGACATTATGTCAGTAGAAGCAGTTCCATCAATGGCACACAGCAATGTTGAACAGGTGCAGACACCAACAAGTGACATCAGTCAGCAGAAGCAGTTCCATTACTGTGTAACGCCGGAAATACATATCCTCCTATTTCCATCTATTGTACTATTATTTTTTTCCCTTGTTTTGATACCTCAAGATATGACATTTCTGTCTCTTTATATATTGTAATTGTTTTACTGTTTGTATGTATATATTTATGCACTCATGTCGATGTATAATTGGTTTGTCTCGTAAATATTATTTGTATTTTTACGCTGGGTCTTGCCTAGGGAAAACTGTTATCGAAAGATTACATCGATGGGTCGTGTGAAGAATCAAAGTGTGCAAGATATTTGGTAGTGTTAACTCTGCCGCGTGGAGCGCGGGCAGAGAGAGTCTGGCTGGAGTAGCGAGTGGAGCAGGTGTGTTGTGTGACGCTCCCGCGAGTTGCCGCCCTTTCGGGGTTTGGCAGCATGTAATTGCGCTCGACTCGCGATGATAGTTTCTGACATGGTGTCGCGGACGGGAAGCATTAGCTGGCGCACATCAAGAGCCCGTTTCGCCTGGTGACCGTGTCGAGAAGAAGGCGCGCCAACATCCAGCTTCTGCAACAGCGACGGCCGACAATGAGTGACTGTCGCCACCTCCTCGATCGACGGCTTCAAACCTTCAATCAACCAACAAGGAAGACTAAAAGCACGTAAAGTTTCAGAACTGTATGGCAGACCTCAGCTTTTCAAATTGTTCCAATTGCCTCGCAAAATTACAGCAATTTAGCATGAACCTTTGTTGCTCATTGTCCCAATTGCATTGCCAAGCAGGGTCCCTTCCTTTTCCGAAATGAGCCCGAGGGTCGTTGAAACTCAAACGCCAGCATCATTCGATTTCACTGCTTTAATTTCAAAGTTCAGCTGGCTACAATATTTAGATTGCACAAGCACAAATTAAGAGTGCGAGTTTTGTTACCATATTTTAGTTACCTGTGACTGCAGCTCAGCTTGGTACGTACTAAATTTTACTATTGTTAATTGTTCAGGATCATTTAATTCAAGTTCAAAGTTAATTCTCTTATTTCTAAATTGCGTACATTCAAGTAGCTTTTGAAATGATTGTTGAGGTAGTCCAAGACTAACCTTATTTTACTGAATGTCGATGTGCTTCAGAAAGAAAGCTCACTATTAACTTCAGTCACTAAATCAACTTTCGATTTTCCAGTTTTATTAATTCTTTTGCTAAATTAAGTCAGAGTGTAGCGAAATTTATTACTTCTGACAAACTTTCAGTTTTCACACTACACGTGTCAACCTTCAGTTGCCACGCTTCTAGTGCTAATTATATGTGTAATTACCTTTCTTTTTCTGTTACTATAGTAATTGTCCTTAGGACTGGCGACCGTAATTTCCCCCAAATCTCAAATATCTAATTACCGCTAGTTAATTATTAACGTAACGGCCGCACATTTACTTTCTTCATTAACTTTACCCCTTTTCAAAATTAATTTCCACCAGTTTCATTTGCATTTTTCCTTTCCTTTAGATGTAACCCTTTCCTCCCTCTTTACCGACAGATTAGCTTCGGTGACGATTGCTTTTCCCAAATTTCCATTAGGTACACGCGGTTTAATTTTTCACTGTCATTAAGGTCGATAAGTGAGGGGGAGGTTACACGTGGCGACCTGGTGACAGGACAATCTTCGGATTTGTGGTTGTTCTGGACACGAATTTTGTATGTTGCAAATCTCGTAACGAAGTTCTGGTTACGTACAGGCCGTTACGTCAGCGAGAATAAGTAGTGGGAGTAATCCTAATTATATTTGAGATTTGGCATTTATATTGAAAATTATTAAAATGAGTGAAGGCAACAATTGCCAAAATTTGGTAGACTTGGATACGGAACAATCGGTCGAACAGTGGGAAACGCGCACCGCTGTACCCATTGTTCAGGGGTAGGCGGCGAACATGAAAGACGCGACCGCCGAAACGCAACAAAGAGCAGAAATGGAATTCCAAACTTTAGAAAATGTTTCGGAATCGGAAGTGAAAATCAAATCTGAATCCCTTGATGACGAATACGGGGGGAAAATTAAAGAGGAAGCCGCTGCGGAAGTAAAACCGGTAGTTTCCGGGAATTTAACTGATTTATTGAATGTTTTGATTAACGAAATCAAGAGTCAATCGGCCAAGCAAGAAGATCAGGCTGCTAAGCAAGAAGCTCAGTCTGAAAAATTTGAACGGATGCTAGACAATCAGAACAAAGCTATTAACGTTGTTATCAACAATGTTGGAGTTGTTAACACAAAAGTTGATAAAATCAAAGAAGATATTGTTGTAATTAATACCGAAATCGGTAATCTTAAACAGGAAATGATAGGCGTTCAGGCGGAAATTGCGAGCATAAATACACGTTTTAATTCTGAAATTAGCAGAATCGAGAAAAGTGTAGGAGAATCAGTTGCTCCGATCATCGAGAATAAGGTGACGGAACAAATTCAATTAGTGAAATAAGAGGATCAAAAGAAGGTGGAAACTTTAAAGGCTTTAGTATCCGAAGTAGATACCAAAGTGACCAAGCAGGCTAATACCTGCGAAGAGAAAAAAAGGGAAGTAGAAACGCTTGCGACAACCACTTGCCAAGTAATTACGAGAGTGTCGGAATTAGAAAAGAAACTTGACGAAAAACAGAGCTATGTGCCAATCTATGCACATAGTTCGGAATTGTTGACGAAAGAGGAGCGGTTCGACCCCTTGAAAAAAGGCGGTATACACGCGACGGATTTCATTAAGAATTGTGAAAGAGTTTTACCCAGATCATGGACTGATGAGAGAAAAATTACTGCGATTGTTGATGTGTTGGCTGGTGATGCCAAGCGTTGGGGCTTAAACCTCAACATTACGAACCTGACTTTTGACGAATTTAAAAATTTGTTTCTGGCTGAATACTGGTCAGAGCAAAAACAGCAAAGTGCCTGGCGCAAATTTGTCGTATCGAGGCCTTTCGATGCGAATTCGCGCGGTTCGATGAAGGAGTTTTGTGAGGGCTGGATCCGCAAGTTGGAATACTAGCGTGATCGCCGCACGGTATCCGAAATAGTCTGGGAACTCTACAAAAAGCTTCCAGATGATACAAAACGCTACGTAGGAAGCAATTACAGAACAATAAATGATTTCCTGGAAAGAGTGGAGGACGAGGACTATTGACGCAATAATCGCGACAGTGGTAGAGGCCGTGGTAACAACAACGGGTACCGCAGCAACCACAACAACAATAACCATGGGAATAATGCATACCGCAACCATGGCGGCAATAACAATAATGGTTCGGATCGTAATAACAATCGGTACAATGCAAATAATAACAGGAATGACGGAAACCAGTATCATACTAACGTGATACGGGCTTCACAGAATAGTAATAACGCCAGAGGGTGTGATCAGCCGCCTCAGCAGCATCCGGGGACCGTATCTGCTGGGACGAGACAGGGAAACCATTAGCCGCACCGGTGAGGGGCCGACCGGGCATGGAGAAATTTTGGCGGCCCAATAGCAGGAGAAAACCCAGGTGTCGTCGATACGAAAATTCCGGGTGGAATAATCAACGGCGGGAGAGTGTGCCAGTGTTAGGAGAAAGGAGTGCGCCCACAAGTAGTAGATCAGCTGTATACACTGCAGTAGGAAGTACATTCACTGTCAGTGAGAACAATTTAAGTAGTGTTCCGGAAATCGATTATAAAGTGGCAGCTGTAATACCCACAGCGGAACTGGAGATTGAGTTTAAGAATGATTCGCAAGTGTTGAAAGAAGATCAGATGTCGGATAAAACGTCCGTCATCGAGCGAGGGGATGCAGAGAGGGATGAGGTCTGGTTAAGGTAGTTCGGTCGCTTATACGACGAACTACGAGATTATAGGGGCCTGTACGGGAGAAGTGTTTATGGGGAGCGCGGGCAGGATTTGCCACGTCTCGTCCCGCAGGAAGATAGTGATTGTGAAGTGATGGAAAGTTCTGGCAGTAACCGGCAGACTTTACTAGAAATAGTTGATGTTAAGGGGGAGCACGAGCAAGATGCGTCGTGTTTCATCCCGCAGGAGTTGAATGTTGAAGTAGTAACGGAAAGTTCTGGCCCTAACCGGCAGACTTTACCGAAAGTTGTAGTGGTAGAAGTAGCCGACCCATCGGACGCGAACATCCAGTTTAAACATTGCGAGAGTATTAAGGAGAAAGATTACGAAAATTTTAGTGATAGCCGGACACGATTGGTAGAAAAGCACGTAGATTACAGCGTGTATGAGGTTAGAGCTGACATTATACGGTCAGAAGATAACAGTGTGGGTTGCGCAGATCTAGAGGAAGTAATTGCAGATACTACTGGGCACATGTCTCCAGGTAGATTGGCAGATGAGATCAATCTGATTAAAGAGGAATCAACGAAGGTGACAATTAGTGAATTGATAGCAAAGCAACACTCACTAGTTGACGAGTTACAGGAAAAGGTTTCGGTATTGGAGGCGACGCTACAGACTAAGCCTCAGGACAAACGTGTTGAAATTAAAACTGTATGTGAACAGAGGCTGAAAAAGCCGCCAGATAAACCGGATTTAGGATCAAAGCCGGATGGTTTTTTCTGGAATGACCTGGATATAGACGAGGATTTACTGTGGGAAAATAAAGAAACAGTCGAGGACAAGTGTAGACAGATAGTTGTGTCTGTTAATATGCACGACCTACAACTAAACGTGTTGATTGACACCGGTGCAGAATTGAGTGCTGTATCTGGGAAAATTTTTGAGTTACTGAAAGACAGACCTGGCATCGTAGTTATGCCAGTAACAGGAGTGAAAATCATCGGTGCTACTGGGAAGGCCAGTAAACCGGTCACAAAACAGATTTTTGTCAACTTCGAGATATGTGGGGCACGATTTGAACAAGAGTTTGTCGTCGTGCCAGACTTAACTACGGAAGTAATTATCGGGTTAGATTGGCTATTAAAGTACCGTGCAGTGATTAACTGCGAAAGCAAAACTTTGACATTTATGTCACTAGATAAAACAATAATAGTTAGTTTTGACGAGGCAGGAGACGGTGTGCATAGGCAATACCAGCCTATACACATTGTTAACTGGCCGGATGCTATTGATGTAGGTATTAATTTGAACTACTGTAATGTGAGGAATCTCTGCATTGACAATAGTGTAGAAAGTGAATTGGAAAGTATTGTAGACGGTGTGTCAAACGTAACACACGAACAAAGACGAGGCCTGTATGAAGTAATAATGAGGAATAAGAGTGTGTTTTCAGACAAACCGGGACTTGTGGAAGGATATAAATGCAAGTTGCATGTAATTCCGCACGAACCATTCTTCGTGAGACCGTATGCTATACCGCTGTCCAAAAAGGAAGCAGTGCAACGGGAGATAGATAAGATGATCGAATGGGGAGTGATTGAAAGAAGTACGAGTCCATACAATAACGGTTTGGTCATTGTAGCAAAACGGGATGGTAGTGTGCGTATTGTGATTGACGCACGCACGTTGAATAGGGTCGTTCAACGTGAAACAGACAGACCAGAGTGTATGGAGGAGATTTTGCAACGTTTTCATGACGTTAAGTTCATGACTAGCCTCGATCTGACAGCTAGTTACTGGCAAATAGAACTTGAAGAAGAATCTAGGCCATACACCGCCTTCTTGTTTGCGGGCAGGTGTTATCAGTATAGAGTACTGCCGTTTGGACTTAATATATCTGTGTCCGTATTCATCAGGGCCCTAGATAAAGTGCTAGGACCGGCTTTGAGTTCAAGATTAACTGTGTATGTTGACGACCTATTGTTGGCCAATGCCACTTGGCATGACCATTGTGACCTGTTAGATGAAGTTTTGAGAGCATTGCGCCGTGGCGGAATGACTCTAAAGCTAAAGAAATGCGAATTTGTGAAGCAGGAACTGAAATTTTTAGGGCATGTAATTACCACTGCTGGTATTACGAAGGACCCAGAGAAACTAGAGGCAATAAGGAATTGTCCTCCACCCAAGTCTAGGAAACAGTTAAAAAGTTTTCTAGGGTTATCGGGATTTTACCGTAAATTTGTTAAAGGACAAGTGTTTAATGATGAAAATTTGAATAACCTCTTACGCAAAAACGTTCCGTTTGTGTGGACTGACGGGTGTCAGGCCGCTTTCGAGAGATTAAAAGACGAGTTGTTAAGATCTAACATACTATTTCATCCTGATTTATCGCTACCCTTCCATCTGGGAACGGATTCGTCGAATTACGGGGTGGTGTAGAACTGTTCCAAGAGGTTGATAAAGGAGAGGATAAGGAACACCGGACGATAGCGTTCGCGAGTCGAACTTTATCAAAAAGTGAGCGAAACTACACGATTTCTTAGAAAGAGTGTCTCGCTATCGTGTGGGGATTCAAAAAGTTCAAGGGTTACCTATGGGACCGTAAGGTGATTATTCATACGGACCATAAGGCGCTCACTTATCTGAAGGATTGTAAACTACTTCACGAAAGACTGACTAGGTGGTCGCTGTATTTACAGCAATTTAACTATGACATCTGTTACGTAAAAGGGACCGACAATTGCGTAGCGGATGCGCTGTCGCGTTTGCCCGAGTCTAATCAAGAGATATTGAAAGATGAGTCAGATGGAGTGGTCAAATTATACTATTTTAAAGAAGTTGAGGGACGTAAATTAATAATGAACATCTGTAAGAATCTACGTCGTCATCAGAACGAGGACGGTTGTTTAAATATGGTGAAAACCCGATATGACGAAAGGAGTCCAGAAGGAGAAAAATTAAGGAAGTATTACAAGATATATGATCATATCTTGTACATATGTAAGAGTGAAGATAGTAATATTTGGCGGGTATGCTGGCCCACCAAATACGTCACGGAAATAATTGACTACTACCATTTGGCGTATGGTCACTGTGGACCAAAGAAATGTACGGAAAAGCTGAGTGAAGTAGCGCATTTTAACAACATGTTAAAACGCGTTACTGACAGAGTGAAAACTTGCGATTTATGTCAGAAGGTGAAGGTTACCAACTGTACGAGTCGTGGTCCTATGCAAAGTATAAGGCCTAACGACAACTTTGAATTACTGTGTGTAGACTTGTACGGATCTTTGCCCAAGTCATCAGGAAACTTCGCCTACATTTTAGTAGTGCTAGAAGCTTTTTCCAAGTTCATCAAACTATACCCGATTAGGAAAGCTACAGCCAAAGCAGTCTATAGCAAGCTTGTGAACGATTATTTTGTTCATATTGGTAAGCCCAAGGCGATTCTATCAGACAATGGGGCACAATTTACTTCTAAGTTGTGGAATGAAGGCATGGAAAGTAATGGGGTCGAGGTGATCCATATTTCAGCTTATTGTCCGGCTGGGAATCCCGCTGAGAGGTATATGCGCGAGCTAGGCCGACTTTGCCGTACCTATTGCCATCAAAACCATAGGGCATGGGGCAAATATGTAGCAGTATTTGAGAGAATTATGAACACCTTGAGACATGAATCTACGGGATTTTCTCCAGAGGAAATCCTGTTGGGTGACAGAAGTAAAAGTTTAGTGGAAGAGATAATCAAATTCCCTAATTCCCTCCACGGATTGACATTAGTATTTGTGTGAAAAAAGATCGTTTGCGAGAAGTAATGAAGCTTAAAGCCGATGCTCGCATACGTCGTCATGACGCTAAATCGCGTTTTGCTAAGTTTGCGATCGGAGACTTAGTACTTGTAAAAGCTCATGAGAAATCGAGCGAGATAGACAATGAAATCTCTAAATTTAAGTTTGTTTATAATGGACCATAAAAAGTCATTGGTATACCTCACACAAATGCTTATTGCTTAGAGTATCCAAGCTCTGGAAAACTATTAGGTATACGGAACATTGTAGACTTGAAATTGTACCAACCTAGGATCGATTAATACCACACAATGGGTAATTTATACAGTATGTAAAATAGAGTGTAAGATTTAACGATTGCTAGATTGCCATGCTTTTGACTGACCAAGGTCATTAAAGAAGTTGTAATTAATAAGTAATTAATTTTGATTAATCAATTTAATTTTAATCAATTTAATCATGATCTAATCAACTGAAAACTCCAAGCTGCTAGTTTAAGTTTTCAGCTGAGTCACAGTAAATTAAGCAATGTAAATATGATTTTGTAACTAGCTGTAAGATTTCATGAATATGTGTTTTACTAGTCACTGCCGATGTACTTAGACGCTGTTTTAAGTTTCAGGCTAGTACATGCGTGTGATGATGGACAGTGTTGAGTTATCCACAGTGATAGTATTAAGGGACTCCTTGAGATTACTCGGGAGTGAGTTTTTCCTAAAGAGTTCAGTGAAACGGACGATCTGGAAATGCCGTCACACAGGCGAGTGAGATCAAGCGTGCCGTACAGGCGGGCGCAACAATACTTGCGAGGCGAGGCCGCTGTCGGCTCTTGTGCCGCTGTCGGCATTCTTTGTACTTGCGAGTACGGAAGGCGGAATTGTTTTTCTTCCTGGACAGCTGATATGAAAGAATTCTGTTGTCAATATTTATGTTTTTGTCGATCTGCTGAATATTATTTTCTTGTTTAGCATTAAGTGGACTCTCATGGCAAGCGTATTAATTACGAAAAGGTTATATAAAATGTGTATTCTATGTAATTAATAATTAATTTGCGTATTTTGATCTACCTGTTTTTATGATCACGTACTCTGATTAATTTTGTAAGTAGTATTCCATTTCATGATAGTGTTACGGATTTTGACGATTTTGGAATAGCTAAACCATTTTCTATATCTTCTATGAATTTTAATATGTTGTCAACCTGTTTTATTTTGTGCAAGATGACAGAGTGAAATAAGATTAGGAGTGTCTCCACTCAATTATTATGATCTAAAAATTGATTTATGATTAATTAGACGAATGCTAAATTTTGTTGATGTTTTAAGCATATGCATTTCCGCTGTTTCATTTTTGGGACATTTTCTGAGTCTGTTTATGTTACACGAACATCCTCAGACAATGTGGGGCACGTGTAACGCCGGAAATGCATATCCTCCTATTTCCATCTATTGTACTATTATTTTTTTCCCCTTGTTTTGTTACCTCAAGATATGACATTTCTGTCTCTTTATATATTGTAATTGTTTTACTGTTTGTATATATATATATTTGTGAACTCATGTCGATGTATAATTGGTTTGTTTCGTAAATATTATTTGTATTTTTACGCTGGGTCTTGCCTAGGGAAAACTGCTATCGAACGATTACATCGATGGGTCGTGTGAAGAATCAAAGTGTGTAGGATCTTTGGTAGTGTTAACTCTGCCGCGTGGAGCGCGGGCAGAGAGAGTCTGGCTGGAGTAGCGAGTGGAGCAGGTGTGTTGTGTGACGCTCCCGCGAGTTGCCGCGCTTTCGGGGTTTGGCAGCATGTAATTGCGCTCGACTCGCGATGATAGTTTCTGACATGGTGTCGCGGACGGGAAGCATTAGCTGGCGCACATCAAAAGCCCGTTTCGCCTGGTGACCGTGTCGAGAAGAAGGCGCGCCAACATCCAGCTTCTGCAACAGCGACGGCCGACAATGAGTGACTGTCGCCACCTCCCCGATCGACGGCTTCAAACCTTCAATCAGCCAACAAGGAAGACTAAAAGCACGTAAAGTTTCAGAACTGTATGGCAGACCTCAGCTTTTCAAATTGTTCCATTTGCCTCGCAAAATTACAGCAACTTAGCATGAACCTTTGTTGCTCATTGTCCCAATTGCATTGCCAAGCAGGGTCCCTTCCTTTTCCGAAATGAGCCCGAGGATCGTTGAAATTCAAACGCCAGCATCATTCGATTTCACTGCTTTAATTTCAAAGTTCAGCTGGCTACAATATTTAGATTGCACAAGCACAAATTAAGAGTGCCAGTTTTGTTACCGTATTTTAGTTACCTGTGACTGCAGCTCAGCTTGGTACGTACTAAATTTTACTATTGTTAATTGTTCAGGATCATTTAATTCAAGTTCAAAGTTAATTCTCTTATTTCTAAATTGCGTACATTCAAGTAGCTTTTGAAATGATTGTTGAGGTAGTCCAAGACTAACCTTATTTTACTGAATGTCGATGTGCTTCAGAAAGAAAGCTCACTATTAACTTCAGTCACTAAATCAACTTTCGATTTTCCAGTTTTATTAATTCTTTTGCTAAATTAAGTCAGAGTGTAGCGAAATTTATTACTTCTGACAAACTTTCAGTTTTCACACTACACGTGTCAACCTTCAGTTGCCACGCCTCTAGTGCTAATTATATGTGTAATTACCTTTCTCTTTCTGTTACTATAGTAATTGTCCTTAGGACTGGCGACCGTAAATTCCCCCAAATCTCAAATATCTAATTACCGCTAGTTAATTGTTAACATAACGGCTGCACATTTACTTTCTTCATTAACTTTACCCCTTTTCAAAATTAATTTCCACCAGTTTCATTTGCATTTCTCCTTTCCTTTAGATGTAACCCTTTCCTCCCTCTTTACCGACAGATTAACTTTGGTGACGATTGCTTTTCCCAAATTTCCATTAGGTACACGTGGTTTAATTTTTCACTGTCATTAAGGTCGATAAGTGAGGGGGAGGTTACAAGTGACACCCAACAATGTTGAACAGGTGCAGACACCAACAAGTGACATTATGTCAGTAGAAGCAGTTCCATCAGTGGCACCCAGCAATGTTGAACAGGTGCAGACACCAACAAGTGACATCATTTAAATAGAAGCAGTTCCATCAGTTGCACCCAGCAATGTTGAACAGGTGCAGACACCAACAAGTGACTTCTTCAGTAGAAGCAGTTCCACCAGTGGCACCCAGCAATGTTGACAGGTGCAGACAGCAACAAGTGACATTTTCAGTAGAAGCAGTTCCATCAGTGGCACCCAGCAATGTTGAACAGGTGCAGACAGCAACAAGTGACATCAGTTCAGTAGAAGCAATTCCATCAGTGGCACACAGCAATGTTGAACAGGTGCAGACACCAACAAGTGACATCATTCAGCAGAAACAGTTCCATCAATGGCACCCAGTAATGTTGAGCAGGTGCAAGTAACAGTCCATGATATTCACTATCACTAATTAGACACTTCATCAGCAGTCATCAGCAAATATTAAACATGTCCTAGTGGCACCAATCATGTAGAAAAAGTGCAAGTAACAGTCCATAATATTCACTATCAATAATTAGACAGTTCATCAGCAGTAATTAAATATTTCCAGGTGGCATCCACCATGTTGAATAAGTGCAGGTAATAGTCCATAATACTCACTATCACTAATCAGACAGTTCATCAGCAGTCATCAGCAGAAATTAAACATTTCGTTGTGGCACCAATTATGTTGAACAGGTGCAGGCATGAACAACAGTTTGAAGGCACACACAATTGCTTTTACAAAATTATCATCAATGCTCTTACTCTAAACATACAAATTATAATAAACACACAAGTGATATCAGATAATTGTCATATTAACTATTACAAATACACAAATACCAGTAAACCTATAATATTTATAGGTGTCAGTGCACGCCACAACAAACAAGTTAAATAATATTTAGGAGATAGGTCGGTGACAATTATTTGGGATTAGGAAAGGAAAACACACAAAACACACTCACTCATCTTTCATCCACATTAAGTGCTACTGTGTAGTTGAATAGTGTTAACTGTGTAAATGCAATTCTGTCGAAATTTAATGTTCAACTTGTGTATCAAGTAGTAGTGGCACAGTGTATAACAGACAATAATACACTCCTGGAAATTGAAATAAGAACACCGTGAATTCATTGTCCCAGGAAGGGGAAACTTTATTGACACATTCCTGGAGTCAGATACATCACATGATCACACTGACAGAACCACAGGCACATAGACACAGGCAACAGAGCATGCACAATGTCGGCACTAGTACAGTGTATATCCACCTTTCGCAGCAATGCAGGCTGCTATTCTCCCATGGAGACGATCGTAGAGATGCTGGATGTAGTCCTGTGGAACGGCTTGCCATGCCATTTCCACCTGGCGCCTCAGTTGGACCAGCGTTCGTGCTGGACGTGCAGACCGCGTGAGACGATGCTTCATCCAGTCCCAAACATGCTCAATGGGGGACAGATCCGGAGATCTTGCTGGCCAGGGTAGTTGACTTACACCTTCTAGAGCACGTTGGGTGGCACGGGATACATGCGGACGCGCAATGTCCTGTAGGAACAGCAAGTTCCCTTGCCGGTCTAGGAATGGTAGAACGATGGGTTCGATGACGGTTTGGATGTACCGTGCACTATTCAGTGTCCCCTCGACGATCACCAGTGGTGTACGGCCAGTGTAGGAGATCGCTCCCCACACCATGATGCCGGGTGTTGGCCCTGTGTGCCTCGGTCGTATGCAGTCCTGATTGTGGCGCTCACCTGCACGGCGCCAAACACGCATACGACCATCATTGGCACCAAGGCAGAAGCGACTCTCATCGCTGAAGACGACACGTCTCCATTCGTCCCTCCATTCACGCCTGTCGCGACACCACTGGAGGCGGGCTGCACGATGTTGGGGCGTGAGCGGAAGACGGCCTAACGGTGTGCGGGACCGTAGCCCAGCTTCATGGAGACGGTTGCGAATGGTCCTCGCCGATACCCCAGGAGCTACAGTGTCCCTAATTTGCTGGGAAGTGGCGGTGCGGTCCCCTACGGCACTGCGTAGGATCCTATGGTCTTGGCGTGCATCCGTGCGTCGCTGCGGTCCGGTCCCAGGTCGACGGGCATGTGCACCTTCCGCCGCCCACTGGCGACAACATCGATGTACTGTGGAGACCTCACGCCCCACGTGTTGAGCAATTCGGCGGTACGTCCACCCGGCCTCCCGCATGCCCACTATACGCCCTCGCTCAAAGTCCGTCAACTGCACATACAGTTCACGTCCATGCTGTCGTGGCATGCTACCAGTGTTAAAGACTGCGATGGAGCTCCGTATGCCACGGCAAACTGGCTGATACTGACGGCGGCGGTGCACAAATGCTGCGCAGTTAGCGCCATTCGACGGCCAACACCGCGGTTCCTGGTGCGTCCACTGTGCCGTGCGTGTGATCATTGCTTGTACAGCCCTCTCGCAGTGTCCGGAGCAAGTATGGTGGGTCTGACACACCGGTGTCAATGTGTTCTTTTTTCCATTTCCAGGAGTGTAGTTAGTCAACATCATAGTCATCATGTCAAGACCAATGTTTGCCAAGCCAAATCAATATACGGTTGCTGAACAACTGTCAGTGTGCCGAGATATGCAAATACTTCCTCTCTCCAAAAAAAAGTATATACTTCTTAGTGATTTAACAAAGTGTGTATGTAGACAATCTACCTTCTACTTGAGTGTTCTAGTCTGCCATCTTCATCCTCCTTGTTCCATATAAACCAACAAAAAAAATATTCTCCTCACTTTCTTTACCTCTTATCCACCAAAACTCTAATAATCATCATCACATAAACTTAATACTTCAATAATACCTCTTACGTCGATACATATAAACCTTATCATCAATACCATTTACCTTACCTCTTGTCCACCAAAACTCCAATAATCATCAACTTCACATAATCTCAGTACCTCAATAATACCTCTTCAATACATCGATACATTTAAACCTTAACATAATATCATTTCACTTCCATAACAACTCTTTCCTCTAGTCAGTCTCCTTGAACAAGTACAGATAAAATCCTAGTGCAAACTTCAGTTCATCATCCCATACAATCTGAAGACACAATGTCCACACACAACCTCTGTGTAATCCATGTGATCCAAATCTTCAACTCATTATGAATTATAAGATACATTTTGGTTACCTTGTCCATTATTAAACAAAAGAAATGCATACATGACCTCTAACAGCCTTTAGTTCGAAGAACTTTCAGTAAGTAAGTACGATTACGAAGTGTGAATAATCTTGATATTTCAGTGTGTACACCACTTCAAGAATTATGGCAAACAGAAGCAAACATGTGGAGTATTTCTTGTGTCAAGTATCACTTGCTATTTCAATTGCTCACGAAGAATGCAGTGTAATAACTGTCAATGGTCTAAACCTAGTGTTGGTATGTCATGTCGTTAGCTTCCTTCCTATTAGCATAAATTTATACAGCTTCCATAAAACCTCCAGTTCATGTGACTTCAATGAAGTTTCTTGTACTAATGTCGTTCGAAGCATTATAGCAGTTCATTTTGTTATCTTATAAGGCACTGAGCGTAAGCAAAACATGCAATAGCGAGTAAATATACCAGTAGAGAACAGAATGTCAACAAGTGGATGCAGCACAATTCCTACAATGAGGCTCTGCCAAGCGAACAATCTATAATTAATACCATAGTGTGACCTAAACTCTATGTTCGTACACCTCATATCGGCATTTCTATATACCAAATTAAAGAGTAGTTATGACAACAAACAGAAATGTATAAATATGCAATCCATACACAAAGCAGCAAATATGTTATCTTACATAATAAACAGGTCATTATCATCATATCAGCATAAGTAAATAAATGTTCATACGTAATCTTAATAAGTAAACATGATGGCGCAAGCAGATAAATCACAAAGTATAACTTACATACATAACCATATCAGCACAATTAATCAGGTGACAATTATAATTCAAATAAATAAGCACAGCAGGCACATCATAGAAAAAAATGTGACATCAGTGAAAAAGCATAGCAGCCAAGCGATGCATAATATACATAAGTAACAACCCTGTTCATTAATCAATCATTGTCAAAATCAGTTAATGTACGCAAGCACGTCGCTTCACAAGTAAATTCATAGAACATGAAATTTAGCACAAAGTATGAGTTACGTAATCGCAAGCAGCAAATTACGTCTAAAATACTTACCTAAGTGGAAATATGTTACCTGAAAAATAAACTCAATTAATCGTTACCTTTTTAGTTTATTAGTTTCATCTTCGAAATTACATTCTTCCTGAAATTTTCTCGATAGCAAGTCCTCTTAACGTCGGACACACACAGAATTTACCTGAAGGTCTTAAATATTTTATACAACCGTATCCTGAAAAATACTGAACGTTAATAACATAATTTATCAAGTCACTATAGCTTTATACTGAATTTAATCGGAGAAATTAGACTGTGTATTTGTTTACGGCTGTCAGTGTATTCGCACTGAGCGCTCGAACAGCTGTAGGCGCGTGACGTAGGAAGTAATTGTTTGCGGTCAACGACTGCCTTGTGCGGCGCGCAGACTTCATTGTTGCTTTGAGTATGTGCCGCCGCCGGAACACGGCGCGGTATCCTTGTACTCTCCATGTGTTTACGTATAACTGTTAGTTTCTCGAAAGAATGTCATTCCACAAAAATTTTAACGTTCGATATATGATGTACTCCCTTAGAGCGTCGAGATTTAAGAGTTTCTACTTCAACAGTGTTATCGTGAATAATTTTGCAAACTCTATATGGACCGTTATAAAGCAGAAAAAATTTGCGACACAAGCCTTTTCCTTTGTGAGACAAACGATGAGACTTAATTAACACCTTTTGACCAACTGACAAGATTTTTTAAACGACCAGGACGTTTAGCTGATTTCTCTCTTCTAGCAGCCGCAGACGCAATATTTTGTAGAGCCAGGTTGACAACTTCAGCCCGCATCTCGTGGTCGTGCGGTAGCGTTCTCGCTTCCCACGCCCGGGTTCCCGGGTTCGATTCCCGGCGGGGTCAGGGATTTTCTCTGCCTCGTGATGGCTGGGTGTTGTGTGCTGTCCTTAGGTTAGTTAGGTTTAAGTAGTTCTAAGTTCTAGGGGACTGATGACCATAGATGTTAAGTCCCATAGTGCTCAGAGCCATTTGAACCATTTTGACAACTTCAGAATGCCGCAGTTTCCGTGTAGGCGGAAAAGGAACGATTTCAGAAATGCGATTTGTCGGTGCTTTATTTTTTAATATCAATATAGGCGGTAAAGAAGTTGAATCATTAGGGAGTTCATTCAGAATGTTTTGAAAAATATGAAGATACTGATCCCACGTTCTGTGATTCTGATGACAATACAGTCGACACAATTTATTGATTTCCTTCATCCATCTCTCTGAAGCGTTAGATTGAGGGTGAAAAAGTGAAATGAAAATTGGTTTAATCTTACGACGCCGTAGAGTACGAAGCCAAATTTTAGAGCTAAACTGTGATCCATTATTTGATATAACCTTATCAACATGACCCACTTCACTAAGAAAATGGTTGATGAAAGCGTTAGATACTGAACGAGCTGTTGCTTTGCATAAAGGTGTAAAACACACATACTTTGATGTCAATTCCACTGCTACGAAAATGTACGCAAAACCATTAGTAGAACGAACCACTGGACCAAACAAATCGACTGCAGCTATGTCCTTTAATTTCGCTAAAATGATAGGAAACAACGGTGCTCTATGAGAAATAGTTGGCGGCTTAGCCTTTTGACATAATTTGCATTTGGCAACAACAGATCGAATACGTTTTTCCATATTACTGAAGTAGCAATTTTCTCGTAATTTATGAAAGCATTTTCTGGGACCAAAGTGTGCATAACTGAAATGTGTGTACCAAATCAGTTTATTAACCCACTCATCAGGAATACAAACTAACCAAACAGCTTTGTCGACCGATTTTCGTTTAAAAAGAATGTCATTACGAACTAAATAATATTGTCTGATCGCTATGCTTTCCTTTCTCCTCCACTTCTCCTTAATGTCCTTCCAGATTGGATCCTTATTTTGCTCCTTAGCGATGTCCTGATGTCCTGGAGCGAAGACAAAATAAAATTCTCAAACGCAACACTTTGAATATACATCAAACAATAATTGTTTTCCTTGCAGTCCTCTTCAGCACTTTGTTTCAAACCCATAGGTGCACGTGATAAAGCATCAGCAACAATATTTGAAGATCCCTGTATGTAAACAATACTAAAATCAAATTCCTGTAGGTACAGCGCCCATCGTGACAATCTTCCATGAGTTAATTTTGTTGACATAAGAAATTCCAGAGCTCGATGATCGGTGTAAACCTTAGTATATCTGCCAAACAAAAATGTCCGAAATTTTGTAAAAGCCGAAACAACAGCCAAAGCTTCAAGTTTCGTAATCGAATAATTCTTTTCGGATTTAGAGAGAACACGACTTCCAAATGCAATAGTCTTCTGTACTACAACGCCGTTTTCTTCTATCTCTTGAAATAAATGTGCACCTAGGCCTTTGTATGATGAGTCCATCGCCAAACAAAAATCTTTAGATAAATCCGGATGTGAAAGAAGTGGAGCAACAACTAAAGCATCACGAAGTTGTTCAAATTCTGAGTGAGCTTCCTCATCCCAACACCAACTAGAATTCTTTCCAGATAGTTCACATAAACGAGGTGTGGCCAAATTGTCCAATCTAACAAAGCGTCTAAGAAAATTACAGACACCAAGGAAACTACGAACATCACGTTTTGTGGTAGGAACAGCATAATTACGAATAGCGTCTAGTTTCTCTGGATCAGGAAGAATACCTTCTGTAGAAATAATGTGACCAAGAAATTTCACCTGAGGACGACCAAATTCAGATTTTTCCAAGTTAACTGTAATGCCAACTCTTGCAAAGATACGTAATAATGAATTCTAAATTTTGTTATGCTCACTCCAAGAATGTTTAGCAATAAGAATATCGTCAACATATGAAGTAATATTGTCACGAAGATAAACAGGTAAAATTTCGTTTAAACTACGAATGAATGCTGCTGAAGATACAGTAAGTCCAAACGGTAATTTCCGAAACTGGTAACAGTTACCAAAAGCTAAAAAGGCAGTGTATTTTCTACAATCAGTGTGGAGTTCTATTTGCCAAAAACTTGCGCGCATATCAATCGTTGATAAAACTTTAATTCCATGGAAATGTTGAAGAAGTTCATCTAAATTTTGTGGACGGTCAGTTTCAGGAATGATGATATCATTTATCTGTCTGGAATCCAGAACCAAACGAATTCACCCATCCTTTTTAAGAACGACATGTAATGGGCTGGTATAAGGACTGACTGCTGGCTCAATAATGCCTTGATCTAACATGTATTGAAGTTCACTCTTAACCCTGTCTCTGTAAGCCAAAGGAATAGCGTACGTTTTCCCCCGAAATGGTGTGTGTTCTTTTACTTTAAATAAATATTGTAAGCCTTGTAAAGTTCCTGTGTGATGACTAAATACTGTAGCATGTGAAGTCAAAATTTGGTGCAGTGCTTCTCTTGCAAGTTTTCCCCCGAAATGGTGTGTGTTCTTTTACTTTAAATAAATATTGTAAGCCTTGTAAAGTTCCTGTGTGATGACTAAATACTGTAGCATGTGAAGTCAAAATTTGGTGCAGTTCTTCTCTTGCAATGTCATCTGGCAATTCAGCTTTATTAACCTTTTCATTAATTAATTCTTCGCTATTAATTATATCATCCATCGTATCTCTGTATCTATTGCCGTTGTCATGAATGAACACATTGTCGTCATAATGCTCAACGAAAACATCAGAAGCAAGAAACCTTAAACATTTTGTATCTGATTCAGATCTTGCTAAACACTCGAAAAATTTCTAACATTTTGGCATTCCGGCAACAGTCAAATTCACACTTCCTTCTTTAAAGTTCAAAATTGCCTTATGTGTGTTAAGAAACTCCGTATCTAATATAATTTGTGTACTGAGTAATGGAACAATAATAAAATTAGCAGAAAATTCGTATCCTTGACAAATGAAATTTAGGTTGGTCTGTTGTTTAACTTCCACACTTTTTCCAGAAATGGCGCCTCGAATTGTAGTTTTAGAAACAGGTAACACAGGACAAGCAATGGTTCTTACACATATACGAAAAACTGATTCACTAATGACATTCAATGGGCTCCCAGAATCTAAAACCGCAGTGAACTTATTCTTACCCACACATACTTCAACAACAAAATGTAAAAATGCGTCTACATTATTTTCCTTTTCGTCTAGCAAAATGTCTCTCATGTCTTCCAGGCGTACGTAGTGTAAAGTCGTAGTGTCATTACTTTCTGAACCCTCTATATTGCTGCCAGAAGCCGAAGCTACATGTCATTGTCGATTGCTTACGTCACGTCTTTGATTATTCGCGTCATTTCCTGGATCAATTTCTACGATTTGCACTTGTCTCTCTGAAGTTCTGTCACGTGGGGGATGCCAATTACGTCCTTTCTGTCTGTTAGATACAAATTCTTGGTTGTGTCTGTTATTAAAATTTCTATTTTCCTGTCTGTCTGCATGACTACTTCTTGTGGAATTTCGACTATCACTTCAGAAATTACTGTTAGACCTACTACCCTGGTTATTTCTGTAATAAGAATTTCTATTACTGTATGAATAATTTCTGTCTTGATGATACCGATTACTGTTTCCGTATGATTGATCATTCCGGTACGAATTACCGTTATTATAATTGTCTGTGTAATTTCTGTTAGAACGTCTGTTATTGTCATAAGGCTGGTATCTATTGTCCTGTCTGTTACGTCTGTCATTCTCAAAATTACCCATATAACGCCCGTTCCGATCACTATCCCTTTTCTCTGAAAATCTATTGTAATTACTGTTACTGAAAAATTACAGGAAGTCCAGTCGTCGTTGTCATACTCGAGTTCTTGTAGCAAAGTCTTAAAAGTCTCAATGTCGTCTTTACATCTTCCAGCTAAAGCAATTTGTCTTATGGATTGTGGCAGCTTAGTTAAACAAATGCGAATTAATTCAGTCGGGCTATAAGGGCTGGAAAGGAACTGATTCTTTCGAATCATGTCTTCAAAGTATTCTGCTGGCGTGCGGAACTCAGACTGTTTAAAATTACGCTGCATAATAAGACTATGTTTGACTCTGTCTTGTGTGTTTTCGGACCAATATGTCGATAGAAATGCATGATAAAAATCATTTAAATTATTACAATCTCTAATAAGTGCGCGCATGCGCGTCGCCGATTCGTTTTCTAAATATCCACACATAAATTCCAGTTTGTGACTTAGTGGCCAATTTGGTAGAAGTGTGTACATAAATTGATCTAACCATGAACATGGATGTATGTCATTCTTGGAATTGCGAAAGATCTTAAATTTCCGAACAGTCAAAAAGTGTTTATAGTCAAAGTTTTCGCCTCGTGGCGACAAAGACCTACCGCGTCTGTCCCAGTCACAATGACGATTATTGTCAAGTTCGCGCGCCTGGCACTCTCTTGTTGCATCCCATAAATGAAACAAATTACTTTCTTCAAACCCTTCTGCTATCTGTGATTCTAAATTTCTTCGTGCATGGGGCTTAATTATTAAAAAGAATGCAAACAATTTTAATTTTCAGTCGCTGTTTGTCCGATTACGAAGTCTCGTAACCGGTTGGCCCTGACTAGTATTTGTACGCAATCTGGCTGCATAGAACAACAACAAAGAATGAAATGAAATTTCCGTTAACACAATTAATTAATTAAGTCCCCAGCAACTATGAAAGCTGCGAAACAACAAGGCACAAGTGTACCTGTTCTGTGTGTGGAAGTGTAATTCAACGTGCACATCTGGCACGGTTCTTCCTCAATAAGACCAGATATTTTAAACACCATTTATACTGAAGTAATTAAAAAAAATAAACAGAAATACTGTAATTGCGTAAGGAAACCAGAATTACACTCTAATACAAGAACACAAGCCAGATGCTTTGTTGACTGAACCTGTAATGACGCATTATTTAAGACACTGAAATAATAAAAGAAAAGGGAATTTTTTTACCTTCATATATATTGACGAAAAGCACTCTGATCATTACAATATCTCCATTCGAACAACATCTGCTGTCTAGCCCATCAAACAAACTGCATAAAACATGGAACAAGCACTCCCTACTACAACATCTCAACACCGACTCGCTACCACCACTCCACAAGCACTGACTACTGCCACATCTCGACAAGCACTGCCACTGGAGGTGGCCGAATAAAACTCTTTGGCGCAATCTCTGGCGCTGTGGCTCAGTGTAGCCACCTTTCGAGGTAGATCACACAGATCATAGCTTTCTTCAGTGTGTAGTGAAATTGGGTGTAATATGTTTCTCAATAATTATGTTAAGAAAATTAACGTTGCCATAACTGTAGAAACAGCTAAGAAAGAAGATTGTCAACTGTAAAGTAGTTTGGAATAAAATTTGTGACACGTAAACCAACATTATATTTGTCATTTTCCCCTCTATCCAAATTTTCTCTTACCAATATGCGTAATTGCATTTTTAACACTGAAGTGCATAATCATACTAAGCCTATATTTTACTTACAAAGATTTCGTTTCATTAGCAGCAGTATTCTGGTACATATGACACTGGCATAAGGACGTATCAGATTTATGAAATCTCTCTTTTGGCTTTGTTGATTAAAACTTGGTTACATGAGGGACTAAACTATCTGAGCGACAATATCGATACGATCTCTAGTGAGTCATTTATGTCTCCGTGAATTACAATTTTGTCAAAGTGATTAAACTCGTGATCACCAGAATAATTACTGCATCCTGTCTGCTTTTACTAAAACTATATCACACTAACTGCTATAGCATACTTTAAAGGCTATGGTGTATGTTGGTTTCACTAGCAATGTTTTTCTTAAGAAGCAGTAAAATTTTGTATTTGATCTCATATCCAATAGAAGGAAATCACAGAGAGTTGCAGCTAGCGTGTCATGCATTTGGCACTATAGCCTACAGGAATGGCACAGTTTCTTTGTAAATGGCACACCGACTGACAGTCGCGAACTAAGTCTGTTACGCTCTCACGGAAGAAGTACACGTTCTTGCGCTAATGCTGGTTTGCAGCGACAGCGTAGTGACGGTGACGTCACAGTTGTGATTTGTTTCTTGTGTCTTCGTTATCATATTCTCTGTTGAAGGGTTCAACGGTTGATACGTTATTAACTGACTTTATAAATGGTAACGTCTCTGCGATAAGTTATCAGCGCCTCGTAACCATGAAACGGCATACTGCGGATTATAAAATAAGCTGTTTCATGTTTAAATTGTCAATTATTGATGATAAGAACTCATTCCTAAGAACACTCTTATAAGAAGACATTAACCGTCGATAAATCATTATGTGACTTTTATTATAGCAATGATTATAATAAATCATTCCAAGAACGACGTTTTCTGTAAACATCCCGTACGCGAAGATAAAGTCCTGTGAGAGGCCCATATTGAACGCAAACGAAATTCGATAGCCGTGGTCGATTTTTGCGTATGACGTCAAAATTACGTCACGTGTGCAAGAAGTAAAGTGAAACGAGTGTTACCTCATTTGTTGTGAAGAAAGAAATACAAGCAGAGATTTCAATACCATGACCTCCTTAATGTTTCATTTTCAAACAGTCAAATAATTCCTTCTGTTTACAGTGGTGAAATGTTATTTCAAGCGATTAGTTACTGTGTCGAAATAAACACTGTGACACATCTAATTGCAAGTTCATGTCATTTTATAGTAACATTGCACCAGCAAAAAATTACCACTTTTCTAGCACACTGATTATTCTGAATTGGGGCATTATAATTATGTTAATGATTTTTTGTACCCCTTGATTTGCAGTATTTGTTAATTAAGTAGCTAATTCGGAAGCTAGTGTTTTGAGGATAATAAAATATTTCATGCAAAATGATTGCTATCAATAATAGTGTTCCTAGGCGAATGTACGTATGGTCCTAGCACAGATGAGGTCAGTCAGTCTGCGGCTGAGGGTAAATGGAGCAACACATGTGTCTCATGTCGTAAGCTGTGTGCCGTAGTACGATAACAAACATTCTGAAATATTCGCGCTATTTGTGTACGGTTCGTTTTCTTCGACTCTGGGCTTCATTTGTGACTTTTTTGACAGTAATCAATAATTAACTCCGAGTGAAAACTTATTAGAGGAACATCCGTGATTTTTGACTCTCATGAACAATGACCGCTTAGAAGAGCAGTATTGACGGACTTGATTATTTTTGTGCACTATCTTAAGTGTTTCGAGTTCTCTAAATGTGTATGAGGGCAGTGATATGGTGAACTAATAGGTTAAATGTTTGTCACAGGTGAATTTTTTTCTGCTACTGGACTGTGTCGTGTCGTTACTAACACTAGGACAATGTGACAATCTATGAACCTGTGTAGTAGGTAGTACTCTGCATTCCTTTGATTCGAACTATATGTGAGACACAAATCTGGCCATATCGGTGAACACTTTACGCTGAGAGTGTAATTAAAGATTAAAGTGTTTTAAGTCTACCTCTAGTGTCGACCACAATATCGCTATCGACTATTAGTAGAAGTAACATCTTTCAGGAAATTTTGGAGCCAGTGCAGCTATCGAGAAGAACAGTAGAGGCTTATGCAGAAGGAAGTAGAAATGTTCTACACTCTTCCAAATTATTCGAAAAGTACTGTAGGTGCAATTATAAATAAGCATAAATATTCATTCTAAGCCTCCCGTTAGCCACGAATTAAAACAGTACTGTAGGCTTACTATGTTTTTCTTTTACAGACTGCAGAATGACAGAAACGTCCAAAACTAGATTCTCAGGAATATGGCACGAAACCGGTCATTCGAATGAAAATCAAGAAGATATTAGAAGAAATTACTTCTCGGCTAACTGGACACAGGGAAACCGCAAGGAAGTATTACATTCCAAGACAAACCATTGTGAACAATTTGAGAAACAAGAATGACGGAAAAGCTGCAAGGCCCACTGTTCTTACCCAGACTGAAGAGAGATGTTTTGTAAAAGACTGTATCATTGTCAGTGATACGGTTATTCCAATATCAGTATTGACTTCAGGTGCATGGTTGAATCATGTCACCTGAAAAAGAACAGTAGACTGCCTTGCTGATAATATGCTTGAATTGGCCTGGGGAAAGGTATTTTTAGAGAAACATAGTTCTGAACTGTCTCACAAATTTACAGTCAATATTTAAACGAAGTGTGCTGCTGTAACTGAGAATGTAATCAATATCTTTTTTAGAGAAATACAAAGCTGAGGTTGAAAGCGATCCTGCTGAAAAGTTTACAGTTTTGCTGAAAATGTGTTTCATGACATACCAGCAAAAGAAAGCTCTTATTTCGTTGGACATGTCGACGTCCTGAGAAAACTGAGGACACATCAAGACTGTGTTTCACTCTTATGTTGTTGGGGAATGCAGCAGGAGAATTCCTTCCGCCTTATCTTATTGATAAAAGTAAACGAAAATGGACTGACTGGATATACAGCCACCTCCTGGAACGCAAATAAACACAGCAGAGTGGGTCGCTAGAACAGAGTTGATTGACAATTGAATTCAAACTCACTTCCTCATGTTTGCCTCAAATAAGGAGTGAAGGAGATTAATATTTGAAATATTCTCTCTTCTCAAATCTCAATGAAATCTTCAGAGCTTTGTGAGAAAAAGAACATATAGTTCATTTGCATTCCACCGAACGCTACTAGTCTTCTGCGATCTTCAGATCTTTTTTATTTTTCTCCTCTGAAGAGATTCTTTGTTACAGCGTTTTCTGAAGGGTACATTTAGCGGCGCATTGGCGAATATTTTGCGTTTAGGTGAACAGACAACTACTACAAATTTAGTGAAAGGATTGAGAAATGTGGATATTAAATGCGATGGGAAACTTAGAGTATCTCCCTGTTGCGCTAGAAAGAAGTTTTGTGTTATGATACATGTGGGAACTGAATTCCAGAAACGTTCGGAGACGGCGAGAAAGACAGTCAGACTCCAATGTGAGGATCGCCAAAACGTGTATGTTCCCCATAGAACCAGGGATGATATGGACATTGTTTCGTTAGAGGATGTGCATGAAAAAGAAAGAAACATATTTCATAGCCATGTTCTTATTTAATTTGAAATGCTGTTTAATTCGCCTAAACTTTGAGGAGTGGTTTATATTTCATCAGTCTGACCCTTTGTGGGGAACTAATGTATCAGTAAAGAAGTCGATGTTCTTCCATACAGGTGTTAATACTAGATAGTTCACCAACACATACTGCCGTGAGCAAAAGACTAACTACCGCCCTGCCATCTGTTGGCAACGCCAGGCAACAGTTGTGTGGCCCGCCCTTCGCCGACCAGTAGCAGCCGACAGCTGGAAGTCACATTTATTTCGCGTTTTGACGTCTTGTCAGATAGTATTTGAAGTAGAGTTCATCTCAACATTGATATATCTCTTGTTCTTTAGAGTTTGATGTAAGGGCTCGAATATTTGCAGTACTTATCACAAAAATATTTAACACTCGTTATGGTAGTTCGTGGCAAATGCTATATAGTTCGCAGCTATTGAAGTAGTAGCCCTTCCCCCACCCATGATGCCATGGATGTCTCCCCACCTGTCCCTGCCCCCTCATCCTCCTCCTCTACCCCCCTCCTCCTACTGCTACCTCCTCTCCCGTCCTGATCCCTCTCTCCTTGAAGCCCGGAACCATGATTTCGGTCCTCATGTCCTCCCCCAGCCCAACCCTCCACACATACCTCCTTTCCCGCATCCCTGTCACCCGTTTTGGCCCTCATGCCTCTCTCACCCCTGCTCCATCACCAGCTCCCTCCCGCCAACCCCAACCTCCGCATCGCCCGCCAACTCTCCCGCCGTGATCACTCGTCTTAGTCCAGTGATCACGGAGGAGGAGGTGTTGGCGGAGGAGGTGTTGGCGGAGCTCAAGGCGCATCCCCATTTGGAGGTGCATGCCCCATTTGGAGGTGCATGCGGTTCGCCGCATACATAATGCTGCCGGCCCCACCCGCCTTGGGTTTTTTCTGAGCACGCCCCCTCCATTGACCGTCTCCTGAAGGAGGGTGCCCTCCTTTTTAACCAGCGGTACAAGGTCGACCCCTCCCATTCCCCTCCTCAATCCCTGCGCTGCCAGAGGTGTCTGCGCTATAACGTGCACCCCACAGCTGAGTGCCGCGAGGCCCCCACCTGCCCGCATTGTCGGCAAGCGCACTCCCTCAGGGAGTGCCCTAACCTCCAATCCCCTCCTTCCTGCAATACCTGCAATCTCCCCCATCCCACCTACTCCCAAAAGTGTAAAGCCCGACCCCCTCCAACCACTCCTGAACTCACCATCCCTGTCCGTCCCCTCGACGCCCCCACCCCTCCTGGCAATTCCCTTCGTCCCCCCCCCCGCCGCTGAGGACATCATCAGGTTCCTTACCACCGTCCTCCAGAATGTTCATCCCTTTCAGCGCCCCCACACCCTCCAGCAGATCTCCCTTGCCGCCCGTTCCATATTCCAACTCAAGATGTACGCCACCTACTCCAACAACCAGGCCCATTTCACCTTCTCCCGCCTTGACACCGTCGTCTAAATCCGTATCATGGCGCGACAGCAACGTATCCTTTTCAACAACATCCGCTCCTTTCCCACCAACAAAAACCTCTTCCTGCACACCCTTGCGACCCACTGCCTGGATGCCTTCCTCCTCAATGAAACCTTCCTGCAACCCCACCACACAGTCCACACTTCGCCCTACCTCCTCCACCGCTCCGATAATCCCCTCTCTATTGCACGTGGCGGAGTTGCCATTGGGCACCACTACCAGATCCCCGTTCGGCTCCAACCTCTCCTTCCTGACCCCACCGAACACCTGATCCTTAGTGTCTTCTTCCCGGGCCTTACCATTACCTGCGCCACCATCTATGTTCGCCCCAACGCTCCTCTTCCCTTCGACTTCCTCTCCCACATTGACCATACCTTCTCCTCCTACTTGATCGCCGCCGACCTCAACATCCATAGTCGTTCCGCCGCCCAGTTACGGCGGTGGCATCGGTTCCTCTCCTCCCTTCAAGGCGACCTCATTCCCATCCCCCAGCACACCTGTCCCGAATCCAACTCCACTCCTGATGTTATCCTCTCCTCCCCCAACCTCCTTGGCCGCATAACGGTGGATGTCCTGGAGCCTATTGGTAGCGACCATCTGCCTGTCCTCCTCACCATTTCAGACGGTCGTCGCCCTCGCCCCGACCCTCGTACTGATCCTCCCCCTAAGTATGTCCACAACTATTCCCGAGCCGACTGGAATGCCTACCGGGACACCCTTTCCACCCAGGTCGATAGCCACCCTCTCACCTACCACCACCCTGACGATGTCACCCATGCCACCTCCTTTCTCCAGCAGACCTTGTCTGAGGCTGTGGAGGCCCACGTTCCTACTGTCGCCATCCACCCCCACCGTCCTAACTTACCCCCACAGGCTGTTCATCTCCTCCGTGAATCCCGTCGTCTCTACCGTGCCTTCCTCCGCACGCGTGACCCGGACACACTACGACGCCACCGGCAACTCCAGCGACACGTTCGTAATTTGCTCGCGCCTAAGAAACGCCAGGAATGGCGACAGACATGCACCCGTTTAAATGCAACCCTACCAATCAACTCGTCCAAGTTCTGGTCGGCCTTCCGTCGCCTTACCGGAACTAAACCCTCCCCCTACTATCCTCTTCTCCACAATGATCACCCCTTCCCTGACACCCTTAGTAAGGCCAATCACTTTGCCTCCTACCACTCCGATGTTTTCTCCATCCCCGACGATCCCCAGTTCGATTACTCCCTCTTTCCGGATATCCACGATCGAACTGACACCTCTGTCCCTCCCCTCGCTCCTGGTTTCCAGTACTTGGACAACATTACGCACACGGAACTCAATGCCCCTATCACTACACAGGATCTCATTGATACACTCCGCACAAAACGCAACACCGCTCCTGGTCACGATCGTGCCACCTACCGTCACCTTCGTGAAGCTCCTGTCTCTTTCCTCTCCACCCTGGTCAGGCTCTACAATGTAGTCCTGTCCACCGGTTACTACCCCGACCTGTGGAAAACCTCCCATATCCTCATGTTCCTTAAACCTGGCAAACCGCCGTCCGTCGTCTCCTGCTACCGTCCCATCAGCCTTACGTTGGTCTTCAGCAAGGTCCTGGAATCTATCCTCACCCGCCGCATCCACCAGCATCTCCGCCAGCACCGCCTCCTTCCCGTCACCCAGTGTGGCTTTCGGCCATCCTTCTCTTCCGACGATCTTCTCCTTCACCTCACTCATCTCCTTTCCGAACAGCTTAATTCCCGTCGCGTCGCAATCTTCCTCTCCCTTGACCTCGAACGCGCTTATGACCGCGTCTGGCATTCCGGTCTCCTCTTCAAGCTCCAAACCTTTGCCCTTCCCATTAACTACGTCCGTCTGATCGGTTCCTTTCTCTCCCGCCGTCCTTCCTATGTCACCATCCATAACACAGATTCCTACACCTTTTTCCCTTCTGCCGGTGTGCCCCAAGGCTCCGTCCTCTCCCCCCTTCTGTACCTTTTGTACACGGCGGACATGCCGCTGCCGTCGCCCCCCGTCCACCTTCTCCAGTTTGCCGATGACACCGCCTTCCTTTCCCTTGCCCCCACCCTGCAACGCTCCCAACGCCTTCTCCAATCCCATCTTGACCGATTCACCGCTTGGTGTAACCAGTGGTTGCTCAAGGTCAATCCTTCGAAAACCCAGGCGATCATTGTAGGCAAAACCACCCCTTCCTTCCGCCTCCTTGATTTCTATCTCACCGTCTATGGCCGTCCTATCGCCCTCACTCCCACCCTTAAGTACCTTGGCGTCACCCTCGACCGTCGCCTCTCCTGGACTCCCCATTTCCAGACGATCCAAGCCAAGGCACGTTCCCGACTCCGTCTCCTCAAGCTCCTTTCCGGCCGCACGTGGGGTCTGGATCCCTCCACAATCCTCACAACCTATAAATCCCTCATCCGCCCTATCCTTTGTTATGCCCATCCAGCCTGGATCTCCGCCCCCCCCCTTCCTTTTATAAATCCCTCCAAATCCTTGAACGCCATGCTCTCCGCCTTGCTATCGCATCCGTCTCCCTTCCCCCACGCGGATCCTGTATGACCTTATCCCCTTCCCCCACCTCCTCCTCTTCCTCGAAAGGATACGAATCCTATACACCTCCCGTAAACTCGATCCTCCTCACCTGCTCGTCTCCCCGATCCTCTCCCACCCCCGCCCGCTGCCGCGCCTGTACTCCCATGTCCCACCCGGTCTCCATCTCTCCACCCTCCTTACCCTCTCCCAAGGTGGCTTCCGCCAGCTCCCCCTCCCTGATGATGTCCTCCTCCCCTGCATCTACCCCTCCTATCAACTTTGATCCTCCCCCCCCTCCTGTGTCCTTTCCTTCAGGCACCCTCCCTCCCCCCTTTCCCTTCCCTTCTCTTTCCTTTCCCCCCGCCCTCCTACCCTCTCCACCGGGCTTCCCTCCCCCTTCCTCCCTCCCCCTCTCTCCTTTGCCCATGGCATCTCTGCTCTCCTCTCTCCCATTTCCCCTTCCTCCTCCTCCACCTCCACTCTTGGCAGGTCCCCGGACTCGTACACTCTGAGTGGACATTCGCGCGAAGGAGATCATCACCATCAGTGTCTCGTGAGTGCCGTCGTGTTTCGTGTTCAGTGTTCCCGTCATACTCCATCGTTCACCTGTGCCATCGCCATCTTCAGTGTTAGTGCGTCGTGACACCAGTTTGTAGTGAATTATCGTCGAGTGTGAACGGCTCCGTGTTTGTCTTTATGTGTCTACTGTTTTATTACCCACCGTTATGTCACATTTGTGTATTCTTTCTGTTCTTTCTTTATCTCCTCTACGGCTGAAGAGCGGCGTACCATGCTGCTGACAGCCTGCCTGTTTGTACGGGTTTGAAAATAACAATAAAGAAAAAAAAAAAAAAAAAGAAGGAGTAGCCCTTCCCCCACCCATGATGCCATGGATGTCTCCCCACCTGTCCCTGCCCCCTCATCCTCCTCCTCTACCCCCCTCCTCCTACTGCTACCTCCTCTCCCGTCCTGATCCCTCTCTCCTTGAAGCCCGGAACCGTGATTCGGTCCTCATGTCCTCCCCCAGCCCAACCCTCCACACATACCTCCTTTCCCGCATCCCTGTCACCTGCTTTGGCCCTCATGCCTCTCTCACCCCTGCTCCATCACCACCTCCCTCCCGCCAACCCCAACCTCCGCGTCGCCCGCCAACTCTCACCGCCGTGATCACTCGGCTTAGTCCAGTGTTCACGGAGGAGGAGGTGTTGGCAGAGGAGGAGGTGTTGGCGGAGCTCAAGGCGCATCCCCATTTGGAGGTGCATGCCCCATTTGGAGGTGCATGCGGTTCGCCGCATACATAATGCTGCCGGCCCCACCCGCCTTATGCGGGTTTTTTCTGAGCACGCCCCCTCCATTGACCGTCTCCTGAAGGAGGGTGCCCTCCTTTTTAACCAGCGGCACAAGGTCGACCCCTCCCATTCCCCTCCTCAATCCCTGCGCTGCCAGAGGTGTCTGCGCTATAACGTGCACCCCACAGCTGAGTGCCGCGAGGCCCCCACCTGCCCGCATTGTCGGCAAGCGCACTTCCTCAGGCAGTGCCCTAACCTCCAATCCCCTCCTTCCTGCAATACCTGCAATCTCCCCCATCCCACCTACTCCCAAAAGTGTAAAGCCCGACCCCCTCCAACCACTCCTGAACTCACCATCCCTTTCTGTCCCCTGGACGCCCCCACCCCTCCTGGAAATTCCCTTCGTCCCCCCCCCCACCGCTGAGGACATCATCAGGTTCCTTACCACCGTCCTCCAGAATGTTCATCCCTTTCAGCGCCCCCACACCCTCCAGCAGATCTCCCTTGCCGCCCGTTCCATATTCCAACTCAAGATGTACGCCACCTACTCCAACAACCAGGCCCATTTCACCTTCTCCCGCCTTGACACCGTCGTCTAAATCCGTATCATGGCGCGACAGCAACGTATCCTTTTCAACAACATCCGCTCCTTTCCCACCAACAAAAACCTCTTCCTGCACACCCTTGCGACCCACTGCGTGGATGCCTTCCTCCTCAATGAAACCTTCCTGCAACCCCACCACACAGTCCACACTTCGCCCTACCTCCTCCACCGCTCCGATAATCCCCTCTCTATTGCACGTGGCGGAGTTGCCATTGGGCACCACTACCAGATCCCCGTTCGGCTCCAACCTCTCCTTCCTGACCCCACCGAACACCTGATCCTTAGTGTCTTCTTCCCGGGCCTTACCATTACCTGCGCCACCATCTATGTTCGCCCCAACGCTCCTCTTCCCTTCGACTTCCTCTCCCACATTGACCATACCTTCTCCTCCTACTTGATCGCCGCCGACCTCAACATCCATAGTCGTTCCGCCGCCCAGTTACGGCGGTGGCATCGGTTCCTCTCCTCCCTTCAAGGCGACCTCATTCCCATCCCCCAGCACACCTGTCCCGAATCCAACTCCACTCCTGATGTTATCCTCTCCTCCCCCAACCTCCTTGGCCGCATAACGGTGGATGTCCTGGAGCCTATTGGTAGCGACCATCTGCCTGTCCTCCTCACCATTTCAGACGGTCGTCGCCCTCGCCCCGACCCTCGTACTGATCCTCCCCCTAAGTATGTCCACAACTATTCCCGAGCCGACTGGAATGCCTACCGGGACACCCTTTCCACCCAGGTCGATAGCCACCCTCTCACCTACCACCACCCTGACGATGTCACCCATGCCACCTCCTTTCTCAAGCAGACCTTGTCTGAGGCTGTGGAGGCCCACGTTCCTACTGTCGCCATCCACCCCCACCGTCCTACCTTACCCCCACAGGCTGTTCTCCTCCTCCGTGAATCCCATCGTCTCTACCGTGCCTTCCTCCGCACGCGTGACCCGGACACACTACGACGCCACCGGCAACTCCAGCGACACGTTCGTAATTTGCTCGCGGCTAAGAAACGCCAGGACTGGCGACAGACATGCACCCGTTTAAATGCAACCCTACCAATCAACTCGTCCAAGTTCTGGTCGGCCTTCCGTCGCCTTACCGGAACTAAACCCTCCCCCTACTATCCTCTTCTCCACAATGATCACCCCTTCCCTGACACCCTTAGTAAGGCCAATCACTTTGCCTCCTACCTCTCCGATGTTTTCTCCATCCCCGACGATCCCCAGTTCGATTACTCCCTCTTTCCGGATATCCACGATCGAACTGACACCTCTGTCCCTCCCCTCGCTCCTGGTTTCCAGTACTTGGACAACATTACACACACGGAACTCAATGCCCCTATCACTACACAGGATCTCATTGATACACTCCGCACAAAACGCAACACCGCTCCTGGTCACGATCGTGCCACCTACCGTCACCTTCGTGAAGCTCCTGTCTCTTTCCTCTCCACCCTGGTCAGGCTCTACAATGTAGTCCTGTCCACCGGTTACTACCCCGACCTGTGGAAAACTTCCCATATCCTCATGTTCCTTAAACCTGGCAAACCGCCGTCCGTCGTCTCCTCCTACCGTCCCATCAGCCTTACCTTGGTCTTCAGCAAGGTCCTGGAATCTATCCTCACCCGCCGCATCCACCAGCATCTCCACCAGCACCGCCTCCTTCCCGTCACCCAGTGTGGCTTTCGGCCATCCTTCTCTTCCGACGATCTTCTCCTTCACCTCACTCATCTCCTTTCCGAACAGCTTAATTCCCGTCGCGTCGCAATCTTCCTCTCCCTTGACCTCGAACGCGCTTATGACCGCGTCTGGCATTCCCGTCTCCTCTTCAAGCTCCAAACCTTTGCCCTTCCCATTAACTACGTCCGTCTGATCGGTTCCTTTCTCTCCCGCCGTCCTTCCTATGTCACCATCCATAACACAGATTCCTACACCTTTTTCCCTTCTGCCGGTGTGCCCCAAGGCTCCGTCCTCTCCCCCCTTCTGTACCTTTTGTACACGGCGGACATGCCGCTGCCGTCGCCCCCCGTCCACCTTCTCCAGTTTGCCGATGACACCGCCTTCCTTGCCCTTGCCCCCACCCTGCAACGCTCCCAACGCCTTCTCCAATCCCATCTTGACCGATTCACCGCTTGGTGTAACCAGTGGTTGCTCAAGGTCAATCCTTCGAAAACCCAGGCGATCATTGTAGGCAAAACCACCCCTTCCTTTCGCCTCCTTGATTTCTATCTCACCGTCTATGGCCGTCCTATCGCCCTCACTCCCACCCTTAAGTACCTTGGCGTCACCCTCGACCGTCGCCTCTCCTGGACTCCCCATTTCCAGACGATCCAAGCCAAGGCACGTTCCCGACTCCGTCTCCTCAAGCTCCTTTCCGGCCGCACGTGGGGTCTGGATCCCTCCACAATCCTCACAACCTATAAATCCCTCATCCGCCCTATCCTTTGTTATGCCCATCCAGCCTGGATCTCCGCCCCCCCTTCCTTTTATAAATCCCTCCAAATCCTTGAACGCCATGCTCTCCGCCTTGCTATCGCATCCGTCTCCCTTCCCCCACGCGGATCCTGTATGACCTTATCCCCTTCCTCCACCTCCTCCTCTTCCTCGAAAGGATACGAATCCTATACACCTCCCGTAAACTCGATCCTCCTCACCCGCTCGTCTCCCCGATCCTCTCCCACCCCCGCCCGCTGCCGCGCCTGTACTCCCATGTCCCACCCGGTCTCCATCTCTCCACCCTCCTTACCCTCTCCCAAGGTGGCTTCCGCCAGCTCCCCCTCCCTGATGATGTCCTCCTCCCCTGCATCTACCCCTCCTATCAACTTTGATCCTCCCCCCCCCTCCTGTGTCCTTTCCTTCAGGCACCCTCCCTCCCCCCTTTCCCTTCCCTTCTCTTTCCTTTCCCCCCTCCCTCCTACCCTCTCCTCCGGGCTTCCCTCCCCCTTCCTCCCTCCCCCTCTCTCCTTTGCCCATGGCATCTCTGCTCTCCCCTCTCCCATTTCCCCTTCCTCCTCCTCCACCTCCACTCTTGGCAGGTCCCCGGACTCGTACACTCTGAGTGGACATTCGCGCGAAGGAGATCATCACCATCAGTGTCTCGTGAGAGCCGTCATGTTTCGTGTTCAGTGTTCCCGTCATACTCCATCGTTCACCTGTGCCATCGCCATCTTCAGTGTTAGTGCGTCGTGACACCAGTTTGTAGTGAATTATCGTCGAGTGTGAACGGCTCCGTGTTTGTCTTTATGTGTCTACTGTTTTATTACCCACCGTTATGTCACATTTGTGTATTCTTTCTGTTCTTTCTTGATCTCCTCTACGGCTGAAGAGCGGCGTACCATGCTGCTGACAGCCTGCCTGTTTGTACCGGTTTGAAAATAACAATAAAGAAAAAAAAAAAAAAAGAAGGAGTAGCCCTTCCCCCACCCATGATGCCATGGATGTCTCCCCACCTGTCCCTGCCCCCTCATCCTCCTCCTCTACCCCCCTCCTCCTACTGCTACCTCCTCTCCCATCCTGATCCCTCTCTCCTTGAAGCCCGGAACCGTGATTCGGTCCTCATGTCCTCCCCCAGCCCAACCCTCCACACATACCTCCTTTCCCGCATCCCTGTCACCTGCTTTGGCCCTCATGCCTCTCTCACCCCTGCTCTATCACCACCTCCCTCCCGCCAACCCCAACCTCCGCGTCGCCCGCCAACTCTCACCGCCGTGATCACTCGGCTTAGTCCAGTGTTCACGGAGGAGGAGGTGTTGGCAGAGGAGGAGGTGTTGGCGGAGCTCAAGGCGCATCCCCATTTGGAGGTGCATGCCCCATTTGGAGGTGCATGCAGTTCGCCGCATACATAATGCTGCCGACCCCACCCGCCTTATGCGGGTTTTTTCTGAGCACGCCCCCTCCATTGACCGTCTCCTGAAGGATCTCCGCCCCCCCTTCCTTTTATAAATCCCTCCAAATCCTTGAACGCCATGCTCTCCGCCTTGCTATCGCATCCGTCTCCCTTCCCCCACGCGGATCCTGTATGACCTTATCCCCTTCCCCCACCTCCTCCTCTTCCTCGAAAGGATACGAATCCTATACACCTCCCGTAAACTCGATCCTCCTCACCCGCTCGTCTCCCCGATCCTCTCCCACCCCCGCCCGCTGCCGCGCCTGTACTCCCATGTCCCACCCGGTCTCCATCTCTCCACCCTCCTTACCCTCTCCCAAGGTGGCTTCCGCCAGCTCCCCCTCCCTGATGATGTCCTCCTCCCCTGCATCTACCCCTCCTATCAACTTTGATCCTCCCCCCCCCTCCTGTGTCCTTTCCTTCAGGCACCCTCCCTCCCCCCTTTCCCTTCCCTTCTCTTTCCTTTCCCCCCTCCCTCCTACCCTCTCCTCCGGGCTTCCCTCCCCCTTCCTCCCTCCCCCTCTCTCCTTTGCCCATGGCATCTCTGCTCTCCCCTCTCCCATTTCCCCTTCCTCCTCCTCCACCTCCACTCTTGGCAGGTCCCCGGACTCGTACACTCTGAGTGGACATTCGCGTGAAGGAGATCATCACCATCAGTGTCTCGTGAGTGCCGTCGTGTTTCGTGTTCAGTGTTCCCGTCATACTCCATCGTTCACCTGTGCCATCGCCATCTTCAGTGTTAGTGCGTCGTGACACCAGTTTGTAGTGAATTATCGTCGAGTGTGAACGGCTCCGTGTTTGTCTTTATGTGTCTACTGTTTTATTACCCACCGTTATGTCACATTTGTGTATTCTTTCTGTTCTTTCTTTACCTCCTCTACGGCTGAAGAGCGGCGTACCATGCTGCTGACAGCCTGCCTGTTTGTACGGGTTTGAAAATAACAATAAAGAAAAAAAAAAAAAAAAAGAAGGAGTAGCCCTTCCCCCACCCATGATGCCATGGATGTCTCCCCACCTGTCCCTGCCCCCTCATCCTCCTCCTCTACCCCCCTCCTCCTACTGCTACCTCCTCTCCCGTCCTGATCCCTCTCTCCTTGAAGCCCGGAACCGTGATTCGGTTCTCATGTCCTCCCCCAGCCCAACCCTCCACACATACCTCCTTTCCCGCATCCCTGTCACCTGCTTTGGCCCTCATGCCTCTCTCACCCCTGCTCCATCACCACCTCCCTCCCGCCAACCCCAACCTCCGCGTCGCCCGCCAACTCTCACCGCCGTGATCACTCGGCTTAGTCCAGTGTTCACGGAGGAGGAGGTGTTGGCAGAGGAGGAGGTGTTGGCGGAGCTCAAGGCGCATCCCCATTTGGAGGTGCATGCCCCATTTGGAGGTGCATGCGGTTCGCCGCATACATAATGCTGCCGGCCCCACCCGCCTTATGCGGGTTTTTTCTGAGCACGCCCCCTCCATTGACCGTCTCCTGAAGGAGGGTGCCCTCCTTTTTAACCAGCGGCACAAGGTCGACCCCTCCCACTCCCCTCCTCAATCCTTGCGCTGCCAGAGGTGTCTGCGCTATAACGTGCACCCCACAGCTGAGTGCCGCGAGGCCCCCACCTGCCCGCATTGTCGGCAAGCGCACTTCCTCAGGCAGTGCCCTAACCTCCAATCCCCTCCTTCCTGCAATACCTGCAATCTCCCCCATCCCACCTACTCCCAATAGTGTAAAGCCCGACCCCCTCCAACCACTCCTGAACTCACCATCCCTTTCTGTCCCCTGGACGCCCCCACCCCTCCTGGCAATTCCATTCGTCCCCCCCCCACCGCTGAGGACATCATCAGGTTCCTTACCACCGTCCTCCAGAATGTTCATCCCTTTCAGCGCCCCCACACCCTCCAGCAGATCTCCCTTGCCGCCCGTTCCATATTCCAACTCAAGATGTACGCCACCTACTCCAACAACCAGGCCCATTTCACCTTCTCCCGCCTTGACACCGTCGTCTAAATCCGTATCATGGCGCGACAGCAACGTATCCTTTTCAACAACATCCGCTCCTTTCCCACCAACAAAAACCTCTTCCTGCACACCCTTGCGACGCACCGCGTGGATGCCTTCCTCCTCAATGAAACGTTCCTGCAACCCCACCACACAGTCCACACTTCGCCCTACCTCCTCCACCGCTCCGATAATCCCCTCTCTATTGCACGTGGCGGAGTTGCCATTGGGCACCACTACCAGATCCCCGTTTGGCTCCAACCTCTTCTTCCTGACCCCACCGAACACCTGATCCTTAGTGTCTTCTTCCCGGGCCTTACATTTACCTGCGCCACCATCTATGTTCGCCCCAACGCTCCTCTTCCCTTCGACTTCCTCTCCCACATTGACCATACCTTCTCCTACTACTTGATCGCTGCCGACCTCAACATCCATAGTCGTTCCGCCGCCCAGTTACGGCGGTGGCATCGGTTCCTCTCCTCCCTTCAAGGCGACCTCATTCCCATCCCCCAGCACACCTGTCCCGAATCCAACTCCACTCCTGATGTTATCCTCTCCTCCCCCAACCTCCTTGGCCGCATAACGGTGGATGTCCTGGAGCCTATTGGTAGCGACCATCTGCCTGTCCTCCTCACCATTTCAGACGGTCGTCGCCCTCGCCCCGACCCTCGTACTGATCCTCCCCCTATGTCCACAACTATTCCCGAGCCGACTGGAATGCCTACCGGGACACCCTTTCCACCCAGGTCGATAGCCACATTCTCACCTACCACCACCCTGACGATGTCACCCATGCCACCTCCTTTCTCCAGCAGACCTTGTCTGAGGCCGTGGAGGCCCACGTTCCTACTGTCGCCATCCACCCCCACCGGCCTACCTTACCCCCACAGGCTGTTCTCCTCCTCCGTGAATCCCGTCGTCTCTACCGTGCCTTCCTCCGCACGCGTGACCCGGACACACTACGACGCCACCGGCAACTCCAGCGACACGTTCGTAATTTGCTCGCGCCTAAGAAACGCCAGGAATGGCGACAGACATGCACCCGTTTAAATGCAACCCTACCAATCAACTCGTCCAAGTTCTGGTCGGCCTTCCGTCGCCTTACCGGAACTAAACCCTCCCCCTACTATCCTCTTCTCCACAATGATCACCCCTTCCCTGACACCCTTAGTAAGGCCAATCACTTTGCCTCCTACCTCTCCGATGTTTTCTCCATCCCCGACGATCCCCAGTTCGATTACTCCCTCTTCCCGGATATCCACAATCGAACTGACACCTCTGTCCCTCCCCTCGCTCCTGGTTTCCAGTACTTGGACAACATTACACACACGGAACTCAATGCCCCTATCACTACACAGGATCTCATTGATACACTCCGCACAAAACGCAACACCGCTCCTGGTCACGATCGTGCCACCTACCGTCACCTTCGTGAAGCTCCTGTCTCTTTCCTCTCCACCCTGGTCAGGCTCTACAATGTAGTCCTGTCCACCGGTTACTACCCCGACCTGTGGAAAACCTCCCATATCCTCATGTTCCTTAAACCTGGCAAACCGCCATCCATCGTCTCCTCCTACCGTCCCATCAGCCTTACCCTGGTCTTCAGCAAGGTCCTGGAATCTATCCTCACCCGCCGCATCCACCAGCATCTCCGCCAGCACCGCCTCCTTCCCGTCACCCAGTGTGGCTTTCGGCCATCCTTCTCTTCCGACGATCTTCTCCTTCACCTCACTCATCTCCTTTCCGAACAGCTTAATTCCCGTCGCGTCGCAATCTTCCTCTCCCTTGACCTCGAACGCGCTTATGACCGCGTCTGGCATTCCCGTCTCCTCTTCAAGCTCCAAACCTTTGCCCTTCCCATTAACTACGTCCGTCTGATCGGTTCCTTTCTCTCCCGCCGTCCTTCCTATGTCACCATCCATAACACAGATTCCTACACCTTTTTCCCTTCTGCCGGTGTGCCCCAAGGCTCCGTCCTCTCCCCCCTTCTGTACCTTTTGTACACGGCGGACATGCCGCTGCCGTCGCCCCCCGTCCACCTTCTCCAGTTTGCCGATGACACCGCCTTCCTTGCCCTTGCCCCCACCCTGCAACGCTCCCAACGCCTTCTCCAATCCCATCTTGACCGATTCACCGCTTGGTGTAACCAGTGGTTGCTCAAGGTCAATCCTTCGAAAACCCAGGCGATCATTGTAGGCAAAACCACCCCTTCCTTCCGCCTCCTTGATTTCTATCTCACCGTCTATGGCCGTCCTATCGCCCTCACTCCCACCCTTAAGTACCTTGGCGTCACCCTCGACCGTCGCCTCTCCTGGACTCCCCATCTCCAGACGATCCAAGCGAAGGCACGTTCCCGACTCCGTCTCCTCAAGCGCCTTTCCGGCCGCACGTGGGGTCTGGATCCCTCCACAATCCTCACAACCTATAAATCCCTCATCCGCCCTATCCTTTGTTATGCCCATCCAGCCTGGATCTCCGCCCCCCTACCTTCTATAAATCCCTCCAAATCCTTGAACGCCATGCTCTCCGCCTTGCCTATCGCATCCGTCTCCCCTCCCCCACGTGGATGCTGTATGATCTCATCCCCTTCCCCCTCCTCCTCCTTTTCCTTGAAAGGATACGGATCCTGTACACGTCCCGTAAACTTGATCCTCCTCACCCGTTCGTGTCCCCGATCCTCTCCCACCCCCGCCCGCTGCCGCGCCTGTATTCCCACGTCCCACCTGGTCTCCATCTCTCCACCCTCCTTACCCTCTCCCAAGGTGGCTTCCGCCAGCTCCCCCTCCCTGATGATGTCCTCCTCCCCTGCATCTACCCCTCCTATCAACTTTGATCCTCCCCCCCACCTCCTGTGTCCTTTCCTTCAGGCACCCTCCCTCCCCCCCTTTCCCTTCCCTTCTCTTTCCTTTCCCCCCTCCCTCCTACCCTCTCCTCCGGGTTTCCCTCCCCCTTCCTCCCTCCCCCTCTCTCCTTTGCCCATGGCATCTCTGCTCTCCCCTCTCCCATTTCCCCCTCCTCCTCCCCTACCTCCTCTCTTGGCAGGTCCCCGGACTCGTACACGCTGAGTGGACATTCGCGCGCCGGAGATCATAGCCATCAGTGTCTCGTGAGTGCCGTCATGTTTAGTGTTCCCGTCATACTCCATCGTTCACCTGTGCCATCGCCATTTTCAGTGTTTATGTGTCGTGACAACAGTTTGTAGTGAATTATCGTCGAGTGTGAACGGCTCCGTGTTTGTTTTTATGTGTCTACTGTTTTATTACCCACCGTTATGTCACATTTGTGTATTCTTTCTGTTCTTTCTTTATCCCCTCTACGGCTGAAGAGTGGCGTACCATGCTGCTGACAGCCTGCCTGTTTGTACGGGTTTGAAAATAACAATAAAGAAGAAGAAGAAGAAGAAGGAGTAGCCCTCCATTGACCACCTCCTCACCGAGGGAGCCCTCATCTACAATCAGCGCCATAAGGTGGACCCCTCCCGTTCCCCCGTCCAATCCTACCGCTGCCAACGCTGTCTCACCTACAACGACCACATTACCTCTGCCTGCAGGAACCCCCCTACTTGTCCCCACTGCAAAGCATCCCACTTCCTCAAGCATTGCCACAACCTCACCTCTCCCCCCTCCTGCAACACTTGCAACGAACCACATCCTACCTACTCCTCGAAGTGTAAAGCGAAACCTCCACCAGTAACCCCTGAGCTCACCATGCCTGTCCGTCCTGTTGATGACCCCATCCACCCCAACAACTCGCTCCGCCCTCCCCCTACTGCTGAGGACATCATCCGTTTCACCACCATTGTGCTCCAAAACATCCACCCCTTCCAGTGCTCACACACTCTTTCCCAAATCGCCCTCGCTGCCCGTTCCATCTTCCATCTTACCACCTATGCCACATACTCCCACAACCAGGCCCACTTCACCTTCACCCCCCTCACCACCCTTATCTAACTCACCACTCCCATGGTACAACAACCGTACCGTATCCTGTACCACAACATTCGCTCCCTGCCCATCCACAAACTCCTCTTCCTCCACACCCTACGTCAGCACCGCATGGATGCCTTCGTCCTAAATGAAACCTTCCTTCAACCCCGTATCTCCGTCTCCACGGCTCCTTACACTCTACACCGCACCGATAACCCGTACCCTCTCGCACGTGGCGGAGTTGCTATAAGCCACCTCAAGCACCTCCCTGTCCGGCCCCAATCTCTCCTTAACAATCCTGCCGAGCATCTCACCCTCAGCCTCTTCTTCCCCACCCTTACCATCACCTGTGCCACCATTTATATCCGCCTTCGCACCCCCATCCCGTACGATTTCCTGGCCCACATTGACCGCACCTTCTCCACCTACGTGATTGCCGCCGACCTCAATATCCACAGCCGTGATCCTGCCGACCTCCGGCGGTGGCATCAGTTTCTCACCACTCTCCAGGGAGACCTGGTTCCCCTGCCTCAGCACACCTGGCCCGAATCCAACACCACTCCTGATGTGGTCCTTGCATCTCCAAACCTCCTTGGGCGCATCACCGCGGATGTCCTTGACCTCATTGGCAGTGACCATGCTCCTGTCCTCGTCACTATCTCTAACGGTCGCCATCCCCGCCACGCTCCTCGCCCTGACATCCCTCCTAAACTTGTCCATGATTACTCCCGTGCCAACTGGGATGCCTACCGGGATTCCATTCACACCCAGGTTGACGGCCACGACCTTACCCTCCAGTCTCCTGATGACATTGCTCACACTGTTGCCTTCCTGCACCAGACCTTGTCTGACGCCGTCGCCACCCATATCCCCACCAAAGCCATCCACCCTCACCGCCCCGCCCTGCCTCCACAGGCCGTCCGTCTCCTTCGAGAGTCCCGCCGCCTCTACCGCTCTTTTCTCCACACTCGTGACCGGGATACACTTACCCGCCACTGGCAATTACAGCGACACATCCACAACCTGCTTGTTGCGAAGAAACACCGAGCCTGGCGCCAGACATGTACACAACTCAACACCACGCTCCCCATCAACTCTTCCAAGTATTGGTCTGCTTTCCACCGCCTTACTGGGAACCGCCCCACCCCCCAGTACCCTCTCCTCCTTAATGACCGTCCCTTTCCTGACAACCTCAGTAAGGCCAACCACTTTGCCTCCCACCTCTCTGATGTTTTTTCCATCCCAGATGATCCCCACTTTGATTATTCCCTCTTCCCTGATGTCATGGACCGTACGAATACCTCTGTTCCTCCCCTTGCTCCTAGCTTCCAGTACTTGGGCCACACCCCACCTTCTGCACTTAACACTCCCATCACTACACAGGACATCAGCCTCACACTCCGCACCAAACGCAACACTGCTCCCGGCCACGACTGCGTTACCTACCGCCACCTCAAACACTGCCCTCCCTCCTTCCTTCCCCTCCTTGCCACCCTCTACAGTGTCATCCTTGCCACTGGCTTCTATCCCGAACTGTGGAAAACCTCCCATATCCTGATGTTCTCCAAACCCAATAAGCCTCCATCTGATGCCTCTTCCTATCGTCCTATCTGTCTCACATCGGTGTTCAGCAAGCTCTTGGAATCCATCCTTTCCCGGCGCATCCATCTCCACCTCCACCAAAACCACCTCCTCCCAAACACCCAATGTGGCTTTCGACCTTCCTTCTCTGCTGATGACCAACTCCTCCGCCTCACTCATCTCCTCTCCCTCCAGCTTAACTCCCGTCGCTCCGCCATTTTTGTCTCACTTGACCTCAAAAAGGCCTACGACCATGTCTGGCATCCCGGTCTCCTGTTTAAACTCCAAACCTACGCCCTTCCTATCAACTACATCCGTCTGGCAGCCTCCTTCCTCTCCCACTGCCCCTCCTATGTTACCATCCATCATGCCAATTCCCACACCTTCTACCCCTCTGCTGGTGTGCCCCAGGACTCTGTCCTCTCCCCTCTACTCTACCTCCTGTACACGACAGATATGCCCCAACCCCCCCCCCCCTCCAGTACACCTCTTGCAATATGCTGATGACACCGCATTCCTCGCCCTCGCTCCTACCCTCCAACGGTCCCAACACCTTCTCCAGAATCACCTTGACCTTTTTGCTGCATGGTGTAACCAATGGCTCCTGAAACTCAATCCTTCCAAGACCCAGGCAATCATCATAGGTCATACCACTCTCTCCTTCCGGCTCCTGGATTTCTCCCTTACTGTCTGCGCACATCCTGTCCGCCTCACCCCCACCCTCACCTACCTTGGCCTCACCATTGACCGTCACCCCACCTGGATACCTCATCTCCGCTGCATCCAATCCAAAGCCCACAACCGTCTCCGACTCCTCAAACTCCTCTCTGGCCGGACATGGGGGTTGCACCCCTCTACCATCCTCCACACCTAGAAATCCTTCATCCGTCCCATCCTCTGTTATGCCAGTCCTGCCTGGATATCTGCCCCCCCAAATTCTATCAGTCCCTCCAGATCCTTGAGCGTCATGCACTCTGCCTCGCCTTCCATATCCACTTCCCGTCCCCCACGCGGATCCTCTATGATCTCATTCCTTTCCCCCATCTGCTCCTATTCCTCAAACATATCCGCATCCTCTACACCTCCCGCCGTCTTGAACCCCCTCACCCCCTGGTTGCTCCTCTCCTCTCCCATCCCCGCCCCCTGCCACGTCTTCACCGTTGTGTCCCCCCTACCCTCCATCTCTACACCCTCCATCTCCTTTCCCAAGGTGGCTTCCGTCAACTCCCCCTCCCGGATGATGCCCTCTCTCCCTCCATTTATCATTCCTATCAACTCTGATCCTCAATCCCCCTCCCTTCCTCTGTCCTTTCCCTGGGCTCCCTCTTCCCCCCCCCTTCCGTCCTGTTTTTCTCCCCACTAAACCTCTCCCTACCTCCCTTCTCCCGCCCAGTCCTTTTGTATTCCCCTCCTCTGCCTACCCCACTCCCTGTCGCGTCTGCCCCCCACCCCTCTTATAGGTCCTCATCCTCCTTCAGCTCCCTTCCCGGCTCCCCCCATCACTTTTACTCTCCTTCCCCCCTTTTTTGTTTTCCCATCTTCTGTCCAGTTTCCCCCCACCTGCTCTCGACTGTGGTGTCACATTTGCCAACTTTTTAGTGCAGTGTTCCAGTGACTATTCAGTGTTGTTTGTCTTTCTCATGTTGCGAACAGAAACCATGCTGTCGCTAGGTGTGAATTTTATGTCCTTTGCAAACAGAATCCAGACTGTCGCCGTGTTTTTTTAACTGTCTATTGTTTTCCCTGTCTGCTTCGTATGTATTTTTATTAGCGTTATCATCCCTGTGTTGTTGTTTTAAGTTCCACGATTTCTTTTCGCCTTGTTACTCTCTAAGTCTCCGATTTTATCGCCTGTTTTTTATTATTTGTTCTCTTGATCTTTGCCACAAAATCTGTCGGCTGAAGAGCGGCATACTAAGCTGCTGCCAGCCCGCCCCCTTCGGGGGGGAATTGAAATTCAACAAATGAAAAAAAAAGGAGTAGCTAGGGAGATATTTCTTTCATCAAATAGTTCTTTGTTAAAAAATTTTTGGAGAGGTACATCCCAATATGGTTTGTACCTCGTAACGCGGGCCAAGCATTTGCAGTGTATGTGTTATATTGGTAACATTGAGCTACGGGGTAGGCCGTCTTGCTTATGAGTTGGTTCATATTATGTCGGATGAATGAGGGCACTCGAGGATTTGAATGCAATGTTGTGAACATTATTTAATAGTAGGTAATCGTGCTCAACATACAGAGTTTCATTGTAATATCAATATGTTAATCCGTTCACAATCCAGAAGCACTATAACTGACGCGTTTCGAACGAGCAAGACAGAATTACTCTGCAAGAAAAAAAGAAAGGCGCTGTAAAATGTTCTACAATGGTGATCATTTCCCTTGTAATGTGTAACATAATAAAACGTGCTTCAACTTCTTTCTGTTGCATCAGAGCACTTTCGATACTGGAATAGAATTCGATGAATGGAGAACTTAAGCCCATTAAAAATGTTCGGTTGAAGGCGAGACGAACGACATAACCAGGCAGTCCGACGTCTCATTCAGCTCGCGATAGCCAGGCGTGCAAAAGATTTCAGGGGGTTGAGCTCACAGCTTCTGATACACAGGCCTCACGGTCAACTGTGACGTCATTGCCGATAGACCGTCGCTGATTGCCGCAAAAGCCTGTAGTTCTTTCGTGAAAGTGTAAAAAAATCACGAGACTTAGTTCTCGACTATCAATCAGACACTATGCCTTTCCTGTATGCTGTTGTGCAAAATGCATGTTACGCTGGTTGCAATGCTCTGTGATTTCCTTCTATTGTGTTTGAGATCATTTGCACAATTTTACCGTTTGTTAACAAAAACGTTGGGAGTGAAACCGCCACAGCCTGTAAATTATTCTACGTGATGGAGATAGTTTTAGGAAAACTTATCAGATAGGATGGAGTAATTATTCTGGTGACCATAAGCTTAATTACTTCGACAAAAATATAATTCACTGAGACATAAATGACTCACCAAAGATATTATCGATGTTGTCGTCAGGATCAGTTTATTTGTAGACCCTCATGTAACCAAGAATTAACCAAAAAAGCAAAAAGAAAGATTTCATAAATCTCACACGTCCCTCTGTCTGTGTGATCAGAACTGTCAAATATGTACCAGCATACTGCCGTTAATGAAATGAAATGTGTATAAGTAAAATATAGACTTAGTATTATGCACTTTCAGTGTTAACAACGCAATTACACGTATTGAAAAGAGAAAATTAGGAATGAGAGGAAAATGTAAATGTTTGTTAACCTGATACAAAATTTATTTCAAGCTACTTTACAGTTGACAATTTCCCTTTTTGCTGTTATTACCGTTATCGTTAATTATTGAGAAACATATTACTCGGTACTTTTACCAACCACTGAAGAATTCTGTCGTCTATGTGATCTACCTAAGAAAACTCCCTTCGGAAAAAGTCTTTTTTTTTTAATTTCATCAGCATCTAGAATTAAAAAGTAAATTTCCCTGGGAAGGGTATCTAATGAAGCTGTGTTGAAGTTCTCGGGAGACCAAGCTATTACCAACCGAATAAGCAGAAATAACAACATTAATAACCTCATTACCCTGCATTGTTTTCTAGTGCTGATAATACACTCCTGGGAATGGAAAAAAGAACACACTGACACCGGTGTGTCAGTCCCACCATACTTGCTCCGGACACTGCGAGAGGGCTGTACAAGCAATGATCACACGCACGGCACAGCGGACACACCAGGAACCGCGGTGTTGGCCGTCGAATGGCGCAGCATTTGTGCACCGCCGCCGTCAGTGTCAGCCAGTTTGCCGTGGCATACGGAGCTCCATCGCAGTCTTTAACACTGGTACATGCCGCGACAGCGTGGACGTCTACAGTATGTGCAGTTGACGGACTTTGAGCGAATTCCTCGACATGTGGGGCGTGAGGTCTCCACAGTACATCGATGTTGTCGCCAGTGGTCGGCGGAAGGTGCACGTGCCCGTCGACCTGGGACCGGACCGCAGCGACGCACGGATGGACGCCAAGACCGTAGGATCCTACGCAGTGCCGTAGGGGACCGCACCGCCACTTCCCAGCAAATTAGGGACACTGTTGCTCCTGGGGTATCGGCGAGGACCATTCGCAACCGTCTCCATGAAGCTGGGCTACGGTCCCGCACACCGTTAGGCCGTCTTCTGCGCCCGCCTCCAGTGGTGTCGCGACAGGCGTGAATGGAGGGACGAATGGAGACGTGTCGTCTTCAGCGATGAGAGTCGCTTCTGCCTTGGTGCCAATGATGGTCGTATGCGTGTTTGGCGCCGTGCAGGTGAGCGCCACAATCAGGACTGCATACGACCGAGGCACACAGGGCCAACACCCAGCATCATGGTGTGGGGAGCGATCTCCTACACTGGCCGTACACCACTGGTGATCGTCGAGGGGACACTGAATAGTGCACGGTACATCCAAACCGTCATCGAACCCATCGTTTTACCATTCCTAGACCGGCAAGGGAACTTGCTGCTCCTACAGGACAATGCGCGTCCGCATGTATCCCGTGCCACCCAACGTGCTCTAGAAGGTGTAAGTCAACTACCCTGGCCAGCAAGATCTCCGGATCTGTCCCCCATTGAGCATGTTTGGGACTGGATGAAGCGTCGTCTCACGCGGTCTGCACGTCCAGCACGAACGCTGGTCCAACTGAGGCGCCAGGTGGAAATGGCATGGCAAGCCGTTCCACAGGACTACATCCAGCATCTCTACGATCGTCTCCATGGGAGAATAGCAGCCTGCATTGCTGCGAAATGTGGATATACACTGTACTAGTGCCGACATTGTGCATGCTCTGTTGCCTGTGTCTATGTGCCTGTGGTTCTGTCAGGTGATCATGTGATGTATCTGACCCCAGGAATGTGTCAATAAAGCTTCCCCTTCCTGGGACAATGAATTCACGGTGTTCTTATTTCAATTTCCAGGAGTGTATATAATCTCTCTCTAAATATGTTTTACAAGTGTCGTGTCTCAGATCCTTAAGAACACCATTTGGACAGTGCCCTGACAAGTATGTGTAAGAAAAGGCAAATATTTCTGAACAGACTGAATTTGATCCTCTCTGAAATCGATTATACTGTCAAAGTTTGGTGGTGGGGCCGTGAGTCGTGCTTGGGTTACTCAGTTGGTAGAGCACTTGCCAGCGAACGGTAAAGGTCCCGAGTTCGAATCTCGGCCCAGCACACAATTTTAATCTGCAAGGAAGTTTCAATATTAAAAATGTTCCACCATGCACAAATTAATTTTGATGAATTTAGCAGCGCTCTCGAAACTTTCAGTAAGATGATGTTCCCCCAAGGCTACCAAACCTTGAACAGTCCTCTCATTGAAAATATCAAGCACAACTTTGAAATTTTCTCACTCCAGGTTGTTTTTATGCAGATATTTTAATTTTTTTGGTAAAAATTTGTTATGTGTTTGTACTCCACGTCATGCAGAGAATTTCGCCATAAGGAGTTCTTTGTTTTGTGAAACAGTTTCAAACTGTGGGCACTTTATTATCTGATCTGGATCTTCTTTATCGATCCAATGGTATGTGACACATTTTAATATGTGAACGAAATGTTAAACTAAAAAAGGGGTTGTATGTCATTACAAAGAAGATTGTAAACAATTGACAGTTGAGAAGGGGAAGCAAAGAATGACGTGACCCATGTGTTAACTGAACTTTTGTCACTAACATCACAGACTAATCAGTGAACAACAAGAACTGATTCACAAATAAATAGGAGCTTGTGTTTTGAATACAACAGTTAATTGCCCCTAGCTGCTCAGCTGCTGAATGTGTTTGAAAATGCAGACAAATCCTATGCTGTATATTAGGATGGGGTAGCGCAAGACAATTGCGCTCCTTATAAACTCGTAAGTGTGTGGTGATATTGAAAATAAAATTCTACAAGACATAATGCAATCTGGCGAGTATCTGTAACCCTTCTTTTGGACACCCATTCATTTCACTTGCTAAGAAAAAAATTAATATTCCTACTTTCAGTTTTATCAAAAAAACTCTTTCTTGTTTTGTCATCAAATCTAATGAATCTTCTTATTGCCTCAAACCGATTCACAGACATTGTAGCACTGTATAACGGACTGGAAAATTTTCATGAAAAAATTCCCTAATTGGAACATCCGAAACCTTATCTGCGACATTATGAAGTAAAATTACCCAGAAGGCGAACATTTCGTCTGTAGCTTCATCATTCCAGTTTATTTTTTTGGTATACAAAGTCTTCTTGCTTCTAGGTTTGTGCGTCTCACGATTTATCCGCAATAGTTAGAGGAGTAAATAAATCCTAAGCATCTTTGGGAGTGTAACCGATTACGCCCCTTTCTGGTCTTGGATTATTTATTCACCTAATTATGTGCAGGCATTTTATTTGGCACTGGGGGCACTAAACCCACTGCGTACCATTTGGAGCAATATATGTGGTAGCATTTTCACTACTTATTTGTCCTGAGGCATCATTACCTACGTCATCGTCATCATCATCACGATCATCATCGTCACTAACATCATCACCACCACCGCTATGTTATCCTTCACTCAGAGAGCTGCATGCCGTTGCCTAAGGAACAATTTCACGGTTTTAATCTGAAAGGAAATCATCATCTTCAGCTCCCCACTGACTAACAGCTGATTAAAAATTTGGGCTTGATAAGCGTATGCTATATCCTTTCCTGCCCTATTTATAGATGTGGATTCTGATATTATAACTGAAAAAATGTGAAGAAATAACCTCTCTTCTTCTGTAGACTGTAGGACTGTAACTCATTTTATTGTTTAGTGTTACAAATGACACTTACCTTTCTTCCGAGTTCCTATCGAATATCAAACACACCACTGCTGTGCAGCAGACTCCCACAACATTATACTCGTAATAATCCACTACAGTATTTCGCTCTATTACACCACACAGGAGTACACCATCTGTTGCGAGCTGTAACAATATATTTCCTGCAATGAAAACAATGTGTAGGTGTACTAATAATGTATTCTCTGTATTTCAACAAAACGTAATCGATTACAGCCCAGTCTAATTCGATAACGCTGCAACATAAACCATAGCTGTATGTATGTAACAGGTTATATAAGTATGTGGTATAAAAATGACAATGTACGTAACACTTAAAACTGATGACACGGATTTCTAATGGTACATTTATTGTGTTGCTGAATACTGCAAGAGAGCATACCCGATGAGTTGGGCCACAATTTTAAGTCTTTGATATTGTAATTAAAAGTTACTACTGTCTGCAGGTCTGTTGGACTCAGGGTATGCATACCAGGTTCAAATGGTTTATTGTTAATGGGAACTTCCTTGTACCAGGTTTTGTGGTTACACATTTACCAAGATGTAACTGCATACTTGGGCCAGTATTCACCACAACAGAACATGAAAGTGTAAGAGTAACTGTCGTTTCTATTAGAGCAAAACTAATGACACTATCCTACTTTACAGTATGCCACTCTTTTGGCAGCTTGCTCCCCTCCAAGCACTAAAGAAAAAAAAAAGATTTAAGGGTACTAAATGTCTTTCCTGTTCATATTGGGCATAAGTTGTTACATTGGCTGCAATAGCTAGTTCTTAGTGTCTGTTTTTCCAGGCTCTTCCAATGAAAAAGGAGGTGACGAAAGGTACTCCAGAGAGTTAGGTAGAATCCATGGTACAGTTGCTGGTCTAAGGCGAGGTTTCAGAGGAGGCACAGAATATTTCTTTCCTGTGGATGTGTAGAAATATTCACCACGTCTCTTAATGAGGTCATCAGCGAAATGGAGTTTGCAGACCTTGAAATTTTACAAAAACATTTTATTAGCTACAAGTGATAATGCCCAAGGGCAAGGTTGCCACTAACACACAGATGCTATTAGTGTCGGTTACTTCCAGAACAAATAGTTCAATACTGACTCAACATTTTGAGTTATAAAGCTGCATAAGTAAATCACAGTCCGCTAGTGATTCGGTACTTTACACAGTGAAATAGCTCTGCTTCAGATTGGCATCAGGTCAACTGAAATCACGTTGTTCCTGAACAACTGAACATCATGCTAACACGAACACACGACAAGTTGTTCTTGCTCTCTGTATTAAAGCCCTCATACCATGACACAATCTAAGTGACTTGTAAAGACGCTGACCTTACCTTTGAATTCTGGGTAACATGGAAATTTTCATGATGTATTGCAGTCAACTATACAGTTCTGCTGGAGTTCTGACATTTTAGGAGAAAAAAACACCGCTACTCGTGGCTCATTTCCATGATTTCGTCTGCAACGAGGTACACAACATTTCTACACCATTTCGAATCATTGCACTTAACTGTCGCATATATCAAGAGTGTAAATAAAACAAAGTAAGAAATGCATGCAACTATGAAAACTTCAATTGGTTAAGACATGTTCCTGCAAAACGCAAGAAAACGAAATGAAATCAGCCACGGCTGGTCCTGCCATCGAGCGTTACACCACGTAACTACACCCTGTTGCAAGTCGGCGCAACAAGATGGCAGCACGGTAAGTAGCCTCATGTTTGTCCTGAACGATCGTTACTCGACGTGCAGTTTTTAGCGTATAGCTTGCCACCTGGAAACAAAGCCTCACAGCATGCGTTGTGATGTCACAACAGGAGTCAAACAATATCTGCACTTTGGGATGCCCTGCAACATGGATTGTCCATTTAAGTGAATGTATCATTAGTTCCTGCGTCTTGCATAAACGTAAATTATCATTTAAAACAACGTAAAATAAATATGGTCATAATTTCCTTCACTGATTCCTATTATCACTGCAAATCTCATATTATTTCGACTGTTTTTAAGTGCAGCTTTGTAATTTTAACATAGGCTCGTAGATTGACAAAACATAAATCGTAATTTGCACCATTTTGTGCTACAATTAGCGGTCCACGTATTCGCATTTTTATGTTAAAACGTATATGTTTCATCAGAATAAAACATTAACATCTCTTAATGGGAAACGTGTGCAGATGTGAATCACTAATTGCAAAATATAGAGGCAGCATACCATGTTCATTTTCTATTAATGGAAAATTACCGAATTAACTGAAACCTAGCCACCAAAATTTTCTTTCATACAAATAAACATCTAAAGAGCAGCACACAAATCAATGCAAATATTTTGGAATCTATTGATTCATGTAATGTCATGAATGAGTAAGAAAACACACATTCATGACCCTAAAAAATAATAGAGATATTCTGTAACACACATCAGGCAGAAAAAAAAGCACACACACAGAAAGCGAGGGGTCGGAAGAAATGGAATAATTATTTAAAAATACAAAAGTGACTTTTTATTTCACCTCATAATGCGATTTCCAATACACTCTCCTACATATCAATAAAAAAATTCAAGTATGCTCTAATGATGTTTTACTTCTTTTAAAAAACTTTTAAATTTTTCTTCATAGCTGCATAATTTCTTCTCTTAATATGATTATTTAATATGATATTTACACAACAGAGCAGTATAGAACACCTGATAGATTCAAGACTATGTTCATTTTTTACTTTGAAATCCACCAAACAAATCACTGGGAATATTATAGGATGCTACCTTCAGAAGCACACATCTTTGATTTCCCTATTGGAGAAACAAAATTTGATGTTCTTTTACATTTTTTGAAAAGTTAAATAAACATATGTTACACATGATACATCTTCTTTGGGATATGCCAAGCCTCCTCGATCCTTTGCCGTTATCAAATGATCATCTTGCTTTACATCATCTGAAATAAGAAATACTCACAGTGCAATACTCACAGTGAGGTTTTTTTTCAGCACTTGGTGTGAGCAGTATCCTGAAATGTAGTGAAATAACAGCCATTTGTCCTCCACTATCCCTTCAACATCATTCTCATCTACCACCAAACTTAATAAATCTGGTACTGGGATATCATTTAACTCCTGGATTTCGAAAGTTGTTTCAAAACTATATGACACGTAAATAACCACATCTCCAACTACTATAGACTGTGCTTTCAGCACTAGGTTTTTGCTCAGTTTCAAAAGCCTGTCTAAGAGAAATAAGGTATTTTCCCCCACTTAATTCCAAACAGTCTGTCTATACTCTTCCAAGGAGCCAATAGGACCTCTTTTTGTCAGACAGCCAGTAACTACTGAAATCAGTCAAAGCAGCTGTTGCATGTCTTAAAGCAAAGCGTGTTTCTTTAGAAAGTTTCCTGTTATTATTCAAGCCATGCCATAAACCTAACCAAGACACAAAGCTCTTTAAAAAATCAAATATGTGATAGGAATTAGAAGTTGCAGTTTCCTGAAAAACATTTCTTAGCCTCTGACCCTTAAGTAATGTTTTCGCATTCACAGTACACCACTGAAGTTTTATTATTCTTATAAATGTTACAGCACTTTAAAAAATTTTGAATTCCTTTCTTCGAGCCTAGTCTCTGAAAAGCAACAACTGTCATATCATTAAAAAGCACTTGTTTAGCATCTTGCCTTTCAATTGAATTTGGAAACAGGGATTTTAAAGCTAGATAGTTTCTCTACTGTAATAAATCATCCTTTTCAACCTCCCTCCATGCTCCTACTGAAATCAGGAAAACACAGAATCTGCTCCTTTTCATTGAACCAGTTGTTACAAATACACTTTAAAAGATGAACGGTATCCCCAAAATAGTACAGTGGGCGATCTGCAGAAGACCTTGCAGGTTGACAGCACTTTACCTTTACTTCTGGCAGAGTTCTAAAGTTAGATATTGCTTTTCTATAAATTGAATTATAGTCTCCCACTAACCCAACTACCTCACATCAAGCTGCTTCCAATTCAAGAATTACTTCTTTTATGTATAAGAAAACTACATAAGCCTCAATTGTTTTAAATGGGAGAATTTATACCACATCCTTGTAAGGTGAATGTAATCTTTGTATCCTAAAAACATAAACACTGGTTGCACACAAAAAGTTGTCACTGTTGAATGCATCACCTGCAATATTCCCACCTTCGTTGTCAAGTTTTTGATGAAAGTAATAAATACTCCATGCAAAAATAGAATTGTAACTTAAATATACTTTGTTAGTGATATACGACGCCGCTTTTTCATTTTCTGTTAAAATATTTTATTATACAGTAGATAATCGACGGTCGCAATTTGCACACGATATCTACAATGTATTTACCATAAATGAGGTCCTCTGATTTAAGTTAAATTAGTGGTTTTTGTTGCTAATTTCAATAGGTACTGTCTAACTTTTTTTTTTGTACAATGTTATTTTTTGTTTTATCACGATTTTTCTTTATATCGCTACGCTACGTTTAGCCTAGACATTTACTGAAGAATACAGCAATTATAGCGTCGCAGATGTGTTTGACGTCAGCATACGCCTTTCAGATGGCGATGAGTTTCCGTCGCTGCTTATGGTGCAATTGCTCGCCGACACTCAGGAGCATGTGTGAAAGTAGTGGAAACATGGCGTTACCTCGATATGTGTAGCTCAAGTTATGAGAAAGAATGGTTAGTAATGATTGTAAACATGCGCTGTTAAGTTTTAGCTACAATTATTCACATTACTTCAAATCCAACTGTCGGCGCTCATATTTTACATTTCCGTCAACGGAGGCCGTCAGGGTATGAAACTGAACAATAACTTTAACTGTCAGGGCGGGTATTGTCTTAGGGTTAAGAGACTAGACAGGAATTTGCAGAATTATTTACGTCTCGTTGTGCAGAAACAGAGTCCTAGCAGGATTCCAGTCAGTTGTTGTGGCAAAAGCCGACGGTGGTTATCATCGTAATCTTGCATTTTTGTTGAAATTTGACGCGACAGAAATACGGTGAACGTCCGAAATTCCGTCTCCGATAGTAACAAAATTTTCGACCTAGAGCTGTTTTGGGGGCACTTTTTCTTGTTACATGTCATCTTAGTTGTTGCTTTACCAGATCCTTACGGACTGAAAACTAGTGAGCTGGTCTGAAATATAGTGACGATCACTTCGGACCTCCGATATCGGTTACGAAACATCTGTGGGTCCCGTCATAGCACGATACTCAACTGTGTGGGACCCACACCACACAGAACCGACAGCGGCTAATGAACGTCTACAGAGAAGGGCAGCAGAAATCGTGAAAGGTCTGTTTGACCCACAGGAGAGTGTCGCGCAATTGCTGAAACAACTCAGTGATGAGAGACGCAAGCTGTCCCACGACAGGCCGCTTACGAAATGTCGCAGGCGACTGCTAAGCGAGGAGTCCAGAGGCGCTCTCCAGCCACTACTCGTCGCTGCCGTAAGGAGGCTGAAGGCAGAGTCAGGCCGGCCACAGCACGGAGACGTCTCAGCACTCGCCCTTAACGCACTGTGTTCGCGAACGGAAATGGAAAAAGTTTCGAAACATGTTACCGTGCAAAGTACTCTCTGCCATGCACTTCACAGTGGCTTGCAGTGTACGTACGGGGATGTAGATGTAGACGTGATGGTGAATATTTGGAGCTCGTAAATACGTCGCGATATAGATACTTCCAAAACAGCAACATGTGAACTAGTGTGTGCAGCTCCACATAAAGACAGATTTAATTGATAGATTTGTCCGTGGGTTCTCATGCTGATTCTTGGATCGTTGAAGCATTTCTGATGTGTTAGCGGTGCTCGGGAACTAAATACTAATGACCGGGAATCTTGTCGATGATCCTAACGATAAAGTAGCCTTAGAAACCGTCTTACTAATATTGCGGTAGGTGAAATAAAACAGATTTAGTTGGGATCCTACCGGGATCCTAACATTTCAAGATTCTTATTATGCTTAGCATTCAAACTACCAAACCGTCACATTATTATGCACTGTTTACAGCTCAAACGTTTGAGCTCGCGACCGGTGGAGGAGAAAACTACGGGGGCAACTCTTACGAGACCAGAGGTAAGAAAGTCGACTACAAATCAGTTACGAGAAGTGTGGGGAGGACGCACTGGACTTCGATACGTGAATCACACGTAGGGGCACTGTGCACCCCCCTCTACGTATTGTGGCAGACGATATTTCAAACATTCATTCCCCTGTCTGCTGTGATAGAGTTACGCTTTGCATCCCTGTGTGTGGATGTGTGACTAAAGTGGCAAACCATATACTGAACAAGAGCTTTTGTAGGCCTCTTGTGGTAGTGTTATTGTTGGAAGCTTTACGACACTGTTTGCGGACGATACGGCGGTCTATAAGAGAGTGGCGACGCCAGAAGACAATATCGATTTGCTTAATGACCTGCAGAGGACTGATGAATGCTGCAGCCTCTGTGAGTTGACCCAGAACGTCAATGAATGTAACATATTGTGCATAGATAGGAAAAGAAATCCACTGCTGCCCAACTGCACTACTGATTAAATGGTTCAAATGGCTCTGAGCACTACGGGACTTAACTGCTGTGGTCATCAGTCCCCTAGAACTTAGAACTACTTAAACCTAACTAACCTAAGGACATCACACACATCCATGACCGAGGCAGGATTCGAACCTGCGACCGTAGCGGTCGCGCGGTTCCAAACTGTAGCGCCTAGAACCGCTCGGCCACTGCAACCGGCTACTATTGATTACAAATTGATGGAAGCAGTATCTACCTTAAAATATGTGGAATGACCATGTAAACCAAGGACTAGTCTCATAACGAGAAGGATTAGGAAATGCAACACATCCACGAAACACGTGACTTACAAGATGCTTGTAACGATTGATCCTTGGGTACTGTTCAACAATCTGGGACGCTTACCGGGTAGGGCTGGTAGGAGAGACAGAGGAGATCCAACGAAGACCGGCGCGTTTCGTCTCGTCATCGTTTGGTCGGCGCGAGAACGTCGCAGGGGTGCCCAACAAACTCCAGCGGCACACGCTACAAGAGAGGCGCTGGGTACCATGGAGAGTTTTGCTGCTGAAATTTCGAGAAGGGATGAGTCGGACGGCTCGTTACTTCCTCCCTCAAACATTTCGCGAAATTACCACAACGAAAAAATTGGAGAAATTAGAGCTAACGCTACCGACAATCATTTTTAACATTCGCCATTCGTGACAGGTATGGGGAGGGTTGGGATCAGTTGGCTACACGCTCCCATGCTTCAGTGTCACACTTGGGCCGTTCCTCTAAATGCATTATTTTTTCCTCTCTTTCAATTTGAAATCCTTAGGTCTTGTAATTATAAAACTTATCATCATTTTCTATGAATAATGCATGACTTCTTGTTTCTAATTACATATTGGACGCGAAATTCCTGTTTCCATTTCAAATACAAATTCCTAACTATCGATGTTTTATGAAAGACTATTCATAAAAGTTGATTGATGTAAGAAAACATAACAACTTAATTTTTAACGCAAAAATGAAGTACCAAATACTCTTTATTTGGACTATTTCCATCGTAATATACCCCAGAGGTAGACAAGTACCGTAGAAACATGAAAAACTATCATTTTCACAGCATCGAGCACATCATACAAATTCTGCATTTTTACAGGAGAACTGACCTGGAGCCAACCTGCGGGATTTGGCCTGAGAACTAACCAGAAAAAAATGTTTCAAATGGCTCTGAGCACTATGGGACTTAACTTCTGAGGTCTTCAGTCCCCTAGACCTTAGAACTACTTAAACCTAACTAACCTAAGGACGTCACAAACATCCACGCCGGAGGCAAGATTCGAACCTGCGACCGTAGTGGTCGCGCGGTTCCAGACTGTAGCGCCTAGAACCGCTCGGCCACTCCGACTGGCCTCTATGGAACAGGAAGCAGCCTCAGCCATTTTCGTACTGCTCATTACCAACGCGACAATCAGAGCACAACACTGCAGAATCTGTAACTGCACACGATTTTTGAAATGAAAACTACGTTGCTAAAGGGTGATTAAGAAAATCGTTGATGGCTGTTACTACATTTGAATATCTTAAAGTTTCATTTAACGTAACTTAGCAGTAATACATATCTTATGTATTTTATGTTCCTAATGCAGAAATAGTACCTACGCTACTGGCCATTAAAATTGCTACACCACGAAGATGACGTGCTACAGAGGCGAAATATAACCGACAGGAAGAAGATGCTGTGATATGCAAGTGATCAGCTTTTCAGAGCATTCACACAAGGTTGGCGCAGGTGGCGACAACTACAACGTGCTGACATGAGGAAAGTTTGCAACCGATTTCTCATAAACAAACAGCAGTTGACCGGCGTTGCCTGGTGAAACGATGTTGTGATGGCTCGTGTAAGAAGGAGAAATGCGTACCATCACGTTTCCGACTTTGATAACGGTCGGATTGTAGCCTATCGCGATTGCGGTTTATCGTATCGCGACATTGCTGCTCGCGTCGGTCGAGATCCAATGACTGTTAGCAGAATATGGAATCGGTGGGTTGAGGAGGGTAATACGGAACGCCGTGCTGGATCCCAACGGCCTCGTATCACTAGCGGTCGAGATAACAGGCATTTTATTCTCACGGCTGTAACGGATCGTGCAGCCACGTCTCGATCCATGAGTCAACGGATGAAGACGTTTGCAAGACAACCACCTGCACGAACAGCTCGACGACGTTTGCAGCAGCACGGACTATCAGCTCGGAGACCATGGCTGCGGTTACCCTTGACGCTGCATCAGAGACAGGAGCGCCTGCGATGGTGTACTCAACGACGAAACTGGGTGCACGAATGGCAAAACTTCATTTTTCCGGATGAATCCAGGTTCTGTTTACAGCATCATGATGGTCGCGTCCGTGTTTGGCGACATCGCGGTGAACGCACATTGGAAGCGTGTATTCGTCATCGCCATACTGGCGTATCACCTCGTGTGATGGTATGGGGTGCCATTGGTTACACGTCTCGGTCACCTCTTGTTCGCATTGACGGCACTTTGAACAGTGGACGTTACAGTTCAGATGTGTTACGACCCGTGGCTCTACCTATCATTCGATCCCTACGAAACCCTACATTTCAGGTGGATAATGCACGATATAAGATGCAGATATAAGCTCAGCCGAAATTTTTGTGAAGAACCTAATGGTATTCCGAAAGGATAGGCTAAATATGGTTGGCAGTGGTGTGGTGTGTTTCTTTCTGTTAGAAGTAGGTTAACATGTCGTGAAATTGAAGTAGATAGTTCCTGTGAGTTAGTGTGGGCAGAGGTCATTGTTGGCAACTGGAATAAAATAATAATTGGATCCTTTTACTGACCTCCCAGTTCAGATGATACAGTTGCTCAAAGATTCGAAGAAAACTTGAGTTTGATTTCAAACACATACCCTGACTCATATGATAATAGTTGGCGAAAATACATGTTTAATTCCGGATGTTCGCAAAAAATGTCTTCCGAAATTGTGGTAAACGCATTCCCTGAAAATTATTTCGAGCAATTAGTTGATGAGCCCACGTGAATAGTAAACGGTTGTGAAAACACACTTGACCTCTTAGCAACAATTAATCCTGAGTTAATAACGAGCATCAAAACCGATACAGCGATTAGTGAACACAAGGTTTTCGTAGGGAGACTGAATATTGTAATCCCCAAATACTCCAAAAATAAGTGAAAATATACCTATTCAAAAAAGCAGATAAAAATTCACTGACGCCTTCCTGAGAGCCAATCTCCAATCATTCCTATTTAATAATATAAGAAATAGTATCGTGAGCAATTGAGAGATTTATACCAAATAAATTAACAAACGACGGAGCTGAATCTCCTTGGTACACAAAACGGGTTAGAACACTGTTGAAGAAACAACGAAACAAACATGCCAAATTTAAACAGACGCAAAATCCCCAATATTGGCGATCTTTCACAGAAGCTCGAAATTTTGTGCCGACTTCAATGCAAAATGCTTATAACCTTTTCCACAGCGAAACTTTGTCTGGAAACCTGGCAGGAAATCCAAAGAGATTCTGGTAGTATGTGGAGTATGTTAGCGGCAAGAAACAATCAATACCTTCTTTGTGCGATAGCAGTGCAGATACTTTCGAGGACATTCACGAAAAACATTCCACAATTCGAATTAAGAACAGCTGCTAACATGACTTACGTAGAAGTAAATATCCTCGGAGTAGTGAAGTAACTTAAAGTAGTTAATAAAAACAAGTCTTCTGGTCCAGACTGTATAGCAATTAGGTTCCTTTCGGAGTATGTTGATGCATACCCTACACTCATATTCAACCGTTCACTCGACGGAAGGCCCGTTCCCAAACAGTGGAAAGTTGCACAGGTCAAAAAGGTAGTAGGAGTAATCCACTAAATTACAGGCCCATATCGTTAACGCCGATATGCAGCTGGATTTTAGAACATAAGTTGTGTTCAAAAGTTATGAATTACTTCGAAGAAAACTGTCCAGTGACACACAGTCAACATTAGAAAACATCGTACCTGTGAAACACAACTAGCTCCTTATTCACATGAAGTGTTGAGTGCTACTGACAAGGGATTCCAGATCGATTATGTATTTCTGGATTTCCGGAAGGCTTTTGACACTGTACCACGCAAGTGCGGCTCGTAGTGAAATTGCATGATTATGGAATATCGTCTCAGTTATGTGACTGGATTTGTGATTTCCTGCAAGAGAGTTCGCAGTTCATAGTATCTGACGGAAAGTCATCAGTAAAACAGAAGTGATTTCTGGCATTCCCCAAGGTAGTGCTATAGGCCCTTTGCTATTGCTTATCTATATAAGTGATTTGGGAGACAATCTGAGCAATCGTCTTAGGTTGCTCGTAGATGACTTTGTCGTTTATCGACTAATAAAGTCATCAGAAGATCAAAACAAATTGCAGAACGATTAAAAAGATATCTGAATAGTACGAAAATTGCCAGTTCACCCTAAATAACGAAACGTGTGAGGTCATGCACATGAGGGCTACAAGAAATCCGTTAAACTTATACGACAAATCAGTCCAATATAAAGGCCATAAATTCAACAAAATACCTAGGAATTACAATTACGAACAACTTAAATTAGGACGGAACACATAGAAAATGTTGTGTGGAAGGTTAAGCAAAGACTGCGTTTTATTGACAGGACACTTGGAAAATGTAACAGACCTACGAAGGAGACTGCCTACACTACGCTTTTCCGTCCTCTTTTAGAATACTGCTGCATGGTGTGGGATCCTAACGATAAATGACTGACGGAGTACATCGAAAAAGTTCAAAAAAGGGCCGCACGTTTTGTATTGTCGCGAAATATAGGAGAGAGTGTCACATAAAATATACAGGAGTTGGGATGGACATCATTAAAAGAAGGGCGTTTTTTGTTGCGACGGAATCTTCTCACGAAATTCCAATCACCAACTTTCTCTTCCGAATGCAAAAACGTTTTGTTGACACCAACCTACATACGGAGAAACGATCATCACGATAATAAAAGGGAAACCAGAGCTCATACGGAAAGATATAAGTGTTCGTTCTTTCCGCGCGGAATGCGAGATAGGAATAATACAGAATTGTGAAGGTGGTTCGATGAACCATCCGCCAAGCATTTAAATGTGATTTGCAGAGTATCCATGTAGATTTAGATGTAGGAAGTAGCGGCGGCATAAGACAGTATCGATTTGCTGAATGAGCTGCAGAGTCACTCCCCTGCCCAAATGCAGGGTCCATGGGAGTAGTAGGGCAAAATTCGTACCACCCCACTCTCCACTGTTATCAAATTTATTCAAGATGGCGGTGATAACATCATCCAAGAAGGCGGCCTGTTGACTTGTGAACAGTGCATGATGTCATCCAATATGACAGCTGTGATGTCAGCTGATGACATGAATACCGTTATCCAAAAGGTGGCTTTTAGCGGGAAAGTGCCACGCCTCCCTGCCACACCACCCCAGTGGAAAGTTTGAATTTTGGCGGGAAATTGAGTAATGTGCCTCTATGTGTAACCCGATCCACCTTTTCCGACTTTTTTGCATCATGGTGCATCATCCTCTTGGAAAATGGGCGGTAATTTCGAATTTTGCCCTAAAACTGCAGCTGGGGGGGGGGGGGGGGGGGACGTGTTAGTATGGTGTTGGCACCACTAGAGACTGCTTATGATGTCATTCAATTTGTATAAATTTCAAACGTCCTGACAGCTTAAAACTGTGATCCAAACTGAGACTAAATCAGGCACTCAATCTGGCACACAGTTTTAATCTGCCAGGAAGTTTCATATCAGCACACACTCTCATTCTGTTTTAAATTTGTTCTAATTTGTCTAAATCTGTTGAAATTTGTTTAAATTTATTATCTACCTACAGCTTTAATGGCTTAGTGTAGTGTTACCACCACAAGAGGCAGAGATTTCAGTGCTTGCTGAGCTGTTAGTGTTGAAGGAGCATTAGTTCAATTATCGAGATAGTTTTAATAGCTGTATTACATGCACTGATTCAGCTGAGCCGTGCGTCCACAGCTCAGTGCATGAAGAATGGAAGCGAGCATTAATGCTTGAACATATGAAGAGGAAGAAGAATACGGTTCTGCAAATAAATGCTTTGCATAACACAATGCATGGAAACATCGGTTTCTGCTGAATTTGTCTGTCATTTCTAAAAACTACGTATAAGCTGCCACGACACAAGAGACAACTGTCTCTGTTCCACCAGACCAAAGAACTGAGCTGGTTGGCGAGTTCACCTCCAGAGGACACCGTGATAGGTCACATAATAGTGCAGTTTGGTCCATAGGATCACGGCATCATGATGACATCACACATTTTCCTCAGCTGCACCTGTGCCACACCCTCCTCATTCCTCTGGAGGTCTGGAGAGAAAAATTGGCGGGATAAGGAATCAGTTGTGATCTGCTGGTGAGAGGAAGGGGCGTACTTTATTGATTTTTGGAAAAATTTATTTAGGGACGGATTTCACCTAGCTTATTTATTACGCCGATGCAAAACACTAACCCTAACATCCTTGGGGTCAAAATATACAGTTTACAGAACAGGAAACTACTCGTAAATAATGCAGTACTCTAATCTGCAGAGACGCAAAGCTCGTAAACAACCGTAATAATCCAGCACACAGCATACAGACATGCAAACAGCTCGTAGATCAACGAAATAATGAATGTGTAATGCTATCCAACCACGCTCGCAATGCTTAAACACCATAAAACAATGCAGAGCACCAACGCTTAGTGCACGTAAAAAACGTAACGTATCAGGGACTCGAAACCTGATTCTACTGGATGGAAAGCATAAGTGCACCCCCCAACACATGGAAACTGTCCAGATGCGGGGGAAGAATGTTAAGTTATTGTACTTCATTTATTTTGGTCGGGAGACTGACTGAAATATCAATCCCCATTATGTAATTAATGACAATGATAGGTCCTAATTACAAAGCAATATGCATAGTGCTGCACAAGAATAGCTTAAAATCTCAATAAAGCCCAAAAAGTAAATATACCATACAACTTTTCTTATCCTGGTTGGAAAAAAAATTCGCAATACCACTCGTATCTGACTCAGATATCGATCGTAACAAATTAATTAATTACAAAAATCGGTAATACGTAATTATACGGCTATGTGTGTAGCGCTATGTTAGGACGGCGAAAAAGCATACTACGCCGCAAAAGCTAACATACCATACAACTGGTGTTACCCTGCTGGGAAAAATATTTCGCAATACCACTCGAAACCAGTGACAGGAACACTCGAACTCTACCAAAAGAATGGTTCAAATGGCTCTGAGCACTATGGGACAACTTCTAAGGTTATCAGTCCCCTACAAATTAGAACTCCTCAAAACTAACTAACCTAAGGACATCACACACACCCATGCCCGAGGCAGGATTCGAACCTGCGATCGTAGCGGTCACGCGGTTCCAGACTGTAGCGCCTAGAACCGCTCGGCCACTACGGCCGGCCAAACTCTACCCTTCACCTACAAGTTATGGGTGAAAAGGCTGGGGTGTGAGCTACTGTCTTAATTATATTTGGTGCTAAACACGTTCAACTGACTAGATGCTGATGTTCGACTGAGAGGAATTTGAAAAAGCACCTAGCATATATCGCTGTTTGACATAAGAGTTCACTACAGACACCTACTAAAAACCACCCTAGAGCCCAGGTAGTCGAAGCCAAGACACGCTATCACAGCTGATGGAGAAAATGCTCCACAACTCTAATTACACTTCGAAATTGTCGCGAAACAAACCAGCACTCGTGCTCAACAGGTCATAATACATCATGTGTACTGGGGAAAATCGTCGTCCTAAAAGACTACATATGAGGCGGTAGTTGAACTTGCGATCTCCTCAATGTACAACCACGAACTGCCGAAAACCCGCCTGTGGGGTGGAACGACCGAGGAGGCTACTCCACCGGACATGTGCCATCCGCCTTGAGATGATGGTCCTTCGCCAGTACATAAGCAGGTCTACTTAACTAAACAATAGGAGATAAAACGGCAGCTTTCCCAAATGCATCTCGGTGTCGCAGCTGGCTGTTATTGTTTTGGGGCGCTGTTGCAGCGACAAGCTGTCACAGAGTACACAGGTCCGCAAAGCCTCCAACAGGCCTCTCTCTGTAGGATGGAAAGCACTGTTGTTTAATGTCGCGCATGACGCTCAAGCTGGGAACGAGGGGAGCCGCGGTCTCGTAGAGAACTCACCCACTGCTCTGCACTGGACTACATAAGATCAACTCGACTCCTATAATAGCTCAACAACTAAAAAAAGAAAAAAAAAGTCATCGACAATAATAAACGTCCTCTTTCGACGAAAATAGACAAAGTCCATATTCATGTAGGTGCACGAGCAAAGTCGGTATAGTTTTTTTTTTTTTACATTCGACTGAGAAACTTATACCATCTGCGAACCTCTCGAAAACCGATGCCTCTGGTATAAGATTCCAAATCATCCATATAAATTACAAAGTCAACTAAGGTGTGTCTCATGCCTACAGAACCAGCAAACGTGTCCTCCACCCGCCTTTCACCTGCTAGGTGCGCTCAACACACACCTCAATCGATCTTCTCTCAATCAGATAAAGGCGGGAAATGTGAAGAAGCAGTCAATCGGACAGTTTACACAGGATGGAATAACTGTCCAGTGCAAACTCATGTCCTTATTGAATCTTCTCAAACTTCCACACGATCACAAAAGCTGTACAACACATACTAAGTATTAGTCCTCTATTTGACTATCTGGAGGACGACACGGTTAAGACAATTACATTCCCGCATCGCGACAGTCCTCTCCATTCGGAGGGCTCCTGCCGTCAGTGGCAGACGTGGGTCATTCCCACTGCAGGCCACAGCCACCGCCGCGCCGAGCACACACACACAGAAACATCCTACGAAATCGGACACATATATGTTTCGTCACTGTACTTACAAACAAATATTACAATCCCGGCCTCAATTGGCTGACATTCGACAATGAGCAAAGTATCAGAAATACACCCCGTTGGCGGCTGTGGCTCTGGAAATTGAAATATCTGTACCATTATTATGACTTGACACACTCTTTGCTTTGCTATCACAGTATTCCACGTCAAATCCATACCTTCCTTACGACTGGACACAGTCATTTCCTTTGCACATGTCAGAGCACAAACATATACTTTATAAGCCTGGTGCCCAAGGGGAACTTATCACAATTCCCCTACTACTAGGTATAATCTTTCGTAAATAACTGATTGCTGGCAATAAGAAATAATACTGACCGCAAACCAATAATAGACGGACATGTCCCATAAATTTTTCTTGCGAGTGGTACAGCTGTCATAGAAAGAGAGGCACAATCGCCTTATAAACCGTCAGACGTTGTTATTAACATACTCTAGCTGCAAGAAACGTCATCAGCACCGCTAAAGCTGTGGATTAATATTTAAGCAGTAAATACAGGTGATAAAAGATTCGCTTCTTGGAGAAAAATCTTCCTACATCGTGCATTAAAACATAGCAACAAAAATGTGATAAACGCCAGCAGGGATGTGACATGAACGTCACACGAAGCATCGACCTACACCATTTACATACTGTATAAAGTTAAGGCCTATGACACATCCCTGTGGCACTCCAGAAATAACCGTTACATCTGCCTATTTCGTCCCGTTAAGAGCGACGTGTTGAGTTCTGTCCATAAGGCAGTCTTGTAGCCAGTGGCAAATGTATTGCGATACCTGCTAAGCTCGCATTTCTTAACTAAATGGCAGCGTGGGACGGTGTCAAATGCCTTCCTGCTGTCAACAAACACGGCTTGATCCTGAGCAACGATGCCTTGTTGAGGAACAGAGCGAACTGGATTTCGCAACCTCCTTGTTTGCAGAATCCGCGTGCATTTTTATAGAAGATATTTTCGTTACCCAAGAACGTCAAAACAATGCGCGCTGAACATGTCCCATAATTTTTCAACAGATTTCCATAAACGATATAAGTCTGTAATTATGTGCATCTGTCAAAGGCCCTTCCTGGAACTGGAATGACCTGCGCTTTCCTCCTGTCGCTAAATGCCTTTCGTTGCTCCAGCGATCTGCAAAGATAAACTGCTTGTAGAAAGGAGGAAGACCATATGCCAGACTGAGATTCATTGGAAGAATCCAACGGAAATGTAATCCATCACAAAGGTAGTAGCATACAACACAATCGTTCTACCAATACTTAAATACTGCTGATCAATATGGAATCGGTACCACATAGGGCTGATAGAGGAAACAGATTATCCAGAGAAGAGCAGCACGTTTCGTCACAGGATCGTTTAGTGAGCGCGAAAGCGTCTCGGGGATCCTCAACCAACTCCTGTAGCAGGTGCTGCAAGAGAGGCGTTCTGGGTCACGTCACGGTCTAGTGTTAATGTTCTGAGAGCGTACATTGCTAGAAGAGTCAATCAATACACTGCCGCCCCCTACGTGCATCTCGCCAAAAGACCACGAAGATGAAATGAGAGACATTCATCATAGAAACAGAAAACGACAAAACGCTAAGTTTCCTTGACTGCATAATATATAGACGCAACAACCAACACCAATTCTACATTTTCAGGAATGTGACCACAACCAGCACAGCCATTCACAAACGTTCTAATAAACCCATTGCGCACAAACTAGCCAGTTTCCAATATATTATGCACAGCCTGAACAAAACCCCACTCACTGAAAACAGCTATAACAATGAATTACAGATAAACAGACAAATCGCTGTACAGAGTGGATACTATACAAATACTATAAGTAAATTGAATCACAAAATTAAAACGCGATCAAAAAGGACACCCAACACATAAAAGCAAAAGTCTTCTCACCAACTTACAAACAAACAGAACACACATATGAGCACAGATGAACAAGAAACACCCACAACAATAAACAACTGGTTCACTCTCACTTGCAACAACAAGGCAGCCCATAGAATAGGCAACATACTCAAAAACGAGGGTTAAAAATAGCCTACAGGACAGATAACTCAACATAGAGAAAGCCAGGAACAACCAACATAAGACAGACAATCATAACACATCTCGTATTTACCAACTAACATGTCAGCATTGCAGATCAATTTACATTCGACAGACAAGCAGAAACTTTAATACCAGATACACAGAACACAGAAGAGCGCTAAAAATGGCAGGTACTGAACACTTTATGGACAAGAAAAATAGCCTAACAGATATCAATACTGACTTGGAACTATGTTCTCTGCCCTCAAAGAATTGTTAGATAACACCAACGTACAGAACTCCCTCCCCCCCTCCATTACCCTTCACACACACACACACACACACACACACACACACACACACACACACAACCTTCCACATACAATTAAATAATTTCAGGCATAGCCATAGCAGTTTCCAAATAGTACTTTTTGCTAAACAACTTGTCTACATTAAGTTCTATATGGCTGCCGATGACAAACTGTGAAAGAAAACAAGTACTATAAAAACATAAAAAGGTATGAATACATAACGACGAGTTCTACAAAAATTTGTAATTGCGATTTCAAAAAATAATATTTACGTGTGTACATAGAGCAAAGAACATTCTTTATGTTTAACAGCCATAAAATAAAAGCCCACTGATGTTGCAACTGTAGTGAAACATGTTTAGGTTGTGAAACAAAATAGTGTTTTGTTGAAGGCAGACCCTAGCGAAAAATATTTTGTATGTTCAGTTTCTTAATATTCACATTTTCTCCATGAATCGGCAAGCGATTACATCACTCCCGGTGGCGAGAATACATCACTGTCGTTCCAGATTCTAAAACGCACACGGTGACGTAAAATTGTACTTTGGAAAAGTGCCATATATTTCCGTTGATGGCTGCATTTCTCACGCGATTGTACACAATTTTGCCATTAAATCGTCCACTTACGCTACGTATTTACAAGCACCAACTTGACTGTCACATTTACATCCGTGGACTACACTGCAAACCACTGTGAAGTGCATGGCAGAGAGTACTTGGAAGAGCAACAAGTTTCGAATTTTTTTCCCCGTTCCGTTCGCGTACGGAGTGCGTGAAGGGCGACTGCTGAGACGTCTCCGTGCTGTGGCCGGCCTGACTCTGCCTTCAGCCTCCTTACGGCAGCGACGGGTAGTGGCTGGAGAGCGCCCCTGGACTCCTCGCTTCAGGGAAATGTAACGGACTTTGGGTCAAAAAATCGATTTTTGAAAAATATTATTTTCTTGATATATATGCAGTTTAATCTATGTTGTGTGTGAATTTTATCACGCTAGCAGCTTTAAAACTGCCTTTAAATTGTTAAACTGATTAATTCTACACTGGCAACCACTCCCACCTTTCCTGACATTTCAGAAACTACTTACTTCAGTGGAATTCTTATCAATGTGAAGGCTATTTTCTTTCGTTATTTTTGGTAGACATTTATATCTGTGGCTGACATCGAGATCTTTGCCTGAAAACATTCTTGCATGTGGCTTATATAAGTTTTGAAATACCAACACACATCAGTAGGTGGAAGATTGAATTCGCCAATCCTTGCGTGGAAGTCAAGATTTATGCATAACGGTGGTGGAAAAACTGTGTTTGGGTGACGGAGATTTAATGGAAATTGGTTTACCAACAGAAAAGAGGAAGCAGCTCGAAATGAAGAACGTAGCTTCAAGGACAGGAGAATTGTACAGGTGCGTGAAGGATGTTGATATGGATTCCACTGGATTCAGACTTACTGATTTAGAGCTTCCATGATAGGCTATAAGGTTTTCATGTTCGTGTGTTTGCTGTAAAAATGCGAAGTGCATGATTGTTGTTGAAGAAAGAAGACTGGGAATAGCTTGTGACTTTAAATTAATTTGTAATTCGTGTGGCAATGATTTTCAATTTCCTCCTCCATAAAACCTGACACTGGTACCTATGAAAGCAATTTCAGGTTAGCATGTGCTCTAAGATGCGTAAGACAGTGGAGGGAAGGAGGAAATTTATTGTACTGTTTTCTGAACGTGCCTCCACCTTGTGCAAGGTGTGAAAAAATAAATAAAGGAATGTCTGATGCTGTATGCGATACTGATACAGTTTCTATAAAGAGAGCAATGCAGGCACTGGTGGAAATAACCCAAAGGGATCCTGTAGTAGATAATCATGACAGTGAATCTCCTTCAAATATAATGACCAGTTTGTGTTTGTAGATGGAACCTGGATGCACATATCTCCTATGCAGTTGCATCTGTTCTTGCTATTGACTCAGGTAAAGTTTTAGATGTAGAAATTATGTCTAAATACTGCCACCAGTGTACTACAAAGAAAATGCCCAAATATGAAAGTGAGAAGCCGTGCCATGACAAGCATGCAGTAGCATTCTCTACAAATTATAGTGGCTCAAGTGGGGGTATGGAGGCTGCTGCAGTTGTGAGGATGTCCTCCAGATCTGAGGACCAGTATGGTGTTAGATATACTAAATACATTGCTGATGGGGACTCCTCTTCGTTCAAGGCTGTAACAGATAAAAATCTCCAAAAATACAGCAATAGAAAAGTTGGAATGCGATGAACACATCCAAAAGAGGCTTGGTGGTAGAGTTCGTCGCTTGCTGAAAGAAAGAAAAGATAAAGTAATCAAGGATGGAAAACCACTAGGAGGAAAAGGCAGGCTTACTCTGAAAGAAATTGATTCTCTTCAGTTATTTTATGGGAGAGCTTTCAGGAAAGACACACAAAAATTAGAAGCAATGAGGCGTGCTGTGTGGGCAGTTCCCCCCCCCCCCCCCCCCAAAGCTTTCCACTGACCAAACAGGAATGCACAATCTGGGTCTGAAAGACGATTGATGTAAGTTCCACAACAGAAACGAGACATATTCACATAAACACTCATTACCAGAACCTGTTATGAATGCAATTAAGCCCACATTCATCTTTCGTGCAAACCCTCATTTATTGAGGAAATGTCTTCATCGAAGGACACAAAATGCAAATGAAAGCATCAATAATTTAATTAAGATTGGATACTCAAAAAGAACATTCTGTGGACGTGAAGTACCTAAAATAGGTGTCTATGATGGAGTTTTAGGTTGCAATAACGGAAATAATGGCAGAATTGAAGTACTGAGGATAATTGGTTTAGATACTGGTAGTTTACAACAAAAACGTTTCACACAATCTATACTCATCCAAATTATTCGAAAAGCACTGTATGTTCAATTATAAATAAGCTGAAATATTCATTCTAAGCCTCCAATTAGTCAGGAATTTAAATAGTGCGGTAGACTTACTTCGCCGTGGCGCGGCTCTCTGGCGCAAGACGCTATCGATGACTCCTCTGGTTGAGGTTGGCACTGTGTGCGATCTCGAGCACGAGTGGGGCCTGACGGGGAGTGAGTACGAGTAACGAGAGTCTGGGGCGCACAGCAGGGGAGGACGGACATGGCGGCCGCACTCTGAGGCGGCATGAGAAGAGTTGTGCACAGCCGAGAAGGGAGCGTTGAGCAAGGCGGCAGTCCGCATCGCTTTCCAGGGGACAGAGAGTTGCGGCAGTGCAGTGAGCAGACACCAGATCCGGGAGCAGTGCTCCGGTTTGTGGACGTGACGTGGGTCGTACTTTGGCGCAGTATAGTTTGCTCGGTACGCATCTGCTGCTCCCTTTATGCCCACGTGTGTTGTTCGGTCCGCATGTGCATTGAAAAGGTTACACTCCGGCTGGAACAGTGGCTTGTGCTTTACGTTCATACACCCTGACTCATTTGTTTTCTGCAGGCAGCTGTAACTTCAAAGATTTTTCTTCGTCGCGATTGTCTTAGCCCGGTGGTCCCTAGTACCTGAGAACAAGACAGCTAACGTGTGACCTGTTGTTTTGGTTTTTGGAGTCCTGTTTGGGCAACCTAGTTATCACACACACAAATGTATTGCTGCCGAGTGAGGTTAGTCCTAATCTTGTGGATCTGAGCTTTCAGTGACTGGCTCGTCTGCAAATTAATTAATTTAACCTTTGTGGTGTTTTTTGCTTTCAATGGTGAATTTCTTGTCATTGATTTGTGTATGTTTCGCCGTTAATAATAACTGTAAGATAGCAAGGTCTTGTAGGGCTTGCGTATCGTGACTGTATTTTTGGCAACTGTTTAATTTGCTTCCTTGTTTATCGGTGGTCTGGAAGTTGGTTTGAAGGTAAATCCGTTAGTAAATCTTTACTGGACCTAACTTAACTAATCTTGCGTTGAACTAATGCCATTATTAAATCGTTTCTTGTGTGCTGTAAATTCTATTACCATAGACAAGGAGACAGGGCACATTCTGTGGTCGAGGGGTAGGCACGGTTGCTGCTTTGCGCGTGGCGTCTTGTCGCTCGCTATCATTTCCCGCGTTAGTACGGGTGGCGTGAGATTTGTTTGCTCGCGGTTGTATGGCCGCTAGTCAGCTGTGCCTGCTCCCGCATCAGGGTGTGCCGTGTTTCGTAAGGCGCACCCTGACTTTGTCACTGTTACTCCTGTGTTGCTGTCGGTCGCTTACCGAAACGTTAGTCTGTTTTAGCAGGGTGGCCACTGGGCCGTGACGATGTCGGTTGATGACCAGCGTTTTGGCGGTCGTCCGCTCTGAGTGCCTTCGGTCGCTTGGACTTGGCAGTTACCTTCTGGTTAAAGATTAAACTTGTTTATTTGCTGTAAATTCCTAAGTAGTTTGTGAGAAAAGTTGTAACTCAGCTTTTCATGATTTTACACAATTTAAGCCATTTGGTAAGGCATTTTCCTATCTATGTTTTATTTAAATGAGAATTCTTTATTGGGGTTATTCACCTGTTGAAGCTTAACATAAAATTTGTAACTTAGCTTTCATGATTTTACTTAATTCTCGTAAAGCAGTCCTTTATCTACGTTTTATTGATTGGTAATTCTTTATTGGGGTTATTCACTGGTTGAAGGTTAACATACGTTTGTAACCAAGTTTATGTCCTTACTTAATTGAGATTTGTTAAGAGCCTTTATTGCTGGAAGATCATTAAAGCTTGGGTGCTTGTAATTGTGAACACTGTTTATGTTGTGGGCTACCCTTCCACTTTCACAGCCAAGCTGTCCTATCTACCAGTACAAATGGTAGCAGAGTGTGGTTGTTTGGGGGTACGTGTGCTAGCAGCACTATCCACAATTGCGAGCTTAGGTAGCATTAAGTTTGAAATTTGTTTGGAGCGCATACTTTCTCTCGTAAAAATGTTTCAGTCTGAGCAGACGAGCCACTCGCAGCTGAGTAGCAGCCCTGGTATCGATTATTTGCGCAGAGAGCAGCTAGCTTATGAGTTGGAGGTTCGTGGGGCTCCTTCCGATGGTACCGTGGCCGAGTTGAGCGCGCGGTTTCGGGGCGTCTTGGACCAGCCGGTATGCGCGTCGGTGAGGTAGGTGCCGCGCTTGCGTTGTGTAGCACGTCCCTTTCATGTGGGCAAGACAATTTGTAGTTTATGGGTGGTAGTAATCCTCGCAAACAGATCGGTCGTATTCAAGCCCATCTCAATCACTGGGCGGGTAGACTGCAGGATTTAGAACGAGTACCTGTTACTCCGCAGCAAAGTACTACTATTGGACAGTTAGTCAGGAAGGTAATGCAGTTGCAGACTCAATTCAATGCGGTAGGTTGCCTTGAAGAAGGTGTAGCGCATGTTGAACAGTTAGTTTACTGCAGGGGGATGACTGATCTAGCAGGTGGTGGCGTTAGGACTAGTCCTTGTCCCCCTGAGCCCTTTGCTAAGCTACCTAACCCTATGCTCGTATTAGTGCACGGAATAAATAAACTGACCTTGGATGAGCTGCCTGGAGTTGTCGAAGTTCTATGGTTATTAGTACGTTTGGAAATTAAAGCTGATGTATTAGAGGTGACACATCGTACTATTTTGCAGTTTATTTATCCCTTGTATGAAGGAGTGTTGAGTTCTATCATTGGTCAAGTCTTGGAGCATGGAGAGGGCTCGTCGGACTTGCGTAGGAGGATTATTGATAGTCGCTTGACCAAACGCATGAGAGCAGATTTAGTTAACCAGTACTACCGCCGGGTTCAGAGGTCGACTGACACACTCCAGCAGTATATTGAGGATGTTAAGGTTGCCATTCGAGCTCTGAATCTAGATCTTGTTGAAGGAGAGATAGACATGATTTTGGAAGGTATTAGGCCCAAGGATAGGTCACGAATAATGTTTGCCAATAAGCCCACGTCCTTGCGGGATCTAGATAGCCTCGTGTTGGCCATTGAAGGATTACGTTATGCTGACAGTAGGCGTGGTGGGGCAAGTCACGCGGGGGCGCAGACCTGTGTAGGAGAATATGTCGGGAGTCGAAATGTAAGTTCCGGGAACCCTGTGGCCAATTTATGTAACCGTCAGCTTAACAGAGGTGGGGGATCGGGGATGGCAGGTACAAAAGGCGCTTGTTTCCGTTGTGGTGCTTTGAATCATTTGGTGCGTGAATGTCCTGAGCAGAGGAAGCCGCGTCCAAGCAGAGCAGCTGACGCCAAGTTTTGGGAGGTACTGGACGCGAGAAGCCACCTTAGAGGTCTTGCAAACGGATAAGGGCCGTGTTCGGTCAGCCCTTGCCGTTGATCTGTACCTCCCTTAACCACGAACCAGTCTGCGCCTTGTTGGATTCAGGAAGTAGTGTTTCTTTGATGGACTACCAGTGGTATCTGGATAATAAACAAGTGTCGCTTACCGTCCTTGCCACTTGCCCTACAGGGATGTCGTGCTGTCAATGGACAGATGTTACCTCTAGTAGGCTGCTGTAGGGGGAGTGTGTCTGTAGGTGATTTTTCCTGGCCTGTCGAATTGTTGGTGGCTAAGAATCTTGCTGTTCGTCTGTTGCTCGGATGTGATTGGATCCAGCGTACCGGCATGATTTGGAATTACACTGCTAAGAAGTTTTTCTTTAATTTTTGTCCTAATAGGGAGTTTTCGTTGTGCTCTTGCCAGAGGGTATCGGGTGTTAACAAGGTTTTGGTGACTGATTCCGGCTTTGGTGTCGGTCATCTGGAGAATGGGGAGCGAGAAAGCATTTTGGGGCTCTTGCGCCAGTTCCCTGATGTGTTAACTGATGAGTTAGGGGTGACTGACCGTATATGTTACAAGATACAATTAACTGATGTTCCTGTTAGGCTGCCGCCTTATCGTCTGTCACCTCCTTAGATGGATGCTTTGCGCCGTATTATAGATAAAATGTTAGAATGGGGAAATTAGACCATCCACTTCTGCCAATTCGTCGCCCATGTTCCTGGTCCCCAAGGGGGATTCAGGCTACAGGCCAGTTGTTGATTATAGGCAGTTTCATCAGAAGGTAGTTTCGGAATCGGTGCCATTACCAGACCTACATCACTGCTTTACTTGGTTTGTGGGGGCTACGATCTTCACTGTACTCGACTTGAACCAGGCATACTACCAGATTCCTCTTGCTGAGCAGTCTAAACCAGTCACTACTTTTTGCACTGACTGGAAATTATTAGAGTTCAATAGAGTCCCTTTTGGTTTGTCTACCGGTGCTGCCGTCCTTTCTAGGTTGTTGGATAATGTCTTAGGCGATGTTCAGTATAAATTTGTTTACAATTATCTTGACGACGTGGTAATATTTAGTTTTGAGGAGCATCTTCGACACCTCGAACAGGTCCTTCCATGGTGTAGTGCGGGCCTTATCGTCAAACCATCTAAGATTAAGTTAGCATCCAAGGAGATTTCATTCCTTGGGCACTTGGTGTTGGCCGGTGGAGTCCGTATTGATCAGAACAGGACTAAGGATCTTCAAAAACTTCCTTCTCCAAAGGATAGATGGGCAATTGCTCGGTTTATTGGAATGGCGAACTTCTTTAGGAAGTTTGTACCCCAGTTCGCTCAGTTGGCTGCGCCCTTAATCTCCTGCGCAAGAAAAATCGAGCATTTCAGTGGGGTGAGTCCCAGCAGTCAGCATTTGAGGCAATCAAGGCTGCTCTGGTGAACTCACCTGTTCTTCCTGTCCCCAATTTTCGTAAGGCCTTCGTAGTTTACTGATGCTTAGAGTTCTCTCCCTCTGACGGTCCTCTCCCCCCTCTCTCTGTCTCCTGCCCCGCCCTCTGTCTCTTGCCCCGCCCTCTGTCTCCTGCCCTGCCCTCTGTCTCCTGCCCCGCCCTCTGTCTCCTGCCCCGCCCTCTGTCTCCTGCCCCGCCCTCTGTCTCCTGCCCCGCCCTCTGTCTCCTGCCCCGCCCTCTGTCTCCTGCCCCGCCCTCTGTCTCCTGCCCCGCCGTCTGTCTCCTGCCCCGCCGTCTGTCTCCTGCCCCGCCGTCTGTCTCCTGCCCCGCCGTCTGTCTCCTGCCCCGCCGTCTGTCTCCTGCCCCGCCGTCTGTCTCCTGCCCCGCCCTCTGTCTCCTGCCCCGCCCTCTGTCTCCTGCCCCGCCCTCTGTCTCCTGCCCCGCCCTCCCCCACCCTCTCTGATGTCACACACCGTCGGCCCTGCTCTGGCCTTCGGGATTTAGTTTCGATGTCTACAAACTGCCTGTGTATTTCGAACACAGAAGACTGGCCTTGCTGTGCAGAAGCTATATGGAAGGTGTGGCTCCAACATAAACCACGTGACTGTTGGCAAAACGTGGCAGGATTTCGAAACAGCGGTCTCCTTTCGTATGTTTGTATCATATTTTCCCCACATTTCTCAATTTACTGCCACACGCTTCCAACAAAAATTACATTTTTATTTGTGAAAAATTGTGCCAGAGCTATATTTGACCTGGATTTGTTCACAGTACCATTTATAAAATCTAACAAATACATCGAACGCCTCTCTGGCGGGCAGTGGGACGAAACTACTATAAACAATCAGTTAAAGTAAAACGTCATTAAAATTCCTTTAAACAGTAAGAAGGGGCTGATGTCAAAACTTTAAACATTGGATTCTCCGCATTTTGAGCTCTAGTTACGTATAAAAGAAAATGGGATATACGAATTATGGCAACTATAGGTGGCAAAATTGTCGACTTTAGGAGCAGGTCCATTTTAGAGTATCATTTTTAGGTGGACTTCAAAGGTTCAGTTCCCACTATTTTTACAAAAGTTTAAACTATCAGCTTAAAAAATTATATTTTAGATGAAAGGTGAGACTTTGAAGTTTCAGAAAATAATTTTGGAGCCTACATTTATTTAATAGTATTAGAAGGCAGAAAAAATTCTCTTCATGTGTCGGCTATAGGTGCCCTTACCTTATTATAACCTCTCTTGTATATACAAATCCTTGGTATCTGTGGGATATTAAGTGCCTCAAAATGAATAATGAATATACCAAAGTGAATACTGTGCACCGTAGTAAAAGCTGTCAATTATGACTCAAGAAACACCTATAAACTTTCAACTGCAACAGTCGTTACAGCTCTCAATTTAACCAGGGCAGGCCATAAATTAAAAGTTCCAAGAGACTATGCAATGATTTTAATTTTTTACAGGTATTTCTTCACAGTTGATGAGAACAATCTCAAGAAAAGCTCTTTTCAAGGTTAAAACACTTTTGTCAATTTCTGTCTTAAGATAGTCATTCTGTGGGGAAACTGCAAAATAATTCCCACAATGAACTGTAACAGTATATAATTTTTTAAGAAAACTATCTAAGGGATACTTTCCACTCCGAATATTGCAAAACTGTACTGACGCTCATCCAGATTAAGAGCTATTTTCCAGGGTACAAACACGTTAGCGCTCATCTGCCGAAACAAAAACGGTCTGCTTACATTTGACAGTCTCTCAGTACAATAAGAATAGGGGCTCTTATTTTAGAAAAATGCTTGTATAGTGATCTGATTTTATTCTGACACTGTGTGGGATCATGAGAATATTTTTCCTTGCCTCTGCATAATAATCATGTGAGCATAAACTAAATAAAACTCCCCTTTAATTACATATTGATATTTATCATTGCAGTTTGTGAACAGTTTGAATAGCTTACTACAAATCCAGTAGAAGACAATTAGTCAACCTAGAGCTTAAAAACTTACTTTTTAACAGAAATTTTAGGCTTACCTTAGGAGTAACCTTAAAAGATAGGAAAAGTTGTTCTTACACTGAAAAGGGTGTTTTCTGCAGATTTCATAAACTGCCAATGCCATGCACAATTTCACATTTTCATGAAGTTTAGTACCAAATTTTGGAAACTGTTGTATATGAATGAAATACACAGACCTGTACTTGCTTCACTCAAACACCATTCTGAATTTTTTATTGCAAGCTCATGCGACAAATCCTTAATACCTGGTGTCTGTAGTGGACGTATTTTGCCAGAGGTGAACACTATCCATTGCAGTGACAACTGAGATAATAGAAATACTTTTGTGCTTGACACTCCAATGATATTTACAAGCACGCACTGCCAACACCATGCAAAATGCCATGTTTTCACTAAGTTCCATAGCAAATTTTGAAAGCTGTTGCATATGAATGAAATACATGTATCTCTACATGCTTCACTCAGAGCCTACTGAATTTTGTATTACAATCTCATCTGTCAAATCCTTACTACCTGGTGGCTATTATGTGTCTATAGCAGACACATTTTATCGAAGTGAACACTATCCATTGCACCAACTACAGTTGCCTAAGAATCAAGAAACTGGTTTAAACTTTTAAGTGAAACAACTATTGGGGGTTTGAATTTCTATGGATAACAAGAAAAGTACATGTTGATCCTTCCAAGTGCTTTTCTCATTTTAAATTTATTACACATTTTTCCCAGTTGCTGCAAGTATTCTAAGAAAGCTAACATCTCTTGGGAAAAAATAGATATGCAGAAACAATTAACTCAATACTTTATTTCACAACATTATTTTATTTCTTACAAAATTTTATTTCACATTTTCTTTCTTACAACACAATATTTTCCAACAGATTTATTTCTTAAGCCCATATTCTAAGAGGGCAGAACAATGTTTAAGAGATAAAAAGATACTAAAATGTAGACTTTCACGGCCGGAAATATCATGTCCATTATAATTATACGGGCTGTTATGCCGTGGTCGGTTGATGAATTCTGTGGTGATTCCAAACGTTTCGTCTCCGACTGCGGGAGACATCTTCAAGGGGGTCCGTAGCTCAATGGAAAGTCCAACACACCCACTGGCTCGGTACTGACTGCCGCTAAATTCCGTGTCCGCGCACTCCCACGCCGCGGCGTGACGTCACGTGTTTTGAAAACGTCAGTGCAGTTGGCCGCTGTCCGTCGCCGTCGATCGCCGTTGCGGAGGAGGTCTAGAGAAGTGCGACGCCTGGAAGGACTCCAGAAGAAGAGAGTGCATCTTTTGTGTTCCCTCACATTCCTGCTTGTTGCAGAGCCGTCGGCGTTATACCGAAGTTTCTGAAGATAAAGCGACTGTTCTATTCGGGAAAGGCACAACGCATTTTCAAACGGACTGAGGCGGCCTTACTACGAGAGCGCATTCAGCAGACCCGACGGGACTTGGCAAGCACAAACTGTAAGTTAATGTCTCTCCATATTACGATCAGTAATAAACTGTGCAACGGTGACTGGGATAAAATAGATAGACTACTGCATGATACCATGGAGAAGCGTATGTTGACAACGTCTAGTAGACAGAAGTAGTTTGATAATTTGCTATCTAATCAGACTGTTCGGCATTTAGACGTTTCCTGGACCGTTATCAATTTGTCCAAACGTTCGTTATCTGACGATGAGACATCTGTGCTTGCCAAGGGAGGAAGTTTTGCTGTTAGTCCGCGTTTTGGGCCCACAGAAGAAATTATAGCCAGTGTAGAAGCAGGAATTCGCAGTGTGGCTTCTGTAACAGCTGAAGAAATCCGTATAGAAACAGTAAGAATATTAGCTAATGCAAAACCGCCGAAAAGTAATATAACTGTGGGTGAGAGAAGAGCTTTAAAACTCCTGAATGACGACGATAGTATTTTGGTTCTCCCAGCTGACAAAGGAAGCGCAACGGTGATTATGGATGTGGCCGACTATCGGAGTAAAATTACTGATCTACTGGATTCGCAAGCAAATAGGAAGCTGAATAAGGACCCCACTAACAGCGTTCTCAGAACTGTGTCGCGGTTAATGAAAAAGTCCTCCTTTGAAGAGAGTGTACAGAAAGGTCTCTGCAATTCGGTTGCGCTACCACCGAGGCTTTATGGATTGCCCAAAATTCATAAAGAAAATGTGCCGTTAAGACCGATACCAAGTGCCATTGGTTCGCCCACCTACTCGGTAGCCAAGTTTTTGACTACGCTGCTGAAACCACATGTGGGCCGTTCAGACTCTTATATAAAGAATTCGACACATTTCATCAGCAGATTGAATGGCATAGTGGTCCAGCTAGAGGACATACTGGTCAGCTTCGGTGTGGTATCGCTGTTTACCATCGTTCCACTTAATGATGTATTGGAACAGCTGGATCGAATTTTTCTTGCCGATATTTCAGAACTGTTTAAGTGTTGTTTGACGACCACATACTTCAAGTGGAATGAACAGTTTTATGAGTAAACGGATGGCGTGGCTATGGGAAGCCCCCTAAGTCCCGTAATTGCAAACTTCTTTATGGAGAAATTCGAAGAACAGGTCTTCGGTACTGCCAGCAAAAAACCAAATGTATGGTTCCGATACGTGGATGACAGGTTCGTGCTGTGGAGACATGGTAGGGAGGAACTAAGCCGGTTCCACGAACATCTGAACAGTATAAACTCGAGAATTCAGTTTACAGTGGAGGAGGAGGTAGACGGCAAGTAACATTTCCTCGATGTGCTTGTTTTCAGAAACGAAAATGGTAGTTTGGGCCACTCAGTATACCGCAAAACCACGCACACGGACCGTTATTTGCACCGGGATTCGAACCACCACCCACAACAGAAGCGGGATGTTATCAAGAGGTTAGCGGACAGAGCTAGAAACATTTGTGAACCTGAGTTGCTCGACGCTGAGATGGAACATCTCCACAATGCACTAACGAAGAACGGATATTCGTCCGCCGAAATAAAACGTGCGTTGAGGCAGCCACGCAGAAATCATACTGATGTACAGGCTACTGCAAAATCTAAGGGTTTCCTGCCGTTTGTTAAAAATGTAACGGAAATAATAGGGAGGATCTTGACGAAGCGGAATATCACCGTAATTTACAAGCCCACCAGGAAGATACAGTAATACCTTAAGCCTGCCAAGGACGCTCGCAAACCACTGGCAAAAGCTGGAGTGTATAGGATCCCATGCAGCTGTGGTGATGTTTATGTGGGTACCACTAAAAGAACTGTTTCTAAATGTTTGGAAGAGCATAAGGGAAACTGCAGAAGAGGAGAAACGGATCGATCAGCTGTTGCGGAGCATGCTTTCCAGCCAGGGAACAACAATATTCGTTTCGGGGAGACGCGAGTACTAGCGGCTTCAAGCGGATTTTACGAAAGGCTCTACAGGGAGGCAATCGAAATCGCTAAACACCCAAATAATTTCAACCGTAAGGAGGAGGGTGTGAAATTAAACGGCATATGGATGCCGGTGTTAAAGATGTGTACCACCCGCCCACTACTGGGTGATGGCAACGGCGATAGACGGCGACGGACAGCGGCCAATTGTACTGACGTTTTCAAAACACGTGACGTCACGCCTCGGCGTGGGAGCGCGCGGACACGGAATTTAGCGGCAGTCAGTAGCGAGCCAGCGGGTGTGTTGGACCTTCCATTGAGCTACGGACCCCCTTGAAGATGTCTCCCACAGTCGGAGACGAAACGTTGGGAATCGACACAGAAATCATCAACCGAGCACGGCATAACAGCCCGGATAGTTATAATGGACAAGATAAAAAGATATAGAAGACACTGACAAGAGAGTAAATCTAGTAAAAATATAAGGGCCCAAACAAATTAACACAACATACAGATCTAGAAGAAACAAAAAATAAAAAGTACATAAATATATATTCTGTTAAGAGAAAAAGTATATCTAGGTTTACATAAAAGAAATGAATCCAATTGTTATGAAAACAGAACTCCAAACATATACTGAAAAAGGCTTTGTGGATGCAATATGGGCACTTAGAAAGGCTAAGAACTCCAGGTACCTCTTTCTGTACTTTGTGTAGACATGAAGGTTCAAACATTAATAATAATAAACATCACCTTCGCAATTTTTAACTCTAATGTAATAGGGATCAGGCATAGAATATTTAATGTCCATTAAACAACACAGTTTTTGTGTATAAACTCCTTACACAACCTTTCTGGAATGTTTCTGTCAGTCTTTCCAAAATGGTGATTTCTAATTTTAAAATACTCAAATAAAATTGATTTAATTACAGCATTTCTGTGATTTTCTGTGGACTCAAAGGCCATAATATGTTCGTCGATGGACTGAAAAACGCTACAATCAACATCTTCCATAGCACATGAAACAAGAACAAGCATAACATTTTTCTTTTGCAACATTCCCTTCGCCTGGTGCAACCGATGAGCTTGCTCTGCTGCTTTGCAATTTTTAATAACGCCAGCAGAAGTCGTAGCCAAACCTCCCACATTCTTTCTTCTGATTAGTCCAACGTCACTGACCACTGCCCCACATAAGGAATTTGCACATTCTACACAATGTACTGACTTAGTCAATTTACGCACAATGAATCCTTCTATGTATGCAACAACATTCCATACATAATTTGACAGCTGTTCAAATGAGACAGCAGGAATGCTGTATGAGTGATCATGAGACTGATGCAACATCTAGGCCTAACTTTTCTCAATTACAATTGATAACTCATCTAAATGGGTTAGATTGCGTCACATCCAGTCCAGAATATGGACTGAGAATTGGACAATCTGCAGTATCCAAAGTAGAGCCAAATTCTGACCCTCTTACCTGCTGATGGATAAGCAATAGTTTGTAGGCTGCTTTGAATTGAGCTGCTGTCGGGTTGTTGTTACCATCACATCTTCTGATTGAGCTGAAAAATGTGTCTATGTGGTCCTGTAGCAATTGATATGTAAGCAAGAAACTTAGTTTTGGTTGAGCTGTTTATGACAGAAAAATATAATTTTCTTAGGCTCTGTATACATACAAGAAAGCCAAGGAAACCAGTCTTTCTGTTAGTATACAAAATAGATAGCCCATTAGCCTCGAGTCTCAGCTCCTGAATATATTTTTCCACTTCATCAAGAAATGGTAAAATATGGCGAGCTGTCTGCATTGACAGAGGTGATTTATACCTGTTGGACAGGAGATTCCTACTACTGAAACAATCAAAAAGGTTGTTCACTGTCCTTATAACTTTAACTGTATGTTAAGTCTTTAAAGTCAGCTAGCTGCAAATCTTTGTCAAGGGATTCTAGGGAATTAACGACACTACCACTAAATGTTTGCACAGGAAACCTTACATTCGTTTTATGACGATACCACTGAACGTGTTTTGTTCTTACTTTTGTAGCAGTCAGAAGTTTCTCCATTTTTTGCAGCTCATGTAATTTTAATACATACATCCCATTTTATTGGATTTCTATTTACATAAAGAGACACCTTTACCAGCTAATGTATTGCGTATTAACTTGAACATGTGACATTGATCAAGGAATATGCAAACATCATCCTTACATAGAGGGTGTTTAAAAAAGATTTCATTCTGCACGTTGAAAGACAGGTCCCTAGCTTGTCTACGATTGCAGTGTTTACGTGAGCACCATCAAAAGTAACAGAAATTACTTCTACTCCAGCATCATATGCAAATTTCAATGCCTCCTTAAGTAGGTTCGATTTTTCAACAGCACATAGGCCATTGACTGAAAAGTATATCCAATTGGAAAGTTCCATGAACCATTAACAGCAGTGAAAATGAACGTTAATGCCTCATTTGCAACAGGCAGATTGTCATTGTCAAGATCTGTACCATAATCTATGTAATCAATAAACTTATTTCCACGAATTTCAACATGCTTCCTTACGGCAATCTCATCAAATGACAGGGTACAAAGCAATTTCTTACCTTTACTAATGAGTTCCTGACTCTTTATTCTAAGCGCTATTGCTGCTCCGTTACTGAAACCAGGACCCCCATCAACAACACTGTACCACTTTCTTAAAGTTCGTGGACAGGCAGTGATGTTTTAAAATTTTTCCTTACATAGCTATATGCCTTGCTACTGTGAAAATTTAGTGTTAGAGCAAATGTCCGAAGAGCTGCTGAATACTTATTTGCTTCTTTACCTTTACTGGCACGTTGGAGCAACTCTGAAGTACCAGGTGGCAGCATCTGATAGCGAAAAGCCACAATCATTTAAGCATAAGTATTCCAACCTGCAATCAGTCATACATTTTAATAACGACAGGCATTCTAAATATACTTGCCTTTAGTAAATTAGCCAGGGATTCATTTATAACACGATTATTTTCAAGATTATTTATCAAATATTTGAAAGACAAGACTTCCTTCTTCATCCCACGAGATGACCGCTGCAAGTTCTTTAACTTTCTGGCTTTGATGCTAATCTGCCGTGTTGCCACACCTACCACATTATCTGCTATGCCAAGAGTACACAAATCTCTATTCGAAAAGCCCCAATATACCTGGAACTTTTGTTTTTCGCGGCTTCGTTTCCATATCGCATAACGGCACTGTAAACAAAGCAAAAATGCATGTTTTGAGGTATAATTTGTAGGGGAACCATGTCCGAAGTGACACTTAATGTAACATGTTACAGTTCTATTCTAATACAATATTTTAGTAACTCGCAGTTAACACAGACATTCTAACATTCAGACGTACAGGCATTAGAAGCACAGATTTCAGAAGACCAGGCATCATCTGACTAACGCCTTCTAGTGTGTGATTTACGGTGCTTAGGCCTCTTCGATTTCATATGCTCCGGAAAATAAAAAGGGATAGCATCACTACTTAGCCAGTTCCCGCCAGTTTCAGTCCGATAAAAACATCAGGTTTAAAAATGACACACTGTAAATATAAATTATAAATATACATTGTAAATAATAACTAACCTATCAAAACACTTCTCCTCGACATGCTTCGACCAAAGGCGCGTATGTGCAGACGGCTTAGTTTTTCCGTTTCAGGGCCTGTATGCAAAGCTGCCTTCGGTTTTCATCCTTAGCGAACCTATGAGTAGGAACGAGAAACAGTTACCTTACTTCTGTAAGCGAATTATCACAGATACTTTCCAAAATGTAATATGAGTCTGACTCTACAGGCATCACTTTCTACACTTTAATTTACGTGATACTCTATTTCAAGTGTAAAAACCATATAAAAGTCACTTCAGCAGATTTCAATAAACGGATCTGCACTATCCTAGAAACACTTACACCTGAAATGTAATGCCATTTCCCCCGACAAAACGCTGAGTACAGACATAAGCGCAACACGAAACAACTATGTTTTGCCAACATTCACGTGACTTCAGCCCAGAGATGTTGGAGGCACGAAAATGACGTCAGGGCCAGTCTACCATATTTATGGTCGGATATCAACACATACTGCTGTGAGCAAAGGACCGGCTACCGCTCTGCCATCTCTTGGCGACGCCCGGCAACAGCTGTGTGGGGCGCAGTCCGCCGACCAGTAGCAACAGACAGATGGCAATCGCATTTACTTCGAATTTTGACGTCCTGTCGAATAGCATTTGAAGTAACGCCAATCTCAACAACTGTATATACTTTGTTCTGTAATGACGTTGATGTAAATGAACGAAGGTTTACAACACTTCTTCCAAGAATGCTTAATACTCTTTCTTCTAGTCTGTGGCAAATGCTATACAGTTTACAGTAACTTCAATGTGAGTTTAAATCCCAGTCATGGCGCGACAGCAACGTATCCTTTTCCTGCCAACAAAAACCTCTTCCTGCACACCCTTGCCACCCACCGCGTGGATGCCTTCCTCCTCAATGAAACCTTCCTGCAACCCCACCACACCATCCACACTTCGCCCTACCTCCTCCACCGCTCCGATAATCCCCTCCCAATTGCGCGTGGCGGAGTTGCCATTGGGCACCACCGCCAGATCCCTGTTCGGCTCCAGCCTCTCCTTCCCGACCCCACCGAACACCTGATCCTTAGTGTCTTCTTCCCCGGCCTTACCATTACCTGCGCCACCATCTATGTTCGCCCCACCGCTCCTCTTCCCTTCGATTTCCTCTCCCACATTGACCGTACCTTCTCCTCCTACGTGATCGCCGCCGACCTCAACATCCATAGTCGTTCCGCCGCCCAGTTACGGCGGTGGCATCGGTTCCTCTCCTCCCTTCAAGGCGACCTCATTCCCATCCCCCAGCACACCCGTCCCGAATCCAACTCCACTCCTGATGTTGTCCTATCCTCCCCAACCTCCTTGGCCGCATAACGGTGGATGTCCTGGAGCCTATTGGTAGCGACCATCTCCCTGTCCTCCTCACCATTTCAGACGGTCGTCGCCCTCGCCCCGACCCTCGTACTGCTCCTCCCCCTAAGTATGTCCACGACTATTCCCGAGCCGACTGGAATGCCTACCGGGATACCCTTTCCACCCAGGTCGATAGCCACCCTCTCACCTACCACCACCCTGACGATGTCACCCATGCCGCCTCCTTTCTCCAGCACACCTTGTCTGAGGCCGTGGAGGCCCACGTTCCTACTGTCGCCATCCACCCCCACCGTCCTACCTTACCCCCATAGGCCGTTCTCCTCCTCCGTGAATCCCGTCGTCCCTACCGTGCCTTCCTCCGCACGCGTGACCCGGACACACTACGACGCCACCGGCAACTCCATGGACACGTTCGTAATTTGCTCGCGGCTAAGAAACGCCGGGACTGGCGACAGACATGCACCCGTTTAAATGCAACCCTACCGATCAACTCGTCCAAGTTCTGGTCGGCCTTCCGTCGCCTTACCGGAACTAAACCCTCCCCCTACTATCCTCTTCTCCACGATGATCACCCCTTCCCTGACACCCTTAGTAAGGCCAATCACTTTGCCTCCTACCTCTTCGATGTTTTCTCCATCCCCGACGATCCCCAGTTCGCTACTCCCTCTTCCTGGATATCCGCGATCGAACTGACACCTCTGTCCCTCCCCTCGCTCCTGGTTTCCAGTACTTGGACAACATTACACACACGGAACTCAATACCCCTATCACTACACAGGATCTCATTGATACACTCCGCACCAATCGCAACACCGCTCCTGGTCACGATCGTGCCACCTACTGTCACCTTCGTGAAGCTCCTGTCTCTTTCTTCTCCACCCTGGCCAGGCTCTACAATGTAGTCCTGTCCACCGGTTACTACCCCGACCTGTGGAAAACCTCCCGTATCCTCATGTTCCTTAAACCTGGCAAACCGCCGTCCGCCGTCTCCTCCTACCGTCCCATCAGCCTTACCTCAGTCTTCAGGAAGGTCCTGGAATCTATCCTCACCCGCCGCATCCACCAGCATCTCCGCCAGCACCGCCTCCTTCCCGTCACCCAGTGTGGCTTTCGGCCATCCTTCTCTTCCGACTATCTTCTCCTTCACCTCACTCATCTCCTTTCCGAACAGCTTAATTCCCGTCGCTCCGCCATCTTCCTCTCCCTTGACCTCGAACGCGCTTATGACCGCGTATGGCATTCCGGTCTCCTCTTCAAGCTCCAAACCTTTGCCCTTCCCATTAACTACGTCCGTCTGATCGGTTCCTTTCTCTCCCACCGTCCTTCCTATGTCACCATCCATAACACCGATTCCTACACCTTTTTCCCCTCCGCCGGTGTGCCCCAAGGCTCCGTCCTCTCCCCCCTTCTGTACCTTTTGTACATGGCGGACATGCCGCCGCCGTCGCCCCCCGTCCACCTCCTCCAGTTTGCCGATGACACCGCGTTCCTCACCCTTGCCCCCACCCTGCAACGCTCCCAACGCCTTCTCCAATCCCATCTTGACCGGTTCACCACTTGGTGCAACCAGTGATTGCTCAAGGTCAATCCCTCCAAAACCCAGGCGATCATTGTAGGCAAAACCACCCCTTCCTTCCGCCTCCTTGATTTCTATCTCACCGTCTATGGCAGTCCTATCGCCCTCACTCCCACCCTTAAGTACCTTGGCGTCACCCTCGACCGTCGCCTCTCCTGGACTCCCCATCTCCAGACGATCCAAGCCAAGGCACGTTCCCGACTCTGTCTCCTCAAGCTCCTTTCCGGCCGCACGTGGGGTCTGGACCCCTCCACAATCCTCCACACCTATAAATCCCTCATCCGCCCTATCCTTTGTTACGCCCATCCAGCCTGGATCTCCGCCCCCCCCCCTACCTTCTATAAATCCCTCCAAATCCTTGAACGCCATGCTCTCCGCCTTGCCTATTGCATCCGTCTCCCCTCCCCCACGCGGATCCTGTATGATCTCATCCCCTTCCCCCACCTCCTCCTTTTCCTTGAAAGGATACGGATCCTGTACACCTCCTGTAAACTTGATCCTCCTCACCCGCTCGTGTCCCCGATCCTCTCCCGCTGCCGCGCCTGTATTCCCACGTCCCATCCGGTCTCCATCTCTCCACCCTCCTTACCCTCTCCCAAGGTGGCTTCCGCCAGCTCCCCCTCCCTGATGATGTCCTCATCCCCTCCATCTACCCCTCTTATCAACTTTGATCGTCCCCCCCACCTCCTGTGTCCTCTCCTTTAGGCACCCTCCCTCCCTTCCTTCCCTTCCATCCTCTTTCCTTTCCCCCATCCCTCCTCCCCTCTCCACCGGGCTTCCCCTGCCCCTTCCTCCCTCCCCCTCTCTCCTTTGCCCATGGCATCTCTGCTCCCCCCTCTCCCACTCCCCTTCCCATTCCTCCTCCTCCACCTCCTCTCTTGGCAGGTCCCCGGACTCGTACACACTCAGTGAACATTCGCGCGCCGGAGATCATCGCTGTCAGTGTTTCGTGCGTGTGCCTTCGTTTGTGTGTAGTGTTGTTCGCCGTCACGCCCCCACCATTCACGTGCCGTCGCCATCATCCATGTTCTGTGCATCGTGTCGCCCAGCGTTAGTCATGTTTCTCGTCCAGCGTGAACGGCTACATGTTTTTTCGATTTTTAGTGTCTACATTTTTTTGCCCACCGTTTTTACTGTCTACTCTGTGCCACCTTTATGTACTACTTGTTGTAACACTCAAGGCTGAAGAGCGGCGTATTGTGCTGCTGCCAGCCCGCCTTTGTATAAGGTGTTAAAATCACAATAAAGAAAAAAAAAAATCAATGTGAGTCATAATTGCTTAACCCTTCAACACCACCAATTTTTGAACGACACAGATAGAGCAAAATTCTGTGCCGCGCAATGTATGAGATAGATGGTATTTAAATTCGGCAGGAGATCACGTCCATCAAAAACTGTGAATTTACAAAATGAGTTTCAGAATTATTTTGTTTCTTGAATGTATCTGAGGCAGAGAATGTTCGGTATTGGAATATAATTTGATGAATGAAGAACTTCGGCCCATTAACATAATGTTCGTTTCAGGGTGATGCTGGAACCACCAAACCAGGCAGCCCGATGTCGCCTTCAACTCTGGGCAGCCAGGCCTGCAGAAGACAGCAGGGGGCTCAACCCACACCCTCTGATACACAGGACTCACGGCGCAGCTGTGAGGTCATTGCTGCTAGGTCACTGCTGCAAACAAGCAGCAGCGCAAGAGCGCTCACTTCTTTCCCGAAAGTATAACGACTTTGTTCTCGACCGTCAATCGGTGCGTCATTTATGAAGAAATGGTGCCGATCTTTATCATTTACAAAGAAACTGTAACGTTGCCGTATGCTACTTTTGCAAAAATGCACTAAGCTAGTTACAATACACTGTGATTTCCTTCTGTTCTGCTGGGGGTCATATGCAAACTTTTACTACTTGCTAAGAAAAACGTTGCGACAGAAACAGACACCATAGTCTGTAAATTACACTAACAGATTTACTGTGACAGTGGTATCTACACTAAAATTTAGTAGATAATATGTCGTAATTATTCTGATCATCGTAAGTTTAATGACTTCGACAAAAATGTGATTGACTGGGACATAAATGATTCATTCACTCGGTGAGAGTAAAATTATGTTCTAGTACAATTTAAAAAGAAAACAGCTTCAAATATTTACCGACAATTTCGAAAAAATAATATAATAGACATTTTAAATAATGATAAATAAAATAAAAGAATATAAAATAAAATAGTAAAAATAAATTACAGAAATTCAAAAGAAAAAAGCACCCCCATCAGATTTGTTGGCACAGTGGATATCCCATCTAAAAATGAACACAGGTCAAGCATGGAAACAGTAAGAAAGTGTTCTGAACTGTAAAAAAGAAAAAATACAGTGAACGGACAAGTGCAATATTGATCTGAATAGCCATGGTGTCGTGGTTAAGTGGTCATGGTGTTGGACTATCAAGTAAATGGGTCATGTTGAAAACTACCTCGTGCCATTTACTTTTGTTTCTTTTTTTTCACAACATTATGAACTGTACGTCCCGTCAATTTTTCTCCTCTTTCTGTTTGCTAAGCAGTTGTCATACTATACGTTGGTTATATAATATAAGTCATGTGGTATGAATACGTTACCGTTGCGAGTAAACATGATGAATAGTGAGAGCAGTTGAGATACTACACACACGTCTCACAGAAATGAAAACAACAAATAAACGGGTGTGAACTATATTACAACATGGGAATTCAAGAGTGAAAACTTCCAACATGAAACGCAACTTAAAAAACCGTTACAAACGTATGTTTTGACAGAGCACAGTGAAACTGTGTAACAACTGTTGCGTTCATTTGTTGCAGTTTATGTGACAAATTATTGTATTTTCAGCATTTCCATGGAAGTGATTACATTCATATGAACACCTATACCGCGCAAGGAGGCATCTCTCTCATCAGGCATACAAATTAGGTGCGTCGGTAACAGGTTCTTACCACATGACACACGTACTGTCACTAACGCCGTGGCTGACACACCAGACGTGTTTTCCGATGGAGGATCCGGTTGACTTGTCGCCTTGTCCTCAAAGTTAACAGTTCCCATTCGAAAGCCAATTCCTTTCTGCCTCTAATAGAGAACTTGTGCGGAATCAACTGTCCCTTTCTTGCACCCTGTTGTTGCAAACGGTCGTTACACCATAACACGGACTCAAATTTGAATGTAGCGAACAGCGGAAAAAAAATTATAATAAGTATCCCGAGGTAGGTTTGAACACGACTCGCCCGCCGTGACGGTGAGGGCAAACTGACTCGTACAGCACGTGTGACGTCACACGACACTACAGCGCGACGCGCACGTTCCGCGTGTCACGCGGATCCTACGCATACAGAGACGCCTACACATACCTTGCACGCGCCGGTTGGCGACGCTCTGCGCTGACAGAAACGAAGCGCGCGCGCACACTGTATTCTTTCTAAAACTATTTTACAGAAACTATTCGTAGTGTTATGTCAGCTTCGTGGCGAAGTGCACATCATCTCGCTAACGTTCAGACTTATTGTGGTATACACATTTTAGTAAGAGGCTACGCAAAATTCGAAAAGCTTGCAATGAAAATTACGGCTCGCTAGGATTTTGCGTTCGGTGCGTAGTACACCATATGTTGCTGCGTATGAAATTTAGCTAACATGCTGAATTTTTCCTTAGACTTGGGAGAAGGTCTCTATCTGCCTCCAATCTCGAGAAAATGGATTCTGTGTATCGCACTCACGCCCGAGAGAATGAAATATTCGAAACATCCCTGATATCTCCTAAACGCTCGAGACATCGAAACGAGAGTTTTGCGAATGATGGCACAGGAAGAGGAGTGTGTCTCGTCAGTTAGTAAACACACGGAACATTCTTACATGTGGTGATATATCAGTAGTTACACACCCTTTCTTATTTTTTTCACTCCAGTGAAATTTTTTAAGTTATCGACAGATACTGAAACATGAGTTTCCGTGTATGAAAATAAACATGAAATCTCTTATGTTACTGCAAACCGACGCTATGAAGTTTGTCATTAGCTGTTGAGCTCTCTGATTGCTAGTTACTTGTATAATGAGTCACTCTGTTTCAGAATTCTGTCGCAATAGCTGCTGTGAGATGAGTTTGTGCAAATTACGCTGTGTTTTGGCAAAGGGAGTACAGTTAAACCTGTCAATAAGAGAAATGTGACCATTACTCATAAATGCTGATGCTTCTTCGAATGAGAAAACGTTAACAATTGGCACAAAAATAAACTGTCCATTCTGCTGCAATTTTGGTTGAATCCGCATAACCAATCGTATTTTTAACCCTGAATGGAAACTTACGAAAGGATTTTATTCCTTGTGTTATTCTGAGCAGTATTAAAATAATGAGGAACTTATCCTTCAGGCGGAATGATAGGCACATGCCAGATGCTGGTTACTCACCTATGCCCTGCTAAACTGACCATGTGTGATTCGCGAATACAGTAGTAGAAAGGTAAACAATTGCCACGTGGCAGGAGACTGATGACATGAGAAGATAGTGCTCAAAGCCATTTTGCTACGTGGCACAGCACAATGGTCCGTATATCGTTCAGCAGCCGAGAATAGCGCGCGCCACAGAATGCGGAAGTTGGCCAAGTGCGCTTTGTGAGAGGAAGGGTTCACGTCATTCGTGTAAGTACGAGTATATCTGCCTTTGGCTCAAATGGCTCTGAGCACTATGGGACTTAACATCTATGGTCATCAGTCCCCTAGAACTTAGAACTACTTAAACCTAACTAACCTAAGGACATCACACAACACCCAGCCATCACGAGGCAGAGAAAATCCCTGACCCCGCCGGGAATCGAACCCGGGAACCCGGGCGTGGGAAGCGAGAACGCTACCGCACGACCACGAGATGCGGGCTATCTGCCTTTGTCAGCGATACATTTCGACAAATTAAATGTATCAAATCACCACACACTTTCAGGATACTCATACTTTCGGAATAATACGGATCACTACTCCATTTGTATAGCCTGTTGTATAATTTACTTATGCTGATAGTGTGTATACAACCACTGAAATGCTTTTTCTCGTCACGACGAACGGATTAAAACGTTGTTATTCGTGAGCATTTCTCGGCTGTTTCTGGCTTGCAGTGTAAACGTTACGTCCACATGCAAATAGTATGTCTCTTACTACAGCCGTATACAGATAATGATAGTGGAACTCACGTCAATCTCGGACGATTTTCGCCAGGAGCACAAAGGGATCATATCTGTGGAAATCACGCCTCTTCGACTTTTTGTAACAGGTCGTAGAGATACGTCAGCACAGGCGACAAGTACAAAACCTTGTTTTACTTTCCTGCCTTGCTTCCAGATCACATGATTTTATAATGCCCCTTACTTCCTAATTAACTACCCTTACAGTAAATCGTCTGTCCCTTCATACCATCTGAAAACATTGTGGAGGCACAAGAAATAATCCCAGTGACTAATGGCTCACCACTTAGTGAACTGTGCATTGTTCTTGCGAAAAGAGTAAACAAAAGAAAAGTACTGCACAGATATGTGTAAGTGAAAACTATTACGTACTAACGAAAAGAGATGGAGCACTTAAACGTCGAAAATCGAAACACTACTCAGTGAAAATAAAATTCAGTACACAGTAAGGCCGTATTTTTCCACTACCCATATGCGCCGTGCCTAAGTGAGCACCCCCCCCCCCCCCCCCCCCCGGCTCCCCGCCTCACCCCTCCTGCAGGACTCGCGAGGCGAGAAACTGCTGGCGCAGGGTTGTGTGGCGTCGCGTCCCAATCTGCGCGGTCCCATTTGAACCTGTGAGGTTACAAACACGCGCGGTGTGCTGCGCCCTGCCACACGCGCTATACGTGTCTCATCAACTTGTGCCTAGCGTGACCCTACTACTTTTTTCCGTTGTTCATTGCTTTTTTCGGGGTGGATGTTCCATGACACCCGTTCAAGTTTATCAACTCCGTTACTACACTGCAAGCGCCAAAGAAACTGGTATAGGCATTCGTATTCAAATACAGAGGTATGTAAACAGGCAGAATACGGCGCTGCTGTTGGCAACGCCTACGTAAGACAAGCGTCTGGCGCAGTTGTGAGATCGGTTACTGCTGCTACAAAGGCAGGTTATCAATATTTATGTGAGTTTGGGACACAGCTTCTCCGAGGTAGCGAAGAAGTGGGGCTTTTCCTGTACGACCATTTCACGACTGTATTGTAAATATCAGGAATCCGGTAAAACATCAGATCTCCGACATCGCTGCGGTAAGGAAAAGATCCTGCGTGAAGGGAACCAACGACGACTGAAGAGAATCGTTCAACGTGATTTAAGTGCAACCTTTTTGCAAATTGCTGCAGATTTCAATGCTGGGCAATCAACAAGGGTCAGCGTGTGAACCATTCGACGAAACATCATCGATATGGGCTTTTGGAGACGATGGACAACTTGTGTACCCTTGATGACTGCACTACACAAAGCTTTACGCTTCGCCTGGACCAGTCAACATTGACACAGGACTACTGATGACTGGAAACATGTTGCCTGGTCAGACGAGTCTCGTTTCAAATTGTATCGAGCGGATGGACGTGTACGGGTATGGAGACAACCACATGAACGATGGACCCTGTACGTCACCAGGGGACTGCTCAAGCTGTTGGAAGCTCTGAAATGGTGTGAACTCTTCTTGTTTTGACTGTGTGACTCATTTAGTTCAACACTTACGCGTGTGGAGAAAACCAGATATCGGTTTGGCAGGATTCATGCAGTTTTCTGGTGATTTGTTCAGCAATATGTGCGATTTATTTTACTGTGATGCTTTAAGAAATAACATCCTTGATGTACAATTATGAATTCTGCTTCATCCGATACTGGTACCGTCACAGTATCGAGATATGAGGCGTGATGTAACAGAACGGTACGATCGATTCTGCACCCTGATGTACACCCAAATGAGCTTGGACTTTTATTTCTCTCACTAACGTAACCCATTTAGTAGAAAGATTCATCCTTTTACGACAAAGCCAAGTTGTTTTTCCATGTCAGTGTGTGTACGCTATGTTGTAGCATAGTTGAAATCTGACAGGATGCCCCACTGCGCTTGCGTGCGTGATGCAACCGACACACACAGTTTGCCTTTATTATCAGAAAAATAAAAAAATAAAACGTAAATACCTTAATATAAAACGTTCTTAATACGAACTAAAAAGTATACAATAATTCCCCATAGCCAAAAACAGATCCTAAATATCCTCAAAATTTATGTGTGTGAATTCTTTGAGATGTAAAATTTCAAACGAAAAGTGTGGGGGCGAACAATACCTCATGATTGAATAGTTTACTTAAACCACTAACAATTTTATTGGCGTTGCAAATGATGTGTATGAACTGCAAATGGTTGTTCTTCTTTCACAATAGTATGTGAGTGATATGTATACCAAGTTTGCTTCAAATTGCTGCAGTGTTTTAGATGTGGAACATTATTAGAACATGTATTTATATGTATTACATTTATAATGACTATTTCATAACATGTATTGGTTAATTAATAATGTATGCCCATTAATAACTTATGAGGGTCAAATGAAATCTCTTCTTTATAAAACATCATTTCTGCGCCGTCTATATGTGTATCTGTATGGACGAAGGTATGAAGTGTGGGGTGTATCCAAAGTTTTACACAGGCCACGAGCAGCTATAACGCAGTCAGGCACCGTAAACCAAAGCTCGTTCTTGTGACCGGCTCTTCCCAACATCACGACAAAAGAATGTGGATGACACAAGCTTTTTTTGTTTTAATTTTGTACCGCCTAAGTGGAGTTTATGTGAAGGTCGTGGTTAGAACCTTTTGTATCTGTTGCCAGTTACTAATCGAATCTGTCGAAACAGAGAAATGCCGCCCGTTGTGGCCGAGCGGTTCCAGGCGCTTCAGTCCAGAACCGTGCTGCTGCTACGGTCGCAGGTTCGAGTCCTGCCTCGAGCATGGATGTGTGTGATGTCCTTAGATTAGTTAGGTTCAAGTGGTTCTAAGTCTAGGGGACTGATGGCCTCAGATGTTACGTCCCATAGTGCTCAGAGCCATTTCAACAACTCAAACAGAGAAACAACGGCTGGACGCATTGCTTCGAAATGAAACAGTTCCTCACAGTGCATTTAAACTCCGCATCGATAAAAACGGATGATGGCGTTAGCTTTTTTATTACATCTTCACAATCGATGGCTGGTGACAAAATATGCGATAATTCTACATACATGATTAAGATTTCGCCCTGTCTCGAGAGGTCTCTTTCCAGCCGTTACTAGTCTTCATAATCTTGGAGTATAAGTAGTTACACCTCTTACTGGACAACGCGTGTGATCTAGTTGCACATAGTCGAACAATATCATATACGTTAATTGGCTGGAATAAAAATGTTTTGACGGTATCTTTTGATGATTTCTATTCTGGAAGATCTTAGCACCCAATATCCTCCCCCTCAGGAGTTTAGATTTACAACTGGAACCATCTGAGACTGAAGGCCACCACTGAAGGTGCGGGTCAAAACAGCACTGTCCGGATGCATTAAAATAGTACAACTGGCCAGCAATTAGCAAGTGTGATTCACATGTCGGAATGGACACGCATCCCGCAACTGGCGGGATACGCGGTGTCCTGCCGTGGGGAGATTGTACAAAATTTTCCCATTTACGTCAGAAGACCGCCATTACTCGCGAGTGAGTTTAATTGTTAATGTTTCGGAGAGCCAGCAGCAACAAAGCTTTATTGCCTTCGTGTGGTGGGGAACTGACGGAAAAGTAAATTCAGCTTCTGCAATACTGTGATCTGCATTTGTGACTGAATGCACGCCAAACCAGTATAATCATCCGAATCTGACACAGGTTTCGTGACTTTGTGTGGCTCGTGCTGGCGTTGCAGTGACGTGGGAGAACGTAAGCGGACGGCCCGACTGGGAGAAAAGGCTTAACGTCAGCAGGGCTCGTTGGGCGAGGTTTTGTCATCCAGCAGCGTTGTATACGACTGAGATGATGTGAGAGAGGATGATCGCATTCTCAGGTGTCCAATACTTATTCTTTGGTAACATGTGCTAAAAGGGGCATAATTATGGAATACGATGTTCGTGAGTTAGAACTTTAAAATCTAGTAGACAGTAGGAAATGCGATAGATGTAACAAAGGTGCTACAAAGTAAGACATATGTACCTTGATTACAATATTTGTCTACAGCAGTAGGAAATGTAAAAACACCGAGACAAGAATGTGTGTCACGCTGTTACAGGGCACCATAAGCAAACCTACACAATCGTTATTAATGAAAGGAGAGACTACATACCGTTCATCAATTGCTAAATAATTGAAATTGGAACAAAGCTTTTAACTTCGTCGGTCACATTACTCCCCTCATCGTGAGTAAAGACTAAATAGTTTTATAGCGTTTTTAATTTAGAAGTGATGACTCAGTGACTGTTAAATACGGTATTATTGACTCCTCTTGTATGTACCTACGAAACAAGGACAATAATTTATGGAAACAAGTAGCCCTCGTTTTTTTCCTGACCAGAGGCAGACAGTGTTCCAATTATTAACCGTTTTGATTACACCAAAAGCTATTAAATTTTGCCTCATGGTCTCCATCAAGGTGGGCTACCAGAATTTAATATTTGCTGCAAAGTTTCGATGTATTTACTGACAACACAGTGTTAACAGTACGACGGATACGACGTTTACATTCGACACAACATTCAGACTAACAAAATTTCGGAAACCATTTTTCTCTAGTCGTATTTACATGTTGAATCTTAATCGGCGTTCCTAGTCCTAATAAGTCGTTGTTTGTCCGCCTTTTAATACATAGTTGCGGGACTCGGCTGTTCGATAATGGATGTCAAACTAAACACCTTTCAGCCGTCAAATTTCCAACCTTATTTTATTTGGCAACCAGTTTCAGCATTTTACTATGCCATCTTCAGACCCCTGACCGACGTATAGGAGAAATCTACCTGGGTTGTGATGTACTCGTACCAGTATTCCTACCCCTGTTTTGATCACAACCAACACAGATTCTTCCTACACGTCGGTCAGGGGCCTGAAGATAGTGTAGTAAAATGCTGAAACTGGCTGCCAAATAAAATAATGTTGGAAATTTGACGTCTGAAAGGTGTTTAGTTTGACATCCTTTGACAGTCCTAACAAGCTTCCATGCTGAGAGCTTCAGAATTTTTTCACGTACGGTCTCTGTGGTGCAACTGTCCTTGGTGCAGCGCACTGATAAGTGTGTTCCTAATATGAAGGGGAGACGTTAACGATTAATGGAGGGTATGGATTTCTTACGGGCGTGAGGAGGAGGAGGAGGAGGAGCAGGAGGAGGAAGAGGAAGAGGAGGAGACTGCACACAAAGGGACGTTCAAAACTGCTATCCATGTCTGTTACAGGGTTCGGAGGTGCTTTATTGGGCGACCAAAATTACATTTGTTGTGGAACAAGTGCGAGGTGGTCATTGGTGTAAGAGTATTCCACCCAAAATTTCAGGCGTTTAGGGATGTCCAGAAATACTTGTAATCGAGTAACAACACATTCATACCCCCTATCTTTTGCCACCAGCCACTGGTAGTGTGCGGCAGCCTTTGCCACTGAGTGAGTTGGTGGCTGTCGTTAAGGCTCTCAGTTTTCTGCACTGTATCTCACACAGCGACATATCTACACTACGCACCACCATGTTACACGCTACAATTCGGAGCCGTCAAGCAGCAGAGGGCTGCAAGTATGTAGCTCAGAAAAATAAAGACGTAGACTGATAAAATCATTTGTTTTATTTGCAAATCTTTAACAGTTTTCACATAAAAATTTCGGAGGCATAACTTTTCAGTACGCCCTCGTTCATGAATCTGAGTCAGAGTGACAAATACAGAGATGGGAAATCCTCTTGGTATCTTCTTAAATAAGTGTGGCACAAACATAATAATAATAGCTGTCATGTTTCTCTCCTGGATGGAGGTTAACACTTACTGTTTTGACTATACTGCTGCAAGTGCTCCATATAGGCGAACTGCCAGAATTTGATAGGCTAGCTGCTGCAAGATTCGATGTTTATATTCAGACATCAGTGATACGTCGTTTCCTGATCATCTGAAACGAATGCGTACCACCAGATCTGTCAATGTCAAAGCCAAAACTCTTAATTTATCATTATCTTCTAATTCAACGGTGTACAGCAGCTTTGTGTGCATATTGTTGATGTATTGTAAATAAATCTCTACATATTACTTATCACCTTGGATTCGAGCTACAATGTCGTCAACATATCGCTTAAAATAGACTGTGTTTTCCCATATACTTGGTATTTAGTAAAGATTTTTCTCAAGGTCGTTGAAGAAAATATCTGACAAGGTTCCAGCAAGATAATACCCCCTAACCAAAGCTTGTTCCTGATAGTAATACTTATCATTGAATTGGAAATAGTTGAAAGACAATGATAATTCTAAAAGTTGTATTGACTCTATTGCTTCTGCAGACGCAATTCTTTTATGCCTAGTAAGGTTTTCTCTGTTGATATTAATAGTTTTTGCAACAGCGATATTCGTATCCAAGTTTCTTATATGAGAAGAGACAATAGTGGACATATCTGGCACCTTGATGGTTTCTTCCTGAAGCATACATTTAGCGAGGTAGTGATGAAATGTTATTACGTTTTGCTTTCCAGTTATCCACACTGGCTACTCAGTTTCTCGGTATTATTACGAACTTGAACCACTGTAATTTTCGTCTGATAATACTCAGCATTATTCTCGCAAATGCAGTTTGCCACTTTACTCACTCGACGGCTCTCGTATTCCGCCAATTCACGCATTTCCTTGGATTCACGATTAAGATGTGGTCAGCATGTGCATATCTATGTTTTGAAGAGGAAACATCACATTGCAGTTACTCCCGTTAAACGACGCACGAACGACAAAATGAAAGCTATGCAAATAAGTAACAGAGGGACAGGAAAGCAACTGAAATCGCTCTTACATGGGGAATGCCACTTGACGTGACGGTACACCAGTTCGATTCTCCACAGAATTCGTGAAACTTGTCCCTATTCTAGCAGCAGTGGGCCGTAAGTCTTTCGAGGAGGTCGATGAAAAGACGCACAAAACTATAGGCCCGTATCTCTCATGCTCTCGGACTGTGACGTTTCTGGGGACTGGAAGACTCCCGTGTAGCGACCGAGGTGGGCCCAGGAGGCGACGGCCGTGTGGAGCCCAGCTCGCTCCGTTCGTCCACGAGGCGCAGAGAGCAGCAGACGCGGACGCCCAGGTAGGGGCAGCCACGTTCCTTCACTTCTCTACGGCATTCCACACAGTTCCCCACGGCCGGATAGTCAACGAAATACTATAGTACAGAATATGATACCAACTGTGTGGCTGGATTGGAGAGTTTCCAGCAAACAGAACTCAGCGTTCCAGTCAGACATACGTGTAACTTCGTCTGTGCCCCTAGGGAGTGTCGTAGGACTGTTACTTTTCACGATATATATGGAGAACCTAGTAGATATCGTCAGACGCTCCATGAGGCTTTACTCGTGTAATGCCGTTGTATGCAGAGAAGTCGCGGCGGTAGAGGACTGTAGCGAAAGGCAGCGAGACCTGCATTGGGTCGACGCAGGAAGCAACAAAGGAGCCTCAGCACAAACAGATGTAACGTATTGCGAATACACTGAAGCCCCAATGAACCTGGTATTGGCATGCGTATCCAATACAGAGATACCTAAACAGGCAGAATACGGCGCTGCGGTCGGCATCGCCTATATAAGACTACAAGTGCCTGGTGCGTTGTTATGATGTTACAGTCGGCACACGAGCGATGGGACGCAGCATCTCCGAGGTAGCGACGCAGTGGGCATTTACCCCAGCGACCATTTTACGAGTGTATCATGATTATCAGGATTCCGGTGAAAAATCAAATCTCTGACATCGCTGCGGCTGGAAAAAAATTGTACAAGAACGGTACCAACGACGAGTGAAGAGAACCGTTCAACCCGACATAAGTGCAACTTGCAAATTGCTGCAGATTCCAATGCTGGGGCACCAACAAGTTTCAGCATGTGAACCACTCAACCAAACATCATCGATATTGTTTTTCTGAGCCGATGACCCAATCGTGCAGCTTTGATGAGCACAGAACAAAAAGCCTTACACATCGCCATATGCCTGTCAACACTGACATTGGACTTTTGATGACAGGATACACATTGTTTGGTCGAACGAGTCTCATTTCACATTGCAGTTCTGCTCATACACGTACAGGTATGAAAACGACCTCATGAATCCATGTGTAGAAGGGTAACATTCATGCCACCCCACTCTCCATTGTTGTCAAATGTATTCAAGATGGCGGCGATAACGTCATCCAAGATGGCGGCCTGTAGACTTGGCAACAGAGCATGACATCATCCATGATTGCGGCCGTCACGTCATCTGATGACATGAGTACCAATATCATAGATGGCGGCTTTTGGCAGGGAAGTACCACGGCAGCCCCCTGCCATGCCACCATCTTTGGAAGATTAGATTTTTTCGGGTAATTGAATTACGTGCTTCTATGGGTCCCCACCCCTCCCGACTTTGTTGCATAATGGTGTGTCATCCTCTTGGGAAATGGGTGGGGATTTCGAATTTTGGAGGGATTTTTGCTCCAAGAACTTACTCATGCAGCTGAGGGGGGGATAAGATGGTGTTGCCCCCACTAGAGTCTGCTCATGTCGTTCAATTTGTATAAATTTGTATAAGTTTGAAATGTCCTGACAGATTAAAACTGTGTGCCAGACCAAGACTCTAAATGAGGAACTCAGTCTGGCACACGGTTTTAATCTGCCAGAATGTTTCATATCAGTGCACACTCTCATTCTTGTTTAAATTTGTTCGAATTTGTATAAATCTGTCGAAATTTGTTTAAATTAGTTATTCACCTCCAGCATTAGTGGCTTAGTGTAGTGCTATGACCACAAGAGGCTGAGATATCAGCGCTTGTTGACCTATAGGTGTGGAATTAGCGTGTGTTCAACTAGCGAGATTTTGATGCCAGACAGGGGGAGTTGTAATAGCTGTCTTACATGCACTCATCCAGCCAAGGACTGCATCCACAGCTCAATGCATGAAGAATGGAAGGGGGCATTAATGCATGAAAATATGAAGAGGAAGAAGAATAAGGTCCTGCAAATAAATGCTTTGCATAACACAATGCGTGGAAACATCTGTCTCTGCTGGAATTGTCTGTCATTTCTAAAACCTATGAATAAGCCCCCACTACAAAAGAGACAACTCCCTCCAGTCCCCCAGACCAGAGAACTGAGCTAATTGGCGAGTTCACTGCTAGAGGGCACCGCTATGGGTCACATGATCATGCAGTTCAGTCCATAGGAGCACAGTATCATAATGACGTAACGTATTTTTCTTGGCCGCACTTGTGCCCCAGCCTACTCATCGCCCCAGAGGTCTGGAGGGGAAAATTGCGGGATAAGGAGTCAGCCTGTTTCGGTCTGCTGGTGAGAGGAAGGAGTGCACATTATTTTTTGAAAAATTTATTTAGAGACGGATTACATGTAGTTTATTTATTACATTGATACAAAACAGTAACCCTGACATGCTTTGGGTCAAAATATACAATTTGCAGACCAGGAAACTACTCGTAAATAATGCAGTACTCTGATCTGCAGAGACGCAAAACTTGTAAATAACCGTAATAATCCAGTACACAGCATACATACATGCAAACTGCTCATAGATCACCGAAATAATGCATGTGTAATGCTATCCAAAAACCCTCAAAATTCCTAAACACCCAAAAACAATGCAATGCACAAACACCGAGTCCACATAAAAAACGTAACCTGGAGGACGGCCTCTCCATTCGGAGGGCTCCTACCGTCAGTGGCAGACGTGGGTCATTCCCACTGCAGGCCACAGCCACCGCCGCGCCGAGCACTCACACACAGAAACATCCTACGACATCGGACACTTATATGTTTCGTCACTGTACTTACAAACAAATATTAGGATCACGGTCTCAATTGGATGACATGCTACAATGGGCAAAGTATCAGAAATACACCCCGCTGACGGCTGTGGCTCTGGAAATTCAAATATTGTACCATTATTATGACTTGACATACTCTTTGCTTTGCTATCACAGTATTCCACGTCAAATCCATACCTTCCTTACTACTGGACACAGTCATTTCCTTTGCACATGTCAGAGCACAAACACATACTTTATAAGCCTGGTGCTCCCCTACTACTAAGTATAATCTTTCGTAAATAACTGATTGCTGGCGATAAGAAATAATACTGACCGGGAATCAATGATGGACGGACATGTCTCATAAATTATTATTGCGAGTGGTACAGCTGTCGTAGGAAGAGAGGCACAATCGTCTTATAAACCATCAGACGTTGTTATTAACATGTTCTAGCTGCAAGAAACGTCATCAGCACCACTAGAGCTCTGGATTAATATTTAAGCAGTAAATATAGGTGATAAAAGATTCGCTTCTTGGAGCAAAATCTTCCTACATCGTGCATTAAAACACACCAACAAAAATGTAATAAACGCCGGCAGGGATGTGACATGAACGTCACATGAAGCATCGTTCTACAACATTTACATACTGTGTAAGGTAAAGCCCTATGACACATCCCTGTGGTACGGCAGAAATAACAGTTACATCTGTCTATTTCGTTCCGTTAAGAGCGACGTGTTGAGTTCTGTCCGTAAGGAAGTCTCGTAGCCAGTGGCAAATCTATTGCGATACCTGCTAAGCTCGCATTTCTTAACTAAACGGCAGTGTGGGGCGGTGTCAAATGCCTTCCCGCTGTCAACAAACACGGCATGAACCTGAGCAACGATGCCTTGTTGAGGAACAGAGCGAGCTGAGTTTCGCAAACTCCTTGTTTGCAGAATCCGCATGCGTTTTTATAGAAAATATTTTCGTTACCCAAGAACGTCAAAATAGTGCGCGCTGAACATGTCGCGCTGAACATGTCCTATAATTTTTAAACAGATTTACGTAAACGATAAAAGTCTGTAGTTATGTTCATGTGTCGTACGACCCTGAGCTTTCCTCCTGTCGTTAAATGCCCTTCGTTGCTCCAGCGATCTGCAAAGATAAACTGCTTGTAGAAATGAGGAAACGCAGATGCCAGACTGAGATTCATTGGAAGAATCCACAGGAAATATAATCCATCAAAAAGGTAGTAGCATAAAACACAATCGTTCTACCAATACTTGAATACTGCTAATCAATATGGAATCCGTACCACGTAGGGCTGATAGAGGAAACAGATTATCCAGAGAAGAGCAGCACGTTTCGCGACAGGATCGTTTAGTGAGCGCGAAAGCATCCCGGAGATCCTCACCCAACTCCTGTGGCAGATGCTGAAAGAGAGGTGTACAGAATGGATGCGATACAAATGCTATAGATCAATTGAATCACAAAATTGAAACACAATCAAGAAGGACACCCAACACATAAAAACAAAAGCCTTCTCACCAACTTACAAACAAACAGAACACACATATGAGCACAGATGAACTAGAAACACCCACAAAAATAAACAGCTGGTTCACTTTCACCTACAACAACAAGGTAGCCCACAGAATAGGCAACGTACTCAAAAAACAATGGTTAAAATTAGCCTACAGGACAGACAACTCATCACAGAGAAAGCCAAGAACAACCAGCAAAAGACAGATAAACACAACAGATCTGGTATTTACCAACTAACATGTCAGGATAGCAAATCAGTTTATACAGGACAGAGAAGCAGAAACTTTAATACTAGATACACAGAACGCAGAAGAGCATTAAAAAATAACTACTGTCATTCCACATTTGCTGAACACATTATGTACAAGATAAATAACCCAACAGATATCAGGACTGAATTGAAAATTCTCATGTGCGGCAACAGCACCCCACATAAAGTAATAATTGAAGAAAAGTATCAAATACAAAAAACCATAGTTGAAGGAAAAAAGGTAATAAATGAATATACAGTTCTCTGCAATGGAACTCTGTTCTCCGCCCTCAAAGAATTATTAGGTAACTCCAACCTATAAAAGGCCTCCCCCCACATTACCCTTCACACACACACACACACACACACACACACACACACACACACACACACATAGAAATAATTAATTTCAGGCATAGCAATAACAGTTTCCAAATCGTACTTTTTGCTAAACAACTTGTCTACATTAAGTTCTATATGGTTGCAGATGACAAACTGTGAAAGGAAACAAGGACTGTAAAGACATAATACCTCAGGAAAACTATAACATGTGTTAAAAAGGTATGAATACATAAGAAATGTCCTTCAAAAAGATGTAATTGCGATTTCATAAAATAATATTTACGTGTGTAGAAACAACAAAGAACATTCTTTATGTTTAACAGCCATAAAATAAAAGCCCACTGATATTGCAGCAACTATAGTGAAATATGTTTGGGTTTTGAAACAAAATAGTGTTTTGTTAAAGGCGGACCCCAGCAAAAAATATTTGTATGTTCAGTTACTTAATATTCACATTTTGTCCATGAATCGGCAAGCGATTACATCACTCACGGTGGCGAGAATACATCACCGTCGTACCAGATTCTAAAACGCATATGGAGACGTAAAAGTGTACTTTTGAAAAGTGCCGTATATTTCTGTTGATGGCTGCATTTCTCGCGAGATTGTACACAATTTTGCTATTAAATCGTCCACTTACGCGACGTATTTACTAGCACCAAGTTGACCGTCACATTTACATCCCCGGACTACACTCCAAACCAGTCTGAAGTGCATGGCAGAGAGTACTTGGAACGGTAACAAGTTTCGATACTTTTTCCCGTTCCTGTCGCGTACGGAGTTCGTTAAGGGCGAGTGCTGAGACGTCTCCGTGCTGTGGCCGACCTGACTCTGCCTTCAGCCTCTTCACGGCAGCGACGCGTAGTGGCTGGAGAGCGCCTCTGGACTCCTCGCTTGCGAAATGTCGTAAGTGGCCTCTGGTGGGGTAACTTGTGGCTCTCTTAAAGCGTCTGCCGAATGAGTTGTTTCAACACTTGCGTGACACTCTCCCGTGGGTCAGCCACACCTGTCACAATTTGTGCCGCCCTTATCTGTATACGTTCAGTAGCCACTATCAGTGCTATCTGGTATGAGACCCACACACTATTGTGCTATGACAGGACACACAAGTGTTTCCTAACCAATATCGACTGCACATGTCTCCACTGTCCGAGTATCCTGCCAGAGGTCTGAAGTCATCGTCACTAAATGTCCACCCAGCTCACTAGTTTTCAGTTCGTCAGGATGAGATAACGCACCAACTAAGATGACATGAAACATAAAAGAGTGCCCCCAAAACAGCTCTGTGTGAAATTCTTGTAACAACTGGGAACGGAACTTCGGACACTCACGCTCCCCGTATGTCTGCTACGTCAAATTTGTGTAAACATGCAAGATCAGGACGGAAACCGCCATCGGCTTCAGCCCCTCCATCTAACTGCAGTCCTACTGTCGATGTCTGCGACTATCTTTCCGCACAGCTAGACTTAAATGTTTCGAATTCCTGTGTAGTCTCTTAACGCTGAGACAGTACCCGCGCTGACAGTTAAAATTATTGCTGATCATCATACGATGACGGCCTCTCCGTTGATGGAAATGTAAAACATGAGTGCTGGCCGCTGGATCAAGTTAAAGTAATGTAAATAACTGTGCCTAAAACTCAACAGTGGATATGAATACCTTTCTCAAGTTCTCAGAGGGTATCAAACTGCACAAAAATTGGCATATTATAAAGTCAGATGGTGCCTTTAGTTTTGTTCTAACAGAAGCGACGGATATTTCTACACTTTTTGCGTTTCGTTGTGATAAATACTGCCCAGAGTACATATTTGGTAAAAGTGAAAACACCAAACTTGGTACAAAGAGTTTCCCATTAACTATAACCCATTTAAACGACTTATTTGACGTTATTGATAATTAGGAACATTTCCCCAGAAAAAACAATAATAGTTCACAGCAGACTACTTGCTATTCATAACCAATTATTTGAAAAATATGGTAAATTTTTTTGGAGAAACTGAAAGCAGCAACGTTAATTGTTTATGTGAGCATGTGAATTTAATGGATGTGCAAAGGAATCATTACAGATACTCGCTAAATTATATTATGTTTGTAGTAGTTGATTTTCAATATCACCACATACTTACGAGTTTATAAGGAGCACGCACTGTCCTGGGCTATCCCATCCTAATACACTACATAAGATTTCTCCACATTTTGAAACACACTGAGCAGGTGAGCAGCTAGGTGGCAGTTTTCTGTCGTATACAACACAGAAAATCCAGCTCCTTTGGGAATCAGATCAAGTTGTTTCACTAACAGTTGACAAAATTCAATTGACGCTTTATTTGGACTTCACATTAGATAATATTTTGGAATCTGCAGCCAGTTCTAAAAATGTTGCAACTAGAGCTCAGGTTTTTATACCTCCAGTTAGCAACATGTATGGTGAAGAACCGTTCACTCTAATTAAGAAAATAGTTTTTAGACTATATGCCAATAATTCAATTATCAGATGGGCCACATCATGATTTGCTTCCCCTCCTCAACTATCAACTGTTTACAAACACCCTTTTGATGACACACAATCTCTCTTTATGTTTTATATTCTCCTCACATATTAAAATAAGTCACAAACAACTGAAACAATAATAAAGATACTGATGAGAAAATAAAGTAACCACAGTTTGAATCAGTTTCAGAAATTATAGAACTGCTTGTGGCCAATTTCTCTGCAGTTAAAAAGCTACATGACGTTGAGTGTACACAGACAATAAAATCTGCCAAGAAACCTAATTCAAAGTCTGTTTCTGAAAGTGACATTGAGTGACAAAATGTCAAACCTGTGCTTAATAGTTCCACTGGGATGGTTGTTCAAGATTTCTTAGCCTTGAGGAAACATTATCTTACTAAGTTTTGAGAGCACTGCTACATTAATCAAAATTAATTTACACATGGTGTAACATTTTAAATGTTACCTTACCTGGTAGAGATAGCCATTTCAAGAATGCTCTGTAAAAACCGCTTTCCAGCTCAAGTGACGAAATTATTAGATATTGCGAAAGATTTTTTGTCATGGTTCGATATATGGAAATGTTTCCCTGATTACACATATGGATTATCCAATAACACACATTCAGCCATATCAGATACCACTCACATTCTAGAAATGACAAGCGAGGGCAACAATTTTAAATATGTTCTGCCACGAAATGTTCAGACAGATGCTCTAGAAGCGAGATTTGGAAAACAGCGAACAATGGAAGGATTCCAATAATTGGTATCTTTGGTATTTTGAGAAAGGTATGTGGCATTCAATTCAAGCTAAGGATTCAGACATTGCTGCCCTGGAAAATTCCATCATCTGCTCTTCGAGAAGTTGGAATAGATTCACATTCTTTTAAAACTGCCGGCTGCGGTGGTCTAGCGGTTCTAGGCGGTCAGTCCGGAACCGCGCGACTGCTACGGTCGCAGGTTCCAATCCTGCCTCGGGCCTGGATGTGTGTGATGGCCCTAGGTTAGTTAGGTTTAACTAGTTCTAAGTTCTAGGGGACTGATGACCACAGGTGTTAAGTCCCATAGTGCTCAGAGCCATTTGAACCATTTTTAAAACTGACTGAGTAGATGATGTGAACTTACCTCCATCACCACCAACAAACATTTACAGTATAATGGATTTCAGTGAGGAACGAGTTCAGTCTGTTCAGGAATACTTGCCTGTTTTCACATACTTGTCAGGGTATTATGCCAGAGCTTTTCTTAAGAAGTTGAGATGTGAGACATCTAAAACATATTAAGAGCTAAATCAAAGACTTTTAGTAATAGAAAATGACGAAAATATAAGAAAGATGGACAGAAGTATGTCATAATGAACTAATAATGAGTTTATTAATGGTGTTATTTTCATTTATTTGGTTGCTAAAAACTTGGTGTCTAGAGAACATAAACAGAGCTTCGTGAGATGCTCTTTCCAGAGAAATTTACTGTTGATGTAATTAAAAGAGAGGACTTCTTCCTAAGGGAGTTTTCTTGTAGTAAGGTATATCACACAGATCACAGCTTTCTTCAGTGTGTAGTAAAAATGGGTGTAATATGTTTCTCAATAATTATGTTAAGAAAATTAACGTTGCCATAACTGTAGAAACAGCTAAGAGAGAACATTGTCAACTGTAAAGTAGTATGGAATAAAGTTTGTGACACGTAAACCAACATTTACATTTGTCATTTTCCGCTCTATCCAAATTTTCTCTTACCAATACGCTAAATTGCATTTTTAACACTGAATGTGCATAATAATACTAAGCCTATATTTTACTTACAAAGATTTCGTTTCATTAGCTGCAGTATTCTGGTACATATGACACGGACACAAGGGCGTATCAGATTTATGAAATCTCTCTTTTGGCTTTGTTGATTAAAACTTGGTTACATGAGGGACTAAACTATCCGAGCAACAATATCGATACGATCTCTAGTGAGTCATTTATGTCTCCGTGAATTACAATTTTGTCAAAGTAATTAAACTCGTGATCACCAGAATAATTACTGCATCCTGTCTGCTAACTTTTACTAAAACTATATCACACTAACTGCTATAGCATACTTTAAAGGCTATGGTGTATGTCGGTTTCACTAGCAATGTTTTTCTTAAGAAGCAGTAAAACTTTGTATTTGATCTCATACCCAATAGAAGGAAATCACAGAGAGTTGCAGCCAGCGTGTCATGCATTTGCACTATAGCCTACAGGAATGGCACAGTTTCTTTGTAAATGGCACACAGGCTGACAGTCGAGAATAAGTCTGTTACGCTCTCACGGAAGAAGTACACGTTCTTGCGATGATGCTGGTTTGCATCGACAGCCTAGTGGCGGTGACGTCACAGTTGTGATTTGTTTCTTGTGTCTTCGTTATCGTATTCTCTCTTGGAGGGTCAACGGTTGATACGTTATTAACTGACTTTATAAATGGTAACGTCTCTGCGATAAGTTATCAGCGCCTCGTAACCACGAAACGGCATACTACGGATTATAAAATAAGCTGTTTCATGTTTAAATTGTCAATTATTGACGATAACAACTCATTCCTAAGAACACTCTTATACGAAGACATTAACCGTCGATAAATCATTATGTGACTTTTATTATAGCAATGATTATAATAAATCATTCCAAAAACGACGTTTTCTGTAAACATCCCGTACGCGAAGATAAAGTCCTGTGAGAGGCCCATATTGAACGCAAACGAAATTCGATAGTCGATCACGCGGTGGTCGATTTTTGCGTACGACGCCAAAATGACGTCACGTTTGCAAGAAGTAATGTGAAACAACTGTTACCGCATTTGTTGTGAAGAAAGCAATATAGGCAGAGATTTCAATACCATGACCTCCTTCATAATGTTTCATTTTGAAGCAGTCAAATAATTCTTTCTGTTTACAGTGGTGAAATGTTATTTCAAGCGATTAGTTACTGTGTCGAAGTAAACACTGTGACAGAGCTACTTGCAAGTTCATGTCATGTAGAGTAACATTCCACCAGTAAAAAATTACCACTGTTATAGTACAACGATTATTCTGAATTTGGGCTTTATAATTATTTTAATGATTTTTTTATGTTCTCCTCGATTTACAGCATTTGTTAATTAAGTAGCTAATTCGGAAGCTAGTGTTTTGAGGATAATAAAATATTTCATGCAAAATGACTGCTATCAATAATAGTGTTCCTAGGCGAATGTACGTATGGATCTAGCACAGCTGAGGTCAGGCAGTCTGCGGCCGAGGGTAAGTGGAGCAACACTTGTGTCTCTTGTCGTGAGCTGTGTGCCGTAGTACGATAACAAACATTCTGAAATATTCGCGCTATTTGTGTACGGTTCGTTTTATTCAACTATGGCCTTCATTTGTGACTTTTGTGACAGTAATCAATAATTAACTCCGAGTGAAAACTTATTAGAGGAACATCCGTGATTATTGACTCTCATGAACAATGACCGCTTAGCAGAGCAGTGTTGACGGACTTGATTATTTTTGTGCACTATCATAATTGTTTCGAGTTCTCTAAATGTGTATGAGGGCAGTGATATGGTGAACTAATAGGTTAAATGTTTGTCACAGGTGAATTTTTTTCAGCTACTGGACTGTGTCGTGTGGTTACTAACACTAGGACAATCTATGAACCTGTGTAGTAGGTAGCACTCTGCATTCCCTTGATTCGAACTATATGTGAGACACAAATCTGGCCATATCGGTGAACACTTTACGCTGAGAGTGTAATTAAAGATTAAAGTGTTTGAAGTCTACCTCTAGTGTCGACCACAATATCGCTATCGACTATTAGTAGAAGTAACATCTTTCAGGAAATTTTCGAGCCAGTGCAGCTATCGAGAAGAACAATAGAGGCTTATGCAGAAGGAAGTAGAATTGTTCTACACTCTTCCAAATTATTCGAAGAGTACCGTAGGTGCAACTATAAATAAGCTTAAATATTCATTCTAAGCCTCCAATAAGCCGCGAATTAAAACGGTAATGTAGGCTTACTATGTTTTTCTTTTACAGACTGCAGAATGACAGAAACGTCCAAAACCAGGTTCTCAGGAATATGGCACGAAACCGGTCATTCGAATGAAAATCAAGAAGATATTAGAAGAAATTACTTCTCGGCTAACTGGACACAGGGAAGCCGCAAGGAAGTATTACATTCCAAGACAAACCATTGTGAACAATTTGAGAAACAAGAATGACGGAAAAGCTGCAAGGCCCACTGTTCTTACCCAGACTGAAGAAAGATGTTTTGTAAAAGACTGTATCATTGTCAGTGATACGGTTATTCCAATATCAGTATTGACTTCAGGTGCATGGTTAAATCATGTCACCTGAAAAAGAACAGTAGACTGCCTTGCTGATAATATGCTTGAATTGGCCTGGGGAAAGGCATTTTTAGAGAGACATAGTTCTGAACTGTCTCACAAATTTACAGTCAATATTTAAACGAAGTGTGCTGCTGTAACTGAGAATGTAATCAATATCTTTTTTAGAGAATTACAAAGCTGAGGTTGAAAGCGGTCCTGCTGAAAAGTTTACAGTTTTGCTGAAAATGTGTTTCATGACATACCAGCAAAAGAAAGCTCTTATTTCGTTGGACATGTCGAAGTCCTGAGAAAACAGAGGACACCTCAAGACCGTGCTTCACTCTTATGTTGTTGGGGAATGCAGCAGGAGAATTCCTTCCGCCTTATCTTATTGATAAACGTAAACGAAAATGGACTGACTGGATATACAGCCACCTCCTGGAACGCAAATAAACACAGCAGAGTGGGTGGTTAGAACAGAGTTGATTGACAATTGAATTCAAACTCACTTCCTCATGTTTGCCTCAAATAAGGAGTGAAGGAGGTTAATATTTGAAATATTCTCTCTTCTCAAATCTCAATGAAATCTTCAGAGCTTTGTGAGAAAAAGAACATATAGTTCATTTGCATTCCACCGAACGCTACTAGTCTTCTGCGATCCTCAGATCTTGTTTATTTTTCTCCTCTGAAGAGATTCTTTGTTGCAGCGTTTTCTGAAGGGTACATTTAGCGGCGCATTGGCGAATATTTTGCGTTTAGGTGAACAGACAACTACTACAAATTTAGTGAAAGGATTGACAAATGTGGATATTAAATGCGATGGGAGACTTAGAGTATCTCCCTGTTGCGCTAGAAAGAAGTTTTGTGTTATGATACATGTGGGAACTGAATTCCAGAAACGTTCGGAGACGGCGAGAAAGACAGTCAGACTCTAATGTCAGGATCGCCAAAACGTATACGTTCCCCATAGAACCAGGGATGATATGGACATTGTTTCGGGAGAGGATGTGCATGAAAAAGAAAGAAACATATTTCATAGCCATGTTCTTATTTAATTTGAAATGCTGTTTAATTCGCCTAAACTTTGAAGAGTGATTTATATTTCATCAGTCTGACCCTTTGTGGGGAACTAATGTATCAGTAAAGAAGTCGATGTTCTTGCATACAGGTGTTAATACTACATAGTTCACCAACACGTAGTGCCGTGAGCAAAAGACTAACTACCGCCCTGCCATCTGTTGGCAACGCCAGGCAACAGTTGTGTGGCCCTCCCTTCGCCGACCAGTAGCAGCCGACAGCTGGAAGTCACATTTATTTCGCATTTTGACGTCTTGTCAGATAGTATTTGAAGTAGAGTTCATCTCAACAATGATATATCTCTTGTTCTTTAAAGGCTTTGATGTAAGGGCTCGAATATTTGCAGTACTTATCACAAAAATATTTAATACTCGTTATGGTAGTTCGTGGCAAATGCTATATAGTTCGCAGCTATTGGAGCAGTAGCATGAACGATATTACTTTATTTCTATAAATCTGTGTTAAAAAATTTTTGGAGAGGTACATCCCAACATGTTTTGTACCTCGTAACGTGGGCCAAGCATTTGCAGTGTATGTGTTATATTGTTAACTTTGAGCTACGTAGTAGTCTGTCTAGGTTAGGAGTAGGTTCATATTATGTCGGATGAATGAGGACACTCGAGGATTTGAATGCAGTGTTGTGAACATTATTTAATATTAGGTAATGGTGTTCAACATACAGAGTTTCATTGTAATGTCAATATGTTAATCCATTCACAATCCAGAAGCACTATAACTGACGCGTTTCGAACGAGCAAGACAGAATTACTCTGCAAGAAAAAAAGAAAGGCGCTATAAAATGTTCTACAATGGTGATCATTTCCCTTGTAACGTGTAACACAATAAATCGTGCTTCAACTTCTTTCTGTTGCATCAGAGCACTTTCGATACTGGAATAGAATTCGATGAATGGAGAACTTAAGCCCATTAAAAATGTTCGATTGAAGGCGAGACGAGCGACATAACCAGGCAGTCCGACGTCACATTCAGCTCTCGATAGCCGGGCGTGCAAAAGATTTCAGAGGGTTGAGCCCACAGCTTCTGATACACAGGCCTCACGGTCAACTGTGACGTCGTTGCCGATAGACCGTCGCTGATTGCCGCAAAAGCCTGCAGTTCTTTCGTGAAAGTGTAAAAAAATCACGAGACTTAGTTCTCGACTATCAATCTGTGTGCCACTTACAATGAAACTGTGTCGCTCTTTTATCGTTTAAAAAGACACTATGGCTTTCCTGTATGCTGTTGTGCAAAATGCATGTTACGCTGGTTGCAATGCTCTGTGATTTCCTTCTATTGTGTTTGAGATCATTTGCAGAATTTTACCGTTTGTTAACAAAAACGTTGGGAGTGAAACCGCCACAGCCTGTAAATTATTCTACGTGATGGAGATAGTTTTAGTAAAACTTATCAGATAGGATGGAGTAATTATTCTGGTGACCATAAGCTTAATTACTTCGACAAAAATATAATTCACTGAGACATAAATGACTCACCAAAGATAGTATCGATGTTGTCGTCAGGATCAGTTTAATTGTAGACCCTCATGTAACCAAGATTTAACCAAAAAAGCAAAAAGAAAGATTTCATAAATCTGACACGTCCCTCTGTCTGTGTGATCAGAACTGTCAAATATGTACCAGCATACTGCCGTTAATGAAATGAAATGTTTATAAGTAAAATATAGACTTAGTATTATGCACTTTCAGTGTTAACAACGCAATTACACGTATTGAGAAGAGAAAATTAGGAATGAGAGGAAAATGACAAATGTAAATGTTTGTTAACCTGATACAAAATTTATTTCAAGCTACTTTACAGTTGACAATTTCCCTTTTTGCTGTTATTACCGTTATCGCTAATTATTGAGAAACATATTACACGGTACGTTTACCACCCACTGAAGAATTCTGTCGTCTATGTGATCTACCTAAGAAAACTCCCTTCGGAAAAAGTCTTTTTTTTTAATTTCATCAGCATCTAGAATTAAAAAGTAAATTTCCCTGGGAAGGGTATCTAATGAAGCTGTGTTGAAGTTCTCAGGAGACCAAGCTATCACCAACAGAATAAGCAGAAATAACAACATTAATAACCTCATTACCCTGCATTGTTTTCTAGTGCTGATAATATATAATCTCTCTCTAAATATGTTTTACATGTGTCGTGTCTCAGATTCTTAAGAACACCATTTGCACAGTGCCCTGACAAGTATGTGTAAGAAAAGGCAAATATTTCTGAATAGACTGAATTTGATCCTCTCTGAAATCGATTATACTGTCAAAGTTTGGTGGTGGGGCCGTGAGTCGTGCTTGGGTTACTCAGTTGGTAGAGCACTTGCCAGCGAAAGGTAAAGGTCCCGAGTTCGAATCTCGGCCCGTCACAGAGTTTAAATCTGCAAGGAAGTTTCAATATTAAAAATGTTCCACCATGCACAAATTAATTTTGATGAATTTAGCAGCGCTCTCGAAACTTTCAGTAAGATGATGTTCCCCCAAGGCTACCAAACCTTGAACAGTCCTCTCATTGAAAATATCAAGCAAAACTTTGAAATTTTCTCACTCCAGGTTGTTTTTATGTAGATACTTTAATTTTTTTGGTAAAAATTTGTTAGCTGTTTGTACTCCACGTCATGCAGAGAATTTCGCCATAAGGAGATCTTTGCTTTGTGAAACAGTTTTAAACTGTGGGCACTTTATTATCTGATCTGGATCTTCTTTATCGATCCAGTGGTATGTAACACATTTTAATATGTGAACGAAATGTTAAACTAAAAAAGGGGTTGTATGTCATTACAAAGAAGATTGTAAACAATTGACAGTTGAGAAGGGGAAGCAAAGAATGACGTGACCCATGTGTTAACTGAACTTTTGTCACTAACATCACAGACTAATCAGTGAACAACAAAGACTGATTCACAAATAAATACAAGCTTGTGTTTTGAATACAACAGTTAATTGCCCCCTAGCTGCTCAACTGCTGAATGTGTTTGAAAATTCAGACAAATCCTATGCTGTATATTAGGATGGGGTAGCGCAAGACAATTTGCGCTCCTTATAAACTCGTAAGTGTCTGGTGATATTGAAAATAAAATTCTACAAGACATAATGCAATCTGGCGAGTATCTGTAACCCTTCTTTTGGACACCCATTCATTTCACTAGCTAACAAAAAATTTAATATTCCTACTTTCAGTTTTATCAAAAAAAATTAACTTTTTTTTCAAATAATTGGTTATGAATAGTAAGTAGTCCGTTTCTGAAGTATCATTGTTCTCTCATGGTTTTCCAAGTTATCTATAACGTCAATTAAGTCATTTAATCCTACTTTGCATGACCTATATTTTCTGCATATTTACATACCCTGGGTCCAATGGACCCATAATGTATAAATCGAGAATTTAAATAGAAACGTATTCTGTGGACATTAACATGCAGAAATATTTTGTTTTAAAGCTTATCAGTATAATAGAAGACAGCTTTGATTGTTTTTAACACTTATACTGAAAAACAAGCCACCAGTATTATCTCAGACTGTTCTCGGATCAGTGGCTATAGTATTCAGGAAGAACAAATCAATAAGGAAACAAGGATAATAATTTTTACAGTTGTTTCGCACCACACTTCTATGGTCTTGCCACACGTTTTGTGCATTTACAGAACACTGTCCTTTGGTGCAGGACACAATAAACAGCGACTCTTCTGATGACTGACAGTGCTGCTATTGTTACTACTGCTGTTTTGTGTTTTAGGAATAGTAATAAACTTCTCCATATCCAGGTATATGGATTTCTGTTGAAGGGGGTTAGACGATCTTCTGTTCATAAACAGTTGGATCAACTCCACTGAAAAGTCCTTGATGAAAAGTCTGCGTAAAGTCGCTTTGTGATACATGGAATGTTGTATTTTGTAATAATAAAGGCATTTCGAGTGTGTAAATCCCTTGTGTTGCACCAGAGAGCCATTGGCCACCGTTTAGTTCCTCTTTTGCATGTATAATCACGCACTAGTTGATCCATAATATCCACACCATCCCTTGTTCGGCTATAAAATTTCACAATGTCAGGGGTCAGGTTTGGATACTGTTCATCTATAGATTTATCATGATGCATGGTACATAGGACTACACACTTGTTTTTCTTTCGTGATAATCGAACCTTCGTCATTTCTTTTGTGAATGCAAATAGACTTGAATTTTCTGCTCTGCTCCAAGTAGGCTTAATCTCTTTTGGAATTTCTGTTTTATTCATCCTCATTGTTCCCACAACAATAAGGTTTTGCCACAACAGATTTTCTGCCAATTTTATACTTGTAAAATAATTGTCTACAGTAACATTTCTGACTGTACCAGCAATATTGCCTGTAAGCATCTTCACTGTGGTAAGGCCCACATTCTTCTGGGGTGACTAACCTGGTTCTCTTCCTGTGTACACAGTCTTGTCAATGGCATAACCAGCTTAGCTTCACACATCCAGAATATTTTCATTCCATACTTTCCAGGCTTGTTTGGCATATACTGCACAAATTCACAATGGCTCCTAAATGCAACTAGGTGTTCATCCACAGCGACATTACTTTTAGGTACCATTATTTTCTTGCAGTGTCTGGTAAATATTTTCCATACATAGTATATAGCAGCAAGCTTATCGGTTTGTAACCTAGCCTCTTTCTTCTTTTGTCATCAAATCTAATGAATCTTCTTATTGCCTCAAACCGATTCACAGACATTGTAGCACTGTATAACGGATTGGAAAATGTGCATGAAAAAATTCCCTAATTGGAACATCCCAAACCTTATCTGCGCCATTATGAAGTAAAATTACCCAGAAGGCGAACATTTCGTCTGTAGCTTCATCATTCCAGTTTATTTTTTTTGGTATACAAAGTCTTCTTGCTTCTAGGTTTGTGCATCTCACGATTTCATCCGCAATAGTTAGAGGAGTAAATAAATCCTAAGCATCTTTGGGAGTGTAAGCGATTACGCCCCTTGCTGGTCTTGGAATATTTATTCACCAAATTATGTGCAGGCATTTTATTTGGCACTGGGGGCACTAAACCCACTCCATACCATTTGGGGCAATATATATGGTAGCATTTTCACTGCTTATTTGTCCTGAGGCATTATTACCTACGCCATCGTCATCATCATTACGATCATCATCGTCACTAACATCATCATCACCACCAACACTACGTTGTCCTTCACTCAGAGAGCTGCATGCCGTTGCCTAAGGAACAATTTCACGGTTTTATTCTGAAAGGAAATCATCATCTTCAGCTCCCCACTGACAACAGCTGATTCAAAATTTGGGTTTGATAAGCGTATGCTATCTCCTTTCCTACTTCTATTTATAGATGTGGATTCTGACATTATATCTGAAAAAATGTGAAGAAATAACCTCTCTTCTTCTGTAGACTGTAGGACTGTAACTCATTCTATTGTTTAGTTTTACAAATGACACTTACCTTTCTTCCGAGTTCCTATCGAATATCAAACACACCACTGCTGTGCAGCAGACTCCCACAACATTATACTCGTAATAATCCACTACAGGATTTCGCTCTATTACACCACACAGGAGTACACCATCTGTTGCGAGCTGTAACAATATATTTCCTGCAATGAAAACAATGTGTAGGTGTACTAATAATGTATTCTCTGTATTTCAACAAAACGTAATCGATTACAACCCAGTCTAATTTGATAACGCTGCAACATAAACCATAGCTGTACGTATATAACAGGTTATATAAGTATGTGGTATAAAGATGACAATGTACGTAACACTTAAAACTGATGACACGGATTTCTAAAGGTACATTTCATGTGTTACTGAATACTGCAAGAGAGCATACCCGATGAGTTGGGCCACAATTTTAAGTCTTTGATATTGTAATTAAAAGTTTCTACTGTCTGCAGGTCTGTTGGACTCAGGGTATGCATACCAGGTTCAAATGGTTTATTGTTAATGGGAACTTCCTTGCACCAGGTTTTGTGGTTACACATTACCAAGATGTAACTGCATACTTGGGCCAGTATTCACCACAACAGAACATTAAAGTGTAAGAGTAACTGTTGTTTCTATTAGAGCAAAACTAATGACACTATCTGACTTTATAGTATGCCACTCTTTGAGCAGCCTGATCCCCTCCAAGCACTGAAGAAAAACATTCAAGTCTACGAAATGTCTTTCCTGTTCATACTGGGCATAAGTTGTTACATTGGCTACAATAGCTAGTACTTAGTGTCTGTCTTCCAGGCTCTTACAATGAAAAAGGAGGTGACGAAAGGTACTCCAGAGAGTTAGCTAGAATCCATGGTACAGTTGCTGGTATAAGGCGCGGTTTCAGAAGAGGCACAGAATATTTCTTTCCTGTGGATGTGTAGAAATATTCACCACGTCTGTGAATGAGGTCATCAGCGAAATGGAGCTTGCAGACCTTGAAATTTGACAAAAACATTTCATTAGCTACAAGTGATAATGCCCAAGAGCAAGGTTGCCACTGACGCACAGATGCTATTAGTGTCGGTTACTTTCAGAACAAATAGTTCAATACTGACACAGTATTTTGAGTCATAAAGCTGCATAAGTAAATCACAGTCCGCTAGTGATTCGGTACTATATACAGTGAAATAGCTCTGCTATAGATTGGCATCAGGTCAAGTGAAATCACGTTGTTCCTGAACAACTGGACATCATGCTAACACAAACACACGACAAGTTGTTCTTGCTCTCTGTATTAAAGCACTCATTCCATGACACAATCTAAGTGACTTGTAAAGACACTGAGCTTTCCTTTGAATTCTGGGTAACATGGAAATTTTCATGATGTATTGCAATCAGCTATACAGTTCTGCTGGAGTTCTGCCATTTTAGGAGAAAAAAACACCGCTACTCGTGGCTCATTTCCATAATTTCGTCTGCAACGAGGTACACAACATTTCTACACCATTTCGAATCACTGCACTTAACTGTCGCATATATCGAGAGTGTAAATAAAACAAAGTAAGAAATGCATGCAACTATGAAAACTTCAATTGGTTAAGACATGTTCCTGCAAAACGCAAGAAAACGGAATGAAATCAGCCACGGCTGGTCCTGCCATCGAGCGGTACGCCACGTAACTACACCCTGTTGCAAGTCGGCGCAACAAGATGGCAGCACGGTAAGTAGCCTCATGTTTGTCCTGAACGATCGTTACTCGACGTGCAGTTTTTAGCGTATAGCTTGCCACCTGGAAACAAAGCCTCACAGCATGCGTTGTGACGTCACAACAGGAGTCAAACAATATCTGCACTTTGGGATGCCCTGCAACATGGATTGTCCATTTAAGTGAATGTATCATTACTTCCTGCATCTTGCATAAACGTAAATTATCATTTAAAACAACGTAAAATAAACATGGTCATAATTTCCTTCACTGATGCTTATTACCACTGCAAATCTCATGTTTGCAATATTTCGACTTTTTTAAGTGCAGCTTTATAATTTTAACATAGGCTCGTAGATTCACAAAACATAAATCGTAATTTGCACCATTTTGTGCTACAATTAGCGGTCCACGTATTCGCATTTTTATGTTAAAACGTATATGTTTCATCAGAATAAAACGTTAACATCTCTTAATGGGAAACGGGTGCAGATGTGATTCACTAATTGCAAAATATAGACGCAGCATACCATGTTCATTTTCTATTAATGGAAAATTACCGAATTAGCTGAAACCTAGCCACCAAAATTTTCTTTCATACAAATAAACATCTAAAGAGCGGCACACAAATCAATGCAAATATTTTGGAATCTATTGATTCATGTAATGTCATCAATGAGTAAGAAAACACACATTCATGACCCTTAAAAATAATAGAGATATTCTGTTACACACATCAGGCAGAAAAAAAAAGCACACACACAGAAAGCGAGGGGTGGGAAGAAATGGAATAATTATTTAAAAATATAAAACTGGCTTTTTATTTCACCTCATAATGTGATTTCCAATACACTCTCCTACAGATCAATAAAAAAATTCAAGTATGCTCTAATGATGTTTTTACTTTTTTTAAAAAACTTTTAAATTTTTCTTCATAGCTGCATAATTTCTTCTCTTAATATGATTATTTAATATGATATTTACACAACAGAGCAGTATGGAACACCTGATAGATTCAAGACTATGTTCGTTTTTTACATTGAAATCCACCAAACAAATCACTGGGAATATTACAGGATGCTACCTTCAGAAGCACACACCTTTGATTTCCCTATTGGAGAAACAAAACTTGATGTTCTTTTACATTTTTTGAAAAGTTAAATAAACATATGTTACACATGATACATCTTCTTTGGGATATGCCAAGCCTCCTCGATCCTTTGCCGTTATCATAGGATCATCTTGCTTTACATCATCTGAAATAAGAAATACTCACAGTGAGGTTTTTTTTCAGCACTTGGTGTGAGCAGTATCCTGATATGTAGTGAAATAACAGCCATTTGTCCTCTACTATCCCTTCAACATCATTCTCATCTACCACCAAACTTAATAAATCTGGTACTGGGATATCATTTAACCCCTGGATTTCAAAAGTTGTTTAAAAACTATATGACACGTAAATAACCACATCTCCAACTACCATAGACAGTGCTCTCAGCACTAGGTTTTTGCTCAGTTTCAAAAGCCTGTCTAAGAGAAATATGGTATTTTCCCCCACTTAATTCCAAACAGTCAGTCTATACTCTTCCAAGGAGCCAATAGACAGCCAGTAACTACTGAAATCAGTCAAAGCGGCTGTTGTATGTCTTAAAGCAAAGCGTGTTTCTTTAGAAAGTTTCCTGTTATCATTCAAGCCATGCCATAAACCTAACCAAGACACAAAGCTCTTTAAAAATCAAATATGTGATAGGAATAAGAAGTTGCAGTTTTCTGAAAAACATTTCTTAGCCTCTGACCCTTAAGTAATCTTTTCGCATTCACAGTAAACCACTGAAGTTTTATTATTCTTACAAATGTTACAGCACTTTAAAAATTTTGAATTCCTTTCTTCGAGCCTAGTCTCTGCAAAGCAACAACTGTCATATCATTAAAAAGCACTTGTTTAGCATCTTGCCTTTCAATTGAATTTGGAAACAGGGATTTTAAAGCTAGAGAGTTTCTCTATTGTAATAAATCATCCTTTTCAACCTCCCTCCATGCTCCTACTGAAATCAGGAAAACACAGAATCTGCTCCTTTTCATTGAACCAGTTGTTACAAATGCACTTTAAAAGATGAACGGTATCCCCAAAATAGTACAGTGGGCGATCTGCAGAAGACCTTGCAGGTTGACAGCACTTTACCTTTACTTCTGGCAGAGTTCTAAAGTTAGATATTGCTTTTCTATAAATTGAATTATTGTCTCCCACTAACCCAACTACCTCACATCAAGCTGCTTCTAATTTAAAAATTACTTCTTTTATGTATGAGAAAACTGCATAAGCCTCAATTGTTTTAAATGGGAGAATTTATACCACATCCTTGTAAGGTGAATGTAATCTTTGTATCCTAAAAACATAAACACTGGTTGCACACAAAAAGTTGTCACTGTTGAATGCACCACCTGCAATATTTCCACCTTCCTTGTCAAGTTTTTGATGAAAGTAATAAATACTCCTTGCAAAAATAGAATTGTAACTTAAATATACTCTGTTAGTGATATACGACGCCGCTTTTTCATTTTCTGTTAAAATATTTTATTATACAGTAGATAATCGACGGTCGCAATTTGCACACGATATCTACAATGTATTTACCATAAATGAGGTTCTCTGATTTAAGTTAAATTAGTGGTTTTTGTTGCTAATTTCTATAGGCACTGTCTAACATTTTTTTTTGTATAACGTTATTTTTTGTTTTATCACGATTTTTCTTTATATCGCTACGCTACGTTTAGCCTAGACATTTACTGAAGAATACACCAATTATAGCGTCACAGATGTGTTTGACGTCATTATATGCCTTTCAGATGGCGATGAGTTTTCGTCGCTGCTTATGGTGCAATTGCTCGCTGACACTCACAAGCACGTGTGAAAGTAGTGGAAACATCGCGTTACCCCGATATGTGTAGCTCAAGTTATGAGAAAGAATAGTTAGTAATGATGGTAAACATGCGCTGTTAAGTTTTAGCCGCAATTATTCACATTACTTCAAATCCAACTGTCGGCGCTCATATTTTACATTTCCGTCAATAGAGGCCGTCAGGGTATGAAACTGAACAATAACTTCAACTGTCACGGCGGATATTGTCTTAGGGTTAAGAGACTAGACAGGAATTTGCAGAATTATTTACGTCTCGTTGTGCAGAAACAGAGTCCTAGCAGGATTCCAGTCAGTTGTTGTGGCAAAAGCCGACGGTGGTTATCATCGTAATCTTGCATTTTTGTTGAAATTTGACGCGACAGAAATACGGTGAACGTCCGAAACTCCGTCTCCGATTGTAACAAACTTTTCGACCTAGAGCTGTTCTGGGGGCACTTTTTCTTGTTACATGTCATCTTAGTTGTTGCTTTACCAGATCCTTACGGACTGAAAACTAGTGAGCTGGTCTGAAATATAGTGACGATCACTTCGGACCTCCGATATCGGTTACGAAACATCTGTGGGTCCCGTCATACCACGATACTCAACTGTGTGGGACCCATACCACACAGAACCGACAGCGGCTAATGAACGTCTACAAGGAAGGGCAGCAGAAATCGTGAAATGTCTGTTTGACCCACAGGAGAGTGTCGCGCAATTGCTGAAACAACTCAATGATGAGAGACGCAAGCTGTCCCACGACAGGCCGCTTACGAAATGTCGCAGGCGACTGCTAAGCGAGGAGTCCAGAGGCGCTCTCCAGCCACTACTCGTCGCTGCCGTAAGGAGGCTGAAGGCAGAGTCAGGCCGGCCACAGCACGGAGACGTCTCAGCACTCGCACTTAACGCAATGCGTTCGCGAACGGAACGGGACAAAAAATTCAAGATTTGTTACGCTGCCAAGTACCCAATGCCATGCACTTCACAGTGGCTTGCAGTGTACGTACGGGAATGTAGATGTAGACGTGACGGTGAATATTCGGTGCTCGTAAATACGTCGCGATGTAGATACTTCCAAAGCAGCAACGTGTGAACTTGTGTGTGCAGCTCCACATGAAGACAGATTCAATTGTTAGATTTGTCCGTGGGTTCTCATGTTGATTCTTGGATCGTTGAAGCATTTTTGAGGCGTTAGTGGTGCTCGGGAACTAACGATTAATGACCGGGAATCTTGTCACGGATACTAACGATAGAGTAGCGTTAGACAACGTCTTACTAATATTACGGTAGGTCAAATAAAGTTGGAAATTTAGTTGGAATCCTATCATTTTTAGATTCAGACTACCCAACCGTCAAAGTATTATGCACTGTTTACGGCTCAAACGTTTGAGCTCGCGACCGGTGGAGGAGAAAACTACTGGGGCAACTCTTACGAGACCAGAGGTAAGAAAGTCGACTACAAATCAGTTACGAGAAGTGTGGGGAGGACGCACTGGACTTCGATACGTGAATCACACATAGGGGCACTGTGCACCCCCGTCTACGTATTGTGGCAGACGATATTTCAAACATTCGTTCCCCTGTCTGCTGTGATAGAGTTACGCTTTGCATCCCTGTGTGTGGGTGTGTGACTAAAGTGGGAAACGATATACTGAACAACAGCTTTTGTAGCCCTCTTGTGGTAGTGTTATTGTTGGAAGCTTTACGACACTGTTTGCGGACGATACGGCGGTCTATAAGAGAGTGGCGACGCCAGAAGACAGTATCGATTTGCTTAATGACCTGCAGAGGACTGATGAATGCTGCAGCCTCTGTGAGTTGACCCTGAACGTCAATGAATGTAACATATTGCGCATAGATAGGAAAAGAAATCCACTACTGCACAACTACACTACTGATTACAAATTGATGGAAGCAGTATCTACCTTAAAATATCCAGGAGTAACTATCTAGAGTGACCCTATGTGGAATGACCATGTAAACCAATGAGTAGTCTCATAAGGAGAAGAATTAAGAAATGTAACACATACACAAAACACGTGGTTTACAAGATGCTTGTACGATCGATCCTTGGGTACTGTTCAGCAGTCTGGGACGCTTACCAAAGAATAGCGGCGCGTTTCGTCTCGTCATCGTTTGGTCGGCGCGAGAGCGTCGCAGGGGTGCCCAACAAACTCCAGCGGCACACGCTACAAGAGAGGCGCTGTGTACCACGGAGAGTTTTGCTGCTGAAATTTCGAGAAGGGATGAGTCGGACGGCTCGTTACTTCCTCCCTCAAACATTTCGCGAAATGACAACAACAAAAAAATTGGAGAAATTAGAGTTAACGCTACCGACAATCATTTTTAACATTCGCCATTCGCGACAGGGACGGGGAGGGTTGGAATCAGTTGGGTACACGCTCCCATGCTTCAGTGTCACACTTGAGACGTTCCTCTAAATGCTTTACGCGTTCACAAAGGTCGTGTGTAACTTCCTTACGCTGCCCATTTATCTCATACTGACCACGTTGCAGTTTTGTTAGAGATCGCACTTCTGACGTCTTGCCCTCCCCAAACGATCCAGTCTTGTCACTCGTGTCAGTGATAGACAAGTTTCCTATCTTCACTACTATCTTTGCCACTTCGGTCTCTGGCACATGGATCGCCTGTGCGTTCTCGTCTACCTGGACCTTAATGACCTCCAATACCTGTGCCTCTACCCTTTCGACTCTTGTTTGCAGTTCCTTGTGCTGCTGGCTGCACCACTCACTTACTGCTTGGAAATCACTAAGATGCTGTTCTTCCTGCAGGCTACGTTGCTCGTCGACTCGAACCTGCCCCGCTTCCAGTGCACTAAGTCGCCGATCGACTATTTGAATATGATCTTTAAATTCGGTAACTACATCCTCTCTAATTTTCACTGCGAAACTATTAAACTGTTGTTCCATATGCTTGGGTAACTTTTTTGCATGATTCTCATTCTATTCCGCCAGTTTTTTAATGCTTTTGAGTTTTTGATCAGATGACTTTTTTGCTAGGTTTTGATTTTCCTCAGATAACATATATTTTAGAATTCTTATAACATTCTGATTTTCCTTGGATATTTTCTTTGTATCAGTGCATATCTGCTGCAGTTCTCATTAGTTATGCCATATCGAAAGGGGTACTAACCGTGGGGCTGAACCTGGTTTCAACGGCGCTTTCAACACTTCATCGTAAATTTTTCCGAGGACTGTCTGGCAAAACTGGGGATGTTGTCCGCTCACTGTCGAAGTTTGAAGAGTGCATTACTGGAGTCCGACACTACAGAAGCATGTTATTCAAATTATTACGACCACTAACGCTCTTAGACCTGCTACGCATCTCCATAAACAATCCTACTTCTGCAAAAGGATTGCTATAACACTAACAAACCCTGCATCTCCAAAGTATAAGACAATGTCTTACTCAAAATTTCACACGCAACCTAGCACATACAGTCACACACAATAGATCACCGTACAGCAATAACATGAAAAGAACCCCCAAAAATTCACAAAAATAAGGCACAAAATATAAAACAAAGCAACACAGATCGCCAAACAACGCTGTGAATTGATCAGAAATTTCGTCTCTGAACAATGTGGAAGTTGTTCGAGCGCTAGAGAACAAGAAGTGTGCGGTTAGTACATCCTAACTGCTGACTGCTTCTCATTACTGCCTCTGGTAGTCTCACCCTGTGGCAGCGGCCGGCCATATAAATGGGTTATACTGAAACGCGGTGCATGGCTTTTTAAACTTACTGGACCACTGAACGCTAATGCAAATAAGCACTCTGTTATTTTCTTTTATAGTAAATTATTTAGGGTTGCCACACAAGCAAGTTGGGAATAAATTAATTACAATTAATTAAAGAAATTTTTAACTTGTTGCGTAGAAATCATTAAGATGTCAGTACTCTCATCAAATGAACACTGAAATTAATTTACTCAAAAGCGTGATCACACTGAATGAAAGCAGTTAGTTAAACTGGAACATAATTCTTTAGAATATAATTAAAATTCAGAGATTGGGCCTGCTAGACTACTGCGCTTTGATAACGACAGGTTGGGTGTACAGAGTTCGATTTCGGAAGGGGTGGCTGCGTTGATGGACACGCATTAAGTACAAACACAGTGTATTTTAAGCAAGAACACAAGTCAAACACTATACAATAAACAGATTGCAGTAACGGTTTCCATTGCATGAGTTCAATTTAATACTGTTTCAAATGGTTAAATGCTGATGGACCACATGAAGGGGAAGGTATGTGAAAATTCTGGGAAGAGGAAAGAGTAAATGCACGTACTTACGCAAGATCCATATTAAAGAACACGCCCTCACCAAAGAGTCAGGGAAAGAGATTCGTTCCTTCCGAAGTAGTAATCTTTCGAAAAAAATGCAGTTGCTTAAAACTAGATTTAAAAAAGGGTCACATTTACCAGGTGCCTCAATATTTTCGCAAAACGGTTAAATTACATGCGCACCGCACAAGGAGATAAAATGAACTGCAAGAAATTTGTTTCTCTAAAATCCATTAATTACACAGAGAATTCAACAAAACCTAAATTCACTCAAGGCAACACGACTGATTATCACTGACAAACACGGGATGCGAGTTCGCGCCATGTGGTGCGAAGCATAAGGGTAAATTTATCAAATCACAGGTGAAACCGAAAGCATTCAAACTGCAATAGTAAATGAAAACATTCACACGAGGATGTATACATGCACACCTACATACTTAGGAAAACCTTCTGCAAAGTAATGTCAGCATTACTAGATGGGAAGCCTTTGCACAATAAAAGTTCTGGTAGCACAAAGAAAGTGCCAGAAGACACTTATTAAAACTGGTAAATTGCACCGTGGTCCATCCCGTGTAAACTGTGGATCATATAATGCACGTATCGCTGTAATAAAAGGTGCACTCTACTACTTCAGCTAGCCATAAGACTTACACAACTCACTCTAAGCTCAGTGTTAAGCTACCAACGACACTCACCGACTGCCCAGCGTCAAGTGCTTAAGCACCCTCGAGAACAACGAATCTCCGCAGGTAGCCAGAACAGACCAAAGGGGTTGCTTCCGGTACCAACCCGCCCACTGTCGATAAACACGACTCAGAAGGCACAAGCCTCTTTCCTTTGACTGAACACCCACAGTTGGTCAGACTAACCACAGCATACAGCAAGTTCCATACTACTGGCTACCAATGGAAACACGAAAAATACGTACACCTGCACCTTCACACGGGCAGTAATGAGAAGTTTGAAAATCTAGGAGCATAAAATATATTCAGTGTAAATCTAATTGAGGGCTTGCATGTGAACAATTAGGTAATTTAAGTACTTGTATAGCGATGCAGTACACAGAGACCTTTCAATGGTGCGAAGTCAGATCCCAGTTGCCTTGCAAAACTATGGCGGAACCGTTGTGCCTTCACAGTCAAGTTACAGTCCTCTCTCTCTCTCTCTCTCTCTCTCTCTCTCTCTCTCTCTCTCTGATGTCACACACGGTCCGCCAAGCTCTGGCCTTCTGGATACAGTTTCGATCTCTACAAACTGCGGCTGTTTGTTGCTTTAATTTGGGACACCAGTCTATTTCAAAATGTTAACGACTATACTTTAAAAGTCCGTACCTCCAACGTTTCCGAAAGGTATCTACACCTGTTCGAAACTAATTATCTTCAGAATTAATTATCATTACAGTTTTAGACCACTGCTAACTACAATTACAAATTATGTCGAAATGTAAAGTTCTTGGCAAAATAAAACTGTGTGCCCGACCGAGACTCGAACTCGGGACCTTTGCCTTTCGCGGGCAAGTGCTCTACCAATTGAGCTACCGAAACACGACTCACGGCCGGTACTCACAGCTTTACTTCTGCCACTATCTCGTCTCCTACCTTCCAAACTTTACAGAAGCTCTCCTGCAAACCTTGCAGAAGTAGCACTCCTGAAAGAAAGGATACTGCGGAGACATGGCTTAGCCACAGCCTGGGGGATGTTTCCAGAATGAGATTTTTCGCTCTGCAGCGGAGTGTGCGCTGATATGAAACTTCCTGGCATATTACAGTTAGATCCTGAACTTGCCCATTATAATTTTGTTAACAATTTTTTATGTTCTACTTGACGTGCAGTATTTGTTAATCAACTAGCTAATAAGAAAGCTCAGTATTTTGAGGATTATAAAACATTTTAAGCAAGATGGCTGCCATCAATAATGAGTAGTGTAGAACATATTGCTCACAGTCGAAGCTATATATGGACCTAGCACAACTGAGGTCAGGCAGTCTGCGGCTGAGGGTAAATGGAGCAACACCTGTGTCTCTTGTCGTGAGCTCTGTGCTGTAATCCGATTACTAGCATTTTGAAATATTAACATACATACAATACAAGGATAATGGAATGTAGTCTAATTAAGTCGGGTGATGTTGAAGGTATTAGATTAGGAAATGAGGCACTTAAAGTAGTAAAGGAGTTTTGCTATTTGGGGAGCAAAATAACTGATGATGGTCAAAGTAGAGAGGATATAAAATGTAGGCTGGCAATGGCAAGGAAAGAGTTTCTGAAGAAGAGAAATTTGTTAACATCCAGTATTGATTTAAGTGTCAGGAAGTCATTTCTGAAAGTATTCGTATGGAGTGTAGCCATGTATGGAAGTGAAACATGGACGATAAATAATTTGGACAAGAAGAGAATAGAAGCTTTCGAAATGTGGTGCTACAGAAGAATGCTGAAGATTAGATGGGTAGATCACATAACTAATGAGGAAGTATTGAATAGGATTGGGGAGAAGAGAAGTTTGTGGCACAACTTGACCAGAAGAAGGGATCGGTTGGTAGGACATGTTCTGAGGCATCAAGGGATCACCAATTTAGTATTGGAGGGCAGCGTGGAGGGTAAAAATCGTAGAGGGAGACCAAGAGATGAATACACTAAGCAGATTCAGAAGGATGTAGGTTGCAGTAGGTACTGGGAGATGAAAAAGCTTGCACAGGATAGAGTAGCATGGAGAGCTGCATCAAACCAGTCTCAGGACTGAAGACCACAACAACAACAACATACATTGTGCGCAGTGCGTTGTCTACACTCATGGGCTCAATTCGTGACAGTAAGTAGTTCAAAGTCCAGGTGACTGACGACCTCAGATCTTAAGTCCCATAGTGCTTAGAGTCATTTGAACCATTTTTGAACTGTTTCAACCACTGGACCGTGCTGTGTTATTACTAACACCAGGACACTTTAGCAGTCTATGAGCCAATGCAGTAGGTAGCACTCTGCTTTGCTTTTGGAGAAAAATCTGACCATATCGGTGAATAATTTTCAGTGAGAGTGTAATTAAAGGGTTTTAAATCTACGTCCAATGTCGACCACAATGTCACTGTAGACTATTAGTAGAACTAACATCTTTCAGCCAGTTCTGGAGGCAGCGCAGTTACCGAGAAAAACGCTAGAGACTTATGCAGAACGAAGCAGGATCGTTCTACACTCTTGCAAATTATTCAAAAATTGCTGTAGGTTCAATAGTAAATAAACCGAAATATTCATTCTAAGACTCTAGTTAGCTACGAATTTAAATAGTACTGTAGGCTTACTATATTTTTCTTCTAAAGGCCATGGGATGGCAAAAAAGTTCAAACCCGGGTACTTGGCGATATGACAGGAAACCTGTTACTCGAATGAAAATTCTGAAAAAGATAGTAGAGAAAATTACGACTGGACAAATTGGACACAGGGAAGCAGCGAGACATGACATTCCAAGACAGACTATTTGCGAACAAATTCAGAAAGAAGAACAACTGCAAGGCTGGAAGGCCCACCATTCTTACCGAAATTGCAGAAAGATCGTTTGTTGATCACTGTATCAGTGTCAGTAACGTGGGTCTTCCAATACCAGTCTCTGACTTGAGTTGCATAGTTAAATCATATCTTGATACCTGTAGGAGAAAAGTATACTGCCTTGCTGATAATATACTTGGAGGAGACTGGGGAAAGGTAGTTTCTAGGGACATAATTCTGAACTGTCTCACAAATTTACAGTCAATATTTCAAGGGGGGCTGCTGATGTAAATGAGAATGTAATCAATGTCTTTTTAGAAAAATACAAAGCCGAGGTTGAAGGCGTTCCTTTTGAAATGTTTTCAGTTTTGATGAAACTGGGTTTCATCACATACTTGCGATATAAAGACCTTGTTTCGTCGGACATGCCGACGTACTGAGAAAACTGAGGACACCTCAAAACCGTGCTTCACTCTCATGTTGTTTGGGAAGGCAGCACGAGAATTTCTTCTCCCTTATCTTATTGATAAGGGTAAGCCAAATGGTCAGACTGGATTTACAGTTCACCTCCTGGAATGCAAATGAACACATTAGAGTGAGTGGCTAGAACAGAGTGTGTTTGACAGCTGGTTTCAGACTCACTTCCTCCCGTTTGCCTCAGAGAAAGGAGGACAGAGAGTAATTATTAGAGATAATCCTTCTTCTCACATCTTAATGAAAACTTCGGAGCTGTCTGAGGAAAACAACATAAATTTCATTTGCATTCCACCGAACGGTACTACTCTTACGTAGTATTCAGATGTGGCTTATTTTTCTTATCTGAAGAATAACTGGAGACAGATTCTTTATCAATGGAGGTAGACTACAAATGGATAGAAGAAACATCGTTTTCCGAAGTGTGTATTTAGTGCCCCCCTGTCGAAGATTTTTTTTTTTAGATGAACAGAGAGCTTCTACAAATTTAGTGAAAGGATTGAGAAATGTCAAATGCGCTGGAAGTGTGATAATGCTAGAAATAAGTCTTGTGTTATGAGAAGTGTGGAAACTGAATTCCAGAAACATTTGGAGAAGGTGAGAAAGACTGTCAAACTTCAATGTGAACATCGTCTCCACATAGAGCCAGGGGTGATATGGACGTCGTTTCAGGGTAGGGTATGCATTAAAAGAACAATCATCTTTCATAGCCATCTGTTTTTATGTAATTTAAAATATGTTTTAACTAGCTTGAACTTTGACAGAACAGTGGTTTATGTGCCATCGGCCTGCCCCTGACTGGGCAACCAAGGTATGAGCAAAGAGGTCTACATTCTTGCAGATAGGTTGTAATGGTTCATTATTTACGCGACCATTACGGCATTCCAACCCCAGTTCTCGATACCAGTAATATCGTACTACTTTTCCGCGAAGTAACAAACATATTTTTGTGACAATATTCACATTTGGTTTTATTAATGTGTAGGTACTCCGATGTATCGGTATATTACAGTGATATGGTTCTTGCGTGTATTCATTTCTGTGAGACTGTCATAAACTTTGACTTACTTGCACACAGAGCAGTCTTTATTTCACTTTGCAGAAGTTGAGGTGTTATTTCGCTTTGTAAAAGAGCAGTCAAGTCTTGTGTTTGGTTAAAGTGGAAATTAAAAATATGAAGATTGATACAAAACTGTTTTCTTGATGATGTGACAATTAAGAAGAAGTATATGTGAATTTGCAAGAAGTCTATTAGAAATGTGGATCGTAAACTCCAAGTCAAAAATTATTTCTACCATACCATTATTCTGATCTGGGATTATTTGATCATTAGGAATTTCCTGAAAAACTCATTTGTTAGGTCTTCAAATATTGCTAAAATACAGATCTGGACCTTCTAGCAGTCAAAGTGGAATCACCCTAGAATCAACAAGATGAGCCATAACAACTTCGACGAAATCTACATGGGAATCCATTCAAGATAAGTGCCATATTAATGACTTTTTTACAGTGACTTCATTATTTCCATTATGACGATACCATCCACAGTCAAATAACTTTGTTGTTGCCTGATAAAGCAAACATACGCTGCGTGAGCAACATTATTAATCTGATTTCTAACCTACTTTGCAAGTGATGGTATTGTTAGAAGGTGTTAGTACTACTTAGGTAACCAACACGTGCTGCTGTGAGCAAAGGACCGGCTACTGCTCTGCCATCTCTTGGCGACGCCCCGCAACAGCTATGTGGGGCGCCATCCGCCGACCAGTAGCAACAGACAGCTGGCAGTCGCATATATTTCGAATTTTGACGTCTTGTCGGATGGTATCTGAAGTAACGCTGATCTCAACAACTGTATATACTTTGTTCTGTCATGACGTTGATGTAAATGAACGAAGATTAACAAAACTTCTTCCAAGAATGTTTAATACTCGTTCTCATGGTTTTTGGTAAATGCTATACAGTTTACAGTAACTGTAATACATGTTCGTACATCAGAGGGTTGGATCCCCTCATTCGAAGGCGCCAGATTCCAAAGCCTGGGCTACTCTCTGGTTGGAATCTCCGCTTTCGAAGATTGTGTTCGTCTGTCTGTCTGTCTGCCCGTCTGCCCGCCGCTTACTGTTGTAGCTGTTCGTCCGACCGTCCGTCCATCCGCCTGCCTGCTCGCTGTCCGTCTCCGCTGCTGCCTGCTGTCCGTCCGTCCGTCTGCTCGCCGCCGACGCTGCCTGCTGTCCGTCCGTCCGTTCGCCGCCGCTGTCGCCGCCAGCCGGTGCTCGCCGCCGCCGCCGCCGGCAGGTTCTCGCCGCAGCCGTCGCCGGCCGGTTCTCGCCGCCGCCGCCTGGTCGCCGCCGCCGCCGTCGCCGTCGCAGTCCGACCCCGGTCGTCCGACCCTGGTCTTCGTCCGTCTGCATCTTCGTCCGTCTGCGTCTTCATCTGTTCCCAGTTTGTGTCCTTTCCTTTTCGTGCTGTGCGTTTTTTTCTCCCTGTCGTCATGTCCGCCCCCACCACCACCGCCACTACTACCACCACCGCCATTGTCTATACCTCCCCTTCCGCCGCCTCCACCACTATAACTTGGTGTGCCCCGTCCCACCCCCCTCCTTCCATCCCACCTCTCCTCACTCTCCCTTCGCCCTCGCTCTTTGTCGCCCCCTCTCCCGCTTCTTCCTCTCGTTCTGATCCTTTCCCCCCACTCCCCCAGTCTGTCACTGCAGCTCCGGCTAGGGTGGTGGCCCGTCAGGCCACTGTCCACTCCCAGCTCTCCCTGTCGCCTTCGCCATCGCCATCGCCGCCGCCGCCACCACCGTCATCATCGTCGCCGTCGCCTTCGCCTTTGCCGTCACCGTCACCTTCTCAGGCGCCGACTGCTGCGTCCACACCGGGACCTGTCCCTTCCCACCACCTCCCCATTACTCCCATCCCTCCTGTCACCACCCGCCCTTCTGCCGCCGTCAAACGCCCTAGTGGCACCCCCACCTCCTCCGCTCCCAAAAAGGCCCCGCCCCGACCTCTGTCCCCCCCCCAGGGTGCCATGGATGTCTCCCCGCCTGGCCCTGCTCCCTCCTCCTCCTCCTCCTCCTCCTCCTCCCCCCCCCCCCTGTTTATACAAATATCTCCTGTTCCATCCCGATCCTTCCTTTCTCGAGGCCCAGAATCTCTCCCTCCTCCTCTGCCAACATTTCCCTGGTGCCCCCATCTCTCTCCTTACTCCCAGACGGGATTCTGTTCTCATCTCCTCCCCCAGCCCAACTCTCCATACTGACATCCTCTCCCGCCTCCCCGTCACCCGTTTTGGTCCCAACACCTCCCTTACCCCTGCTCCTTCTCCATCTCCTACCCGCCAACCCCAATCCTCGCGTCGCCCGCTGACCCTCACCGCCGTGATCACTCGGCTCAGTCCGTCGATCACGGAGGAGGAGGTGTTGGCGGAGCTCAAGGCACATCCAACGCTGGAGGTGCGGGCGGTCCGCCGCATTTTCAACTCGGCCGGCCCCACCCGCCATATTAGGGTTTTCTCTGAGGACGCCCCCTCCATTGATCGTCGCCTGAAGAAGGGTGCCCTCCTCTTCAACCAGCGGTACAAGGTCGACCCCTCCCGTTCCCCTCCTCAATCCCTGTGCTGCCAGAGGTGTCTGCGCTGTAATGCACACCCAACAGCTGAGTGTCGCGAGGCCCCCACCTGCCCGCATTGTCGGCAAGCGCACTTTCTCCGGCAGTGCCCTAACCTCCAGTCCCCTCCCTTCTGTAATACCTGCAATCTCCCCCATCCCACCTACTCCCAAAAGTGTATAGCCCGACCCCCTCCAACCACCCCTGAACTCACCGTACCTGTCCGTCCTCTGGACGCCCCCACCCCTCCTGGCAATTCCCTTCGTCCCCCCCCCCCACCGCTGAGGACATCATCAGGTTCCTCACAATCGTCCTTCAAAATTTTCATCCCTTTCAGCGCCCCCACACCCTCCAGCAGATCTCCCTCGCCACCCGTTCCATATTCCAACTCAAGATGTACGCCACCTACTCCAACAACCAGGCCCATTTCGCCTTCTCCCGCCTTGACACCCTCGTCTAAATCCCTGTCATGGCGCAACAGCAACGTATCCTTTTTATACAACATCCGCTCCCTTACCGCCAACAAGAAACTCTTCCTGCACACCCTTGCCACCCACCGCGTGGATGCCTTCCTCCTTAATGAAACCTTCCTCCAACCCCACCACACCATCCACACTTCGCCCTATCTCCTCCACCGCTCTGATAATCCCCTCCCAATTGCGCGTGGCGGAGTTGATATTGGTCACCGCCGCCAGATCCCCGTTCGGCTTAAACCTCTCCTTCCTGACCCCACCGAACACCTGATCCTTAGTCTCTTCTTCCCCGGCCTTACTGTTACCTGGGCCACCATCTATGTCCGCCCCAACGCTCCTCTTCCCTTCGACTTCCTCTCCCACGTCGACCGTACCTTCTCCTCCTACGTGATCGCCGCCGACCTCAACATCCATAGTCGTCCCGCTGCCGTTACGGCGGTGGCATCGGTTCCTCTCCACCCTTCAAGGCGATCTCATCCCCATCCCCCAGCACACCCGTCCCGAATCCAACTCCACTCCCGATGTTATTCTCTCCTCCCCCAACCTCCTTGGTCGCATAACGGTGGATGTCCTGGAGCCTATTGGTAGTGACCATCTCCCTGTCCTCATCACCGTTTCAGACGGACGTCGCCCCCGACCCGACCCTCGTACTGACCTTCCCCCTAAGTATGTCCATGACTATTCCCGTGCCGACTGGAATGCCTACCGGGATACCCTCTCCACCCAGGTCGATAGCCACCCCTTCACCTACCGCCACCCTGACGATGTCACCCATGCCGCCTCCTTTCTCCAGCAGACCTTGTCTGAGGCCGTGGAGGCCCACGTCCCTACTGTCGCCATCCACCCCCTCCATCCTACCTTACCCCTGCAGGCCGTTCTCCTCCTCCGTGAATCCCGTCGTCTCTACCGTGCCTTCCTCCGCACGCGTGACCCGGACACACTACAACGCCACCGGCAACTCCAGCGACACATTCGTAATTTGCTTGCGGCTAAGAAACGCCGGGACTGGCGACAGAGATGCACCCGTTTAAATGCTACCCTACCAATCAACTCGTCCAAGTTCTGGTCAGCCTTCCGTCGCCTTACGGGAACTAAACCATCCCCCTATTATCCTCTTCTCCATGATGATCACCCTTTCCCTGACACCCTTAGTAAGGCAAATCACTTTGCCTCCTACCTCTCCGATGTATTTTCCATCCCCGATGATCCCCAGTTCGATTACTCCCTCTTCCTGGACATCCGCGATCGAACTGACACCTCCGTCCCTCCCCTCGCTCCTGGTTTCCAGTACTCGGGCAACATTGCACACACGGAACTCAATGCCCCTATCACTACACAGGATCTCATTGCTACACTCCACACAAAACGCAACACCGCTCCTGGTCACGATCGTGTCACCTACCGTCACCTTCGTGAAGCTCCTGTCTCTTTCCTCTCCACCCTGGCCGAGCTCTACAATGTAGTCCTGTCCACCGGTTACTACCCCGACCTGTGGAAAACCTCCCGTATCCTCATGTTCCTTAAACCTGGCAAACCGCCGTCCGCCGTCTTCTCCTACCGTCCCATCAGCCTTACCTCGGTCTTCAGCATGGTCCTGGAATCTCTCCTCACCTGCCGCATCCACCAGCATCTCCGCCAGCACCGCCTCCTTCCCGTTACCCAGTGTGGCTTTCGGCCGTCCTTCTCTTCCGACGACCTTCTCCTTCACCTCACTCATCTCCTTTCCGAACAGCTTAATTCCCGTCGCTCCACAATCTTCCTCTCCCTGGACCTCGAACGTGCATATGACCGCGTATGGCATTCCGGTCTCCTCTTCAAGCTCCAAACCTTCGCCCTTCCCATTAACTACGTCTCTCTGATCGGCTCCTTTCTCTCCCGCCGTCCTTCCTATGTCACCATCCATAACACCGATTCCTACACCTTTTTCCCCTCTGCCGGTGTGCCCCAAGGCTCCGTCCTCTCCCCCCTTCTGTACCTTTTGTACACGGCGGACATGCCGCCGCCGTCAGCCCCCGTCCACCTTCTCCAGTTTGCGATGACACCGCCTTCCTTGCCCTTCCCCCCACCCTACAGCACTCCCAACACCTTCTCCAATCCCATCTTGACCGGTTCACCACTTGGTGTAACCAGTGGTTGCTCAAGGTCAATCCTTCCAAAACCCAGGCGATCATTGTAGGCAAAACCACCCCTTCCTTCCGCCTCCTTGATTTCTACATCACCATCTATGGCCGTCCTATCGCCCTCACTCCCACCCTTAAGTATCTTGGCGTCACCCTCGACCGTCGCCTCTCCTGGACTCCCCACCTCCGGACAATCCAAGCCAAGGCACGCTCCCGACTCAGTCTCCTCAAGCTCCTCTCCGGCCGTACGTGGGGTCTGGACCCCTCCACCATCCTCCACACCTATAAATCCCTCATCCGCCCTATCCTTTGTTATGCCCATCCGGCTTGGATCTCCACCCCCCCTCCCTTTTATAAATCCCTCCAAATCCTTGAACGCCATGCTCTCCGCCTCGCCTATGGCATCCGTCTCCCCTCCCCCACGCGGATCCTGTATGATCTCATCCCCTTCCCCCACCTCCTCCTTTTCCTTGAAAGGATACGGATCCTGTACACCTCCCATAAACTTGATCCTCCTCACCCGCTCGTCTCCCTGATCCTAACCCACCCCCGCCCGCTGCTGTGCCTGTATTCCCATGTCCCACCCGGTCTCCATCTCTCCACCCTCCTTACCCTCTCCCAAGGTGGCTTCCGCCTGCTCCCCCTCCCTGATGATGTCCTCCTCCCCTGCATCTACCCCTCCTATCAACTTTGATCCTCCCCCCCACCTCCTGTGTCCTTTCCTTTAGGCACCCTCCCTCCCCCCTTTCCCTTCCCTTCTCTTTCCTTTCCCCCCTCCCTCCTCCCCTCTCCCCCGGGCTTCCCCTCCCCCTTCCTCCCTCCCCCTCCCTCCTTTGCCCATGGCATCTCTGCTCTCCCCTCTCCCATTTCCCCTTCCTCCTCCTCCACCTCCTCTCTTGGCAGGTCCCCAGACTCGTACACGCTCAGTGAACATTCGCGCGCCGGAGATTATCGCCATCAGTGTTTAGTGTGTGTGCATCGTTTTGTGTTTCGTGCAGTTACAACTCAACTGTTCACGTGTGCCGTCGCCGTTCTCCGTGTTTTGTGCGCCGTGTATCCAATTGTTAGTGTTTTTTTCGTCCAACGTGAACGGCTTCTTGTTTGTTTTTTTGTATCTCCATTTTTTGCCCGCCGTTTTTTGTATTGTATATATCACCTCTCTGTCATGTTTATTGTTCCACTTAAGGCTGAAGAGCAGCGTACTATGCTGCTGACAGCCCGCCTGTATAGGTGTTTAAAATTACAATAAAGGAAAAAAAAACATGTTCGTACTCAGTGTATATGATCACTTTAAAATCAATTTTTGTCAGGCACAGATAAAGTGAAAGTCTGTGCCTCGCAATGTATGTAAACGATGGTCTTAGTTTAGTAATCGACAAGTAATCATTTCCCTAGCCATTTGTGACTTTACAAAATGTATATTAAAATAATTGTGTTGTTTGAATATATCTGGAGCAGAGCATGTTCGGTAATGGAACATAATTTGATGAATGTAGAACTTCGGCCCATTAACATAATGCTCATTTGAGGGCGAGGCTGGAACTACGCAACCAGGCAGCCCGAAGTCGCCTTCAACTCTGGACAGCCAGGCCTGCAGAAGACAGCAGGGGGCTCAAGCCACACCCTCTGATACACAGGACTCACGGCGCAACTGGGAGGTCATTGCCGGTAGGTCGCTGCTGCAAACCAGCATCAGCGCAAGAGCGTTTACTTCTTTCCCGAAAGTGTAACGACTTTGTTCTCGACTATCAACCGGAGTGCCTTTTACGAAGAAATGGTGCCGCTCTTTGTCATTTAAAAAGAAACTGTGCCGTCGCCGTATGCTAAGGTGCAAAATGCTTGTTAAGCTAGTTCAAAAATGGTTCAAATGGCTCTGAGCACTATGGGACTTAACATCTTAGGTCATCAGTCCCCTAGAACTTAGAACTACTTAGACCTAACTAACCTAAGGACAGCACACAACACCCAGCCATCACGAGGCAGAGAAAATCCCTGACCCCGCCGGGAATCGAACCCGGGAACCCGGGCGTGGGAAGCGAGAACGCCACCGCACGACCACGAGATGCGGGCAGTTAAGCTAGTTACAGTACACTGTGATTTCCTTCTATTCTGCTGAAGGTCATATGCAAACTTTTACTACTTGCTAAGAAAAACGTTGCGACAGAAACAGACACCTTAGTATGTAAATTACACTAACAGAGTTACTGTGACAGTGATATCTACACTAAAGTTTAGTGGATAAGATGTCGTAAGTTTAATTACTTCGACAAAAATGTGATTCACTGGGACATAAATGACTCATTCACGCAGAGAAAGTTAAATTATGTTCTAAAAAAAACAGCTTCAAATACGTACCGAAAATTGCAAAAAGAGATTATAATAGACATACAAATAATAATAAATAAAATAAATTAAAAGAAAACAATAAAAATAAATAATGGAAATATAATAGAAAAAAGAATATAAAATAAAAATATCAGCATTCGATATTGCCGTTTTGATATAAATATATCGATATATCGGCGTTCAATTTCATGTCATTGAAAATCGATATATTTAGGAAAAGATAACGATATTTTAGGAACAACTCTAGATTTTATGGCCGCACTGCCTTGCCATTTGACAGCTAGAGCGATACTAGCGCCCCGAGGGGTAAGAAAGCAATCACATGCGTCTTAAGGATAATGTTTGTTTTTACTTATTCTCTACTTAATTCAGGAAACAGTTGTTACATTTTTGAGTTTCATGCATTAGGAAGTTATCAAGAGACACGAAGTATCATTAAATACATGTGAAAACAGCCGAACCACACTGATTCAATGATACAAGTTATAACTAATTCATTAAGAAATTCTTTCGAATAAGCGTATTTGCAGCGTACTCTGCTGAAAGAAAGAGAATGTAAACACATATGTCATGCATGAGTAGCATATATTTCTGTTGTTATTGCCGTAGTCACTTTACAAGACACTTAAAATTTTATGAAGTCTAGTGATTCGCTCTTTCTAACACGTCACTCGACTTCCTAATACACAAGTACTTTTGTAAATGTAATTACTTTTGCTTAAAAAGTGCACGTGTTGAAGATTCTTGCCGTTCGTGGCCCAGGTTTAGCAAATAATTCTTGAATTTTTCTGTGTCGAGAAACAGCTTTGTTACTTTTGACGATTTACTATTACGCCTGCGTGGTCTTCCCTTAAGCTACACTCCCTCGTGCTACGTTAAATAATGTAGTTATTACATTCCATATAGGTCTCCTACATTCCATCTTTACTGATGTGGCTAAAAACTTAGCGAATAAAACTCTGGTTTTTTGGGTAGATATAAGACGTATCTCTGCGGAAGGTCAGCTCTTCCGGAGTTTACTTTCTTGTTACAGGAGAATCGTAAATAAACTGCCCTGTAATGCAGCGCTTCATACCGCCGAGGGTGCTTACAACAGAAACTCCCAATGGCAGCCGCATCAGATTTGGTGGCTCAGTGGATATCCCATCTAAAAATGAACACAGATCAAGCATGGAAACAGGAAGAAAGTGTTCTGAACTGTAAAAAAAGAAAAAATACAAACAGTGAACGGACAAGTGCAATATTGATCTGAATAGCCACAGTGTCGTGGTTAAGTGGTGATAGTGTTGGACAATCGGGTAGACGGGTCATGTTCAAAACTCCCTCGTGCCATTTACTTTTGTTTTCTTTTTTCACAACGTTATGAACTGTCTGTTCTGTCAATGTTTCTTCTCTTTCTGTTGGCTAAGCAGTTGTCATGCTATACGTTGATTATAGAATATGAGTCATGTGGTAAGAATACGTTACCGTCGCAAGTAAACGTGATGAATAGTGAGAGCAGTTGAGATACCACACACACGTCTCACAGAAATGAAAACAACTAATAAACGGGTGTGAACTATATTACAACAAAGGAATTCAAGAGTCAAAACTTCCAACTTGGAACGCAACCTAAAAAACCGTTCAAAACGTGTGTTTTTTGGATCACAGAGAAACTGTGAAGCTGTTGCATTCATTTGTTGCAGCTTGTGTGACAAATTATTATATTTTCAGCATTTCCTTGGAAGTGATCAGGTTCATACGGACACCTCTACCGGGCACGGACATATCTCAGTCACTCATCAATCATACAAATTAGGTGCGTCGGTAAGAGGTTCTTACCACACACACGTACTGTCACTAACGCCGTGGCTGACACACCAGACGTGTTTTCCGATGGAGGATTCGGTTGTCTTGTCGCCTTGTCCTCAAACGTTTGCGGTTCCCATTCGAAAGCCAATTCCTTTCCGCTTCTAATAGAGTACTTGTGCGGAATCAACTGTCCCTTTCTTATACCCTGTTTTTGCGAACGGGCGTTACACCACAACACGGACACAAATTTGAATATAGCGAACAGCGGAAAAAAAGAACGTTATCCCGACGTAGGTCTGAACACAACTCGGCCATGTGGCTGTCCATCACCGTGACGGTGAGCGCAGATTGAGACTCGTACAGCACGTGTGACGTCACACGACACTACAGCGCGACGCGCACGTTCAGCATGCGTCGCACGGAACCTACGCATACTGAGACGCGTTTAAATACTTTGCAGGCGCCGGTTGGTGACGTTCTGCGCTGACAAACAAAGCTTGCGCACACTGTATTGTTCCACAAACGATTTTACAAAAACTATTCGTAGTGTTATTTGTCAGCTTCGTGGCGAAGTGCACATCATCTCGCTAACGTTCATACTTGTGGTATACTAATTTTAGTAAGAGGCTACGCAAAATTCTAAAAGCTTGCAACGAAAATTAGAGGACGCTATGATTTTGCGTTCTGTGCGTATTACACCATATGTTGCTGCATATGAAATTTAGCTAACATGCTGAATTTTTCGTTAGACTTGGCAGGAGGTCCCTATCTGCCTCCGATCTCGAGAAAATGCATCCTGTGTATCGCACTCACGCCCGAGAGAATTAAATATTCAAAACATCCCTGATATCTCCTAAACGCTGGAGACATCGAAACGAGAGTTTTGCGAATGACGGCACACGAACGGGAGAGTGTCTCGCCAGTTAGTAAACACAGGGAACATTCTTATATGTGGCGATATATCAACAGTTACACTGCCTTCCTTATTTTTTTCACTCCAGTGAAATTTTTTAAGAGTTATCGACAACTAGTGAAACATGAGTTTCCGTGTATGAAAATAAACATGAAACCTCTTATGTTACTGCAAACCGACGCTATGAAGTTTTTCGTAAGCTGTTGAGCTCTCTGATTGCTGGTTACTTGTTTAATGAGTCACTCTGTTTCAGAATTCTGTCGTAATAGCTGCTGTGAGATGAGTTTGTGCAAATTACACTGTGTTTTGGCAAAGGCAGTACAGATAAACCTGTCAATAAGAGATATGTGACCATTACTCATAAATGCTGATGCTTCTTCGAATGAGAAAAGGTTAACAATTAACACAAAAATAAACTGCCAATTCGGCTGCAATTTTGGTTGAATCCCCGTAACCAATCGTATTTTTAACCCTGAACGACTAGAGCTGAAACTTACGAAAGGATTTTATTCCTTTTCTTCATCTGAGCAGTATTAAAATAATGACGACCGTATCCTTCAGGCGGAATGATAGGCACATGCCAGATGCTGGTTACTCACCTATGCCCTGCTAAACTGACCATGTGTGATTCGCGAATACAGTAGTAGAAAGGTAAACAATTGCTACGTGGCAGGAGACTGATGACATGAGAAGTTAAGTTCTATAGTGCTCAGAGCCATTTTGCTATGTGGCACAACACAATGGTCCTTGTATCGTTCAGCAGCCGAGAATAGCGCGCGCGACAGAATGTGGAAGTTAGCCAAGTGTGCTGTGTGAGAGGAAGGGTTCACGTCGTTCGTGTAAGTATATCTGCCTTTGTCAGCGATACATTTCGACGAATTAAATGTATCAAATCACCACACACTTTCAGGATACTCGTACTTTCGGAATAATACGGATCACTACTTAATTTGTGTAGCCTGTTGTATTACTTACTTATGCTGATAGTGTGTATACAACCACTGAAATTCTTTTTCTCGTCACGGCGAGCCGATTAAAACGTCGTTATTCGTGAGGAGTTGTCGACTGTTTCTAGCTTGCAGTGGAAACTTTACGTCCACATGCAAATAGTATGTCTCTTATTACAGCCGTATCCAGATAATGATAGTGGAACTCACGTCAATCTCGGACGATTTTCGCCAGGAGCTCAAAGGGATCATATCTGTGGCAATTACGCCTCTTCGACTTTTTTGTAACAGGTCGTGGAGGTACGTCAGCACAGGCGACAAGTACATAAACTTGTTTTACTTTCCTGCCTTGCCTCCAGATCACATGATTTTATAATGCTCCTTACTTCCTAATTAACTACCCTTACAGTAAATCGTCTGTCCCTTCTTACCATCTGAAAACATTGTGGAGGCAGAAGATATAATCCCAGTGGCTAATGGCTCACCACTTAGTGAACTGTGCATTGTTCTTGCGAAAAGAGTGAACAAAAGAAACGAACTGCACAGATATGTGTAAGTGAAAACTATTACGTACTAACGACAAGAGATGGAGCACTTAAACGTCGAAAATAGAAACACTACTCAGTGAAAATAAAATTCAGTACACAGTAAGGCCGTATTTTTCCACTACCCATATGCGCCGTGCCCAAGCGAGCACAGACTGCCCCCCCCCCCCCTCCCCCGCTCCACGCCTCAACCCTCCTGCAGGACTCGCGAGGCGAGAAACTGCTGGCGCAGGGTTGTGTCGCGTCGCGTCCCAATCTGCGCGGCCCCATTTGAACCTGTGAGGTTACAAACACGCGCGGTGCGCTGCGCGCTGCCACACGAGCTATACGTGTCTCATCAACTTGTGCCTAGCGTGACCCTACTACTTTTTTCCGTTATTGTTCACTGCATTTTTTCGGGGTGGATGTCCCATGACACCCATTCTAGTTCAACTCCGTTACTACACTGCAAGCGCCAAAGAAACTGGTATAGGCATTCGTATTCAAATACAGAGGTATGTAAACAGGCAGAATACGGCGCTGCTGTTGGCAATGCCTACGTAAGACAAGCGTCTGGCGCAGTTGTCAGATCGGTTACTGCTGCTACAAAGGCAGGTTATCAATATTTATGTGAGTTTGGGACACAGCTTCTCCGAGGTAGCGAAGAAGTGGGGATTTTCCCATACCACCATTTCAGGAGTGTACCGTGAATATGAGGAATCCGGTAAAACATCAAATCTCCGACATCGCTGCGGTAGGAAAAAGATCCTGCCTGAAGGGGACCAACGACGACTGAAGAGAATCGTTCAACCTGATGGAAGTGCAACCCTTTCGCAAATTGCTGCAGATTTCAATGCTGGGCCATCAACAAGGGTCAGCGTGTGAACCATTCGACGAAACATCATCGATATGGGCTTTCGGAGACGATGGCCAACTTGTGTACCCTTGATGACTGCACTACATAAAGCTTTACGCCTCGCCTGGGCCCATCAATACAGACATTGGGCTGTTGATGACTGGACACGTGTTGCCTGGTCGGACGAGTCTCATTTCAATTTGTATCTAGTGGATGGACGTGTATGGAGACAACCTCATCAAACCATGGACCCTCCATGTCAGCAGTGGAGCCTTCAAGCTGGTGGGGGCTCTGTAATGGTGTGGGACGTGTCCAGCAGATGGGATCCCTGATACTTCTAGATACGACTCTGACAGGTGACACATACCTAGGCATCCTGTCTGATCACCTGCATCCATCCATTTCCATTCTGCATTCCGACGGATTTTGGCAATTCCAGCAGCACAATGCGACGTTCCACACGTCCAGAATTGCTGCAGAGTGGGTCCAGGAACACTCTTCTGAGTTTAAACACTTGCGCTGGCCAGCAAACTCCCCAGACGTGAACATTATTGAGCATATCTGGGATGCCTTGCAACGTGCTGTTCAGAAGAGTTCTCCAGCCCCTCGTGCTCTTACGGATTTATGGACAGCCCTGCCGTATACATGGTGTCAGTTCCCTACAGCACTACTTCAGACATTAGTCGAGTCCATGTTACGTCGTATTGCGGCACTTCTGCGTGCACGCGGGGGTCCTACACTATAATAGGCTGGTGTACCAGTTTCTTTGGCTCTTAACTGTAGTTACAAGAAGTTTGAGCATGCATTACTGGCTCATTTATTAAAGAGATCAATAAAAATGTACCGACTTTTATGCAGATGTCAGATCTATTTTGGATGTAATTATACTGTAAATTATCGGGATTTCAGTTTTGAAAGGAAAAAAAAACAAGTTTTGACAAGGTGAAGACGATGAAAAGAATGCACATGAAATCCATTTCGCCAAGGATAGCCCTGTAGCTGGCAGTGAGCTTCGTAGCATTGAGTTAACTGGTAGCTTGTCACTGTCATTCATCTGTCTCCATTGTTGCTGGGAAGGAATAGAAGTTCTAATGCTATCAGCAAATGTTTTGCATGCCTGGTCTGAGTCTAAATCTGGGACTACTCTTCTAGACGTGAACGTAATGCTCTCGCCATGTGAAGTCCACCTGCTCTTAGGTGTGGGTTCTTCTGCTTCGTCACAGTGCGTGGCATGTTGCGAGTCTTAAGGGAGGAGAGGAGGTGGTAACTACATTGCGCGTTCTTGAAGTTCGATTGTCAACGTAACAGTTTGGTCTTGCGTATCCAAACACATGAAACGTACATGTATAAACGTGAAATTCACGTTTATGATCGTGGAAATGTGACGAATATGTAGTGCAATAGTGAGTCTGCCATTTCGCACGGAATTTCTCAAGGTCTACAAATTATAATATTAAGAAATGAAGTCGTTTCTCGATCGAGTAACTGATCATGTGGACATCTATCGCAATTTAGCGTAGTTTAGCAATTTGTATTAGAGAATAAGGTTGTTCTTTTATTCGTATCGTTTGCCGAGATGTCACTACAACCACGGTCTAATAGAATCGCGACATTCATTAGTGTGAAAATTTTCACTGTCTTGACAGTTGATGCGACACTAGCGCCCCAAGCGACGAGAAAGGAGTCGTAAAAATAAAGTAGGTTTTTAATTGCCTTTATAGTTAATTAGCCAAATAATTGCTACATTTTTGCATTCAATGCATTAGTAAGCTATCAAGAGACATGAATGACAGTGAAACATATACAGAAACAACCGAATTATCCTGGTTCAATGACATAACCTACATCTTAATGATGAAGTAATACTGTCGAATATGTGTATAATTGTAGCTTACTCTGCAGAAAACAAGAGAACAGAAATATATATTTCATGCATCTTGTGTGTTCTAATCACAACAGGCGCTTTCCTTGACGCGTAACGACCTTCTAAGAAGCCGAATGTTTCGCATAGTCTTACACGTCACTCGGCTTTCTAATACATAAATATTTCTGTAAATCTTATTTTCTTCAAAAGCAAATCTGTTGAAGATTCATGCTGTTTGAGAATCAGAAGCAGCAACAATTGTGAAGTTGGTTTCCTGTGTGTTGGGAAACAGTTTTATTCCAGAATAACAGTTTTATTGCTTTTATTCTTTTATTGTCACTTGAGTCTGGTTTTTACTTCAACTACAGTTGTGGTACTTTATATCTGCTATTTAAAATAATGTAGGTATTGCATTCGTTACATGTTTCCTACATTCCACATTCACTGATTTGACTGGAAGTGTAGTGAACGAAACTTCACGTTTTTGAGTAGATATATATCTGCATCAGGGGCGACGATTCTAGAAGTCTGTCGGGGGGGGATTGGAATATCGCTTAACAAAAGGACAGTTGAGGTCCTCCACCTACAAACTGGTAAAATGTGGTGTTGCTCAAAGTAGTTTTTTGTGACTGTTTTGAAGTTCGAGGTAAAAACGTTGCAACTTAACGTTCCAGTACTGGTGGTGGTAAAAGTCTACCTTAGTAGGTAGATTACCGTCGCTTTGACATGCCCTACCGCTCCTGCAAGCTACCGTCTGTAGTAATTGGTTTCTTACATTCGTGTCGTCCACGAAATTACTGGCCCCCGCGAGTTATTGCTGGGTATTAATAATTTCTAGTGGAATGTTTTAACGAAACGGTAAAAATTTGAACGCTACGTATAATGCACTTTTTTTAACCACTACAGAAGGCACCTATACAGGGCTTAATAGGCAGTATATAGCTTTAATTTGCTTTCATGACCCAGAATTCGACTGTGGTACTGACTGCCACCTATTCTTTATGATGAAAGGAGTAAATAATCAGTCGACGGTAGAGATTAATTGATATTTATTCAATACCGATGGTATTTCAACAACTAGTCGTGTTTCTCTTATAATGGTCATCATCAAAACCGGTCTCTAGTTAACATCAGTTTCGCCACGTAATTATGCAATGTGACAGAGGAGCGCAGACCTGGCTTCAATGTCATTCTACACAACCGCACAATTATACCTAAACCCTCGGTTATTACATTCAGTTGCTATAGGTTACTCAGAACAAGTTCCGCAGAGACAATACACGCAAAACTAGGTCAGGGTGGAAGAGTATTTCGCAAATGTTTGTCAAATCAGTGGGCATTAAAATCCGATACTTTTCCTACTGGCACGAGTATTTTACTTAACGCACAACATCGCCAACAAATCAAATGGTTATGGGGGTGCACAACAACTCACATGGCCAAGTTTCAGTAGCCAACAGAAACCCAGAAAAAATATGGACACACACGATTACTCCTTCCCTATTTTACACTCGCTCACTATCGTATGATTATTCATCGTGTACAATATATTTTCAGACCGAAACTACAATTTATCAATGCGGCGGTTGCTCCAACCGACCACGTGGCGCGAAAGCAAGTTCATAGAGAAAACATATGGAAAACAAATAAAAATCCCCAAAATATTACTGTAAATGGAAGAGCAGATTAAAATACATAGAATGGGTAAATTTCCGTTAAGCACAGAGCAATAACGTGACCGTGAGCTTAAGCCACATGGTGTGTTGGCTGAACAAGGCACTAATGCAAGGTCTATTGAAATTCGAGTAAATTGAGAAAATCGATTCCCTTATGGGGTTCAGTGGTAATTTCTCACCTGATTTCAACATCTGGACTTCATTACAGAGCAGATTCCAGACAATCTAATACCTATGTTAACATTACAAAAACGAGAGCTGCGTCTCCATGTCTGTCCCGCACCACGACCCAAAACAAGTGCTCTCCCAACCGAATTCGCCTAACCGTTCCGCTTACAAACGTGGTGGGGGTGGGTCGCCAACCTGACAGAGCCAATACGCGCTCCTTCGTGTCATCTTTGCCCTGACCTGCAAACTTGGTCTCTGCTAAACGTGTTCACGCTTTTGGGGTTGGTACTACCCTACCCCAGAACGACCATTCACGCAGTGTTACAATCTGTGCCTAAGGCTTTCTGCTAGTTCACACACTCACTCATTTATACCGTCCAGGCCGCACAGAGGAACGGAAAATGGGAAACGTGGTACACAACAGAAAAAATTCAATAAATAACCCTGTTTAGTCCATTCTCTCCTTTTGGACACCAGCTAATGGTATTACCTGCAAGAGAAGAAACTCTTGCTAATAATTTCTGCGTGCTAGGAATTTAATAAAACATTTGAAAGGTACAACAAGTTCCGTTTCATCACACTCGGGTGTCTTAGAAGAAAATGGACTTGGGGCTGTCTTTCCGATGGAACGACAGTCCAGAACATTTTTCAATTGATGCCACAGGGAGGAGACCCTCATCTCCACACTGCACCAATCCGCTTTATATATATGCTATGCTAGGCACTGTTCAAAGTACAACATTTGACAGTTAGTCTGCCAAGACCGCACAAAATAATCTCATTGACACAGTGACAATTGCCACAGATATTCTCATCATTGTGAATGTTCTATAAGTGAAATAATCTCAGGTAATTAATCTCAATTATAAAATACAGATGGGTACACACTATGCAAACACAATGAATTATTGCAACAAATATTCAGACCATCCTTGAAAGTTCTAGAAACGATATCACCTTAAGTAATTTATCACAATTGTACAATACAGATGGGTAGACATTATGGAAGCACACTTAATGGTTTTAACACACTGTGAATTGGAACACTCATAACAAGGGTGGCAATTAGCGGTTCTCAATAGGCATCACAGAAGTTCTGTTCAAAATATTACAATGAGTAAATATTCACATAATTACAAATACAAATATATACACATAATGGAAAAACTCTTAGTTACGTCAAGACACTGTGAGATTAAACATTTATAGTAAGGGTGGCAGTTACTGTTTAACAACACATCAAAAATGAATAAACAATCACTTAATAAAAATATATCGCCTTCAGGGGCTACAAAACATTTTCTATTATTTGTCTTATCAGAAACTCTAATAAATACTCTAATTTCAGTTTCATTAGTTATTGAGCCTGCTAGCCTATAACTAAATCCTTAATAAAGTATTCTCATTATTTATTGCAATAAAGCTACGTGGGCCATGAAAGCAATGTTATGAACAATTATATAGTCACAAATAGCTCACAAAACAATATCCCTTTACACATGTCTTAGGTCCAGTTAAAATAAAGTATCTTATCTCTGCTACACCGAGGCTTATGGCCGCCTTGTCATGACACACACTTAATTCTGGCCAGACAGGATTGAGAGAAACATTGTCGACCTAGGTTCTGATTAACTCATTAGATGTACATCTTGCTTTGGGTCAGAAAATTTACCCCATCTTACATACCCAGTTTCAGGCTGGTAGATGACAGACTAACGACATGCACCTTATTATACTTCTAACTTAGAGATAATGCTCATGTTAAAGCCAATGGTCCTCTCCTTTTCCTCTCTGCTCAGAATCCACTATGAAGTCATCAAAGAAGGATATACTAATGACACGACTAACCTAGGGCAAGTAACATTTTATAGATCTTACTCAACATATTCACACGAATAATATACAAGATTCTCTCTTGAGTTTAGAGTGGCATGATACAGAAACACTTGAAAGAAGGGGCTAGCTCTCTGGTTAGGTCGGTTATCACTGGTACTACCTACACTTAAGTAGTCACACGCCACTGTTAAGTCACACGCACACAATCTAGGGTTATAGTCGGGAGGGCTTTCTTTCAAAGTAACTTGGGGGGTAGCCTATTACACTCTGCCAACTCTCCTTCCTCAAACGCTGTCTCCTTAAGTTTCATTGTGCCTATTGCAATTGTCTTCTGCGAAATTATGGCGTCAAGCTAGTCGTCCGTTGGCAGTGAACACACTGTTAGAGCGATTGACTTTGCTGTCCTGCAAGCACGATGACTAGTGGAATGCGCTGGTCTAAAGGTACAGCAGTTCCCATAAGCCCACTTAAATCACCTGTCATACACTCGTTCTGAACGAGTCCCTTTATGGCTTGAAGTTTTCCTACTGTCCTCATTCAACCACTAAGTTATTGCATGGCAGATTTACTAGCGATTATTGTCTTACCTTTCGGGGGCGAACTGTTTGTAGCTCTCTCACTAGGCCCTGCTGGCAGTGTCTACACTTCAACGTCATGGATCACTGAAAATGCAAGCGAAGTTCATCACAACACACTTTTCTTAATTAAATATCGGTGGGTCCATGTCCTCTTTACGTCAAAATCTATCACGGATCACGAAAAGTGCGAGTGAAGTTCACCGTGATACCATCTACTTAGTTAAATATCGGCGAGGTTATGTCCTTGAGTCCGAAACCTATCATGGATCACTAAAACTGCTAGTGTAATTCATCATGATCTAATTAAATATCGGCGAGTTTATGCCCTACCTCTAAGTCCGCAATGCACTGTCTTTATATTGCCAGTCTTTCACGGTTTTTCCCTCATTTCCGTGTCCATAGTCACTGCAGGGGTTACCTATGAGACTAGGAGCCTTCAGTCTGTACCCCATCATCTCTTAGCTCTGGAAACAAACCGAACAGCAACCTACTTCACCTGACAAGTTAGGTCACACTAATGGCTTCTGCTAAAGTCACTGCGACCGCCGCCTCTTGTGTCCAGCCGTAACGGCAAGCGAGTCGCCGCCTGACAAGATGCGACGGAGCGATAACATCAGGGCCTCTTCAGTAGTTAAAGGCTTAGCCGCTCCGCCTGGCCGTGAATCCCCGCAGGTAGCCGCCTGAGGCCGTCGCACAGTGGGCCAGAATCTTGAAAAGGTGGCAAAAAAGGAAAAAAAAAAGTTTAAAGATGGGGATTTTGGACTATCAGGTTGGCAGCAGCAATGCTGGGACAACTGAATGCCGGCTGTGCGGACGACCAGATGTTCATTTGTTCGGTAATATCTCAGGTAAATGCGGCAGTTCATTGTTAGCGTGCGCGCAGCTGGCCAGGCTACAAAAACAGTTGTGTTGTTGAAGGAAGTTATTTATGTTTTATGCAAGTGAAACCAATACTTTCAATATGGAATGTATTCCAGGAGGTATGTACTAGTGAAAAAACACTTATATCACTATTAAATCATCAATTATGCACGTTTACATTTCAATTAACGTACTACAGGGGAATGAATGACAAAATCGTAAAATGCGCTTAAAAAATAGAGATAAGTTACGAATTCCACGACATTCCGCTTTCTTTTGCGCTGTGTACGCAAGTATATATTATTACCTTTGTAAATTAAGCTTCAAATCCTGCAACTAGTTGCGACTTTGGCTTTGAGCCACGTTTTAAGCGACACTTGGAAAATGTCATTGTTCAGACATCTTCAAAAATGACAGCAGAATCAATTAATTATTAGTTTTATTTGTACAATTTAAATTACAATCGACATGTAGAAGCATTGTAAAGAATAAAATAATTAGAAAAATGACAAAAAGTGTAACACAGATTTTTTTTTAATTTCAGTTTCATCTGATCCAGCGTATTCCAGAATCGGATTTTCGAGGAAAGATATTTTTATAATAACAAAAGAGTATTTGTCAAATGATTTGGAAGGGGTCATAGAACATTTGGAAAGGTCGTTGACAGAAAAAAGTGGACATACAATTAAAATTCCCTATGATATGAGGCCTACCATTCCGATTTTGTTAACAAAGTTAAGAAGCAAGTATAAGGAAGCAACTCGGCGATAAGGATATTTTTTCAAGAAGAACGAAACCTGGTTAAATACAATAGTATATATTCCGATTGATTCGAAACCTGCAAGTGCGACTAAATCAACAGGCCTACCTGCCACAAAATTTGAAACATTATCTGATAGGTCTAAAAGAAGGAGAACTGAGGAGATTCGTACGAAGTTCAGTCCTGTGGAATTATCGTTCGCTGCGCAAATGAGTCTTCGATCTTCAGGGCACCCAGATGCTGTGAAGATTGTGAAAGACGTCACCCTCTCAAGCCCATCCAAGGTGAAAAAATACAAGGCAGGCTTGCGATTTTCAACATCATCGCCATCCTCATATGATGCAAATGAAGGTCTAGCACTCCTTTTCGATTTGAAGTTGTCAAAAGAATCTTACCAGCATTTGAGAAATGGGGCTAAAGGAAAATGCTTAAACACACTATATCCACCGTATTCAGCTGTTTTGGTAGCAAAAAAAAGCTTTCTGCCCTCACTTTTACCGAATCAAAAGCTGAGGTACGGTTGCAAGCTTTGTTAGACCACACTGTTGATCGTGTTCTACTGCTGAAACGAGACGATATTTTACATATGAGTGATTCGGAAATGTCTAATATGGCCCTTATTTATAAGTGGGGCTTTGACGGAACCTCCGGGCAAAGCATGTATAAAATGAAGTTTTCAGATTCGAGTATTTCAGATGCAACTTTATTTTTCACTTCGCTTTTTCCACTGAAACTTGCAGGTGTAAATGAAGAAACTAAAGAAGAAAAGATCTTATGGATTAATCCGAAGCCGTCTTCAACCCTCTTTTGCAGACCACTGACGTTAGAATTTACAAAGGAAACGGAGCAAACGTCTTTAAATGAGAAAGCGTATTACGACAAACAGATCGAACAACTCCAGTCATTCGAAACAGTTATTCATGGGAAAGACATTTCCATTAAATACAATTTAAGCATGACCATGGTAGATGGTAAAGCGTGCAATGCTATCACCAACACGAAATCTGCGCAACGGTGCTATCTCTGCAAGGCTACGTTTGCCCAATTTAATAACATTGACGATGTTTTGAAAAAACAAGTTACCGCCGGTTATCTGCAGTACGGACTATCAACTCTTCACGCCTGGATTTGATGTTTTGAATGTTGTATTCATTTGGTATACCAAATGAAAACAAAAAAGTGGCAGGCACGTAAAGCAGAAGATAAAGAGGAAAAAGCAATACTGAAAGCCAACATTCAAAAAGCTTTCAAAGGACAGCTTGGAATTGTAATTTAGATGCCGAAACAAGGGTTTGGCAGTACGAATGACAGAAACACCGCTCGACGTTATTTTGAAAACACTCCAACATCAGCGCTGATAACTGGAGTTTCCGAAGAACTAATCCACCGTTTCCATACAATTTTGCAGACGATTTCGAGCGGACGTCAGATCGACGTTGAAAAGTTTCGAGCATACGCATTAGCAACTGCCAGGCACTACGTGAAAGAAAACCCCTGGTACAACATGCCAACAGCAGTCCATAGATTGTTGATTCACTGTCCAGACATTATTTCTTCGGCCATTTTACCCATCGGTCAACTATCGGAGGATGCTCAGGAATCAACCAATAAGTTGATAAAGCAATATCGCCTGAGTTTTTCTCGAAAGTTTTCAAGAGTTAAGACTATGGAAGAGGTGTTCAGGAGATTGTTGGCAACGACAGACCCCTACGTTTCTTCCTTACGCAAATCTTCGCCGAAGAAACTGAAGAGTTTGTCGCCAGAAGCCGTTGCCCTCTTAGTTCCTGTGGCGGAAGACTATGAAGATTCAGATGCAGATGCAGATGAGGAAACAGTGTTTGAGGGTGATGACGATTCAGTTGAAGCAGAAGATGAAAAAGAATAAGAAAATGAAAACTTGTAAATTAAGCTATAAAAAGTTTGCAAAATAAATAATTATAATTAAAATGAAATAATTTTTTGTAATGTTTTACACTATCTTGTATCCTATATTTGGTCCTTTCTTCGAGTTTTCCACTTTTTTGGTTTATTTTTTAAGCATTAACTACAATAATCCCTAAATACTGATTTTTATATGAATAAAAATATATATACATAAATAAATAAAAAGACATAGATTTTGACCGCCATCTTGGATCCACCATTTTTAAATTTTTTGAACTCTGTCATCATCAGTAACCTCGACAATTCCCTAAAAATTACTTTTATACGTAAAAAATGATAGTAGTGTACATAGAGCCTGCCATCTTGGGTCCGCCATTTTGTTTTTTTTTTCATTTTTTGATATCATATTCTTAATCAGAAACTCCGTAAACCCTTACATACAAATTGAACAACTACTTATATTTGACCAGCTTTTTGGGATTCTGACCCACTGTGCGTCGGTGCGTGCCAGCAGCTGAGAGTGGTGCGTCAGCGCAGGGCCGCCGTAGACGACGAGCCATGCCCCGGCTCTGCCACGTGGGGGGGGGGGGGGGGTGCACGGCTCCATTCACACCGCCTGCGTGCGCGCCCTTCTGCGCTCGGCTGTAGCACCGGGACAGGTTCTCCCGTGTCCTTGCCACCTGGACTCCGTAAGCCGCCCTTTTCTCGCCATCGCCTTGCAACATTCAGACAGAACAATTGTCATTCTCTTAAATTTTAGTGCTCATCATCTCCTCACTTGATTTCACCAAGTACATTTCTCAATTAACCTACAGTACACAAAACGTAATTATTTACAGGTTTCACCAGGGCTTTACAATGAATGGCAAATAGTTACTAATACAAAACAATTCTTAACCTCTACATATTACATTTTGTTTCACACAGGCCTCTCTGAAATCTTACGCTAATCTGTTTGGCAATTTACAGTAACTGATTTCAAATACAAGTTTCTTGATTCCTGAATAATAATTACAACAAAGGAAAAATGCGTCTCCAAAAGGTGTTATAATGTGGGAGACGTTTTATAAAAAATTGTTAGCCTATTTTTTGGTTACAGGTGATTTACTTCTCTCTGACAACTGTTAAATTCTTATGGTTACTTTCTTAGATACTAATCACATTTGAGTGCCCATAAAGGAGCAACCCTTCTGTCTCGATTGTGGAGTAGGGCAGGTATCTTCTGTTTTGGGGATTGTTGTGTAAACCACTACACCACCACCATGATCTACCTCTCTATCTTCCTTCCTTCTTGCATGCTCGCATTTCCAAACTACTCGAGTATTACTCCAGACATTCATATGTCACCACAACGTTTTAGATATTCCTTTCACCATCAAAATTTTCTAATCTACTATTATGAGAGATCGTTAGCGGTACTGACAGATAGCTAGAAGCATTATCCCAACGTTTTTTTTGTTCCTTTAACACACAGGCAAAGCCAACACAGGCGATGTGACTGCTCATCCATTAGGTATGACCAGTTTAGCACACCATCAAACACTGAGTAGCTAATTACACATCACAAGAAAAAACACAGAATAAAAGTTCATTGGAACGATACCACCTGTAGTTATTACCTCTCGTTACAGTTTCATACTTTACCCAAATCAGTTGCTTCCTCTCCGTTTTGTCAAGTTCAGTCCGCCAAGAACAAGTTACGGCTGTTTTTTACTTGGAAAAGGCTCACAGAACATTACACCAACAACTTTCGGTCATCACATCAGTCCTCTTTACTTGCAATTTCATCTGAGGCCATTCTTATCAGAATCTCGTCGCTTTAAGTGCTATTTATTCCCTGGGAACAAACATTCAAGCACAGAAACCGCATACCACTACTAATAGTTATAAATCTAAGGGCACACTTTACATCTTATATCTAGGGTGTCATCATCTTACGTCAAGCAGATGTCATTCATGACTGCAACCGGTACTCCTTCCTGTTACCTCTCTGGGGATTCCTCTCCATTCAGTACTGCCTTCATTCTCTGGATGGTTTACCTCCAGGAACCTTAACTTGCCTTCATCTGATTATCCTTGCTATTGTCTGTCACATACTCCTTACCAAGTTCAGCTCGCTCTCAGGGTCTCTCAAAGTCACCACCGCGTAAGTCTGTAAGACTTCATAGCGCTGCGTCTCTGCACAACACTAAAACACAAATACCACAAGCACACAAAAAATTCGGTGCCTTTTGCAACCGACAACTGGTCCCGTCGCTACCTCGGCGCGAGCCATTACTACCACATACGCGCATCTATGGCGCGTTTCCCCATCAATATACTTTGCAAAGGGTTACCTTTCCCAGGGTAACTACTTCTAGTTTCCCTTACGAGTGATCCTCGCTTCTCTAGAGCAAATCACCACCATAGCGTACGAATATCTTCCTTCGACACTCGTTTTATCCACTTAGCTTCTAGCTTATGACCAGGCAAGAACAGCAAGAAGAGTACCAAATCCATTGTCTAAGATGTTGTGGAGTACTACGATTATACTAAACTAAATGGCTGCCTGTAAAGGATGACCCTCCTGTCCCTTGTTCTTACTCTATCCATTTTTTGATGTTGGATATGTGGTGCAACCCTCTTGGCTTACGGGACCTGACAGTTTCGATTTCAATGGCGTTCTGATGTGCGACACGTCTCCCCCTAAAGGGTCCTGAATACACGTTGAAAAACTTACTGCTAATATGCCGGTGTCTTTTGGATAATCTATGAGCCCTCATGAGAACTTTATCGCCAATTTCCAGTACTAATTGTCTAATGCATCCCTTTTGTCGCCTTTTTCAACATAACGCCTCCTTCCTGATATTTGCAATTGCTAACTCTACCACTACCCTGTGTCGTTGTCGCCTTTCTGGTGGCCAGTCTACCAGTTCTCTAATTCTGTTGGGAGGTGCCTGATTCTTCAGGACCAGTGTAGGATTGAGCTTCATCGTCCCATATGGAATTTCGTTCAGGATTCCTTGGAAGTCTGCCAGATATTGATTCCCTGTTTTCGCGTTCCAATTAGCGCGGGAATTACGTGGCTCCTCTGGTCTCCCGTCCGCTGCGTGCCGTGAATTCTGTTCGTTACGACGGAACCGCTCTTCCCTAGGGCGTCCCCAGCCTCCGCTGCGTTGTCGTGGGCTCCAAGAGACACGTCCACCCCTGTCATGTCCACGACCATGATTATTATTACCGGAAAAATGGGGTCTCCAACTCTGGTTGCGCCTTCGCCCGACATTCTCGTCGCGGTTACCTTCAAATCTAACGACGTTTTGCTGCTCACTTATATTTCTTTCGGTACCCAACTCTTGCAACACGTTCTGAAAGCCACTAACTTCGTCCTTGCCTCTTCCTGCAATTGTAATTTCTTTACACAGTTCGCTCGGGAGTTTAGTAAGACAGATTCTATTGAGTTCGTATGGATCATACAGTGCATCAAGGAACTGATTGCTCTTGACCATCTCTTTGTAGTACTCTACCGGGTGTCTGAACGTACTGTCAACGTAGTTCTCTCGCATTAATATGCCCAATTTCACCTGCTCTTGCATGCTCCGAGACCAGAACTCGCTGAGGAAAGCCGCCTTGAAGTCCTCGTACATTCGACAGTCCTTAAGCATTATTTGCATTTGGTTAGCCGCTTCACCTCTCAGGTGGCTACATGCGAATTTTATTCTTAGCACATCTCCCCAGGAGCGAGGCAGCGACTGTCCAAATTGATTGAGCCACATCGAGGGCGCTACGTCGTGGGTCTCCTGCATTCTTCCTCATCAGTATCAAAATTCATACCATGATCAGTCGTCTGAGTAGGCGGCTTTGATTTACGCCTTAAATTACCGAGTCTCTCTTCAAAATCACGGTATTCGTCTTCTTCTCTACATCTACGTTCACTGCTGGAACTTTCTGCTCCCCTAGCCCCATTACTAACAGAATTACTGCCATTGGCGCTTTCATTTTCCCGCAGCTTATTATGCAGGTCAGCTATCACGTCCTGATTGCGTTTGTTAATATCCGCCTGCACCCTTTTAAACTGCAGAAGAGACTGAATTTCTGCGGATTCCGCAACAGGAACCGGCTGTGTCCTATCTGAGTCCGTTTCCTTATTCAGCGCGATCTTCTCTACCGCACTCGTCAGGACGCCCACCTGATTGATGACTTTATCAATCTCGTCTGCTTGCGCCGTTAGCTGCTCACCCTGAGCGGCCACCTGTTCGCTCATACGGGCAACCACTTCTCTCTGTTCCGTGCAGACGCTCTCCTATACTTCTCTAACTTGCGACTCGGAAGGAAGCACTATTTCTCGCAGGGACAGATCACTTTCAAGCACTGTGACCCGATTTCCGAGTCTGCTTGTGGCCTCGCTGGCTTCGGTTTGCACAGACTGTATCTGCTTTAGCATGAGTCAGCCAGTGCCTGGTTTCCAGCAGTCGGTGTTTCGACTCGGGTTTCTAACGCTTCTAGGCGTTCCTGTTGGTGCCCTAGCCTGCGTTCTTGTTCGTCGAAACGGGTATTAATTGCGCCTATCTGTTCACCTGATTTTCTAGTTAGTTCCTCACGTAGTGCCTTATTTGAGCTATTAATTTGTAAGGTCAAATTCAATGCCTTGTTTGAGTCTAGTAAAGCCTAGTTTGAGTCTTCTTGCTGCTTCATGAACTGCAAAATACTTGCTAACAGTGGGTTCTCTTGGCCCATATTTCCCGCACTAGCCTGTGCTGTGAAAGTTGGCTCGGCCGCACGTTCCTGAGTCGCACCATCCCTCGTGCTGGCGGCTTCCAAGGTCGCCCCCACACTACCTGCCTGGGGCCCGAGTCCCGTTACAAACGCACTGGACTCCATTGTTTGTCCGTGGCCCGCAGTCAGCTCACCCTAGAAGTTCATCGCCCCGGTTTGGTACTCCACACCAGCTGGCAATCCCTGCTCGCTGCACACACCACCGCTTTCGTCGTGCAATGTATCCATCTCTGCTATGCTTTTTGCGTGCGCTCTAGTAATAATCTGACTCATTACCTATGTTTACGGTTTTAATCACTGTCCCCTACTCACTACACAACGTACAATAAAATGACCCAGAAATATCTAATTAACTGATCGATTGTAACAAAACAAGCGAAAATTCAACAGTAGGATAAGACACAACAAGAATACAACATAGATAGAAGCAACGCTGTATTCAGCACAAACAGAATTGTGCTTCACTATACAAGAAAAACAAATTATTATTTCATTCAGTTTTGTTAATTTAATGCAACCTAATTACTGATCAGGAAGACCTGTGACTCGAAATCCATGGCAGGATCGCCATGTGCAACGTAACCTTCCACTACTGGTGGTGGTATAAGTCAACCTAGTAGGCAGATTACCATCGCTTTGACATGTCCTACCGCTCCTGCAAGCTACTGTCTGAAGTAAAATGTTTCTTACATTCGTGTGGTCCACGAAATTACTGGCCGGTATTCAACCGAAATTCCGCCGGAGATGCCCTCACCTTCTAATTCTGTGTAACCTGGAAATATTCAAGATGTCTTGCAGTCAGCTATACAGTTCTGATTTAGCTCTATCCATTTAGGACAAGAAAACAGCACTACTTGTGGCACATTTTCATAATTTCCTCTGCAACGAAGCACACAACACATATATGAGCTGTGTAAATAAAACAAAGTAAGTAATGGATGCAACTGTGAGAACTTCACTAGGTTAAGACATGTCCCTGCATAATGTTAGGAATCGAAATCAGTTACGGCTGGTGCTGCCATCGAACGGCGCGCCACGCAACTACCCCCTGCTGCAAGCCGGCGCCACAAGATGGCAGCACGGTGGGCAGCCTCACGCTTGTCGTGAGCGATCGTTACTCGACGTGCAGTTTGTAGCGTAGAGCTCGCCGTCTTCAGGTAACGCCACATAGCAACAAAGCCTCACAGCGTGCACATAACGTCATACAGTATCGGCCATTTGGCAGGTCTTGCAACATGGACTGTCCAATTAAGTGAATGCACCATTACTTCCTGCGTCTTGCAAAATCTAGCAGTAGAAGTAGCTTTATTCATCCATAGATCTCTTTTTACAGGGATATAGGACATGTCAAAGTATTAAGAAATTTAGATCAATTTAAAATAAGTAAGTTAGAGACTAACACACACAGTGGTTATGGTTACTACAAGCCACACCACAAGTTGGAAAACGGGGCCAAATTTCTAGTAGTTTACTGTTGAGTTGAGATTTTCACATGTGTTTTATTTGTATCTTATAGAAACTAGCAGTATGGCAATAAACAGCCTTTTAAACACGCCGCTAACGGCAATCAAGTAATTTATAGCAATAGAACAGTTTTAAAAAATAATAAAAAACACAGAAGCTAGCAGTACAGCAATAAACTACTTTTTTAAAGACGCCGCTAATGCCAATCAAAGTAATTTATAGCAATACAAACATTTTAAAAAATTTAAAGAACATTAGTAAACAGGCTACTAAAGTACATACAGGACTTTGTTAATAAAGTACGGTGAGGTAGTGAAGCTACCAACACCGGCATTAAACAAATTAAACAGGTCTCAGCAAACACACGATTAATGGCCATAAAAGGAATTTACAAAATTGGAGGAATTTCAAAAAATTTTAAACAAAATGGTCCTGGAATATCATTAGAACATAACAGATATGAAGGACCCGTGTAAGGTGGCCACACGTCACCCACTCAGAGATGCTCAGGCTAGGCAGAATACTGACCAGTTTAAATACGCCTGTAAACACAATTGCCACGCTCAGGCTGGTTGGTCACTGCACCGACTTTTAGCCAGCGAAAACTTGTTATAAGATGGCTTAACTTGCTGACAGAATTAGAGCTATCATCGTGCAAGGAACATTACACCACACAGTCCTGAACGAGCGACCACATGATCAACCAACAAGGAGCACGAATTTACTCATAACCCACGACAGAATAGCGAAACAATTAGATTGCCAAAACTACACCTCCCATCGGACAGTGACGAGAGGAGGAGGAAGGATCACTGTCTTCAGTTACACTAGTGCCAGGGACAGGAAACCCGGTCGCCGGAGGCCACAAGGCAGAAGAGACGCTGGTTACACAAAATTATTACTTAATGATTAAACTTTCCATGAACTTAACAAACAAACGATTGAAGTACAGAGGCAACAGAACGGGGACTTGTGTCATGTACATCCATATTTCGAATGTAATGTGACGTATATAGCTTTTTCTTAGAGTAGAAAACCCTAAAGCGATATATGTTATATTGGCATGGGGCCTATGTTGATATATATATACGAATTTTACGTTTATCAGTTTTTTCACCTTCGCTGGTTTTAGTGTCAACTGAAAATAGGATACTAGTACTAGCGAACGCGAAGAAAGGGACGAACATAACATTTGTGTCCTGTACTTCAGATGACTTACATAGTCCAGTTGAAGAATGCGATACTAGTACTAGCGAAGGCGATGAAGTAGTGTTATTTTATATATATATATATATATATATATATATATATATATATATATATATATAATTGAAGAATATGATACTAGTACTTGTGAAGCCAATGAGCTACTAGCATCCTATTTATATGTGTATATATATATATATATATATATATATATATATATATATACACGTACGTATGTGCTGCTGCTACGGTCACAGGTTCGAATGCTTTCTCGGGCATGGATGATATATATACATATATATATATATATATATATACATATAATAGTACTTCATCGTCTTCGCTAGTACTAGTATCGTATTCTTCAATATATATATATATATATATATATATATATATATATATATATATATATATATATATATATATCATCCATGTCCGAGAAAGCATTCGATCCTGCGACCGTATCAGCAGCACATACGTACTTCATCGCCTTCGCTAGTACTAGTATTGTGTTCTTCAATTTATATAGAAGAATACGATACTAGTACTAACGAAGGTGATGAAGTGCTATTATTTTTTTTTCCTTTATTGTATTTCAATTCCCCATCAGGTCAGGCTGGCAGCAGCGTATGCGCTGTTCTTCAGCCGAAAGACATAGAACAAATAGTAGCAGACATTTAAAAATAACATAAACGAGAAAACATGGTGTACGTAGATATTAAAAAGGGGAAACATCATGGAAGACAATAGGAAAGAAAGGGGCGACTGTAAAATGGAGCTAAAACTGTAAAAAGATAGCACATACAAAAAACCATATACTGGTACAATTAAAAGAACACAAGGGGCAGTATGACTGGAGTATAAAAGTATAGATGGATGGCGTAGCACATAACAATCACTGACAGTAACACTAAGTACAAGGCCAGCACACAATTAAAATCACACCTCTCGAAGCACAGGAGAGCAGCACTAAACACAACACTGACGTGGCACACTGATGATGATCAAAATGGAGGATCTGCCAGGCGCAAGGGGATAAGGGAGGGAGGTATGGAGGGGAAGAGAGGGGAGAGATGAGCAGGGGGCGCGCCGAAGAGCGCCAGGAAGGGAGGGAGGGATGTGGGAGGGAGAGAGGCGAGGATGGGGTGCAGGGTCTCAGTGGGGGGGGGGGGGAATACGCTCTGGGAGTGAAAAGAGGGCCCTGGGGAGGAGGGGAACAAGGCCAGGCTATAGTAGGAAGGAAGGGTAGATGTCACGGCGAAGTTCGTCATCTGGGGGGGGGGGGGGGGGAGGCACTGGAAACTGCCCTGAAGAAGGAGATGGAGGGTGTGGAGGTGAAGAGAGGAAGGAGGAAGTACTAGCATCCCACTCATATATACAGGGTGGTCCATTGATCGTGACTGGGCCAAATATCTCACGAAATAAGCGTCAAACGAAGAAACTACAAAGAACAAGACTTGTCTATCTTGAAGGGGGAAACCAGATGGCACTATGGTTGGCCCGCTAGATGGCGTTGCCATAGGTCAAACGGATATCAACTGTGTATTTTTAAAATAGGAACCCACATTTTTTATTGCATATTCATGTAGTAAGTAAAGATATATGAATGTTTTAGTTGGAGCACTTTTTTCACTTTCTGATAGATGGCGCTGTAATAGTCACAAACGTATGGCTCACAATTTTAAACAAACATTTGGTAACAGGTAAGTTTTTTAAATTAAAATGCAGAACGTAGGTACGTTTGAACATTTTATTTCGGTTGTTCCAATGTGATACATGTACCTTTGTGAACTTATTATTTCTGAGAACGCATGCTGTTACAGCGCGATTACCTGTAAACACCACATTAATGCAATAAATGCTCAAAATGATGTCCGTCAACCTCAATCCATTTGGCAATACGTGTAACGACATTCCTCTCAACAGCGAGTAGGTCGTCTTCCGTAATGTTCGCACACGAATTGACAACGCGCTGACGCATGTTTTGTCAGGCGTTGTCGGTTGATCACGATAGCAAGTATCCTTCAACTTTCCCCACAGACGTCAGATCCGGTGAACGTGCCGGCCACGGTATGGTGCTTCGACGACCAATCCACCTGTCATGAAATATGCTATTCAGTACCGCTTCAACCGCACGCGAGCTATGTGCCGGACATCCATCATGTTGGAAGTACATCGCCATTCTGCCGTGCAGTGAAACATCTTGTAGTTTACATCGGTAGAACATTACATAGGAAATCAGCATACATTGCACCATTTAGATTGCCATTGATAAAATGGGGGCCCATTATCATTCCTCCCATAATGCCACACCACACATTAACCCGCCAACGTCGCTGATGTTCCACTTGTCGCAACCATCGTGGATTTTCCGTTGTCCAATAGCGCATATTATGCCGGTTTACGTTACCGCTGATGGTGAATGACGCTTTGTCACTAAATAGAACGCGTGCAAAAAATTTGTCATCGTCCTGTAATTTCTCTTGTGCCCAGTGGCAGAACTGTACACGACGTTCAAAGTCGTCGCCATACAATTTCTGGTGCATAGAAATATGGTACGGGTGCAATCGATGTTGAAGTAGCATTCTCAGCACCGACGTTTTTGAGATTCCCGATTCTCGCGCAATTTGTCTGCTACTGATGTGCGGATTAGCCGCTACAGCAGCTAAAACACCTACTTGGGCATCACCATTTGTTGCAGGTCGTGGTTGACGTTTCACATGTGGCTGAACGCTTCCTGTTTCCTTAAATAACGTAACTATCCGGCGAACGGTCCGGACACTTGGATGATGTCGTCCAGGATACCGAGCAGCATACATAGCACACGCCCGTTGGGCATTTTCATCACAATAGCCATACATCAACACGATATCGACCTTTTCTGCAATTGGTAAACGGTCCATTTTAACAGGGGTAATGTATCACGTGATACCACGTACTTATACGTTTGTGACTATTACAGCGCCATCTGTCACAAAGCGAAAAAAGTAGTCCAACTAAAACATTCGTATTTCCTTACGTACTACACGAATATGTAATAAAAATTGGGGGTTCCTATTTAAAAAAACGCAGTTGATATCCGTTTGACCTATGGCAGCGCCATCTAGTGGGCCAACCATTGCGCCATCTGGTTTCCCCCTTCAAGCTAGACGAGTTTCGTTCTTTGTAGTTTTTTCGTTTGATGCTTATTTCGTGAGATATTTGGCCCAGTCACTATCAATGGACCACGCCCGAGGCAGGATTCGAACTTGCGACAGTAGCAGCAGCGTGGATCCGGACTGAAGCGCCTAGAACAGCTCGGCCACATCGGCCGACTTCTTAATATCACATTCATTTATTTCTAGTTACAATTACTACGTTTCGCCACAGAAGGTCACCGATTTATTACCTATGCTTCGAAACTAAATAAATATCGATGACTAAAATATGACGTCATTGGTCAAAGCCGACGAGTTTTATATCATTTTTCATTTGGCCCTTACCACCCCCCAAAATATGGATAGCAAAGAGCTGCAGTAGAGGAGATTTGTTTCTAGCATCTAAGATGACGAAGTGCTCATAGCTGTTAAGGTATGTATGTTAGAGCTCATGTTTCCTAGACATTTTTGTTTCTAATGATCATTCCTGTAATATATCCGAATATTGGCTGTTGCTCCTGGGACTCCCCGTATGTAGCAGTAGCAAATCAAAACGGTTATCGCAAAAGAACTTCAACTATTTATCGAAATGGGAACGAACTAAGTACCGCAAAACAAGGAAAGACTACAGCTGCGGCACAGTCTTAACATGGTGATAAACATCTTAGTAAATTAGCTTACTACGCCTATTTTCACTCATTGCTTTCATATGGCATCATATTTTGGGGTAATTCATCACTGAGGAATAAAGTATTTATTGCACAAAAGCGTGTAATCAGAATAATAGCTGGAGTCCACCCAAGATCATCCTAGAGACATATATTTAAGGATCTAGGGATATTCACAGTAGCTTCTCAGTATATATACTCTCTTATGAAATTTGTTATTAACAACCAAACCCAATTCAAAAGTAATAGCAGTGTGCATAACTACAATACTAGGAGAAAAGATGATCTTCACTATTCAAGATTAAATCTAATTTTGCACAGAAAGGGGTGAATTACACTGGCACTAAAGTCTTTGGTCACTTACCAAATAGTATCAAAAGTCTGACAGATAACCAACAAGTATTTAAGAAGAAATTAAAAGAATTTCTGAATGACAACTCCTTCTACTCCATAGAGGAATTTTTAAGATATAAATTAAGGGAAAAAAAGGTTGTTATATTAACTTAAGTATGTTCTTAAATTAACTTAATTATGTCATATATCGGAAAATTTGACTCGTTCCACATCATTGCGAAATATCGTATTCATGATCCATGGAACTGGTATTAATCTAATCTAATCTAATCATAACAGTCATGGCGCTCCATTTCTTTCTTGTTACCCACAGCAGTTGCAGCACACCAAGCGGCCAGGAAGTTACACTGTTGAGTTCGGTGAGATCTTTTAAAAGCGAAAGCGTTGCTTAATTGTTTATATTGGTCTTTAGAATAGTTTTCACAAACGGAAGCGTATGTAGCGCTGCACATTGGAACAAAAACAAGAAGAAGACACCACATTGTTCTTTTTTTAATTTCCTAGCATACCTAGCAGATGTAAACTGCTACATTATGGAACAGTTCTTTTACAATTTTCCTGTAACCTACAAATATTTCCTAGAGAATGTCGTGTTGTTTAAGAACAAAAACATCGCTAGTAAATAGAAGGAGACTTGACAGCTTGCAGAGAGGCAATTTCGGTTGAGGCGGAATCTTCTCACGAAATTTCAATCACTAGTTTTCTGCTCCAAATGCGAAAACATTTTGCTGACGCCCACCTACATAGAAAGAAACGATCATTATAATAAGATAAGAGAAATCAGAGCTCGCACGGAAAGATATATGTATTCGTTTTTTCCGCGCACTGTTCGGAGATTGAAATAATAGAGAATTATTGTGAAGGTGGTTGGACGAACCTTCTGCCAGGCACTTAAGTCTGTTTTGCAGAGGATCCATGTAGATGCAGTGGCGGATACATACTGGGTCGAACCCCCCCTTGCGGGGCCGATTCGTTCGTTTCTTTCGGCAGTAGACTCGACTGAATCGAGATATGAAGTAGTTGTACTAAAAATAAAATAATTGTGCTTTCATAAGGCTGATTTCCAAAATAACCCAGTTTTAGTTGTACTTCCCTATGTGGTACGCGCGATCATATTTTATACGTTTAGGCCTGGCACATAAATAGCTAACACACACCTACGAGTAAAGTTGCGACCATTCTAGTAACCTCGATTCGTTATCCTGTCTGGCATTTGTTCAAGAAAGTCGCGAATATTCTACTGTTTCCTTGTACAGAGAACCTTCGATACGTAGCGCTATAAATACGGACTATTCGCCGAATAGGAAGCTAGTTTACATTCAGAAGCAGAAATATGAATACTGAAGAATGAATAAGTAAAAAGTCCTAGTTGTAGCAAGTGCAAGTGTGAAGGCTAGTCAAGAGTGAGAGTGATCAATTGATTGTGAAGTATTAATAATAGTAATTCGTAGTATTTTCTCAGTAAAAATATTGTTATGAGACTCGTAACAACATTTTTACCAATAACGTAACAATAGTTTCCCTTACCTAACTCGTAATCTACGGTAATAGCGATTTTCGAGAAAATGCCTAAAAGCGCATTTTTATTATAGTAAAAGTAGAGGTAGCTCAAGATATTTATAGCGCCCCATCCTTGAGGTTTTTCTGTATCCGACACTGTGTAGATGTAGATATATATCTACTCAAAAACCTAAAGTTTTCTTCACTGCACTTCCAGTCAAATCAGTACATGTGGAATATAGGAAACGTGTAAGGAATGCAATACCTACGTTATTTAAAGTAGCAGATAAACTACCGCAACTGTAGTTCAAGGAAAGACACGACTGGAGTCACAATAAAAGAATAGAAGCAATAAAACTGTTTCCCAATACAGATGAAACCAACTCTGCAATTATTGCTGCGTCTGATTCACAAACAGTTAGAATCTTCAAAACATTCGATTCTGAAGCAAAAGTACTTAGATGTACAAAAATATTTTTGTATTAGAAAGCCGAGTAACGTGTAAGACTATGCGAAACATGAGGCTGCTTACGAAGTTGTTACGCGCCAAGGAAAGCGTCTGTCATAATTAGAACAGACAACAAAACAAATATATTCTTCTCATGCATAAAATATACGTTTATATTCTCCTGTTTTCAGCAGAGTAAGCTACAATTATACGCATATTCGAAAGTATTACTTCATCATTCGGTTGTAGCTTATGTCATTGAACCAGGTTCAAATGGCTCTGAACAGTAGGGGACTTAACTTCTGAGGTCATCAGTCCCCTAGAACTTGGAACTACTTAAACCTAACTAACCTAAGGACATCACACACATCCATGCCTGAGGCAGGATTCGAACCTGCGACCGTAGCGGTCGCGCGGTTCCAGACTGAAGTGGCTAGAACCGCTCGGCCACTCCGGCCGGCATTGAACCAGGAAAATTCGGTTGTTCCTACATGTGTTTCATGGTCATTCATGTCTTTTGACAACTTACTAATGCTTCGAACGCAAAAATGTAACAATTATTTCGCTAATCGACTAGAAAAACAGTTAAAAACCAACTTTACTTTTGCGGCCGCTTTCTCGTCGCTTGGGGCGCTAGTATCACACTAGCTCTCAAGACGGTAAAAATATCCACAGTAATGAATGTCGCAATTGTATTAGACTGTGGTTGTAATTACACCACGACAAACGGTACGGATAAAAGAAAAAGCTTATTCTCTAATACAAATCGTCAAACTACGCTTAGTCTCGACAGATGTCGACATAATCAGTTACTCCATTGAGAAACGACTTGATTTCTTATTATAATTTGTGGATGTTGATTAATTCTGTGCGAAATGGCAGACTCAGTATTGCACTACATATTCGGCACAGTTCCACGATCTTCAACATGAATTCCACGTTTACGCATGTACGTTTCAGGTGTTTGGATACGTATGACGAAACAGTTACGTTGACAATCGAACTTTGAGAAAGCGCAATGTAGTTACCACCTCCTTTCCTCCCTTAAGACTCGCAACATGCCACGCATTGTGACAAAGCAGAAGAAGCCACACGTAGAGTAGGTGGACTTTACATGGCGAGAGCATTACGTTCACGTCCAGAAGATTCCTCCCAGATTTAGACGCAGACTAGGCATGCAAAACATTTGCTGATATCATTAGAACTTTTATTCCTTCCCAACGACAATCGAGACAGATGAATGACAGTGACAGGCTACCAGTGAGATCAATACTACGGAGCTTACTGCAAGCTACAGCCCTATCTTTGGCGAAATGGATTTCGTGTACGCTCTTTTCATCATCTTCAACTTGTTAAAACACGTTTTTTTTCTTTCAAAATTGAAATCCCGATTATTTACAGTATATTTACATTTAGAGTACATTTGACATTCACATAAAAGTCGGTACATTTTTATTGATTTCTTTAATAATTGAACCAATATTCTATGGACAATGTGAGGTGTGACCGCCAGACACCACACTTGCTAGGTGGTAGCTTTAAATCGGCCGCGGTCCATTTAGTACATGTCGGACCCGCGTGTCGCCACTGTCAGGGATCGCAGACCGAGCGCCACCACAAGGCAGGTCTCGAGATACGGACTAGCACTCGCCCCAGTTGTACGGACGACTTTGCTAGCGACTACATGGACGAAGCATTGCTCAATAGCCGAGCCAATAGTTAGAATAGCCTTCAGCTAAGTCAATGGCTACGACCTAGCAAGGCGCCATTAGTAACATTGCATGTATCTATGGAGTCTCACTTATATCGTCAATAGCGATGTACCAAGGATGGATTAAAGTTAAGTATTCCAGAAGCTACGTACTTTTCTTTATAGCATTCATTACGTATCCTGTTTCAGACCTCACGCCATCCTGCTTTAGCTTAGCGTGTGCCTTTCGGCTTCCTCACATTCTGTCTAGGCTGTCTTGTCTAGACACAACACAGTGAAAGCTCGAACTACTTGTAACTACACTGAAGAGCCAAAGAAACTGCTAAACCTGCCTAATATCGTGTATGGCCCCCGCGAGCACGCAGAAGAAGTGCCGCAACACGAGGTGGCATGGTCTTGACAAATGTCTGAAGTAGTGCTGGAGGGAACTGACATCATGAATCCTGCAGGGCTGTCCATAAATCATTAAGAGCACGAGGGGCTGGAAAACTCTTGTCAACAGCATGTTACAAGGCATCCCAAATGTCGAAATAATGTTGACGTCTGGGGAGTTTGGTGGGCAGTGGTAGTGTTTAAACTCAGAAGAGTGTTCCTGAACCCTCACTGTCTGGGGTGTCGCAGTGTCCTGCTGGAAACGCCCAAGTCCGTAGGAATGCACATCGGGAATGAATGGATGCAGGCGATCAGTCAGGATGCTTACGTACGTGTCACCTGTCAGAGTCGTATCTAGATCCCATATCACTCCAACTGCACTCACCCCGTACCATTCCAGAGCCTCCACCAGCTTGAGCAGTCCCCTGCTGACACGCAGGGTCCATGGATTCATGAGGTTGTCTCCATACCGACACACGTCCATCCGCTCGATACAATTTGAAACGAGTCTCATTCCGACCAGCGACCTGTTTCCAGTCATCAACAGTCCAGTGTCGGTGTTGACGGTCCCAGGTGAGGAATAAAGCTTCGTGTTGTGCCGTCATCCAGGGTACACAAGCGGGCCTTCGTCTCCGAAAGCGCATATCGGTGATGTTTCGCTGAATGGTTCACACGCTGAACCTTGTTGATGGCCCAGCACTGAAATCTGCAGCAATTTGCGGAAGGGTTGCACTTTTGTCATGTTGAACGATTCTCTTCAGTCGTCGTAGGTCCCTTTCTCGCTGGATCTTTTTCCGGCCGCAGCGACGTCGGAGATTTGATATTTTACCGGATTCCTGACATTCACGGTACACTTGTGAAATGGTCGTACGGGAAAATCTCCACTTCATTGCTACCTCGGAGATGCTGTGTCCCATCGCTCGTGCGCCGACTGTAACACCACGTTCAAACTGACTTAAATCTTTCCACTGCCACTGCAGCAGCAGTAACCGATCTAACAACAACTCCAGACGCTTGTCTTACATATGCTTTACCAACCGTATTGCCATATTTTGCCTGTTTACATATCCCTGTATTTGAATACTCATGCCTATACCAGTTTCTTTAGTGCTTGTAGTGCAGCAACGGCGTTGTGGTCAAGGGCTGGCACGGTGGCTCAGCGTGTTTGGGGAGAGGGTTAAGCGCCCTCTGTGATACAACTACAACGGGCGTCGTGGGACATCCGCCCCGAAAAAATGCAGTGAACAACAACGCAAGACAAATAGTAGCATCACGGTGATGGGCCGCCACGCGGGAGAGTGGTGTTCAAACCCACCTCGAGCCAACTTTTTTTTTCTTTGTTCGCTATACTCAAATTTGTGTCTGTGTCGTGTTGTAAGATACGTTTTGCAACAACAGGGTGTAAGAACGGGACCTATATTGACAGTTGATTCCGCACAACTACTCCATTAGAAGCGGAAAGGAATTGTCTTTCAAATGGGAACCGCAAACGTTTGAGGACAAGGCGACAAGTCAACCGAATCCTCCATCAGAAAAAACGTCTGGTGTGTCATACACGGCATTAGTGACAGTACGTGTGTCATGTGGTAAGAACCTCTTACCGACGCCCCTAATTTGTACGCCTGATGAGTGAGTGAGATATGCCTCCTTGCCCGGTATAGGTGTTCGTATGAATGTCGTCACTTCCAATCAATTGCTGATGATAATTTGTCACATAAGCTGCTACAAATGAACGCAACAGTTTCACAGTCACACAGTTTCTCTGTGCTCTGTCAAAACATACGTTTTAACGTCTTTTTAAGTGGCGTTCCATGTTGGAAGTTTTCACTCCTTTATCGTGATATAGTTCACACCAGTTAATTTGTTGTTTTCATTTCTGTCAGGCGTGTGTGTCGTATCTCAACTGCTTTCACTATTCATCACGTTTACTTGCGACGGTAACGTATTCTTGCCACATGACTCATATTCTATAACCAACGTATAGCATGACAACTGCTTAGCCAACAGAAAGAGGAGAAACATTGACGGGACGGACAGTTCATAATGTTGTGAAAAAAAGAAACAAAAGTAAATGGCACGAGGGAGTTTTGAACATGACCCGTCTACCTGATGGTCCAACACCATGACCACTTAGCCACAACACCGTGGCTAATCAGGTCAATATTGCACTTGTCCATCCACAGTTCAGAACACTCTCTTCCTGTTTCCATGCTTGATCTGTGTTCATTTTTAAACGGGCTATCCACCGAGCCACCAAATCTGATGGGGCTGCCATTGGGAGTTTCTGTTGTAAGCACCCTCGGCGGTATGAAGCGCTACATTACAGGGCAGTTTATTTACGATTCTCCTGTAACAAGAAAGTGCTAGTAAACTCCTGAAGACCTGACCTTCTGCAGAGATACGTCTTATATCTACCCAACAAAGCAGAGTTTTATTCGCTACGTTTTCAACCACATCAGTAAATGTGGAACATAGGAGACGTATATTTAATGTAATACCTACATTATTTAACGTAACAAATGAGCCCCCACAACTGTAGCTTATGGGAAAACGTCAGAAGTAATAAAACTGTTTCTCGACACGGAAAAATTCATTTCAAGAATTATTTGCTAAACCTGGGTCGCGAACGGCAAGAATCTTCAACACGTGCACTTTTGAAGCAAAAGTAATTACATTTACAAAAATGCTTGTGTATTAGGAAGTCGAGAGATGTGTTAGAAGGGGCAAATCACGAGACACCATAAAATTTTTTTAAGTGGTTCGGAAAGTGCCCACGGCAATAACAACAGAAACATGTGCTACTCGTGCATGACATATGCGTTTACATTCTCTTTCTTTCAGCGCAGTACGCTGCAAATACACGTATTCGAAAGAATTCCTTAAAGAATTAGTTATAGCTTACATCATTGAACCAGTGTGGTTGGGCTGTTTTCACATGTATTTGATGATACTTCACGTCTCTCGATAACTTCCTAATACATGGAACACAAAAATGTAACAGCTGTTTCCTGAATTAAGAAGAAAATAACTAAAAACAAAACACTATCCTTAATACGCATGTGACTGCTTTCTCACCCCTCGGGGCGCTAGTATCGCTCTAGCTGTCGAACGGTAAGGGAGTGCGGCCATAAAATCTAGAGCTGTCCCTAAAATATCGATATCCTTTCCAAAATACATCGATTTTCTACGACGTGAAATTCAACTCCGAGATATCGACATATTTATATCGAAACGCCTGTATCGAGTGCCGATATTTTTATTTTATATTCTTTTTTCCTATTGAATTTCTATTATTTATTTTATGTTATTATATTCTATTTATTATTATTTGTATGTCTATTATATCCATTTTTTCGCAATTTTCGGTAAATATTTGAAGCTTTTTTTAAAAATAATAGTAGAACATAATTTTACTTTCTCTGTGTGAATGAGTCATTTATGTCTCAGTGAATCAAATTTTTGTCGAAGTAAATCAACTTACGATCACCAGAATAATTATGACATCTTATCTACTAAATTTTAGTGTAGATATCACTGTCACAGTAACTCTGTTAGTGTAATTTACAGGCAGTGGTGTCTGTTTCTGTCGCCACGTTTTTCTTCGCACGTAGTAAAAGTTTGCATACGACCTCCAGCAGAACAGATGGAAGTCACACTGTATTGTCACTAGCTTAAGATGCATTTTGCACCTTGGCATACGGCAACGACACAGTTTCCTTGTAAATTATAAAGAGCAGCAACATTTCTTCGTAAATGACACACCGTTACACTTTCGGGATTGAAGAAAGCGCTCTTGCGCTAACGCTGGTTTGCAGCACCGACCTGTCACGCCGTGAGGCCTGGATATCAGAGGGTGTGGGTTGAGTGCCCTGTTGTCTTCTGCAAGCCCACGTGTTCGGAACCTAGCAGCTACTCTGAATCACGTGAAAACCGCGAGGTATAAACCGCGGTTTTTAAGGAAAATGTCTACCACTAGATTACGAGGATCATGGGTCACTTACATTGGAGCGCACAGACCCAGAAATGACCAGAGTTACGAGGATCATCGTTCACTTCCATTGAAGCGCACAGACTCAAACGTGGTCTGTGGCTGTCAAAATTTAATAACATTCTCAAATAAAGTGGTCACACGCATAACGAATTTACTAAACACTATATAGCATTTGCCACAAACCGTGAGAACGAGTGTTAAACATTCTTCGAAGAAGTATTGTAAATCTTCATTAATTTACATCAACGACATTACAGAACAAAGTATATACAGTAGTTGAGATTAGCGTTACTTCAAATACTATCCGACAAGACGTCAAAATTGGAAATAAATGCGGTTGCCAGCTGTCTGTTGCTACTGGTCGGGGACGGCGGGCCGCACAGCTGTTGCGGGGTGTCGCCAAGAGATGGCAGAGCGGTAGCCGGTCCTTTGCTCACAGCAGTACGTGTAGTAGTAACCCTTACGCAACCACAAATATAAAGTACCGAAGGCGATAGTATTTGAGCCTCCGTAAATGATATCCCTACGTAATTCTCCATAATTTAAGGACATATCGTCCTTTAGCACTTCTACACACATGTTTTCAAACACACATCAAAAGCAGCGAGTTAAAGGACCCTTCTGTGTGCCCAAACTAAAGCTGAAAGAAGAATAAATAAATAAAGAGAAAATTTTTACCCCTTCCATTCCCTACAGAAGTAAAAATAAACCAAGTTGATCAGACTTCAGCACCACCACAAAAAAAAACAAAAACGTGTAGTAGTAGTACTAACACCTGTATGCAAGAATGTCTACTTCTTTGCTAATACTTTGGTTGGCCAATAAGAGGCAGGCCGACGACAAATAAACAGCTCTTCTGTCAAAGTTCAAGCTAATTAAAACGTATTTTGAATTACATAAAACCAGATGGCTATGAAAGATGATTGTTCTTTTAATGCATACCCTAACATGAAAGAACGTCAATATCACCCCTGGCTCTATGGGGAACAAATACGTTCTACCATCCTCACCCTGAATTCTGACTGTCTTTCTCGCCTTCTCCAAATATTTCTGGAATTCAGTTTAGACACTTCTCATAACACAAGACTTATTTCTGGCATTACCGCACTTCCAGCGCATTTGTCATTTCTCAATCCTTTCACTAAATTTGTAGAAGCTATCTGTTCATCTAAAAAATCTTCCACAGTGGGCCACTAAATACACCGTTCGGAAAACATTGTTTCTTTTTTCCATTTGCAGTCTACCTCTATTGACAAAGAATGTCTCTCCAGTCATTCTTCAGAGAAGAAAAATAAGCCACATCTAAAGACTGCATAAGACTAGTACCGTTCGGTGGAATGCAAATGAAATTTATGTTGTTTTCCTCACACAGCCCAGTAGTTTTCATTAAGATGTGAGAAGAGGGATTATCTCTGAGGCAAACAGGAGGAAGTGAGTCCGAAACCAACTGTCAAACACACTCTGTCCTAGCCACTCACTCTAATGTGTTCATTTGCATTCCAGGAGGTGATGGAGAGTCGGAAACCCGGGCGACGGAGTCGCCGACCGCTCAGCCACGCAGCCTGCAGAGCTGTGTCGCCAGTCGCGCTGCTGCGTGGAGTTCCGGCAGTGTTCAGGGTGCGCCGCGGTTCCGCGCTGTGCGAATTACGGCGTGCGAATTACGGCGCCGTCAGAGCTCTGAGAGTCTGGGACCTGACGCAGCGCCACCTCGAAACGAAGCCTCACAGCGCACGCCTCAGGCAGATGTGACGTCACACGCAGGGGTCATAACAAACCGAACTCTTCGAGTCTTCTGCAAGTACCATATGGTGTGTTGTGCTTCGGATCGAGTGACTGTTTGCATTTTAGATTGTGCTAAATAAATCACGGCGTTTATCAGAATGCCACGGAGGTGTTGCTTGCCAAATTGCAGAGGCAATTACGGCAATGGGCCTAAAGTTTCTGTATTTTATTTTCCATCTATGAGTCTCTAAGATTGAAATGGATCTGGGCTGTTCACAGACAAGATTGGATGCCCAGCAAACATTCAGTTGTAAGTATCGTTGTTTTTCTTAACTACTAAATCGTAACACATAACTTTTATTGCAAAATGTATTACGAACGAAAGCAATACACAGTCCCGCCCATCTTAACCGTCATTTTCATAACATCTTTATCAATCTACTGTACGCTTCACTTAAAGTATGTGAGCTGCATTTCAACTAAGAAGGTATATTAAGCAGTATTAGTATGTACCACCCAAGAACTGGCAAGCTGTTAACAGCACCATTGGATCGTCGATGTTTGAGAAAAGGTAAGTTAAACAACGAAATGTTAAGCAGAGGCCTACATTTGTAAATCACAATGTCATAAGGGGGAAGCTGGTTGTATAGGTGCATCTCATTTTATGTTAAGCTTTTCTCTTCCATATGCTGTACCTTCAAAGTTACTGGGATGCCCTTCACATTGGTCCAATACGCCGACATCAGCCTGAGGGGACCCCGAAAGTAGCAGGGAGCGACTAGAAAACAGTGCCCTTCGCATCGCCATTCGAGAAAGTGTATAAACGCAGGAGAAGTTGATAGGAGCGGCTTCTTTCTGTAGTTTAGAGCAACTAAAAAGTAAAATAAGTGACTGCAATAAGCATAGTGACTGGATCACGGATCACAAATTAGACAGTGTGTGCTTATTGTTAATTACCCACAATCCTTACCCTAGAGTCGATTGCTACTCTGTTATAAACAGTGATTTATTTCTCAGAGTTTTTATTAATGGTGTGGAATTGAAATGTGTTCGAAAGATGAAACTTCCCAAAAGTCTGCAACACACAAGAGGTCTGTCAAGCTCTTAACGAAATTTATTTGGTGTGTAATAAATAGGAGATTCCTGTTGATAGTGTTCTGTCGTTCACTGAAGATAATTTGCAGAATTTAGTGGAGAAGTTGCCAGAAAGGGAAACTAAAAATTTTTTTTAAAGTTCCAGGTTTCATTCCTGAAATGTAGAAGTTCATCTCAGTTTAGATATTATACTGACTGGTGCTGTGATCATTACTAAATACTATTAGCTGACGTGCATGTACGTTTGTCAGAAGCACTGCCATTATTCCTATGCCAAATACAAATACACTGTCCAGGCTTTGTAGTAGGCTTTTAACTAGTTCATCATTGAAAAACATAGTGATCAGTTAGAAGTCATATCTCACAGAAAGCTGGAACTTTAGCCTGACAGGGTAAAGCACTTCTTGTGTCAACTGATGCAATACATTTGAAATCCTAGCTTGAGTACGAAGGTGAACTTTCCTGATACATAAAAGAAGTAATTCTTAAATCAGAAGCAGCTTGATTTGAGGTGGTTAGGTTAGTGGCAGACAATAATTCAACTTATAGAAAAGCAATATCAGACTTTATTACTCCACCAGAAGTAAAGATAAAGTACTGTCACCGTGCACAGACTTCTGCAGATCGCCCACTGTACTCTTTTGTGGATACAGTTCATCTCCTAAAGTGTATCTGTAAAAACATGATCTATTCCAATATGGAAACTTTCTAGCTTTAAAAACTCTTTTTCCAAATTTAATTGAAAGGCAAGATGTTAAATTGGTGCTTCGTATCTTAAATAATAAGACAGTTGTAGCTTTGCAGAGACTAGACTCGAAGAAAGGAATTCAAAATTGGGAAACCACTGCGACATTTATAAAAATAATAAATCTTCGGTGGTGAACTGTGAATGTGAAAACATTACCTAAGGGCCAGAGGCTAATAAATGTTTTGCAGGAACCTGTAACTTCTAATTCCCATGAGATATTTGATTTTTTAAAGGGCTTTGTGTCTTGATTAGGTTTATGGCATGGGTTGAATGATGCAGGATACTTTCTGAAGAGACACACTTTGCTCCAAAACATACAATAGCTTCTTTAACTGATTTCAGTAGCAATTAGCCCTCTGACAAAAACAGGTTCTTTTTGGTCCTTGGAAGAGTACAGACTGACAGTTTGGAAGAAAGGTTGGGTAAATACTGCCATTTACGTTGGGGAAATTACCACATTTCTCTTAGACAAGTTTTTGAAACTGAGCAAAACCTTAGGGCTTAGAGCACAATGTAAAGTAGTTCGAGATGTGCTTATTAAGATGTCAGATACTTTTGAAACAACTTTTGAAATCCAGGAGTTAAAAGATTTATTAAATGTAGCAGTAGATGAGAATGATGTTTAAGGCACAGTACAGGACACTTAGCCATTATTGCCCCACATACAAGGATATTGCTCACACCAAGTCCTGAAAAAACTCACTGTGAGTATTGGACTGTGAGTATTTCTCATTTCGGGTGAAGTAAAGCACGATGATCATTTGATAGTGGCATAGGATTGAAGAGGCTTGGTATACCCCAAACAAGATACAGTGGCATGTGTAACTTACATTTACTTTCCTTTCAAAAAATTGTAAAAGAAAATGAAACTTTGTTTCTCCAATTGGCAAATCAAAGGCGTGTGCTTTTGAACATAGCATCCTGTAATAATATTCCCAGTGATATGTTTAGTGGTTTCCAATGTAAAACTAGATATAGTCTTGAATCTATCTGGTGTTCCATACTGCTCTGTTGTGTAAATATCGTATTAAATAATCATACTAAGGGAAGATATGATGCAACTACGAAGAAGAACATAAATGTTTTTAAAAGAATGAAAAATGTAGTTAAAGTGTACTTTAATTTTTTATTGACGTGTACAAGGGTGTTTTAGAAATCATATTATAAGGTGAAATAAAAAGTCACTTTTATATTTTTATTTAATTAGATTCCGTTTCCTCCCACCCCTCGCTTTTTGTGTTGTGTTTTTTTTTTCCATCTGTCTGTAACAGAATTTCTCAATTATGTTAAATAGTTTCCTTACTCATTGATGACATTGCATGAATGAATAGATTCCATAATGTTTGCAGTAATTTGTGTGTATTCGTACAAAACAAAATTTTGGTGGCTAGATTTCAGGTAGATCGGTAATTTTCCAGCAACAGAAAATGAACATGGTATTCACCTGCTAAATTTTACAGTTAGAGTGCGCTTGTTTTCCATTAAAAAGGTATTAAGATGCAAATTGCGATTTATGTATCGTCACTCTATGGGGCCATGTTAAAATTACAAATATGCATCTGAAAAAAGTCGAAATGTTGCGAATATGAGATTTGCAGTCATAATACACATCAGTGAAGGAAATTATGAACATGTTTACTTTACGTTATTTGAAATGACAATTTACATTTATGCAAGACGCATTAAGTAATGATACATTCACTTAATTGGACAGACCGTTTTGCTGGGCGTGCCAAAGTTCCGATATTTGCTTGACCCCTACTGTGACAACATGACGCCGGCTGTGAGGCTTTGATTCCAGGTGGCGTTGCCTGACGACGGCGAGCTCTACGCTACAAACTGCGAGCAGAGAGACGTCGCTCACGACAAGCGTGAGTAGTGATGGGCTAAACTGCGATTTTCCGAAATCAGTGATTTCTGTGAATGCTACTTTTCAGTATCTGTTATTCTTAACTGTGATTTGTCGCAGTTAAGGAACCTAAGTCGCGGATCCCTCCGCCACTGCTATTTCTGCTACTTCCACGATTTCTGCGACTTCTGCGATTTCTGCTACTTCTGCGATTTCTGTGACTTCCGCTACTTCTGCGATTTCTGTGACTCCTGCGATTTCTGCGACGTACCACCGTATGAAAAAGTTACATCTGTCCACACAGAAAATTGCATCTCAACAAACCTATCATTGGTAAGTATGTTTTACGTTTATTCTTCCGTTGGCTTTAATTTTGTATTAAAGAAACAACTGTGAAAATATTAATAGTGTAATTAATATGTAAGTAGCCGCACAGTACCGTAATAGTTCGTGTTTAGAAAATGAATTCTAACATATTGTTATGTTCATAGGTACCTGAACTACATTTCAGTCACTCAGTAAAGAGATAATTCAAAATATCATTGTCAACAGATCTGAAGAAATTGCCAGTCTTTAGACCGTTTTCGTCAGACGAGAGGTTAGTTTCCAAGCGTTTTGATGGACTTAATTACTTCAGTGAGATCGTTCTTGCGAATGTGATATAGCAAATATTAATTAGCAAATGTGATATAGCAAATATTAGCAATCTACTCTATCAATTATATTGCTAGTAATTAGTGACAGCAAAAACTGTTTAATAATCCTTGTGTTTTTGCAGACGCAGTTCTGACTGACTCTTAGAGGATTTGCAGTTTAAAAGTGAAATAATTATGAAATAAGTGTGCGACTGATTAAAGTGTTTTATTGAAGTTGTTGTGCGATTTTAAAGGAATAATAAATGTTAAATACATTGAGTGAATAATAAAAATCTCATTTTCCACATGTTAAGCCGTCCTATACCCGTAATTTTCCGCCACTTATTTATTGGTAAACAGTTGTTGGATACAGACGTGCCGCCCCCCCCCCCCCTTTCTCCACAATCTTGGTGTGACACTGACCTGTAACATATCCCGAAGTCTACAATATGCATTTTGAGGCTGTTGTTATGAAAGTGGGAAGTACAGATCTTCCAGTTAAATCAGGAATAGCTTAAGTGCATTACTTGAAAGTGACACAGGAAAAGCTTACTTATGTAGGTCGTAGTAGTGTCGGCAAAAAGTTCTTGTGTGTGAATTTGCCATGTAGAACACCAGGTGTAAAACTTTTCTCCCGAGTCTTGAACTGTGTCGGAACAAAAGTGAGGCATTCATATGACTGTTTTCATTTCTCTACACTTATACAGATGTCTGAGTTCTGCTGTGTTAACATTGCAAAGTCCTGTAGGCATGTGGAGTATTAACCAAAACTGTCATATTGGAAGCAGAATCAAACATATTTGTTACGTTACTTGATATTTTCAGGAGAAAAAGGCAATGTTGCTTCTTATTAATATAATACATTCAGAGTCACAACAGTATTTGACCAACCATAACTGATGCTGAATGTGCATGTCGTCAAATAATATGAAGGGCTTAATTCAATAGTGGTACAAGTCCATTACCTACACTTTTCTGTCTATAATGCTTCTGAAATTAGCGATCCAAACAAACATAAATAAAGGTTCATCTCTAGCAAGAAGCCATCTGCTTGAATATTTCTGGTATCTCAACTGCAGATTTTTCAGCGCTCATTTAACTTTACGACTCTATATCTCAAAATTAAAAAAATGGACTTGTACCACTATTGAAATAAGCTCTTCATATGCACACACAGCACATCGATCTCGTGAGGCACAAGGCTCTCATAACGAAGTATGTACGTCGGTCAACAGATGACACTAGGAAAAGTATGTTAACTGCGCTTTTTAGTTGCTACTTGCGACTCTTAGTTGCGATTTGTCACAGAAATCGCTGTTTGACTCGGTAGCGAATTGCGTAGTATGAACTTTGCTCAACAGATGGCAGTGCTAACTGCGCTTTTTAGTTGCTACTTGCGACTCTTAGTTGCGACTTGTCACGGAAATCGCAGTTGGACTCCATAGCGTACCGCAGAGATGGACGTAGTACGACCTTCGGCCAACAGATGCCACTGTTAACCGCGCTTTTTAGTTGCTACTTGCGACTCTTAGTTGCGACTTGTCACTGAAATCGCAGAAAGCAGTGCTAAATTCGACCAATAGATGGCTCACGTCTTTGAATGTGACAAACTATTTGCGACTGCTAACTGTGACTGAAATCGCAGTTAGATTCTGTAAAGTTGCTACTGTGATATCTGTGACTTCTCGGTCACTGTGATTTCTAACAGATACGCGACTTCCTGCCCACCACTAAGCGTGAGGCTGCCTACCGTGCTGCCATCTTGTGGCGCCGGCCTACAACAGGGGTTAGTTGCGTGGTGCACCGTTCGATGGCAGGACTAGCCGTCGCTGATTTCATTTCGTTTTCTTGCGTCTGAACCAGCGGAAGTTCTCGCAGTAGCATCAATTACTTACTTTGTTTTATTTACATAGCTGATATATGTGGCAGTGAAGTGTAATCGTTCGGAATGGTGTAGAAGTGTTGTGTGCCTCGTTGCATAGGAAATTATGAAAATGAACCACGAGTAGTAAAACTGAAATTACCAACATTAATGTTTCATGTGAACAAGTGAACTTAATGGGTGTCCAAAAGAAGGATTACAGATATTCGCCAGATTGTATTACGTTTTGTAGCATTTTATTTTCAATATCACCACACACTTATCAGTATATAAGGAGCACACCCTGTCTTGTGCTATCCCATCCTAGTACACTTCATAAGATTTGTCCGCATTTTCAAACACACTCAGCAGGTTAGAAGCTCGATGACAAATACCTGTTGTATACAAAACACAAGTTCCAATCTTTTTGTGTGAAGCAGATCATTTTGCTTCACTAATTAGTCTCTGTTCTTACAAGGGAACCTCCCCGTCGCACCCCCCTCAGATTTAGTTATAAGTTGCCACAGTGGATAGGCCTTGAAAAACTGAACACAGATCAATCGAGAAAACAGGAAGAAGTCGTGTGGAACTATGAAATAATAAGCAAAATATAGAAACTGAGTAGTTGATGTGCATCATAGTTCACATCAAGCACCATCCGACCCCATGAGCGCTGTGGTCCCGTGGTTAGCGTAAGCAACTGTGGAACGGGAGGTCTTTGGTTCAAGTATTCCCGCAAGTGAACATTTTAATTTTCAGTTTATGTGACAAAGTCTTACGTGTTCATCACTTTCTTGGGAGTGATTATCACATCCACAAGAAAACCTAAATCGGGCAAGGTAGAAGAACGTTCCAGAATCATATTTTCTCTCTGCAGCGGAGAGTACGCTGATATGAGACTTCCTGGCAGATTAAAACTGTGTACCCGACCGAGACTCGAACTCGGGACCTTCGCCTTTCGCGGGAAAGTGCTCTACCATCTGAGCTACCGAAGCACGACGCACGCCCGGTCTTCGTTAGAAGAATGTTTTTACCCATTCGCCAAGTGTACAAGTTAGGTGGGTCGACAACATATTCCTGTCATGTGACGCACATGCCGCCAGCAGTGTCGTATGGAATATATCTGACGTGTTTTCCTGTGGAGGAGTCGGTTGACCTATGACCTTGCGATCAAATATTTTCGGTTCGCATTGGAGACGCACGTTCTTTCGTCTACTAATCGCACGGTTCTGTGGTGCGGTCGGAAAACACAGACACTATACTTATTACAGTGAACAGAGACGTCAATGATCGAACGGACAGATCATAACTTTGCGAAAATAAAGAAAGTAAATTTTTTACTCGAGGAAAGACTTGAACCAATAACGTCACGTTCCGCAGTTGCTCACTGTAACCACGTGACCACGGCGCTCTAGGTTCAGACAATCCTTGATGTTGCATATCTTTCACATGGACTACTCAGTTTGTATATTTTGCTTATTATTTCATAGTTCCACACAACTTCTTCCTGTTTTCTCGATCGATCTGTGTTCAGTTTTTCAAGGCCTATCCACTGAGCCAGCTTATAACTAAATCTGTAGGGGGTGCGATGGGGAGGTTCCCTTGTTAGTGACAAAAATTCAGTTAACTGATGGACCATGCAATTCTTTGCTTCCCTTTCTCAACTGTCAGTTGTTTACAATTTCCCTTGTTATGACACCCAACCCTCTTTTTAGTTTAACATTCCGTTCACATATTAAAATGTGTCACATAGGATTGGATCAGCAAAGAAGATCCAGATCAGACAAAGTACCCACACTTTGAAACTATTTCAGAACGTACACAACTAAGTATGGGCAAAATCTCTGCAATTAAAAAGCTGTATGACGTGGAAAGTCCACAGATAATCAATTTTTGTAAAAAAACCGAATTTAAAGTCTCATTATAAAAACTACCTGTCAAATCTGTGCTAAATATTTTCGAGGAGAGGACTGTTCAAGGTTTCCTGTCATTGGGGGAACATCATGTTACTGAAGGTTTTGACAGCAGCAAAATTAATTTGGACATGGTGGAACATTTTATATATTAGCTGAACAGGTAATCTGTTTCAAGAATGCACTGCAGAAGCCACTGTCAGATATTCTGAAAACTGTTTATCATGGCTGGATATATGTAAACGTTGTTCTGATCGCACATTTGGATTATCCAAAGACACTCATTTGCACATACCTCATGCCACTCACGGTCATCTAGAAATGACCAAGTATTGCACTAAGAACTCGAATTTTGAATATCTTTTGCCACGAAAGTTTCAGACAGATGCTGTAGAAAAAAAATCGTAAAATATCTAACAAAGGCAGTATGTCACTATTTGACATCTCTGGGACAGGTAATTGAAATTGAATCCAAGCTAAGAATTCAGGCCCCGCTACCCTTGAAAATTCCATCATCTGTTCTTGGAGGAGTTGGAACAGATTTAGATTCTTTGGAAGCTGACTGTGTAGATGATGTCACCTTACCACCACCACGATCAGACATTGACAATATAACGGATTTCAGTGAGGATCGAAAAAAGCTGACACGTAAGACATGTAAACATATTTTGAGCGAGATAAAACATTATCAGCAACAGAAAATGATGAAGGCCAATAAGGTTATTAATGTTGTCATTTCTGCTTATTGGGATGTTAAAAACATGGTCTCTGGAGAACATCTACACAGCGTCATTAGATGCTCTTCCCAGAGAAATTTACTTTTAGGATTAGCTGTTGATGCAATTAAAAAAGTAGACATCTTCCTAAGTTAATTTTGTCGTAGTCAGGTAGATGACACAGATAACAGACTTCTTCGGTGTGTAATAAAATGTAGGGTGTAATATGCTTCTCAATAATTATGTTAAAAAAATAACAATAGCCATAATAGTAATAACAGCAGAAAGGGAAAAATGTGAACCGTAAAGCAGTTTGGAATAAATTTCGTGACTGGTTAATAGAGATTAACATTTGTCCTTTTCCCCTCATTTATAATTTTTTTTCTTGATCTGTTTAATTGCATTGTTAACACTGAAACTGCATAAAACTAAGCCTACATTTTACTTAAAAAGATTTCATTTAATTAATGGCATTATTCTGGTACATATTTGACAGTTCTGACGACACAGACAGATGGAGGTGTCAGATGTATGAAAACACTCTGTTTGACTTGTTGGTTAAAACTTGGTAAGATGACGATTTACTATTAAACCGATCCCGGCGACAATATCGATAAGATCTTTATGTCTCACTGAATTACATTTTTGTCCAAGTGATTAAGCTTACGATCACCAAAATAAGTTTACGCGCAAGGCGCCGAAGTGGTGTCTACCCGACGGGAGGCCGTAGTCACACGACATTTTGTTACCAGAATAATTACTTCATCTCGTCTGATAAATTTTACTAAAACTATCTCTCTCACGTGGTGTAAATTACAGGCTGTGTTGTATGTTGGTTTCACTCGTAATTTTGCGTATGATCTGAAACACAATAGAAGGAAATCAAAGAGTATTGTAACCAGCGTAATATGCATTTTGCACTACAGCATACAGGAACCACATAGTTTCTTTATGAATGATAAAGGCCGGCACTATTTCTCTGTAAATGGCGTACAGATTGATAGTCGAGATGTAAGTCTCGTGATTTTGTTAGGCTTTCACTCTTGCAGTATGATGGAGGTTTGCAGCCACAGCCTAGCAGCGATAACGTCACAGTTGCGCCATGAGGCCTGAAAATCAGAAGCTATGGGTTCAACCCCCTACAGCCTTCTGTGCGCCTGACTCGACAGTTGAATGTGACGTCGAACTGCCTGGTTGTGTTGTTCCATCCTTGTCCTCAGTCGAAAATTATTTTAATGGGCGGAAGTTCTCTATTCATCGAAATATGTTCCAGTATCGAACATCTTCTCTTCCAGCTATATTCAAACAACAGAAAAAAGTTGAAACACGTTTTATTAAGTCACAGTTCACAAGGAAAGTGACACCAATTTTGAATATTATTGTTTTATAGCACCTTTATTATTTCTTGCAGAGCAAAATTATTTTGCTTGTTCGAAAGTCATCAGTTCTAGAACTTCTGGGTTTTGAAATGAATTACCTAATGGCTTTCGCTGGTTCCAAAATATGACGTGAATCACTAATGCATAGATCCAACCCACACGTCCCAACATTCAATAAAAGTTATGGGAAACGGGTCACATTTCGAATCTGCTCCAGCCAAAAATTATTACTGATACCAATATTGTACAACAGTTCATTGAAAGTGCTGTAAAATATATAACATATGACAAAAAATATAGGAACGACTATTAAATATTTTAGAATAAGTTACTGCAAATCTATGTTCTCTTATACCAAAGTCTTTAAAGAACAAGAGATATGCTTTTGTTGAGATGAACTCTACCTCAAATACTTTCCGTTAAGACGTCAAAAAGCGAAATAAACGTGACTGCCATCTGTCGGCCGCTCTGGAAGGCGAAGGGCGGGCCGCGCAACTGTTGCCGGCCGTCGCCAACAGATGGCAGTACGGTAGTCATTCTATTGCATGCAGCAGTACGTGTTGGTATGCAGGAATGTCGACTTCTCTACTCTTAAACTAATTCCCCACTAAGGGGAAGGCTAAAGGAACATAAACCACTCTTTAGAGTTCAGGGGAAGTAAAAGATATTTTAAATCAAATAATAACATGGCTATGAAAGCTGTTTCTTCTTTTAATGCATATCCTATCCGAAAATAACGTCCATATCATCCCTGGTTCTATGGGCAACATATACGTTTTGTCACATTGAAAACTGACTGTCTTTCTCACCGTCTCCAAACGTTTGTGGAATTCAGTTCCCACATGTCTCATAGCACAAGACTTATTTCTGGCATAACAGGGAGATGCTATAAGACTCACATCGCATTTAATATCCACATTTCTCAATTGTTTCACTAAATTTGTAGAAGCTGTCTGTTCACCTAAATGCAGAATATTCGCCAATGCGCCACTAAATGTACAACAGAAAACGCTGTTTCTTCTTTTCATTTGCAGTCATCCTCCTCCACCAGAGAAACTCTTCAGAGAACAAAAAGAAACAACATTGCAGAAGACTAGTAGCGCTCAGTGGAATGCAAATGAACTTTATGATGTTTTCCTCATACGTCTCCGAAGTTGTCATTGAGATGTGATAAGAGAGATTATCTTCAATAATTACTCTCCTTCCTTCTCTCTTTAAGGCAAACAGGAGGAAGTGAGTTTGAAACCAATTGCCAAACAACTCTGTTCTAGCCAGCCGCTCTGCAGTGTTCATTTGCATTCCAGGAGGTGACTGTAAATCCAGTCAGGCCATTTTGGCTTTTCTTTTTAAATAAGATAAGGGAGGAGGAATTCTCCTGTGCATTCCCAAATAACATGAGAGGTTTTCTCAGGACGTCCACATGTCTGGCAAAACAAGAGCTTTCTTTTGCTGGTATGTCTTGAAACTTAGTTTTATCAAAACTGAAGATATTTCACAGGGACGCCTTCTCAGCTTGGTATTTCCCTAAAAAGTTATATATTTCCATTTACATTAGCAGAATTCCTTGAAATATTGACTGTAAATATGTGAGACAGTTCAGAATTTGTCTCTCTAAAAATGCCTTTCCCCAGTCCCAACCAAGCATATTACACTGAACAACAAATTTGAAGTAGAAGCGTGTAAGTTGCATGATTTTGAGTTAGTTATGTTTCTTTCAGTATAAAATGATACAAATGCATCATCTTCATAAATATTTAGCTCTAGTTTTTGAAAAAGTAATCTACATTTTTGTATAAATAACTCACTAACTAAATATGTATTCATGTTCCAAGATTCAGCATAACAAATTTTAACTGAATAATTACTTGAATTATGTTATGTGTTATGCATTGATGAAATTCAGTGCCATTCTGGGAGTACAAAAGTAAAATAATAAGATAAAATGAAGATGATATTATATGAATGAAAACACTTTGTAAGTGTACATTGTACCAGAACTATGTAAAGCACAAAAGAAAATATATAAAGTAACTGGCCACAAATATATATAAAGGATTAGAAATGTTAAATGTCCATATGTATAGTATATACAATTACATATTTTGTTCGGAGATAAATACAGAAGATGACCGTTTTCACTTGACTTTACATTTATACAGAAACTAGGGAACATCCCTTATGACAGTCCAGCAGTAATCTGCTAAAATAGTAGGGCTCCACTTTCTGGCATACCTCTTCTCAAATGTGGTAGTATCTTGATGGAATCGCTCCCCATGTTCATCACTTACTGCACCACAATCTTTGGGGAAGAAGTCAAGATGACTATGTAAGAAATGCATTTTCAGTGACATGTATGGACCTAGTTTTTCATAAGATGACAACATGTTATCTACAATCTCCTTGTAATTTATTGTGCGTTTGTTCCATAAGAACTGTTAATAGATTGCCTTAAAACATTCCCATGCATGCTTCTCATCACCTTGTATGATTCTATCAAAAGTATGGTCTCCAAAAACTCTCGAATCTGTGGGTCTACAAGGTGGCCTTCTTTACTTTGGCATCACTTAAGTAAGGGAATTTTTGCCTTAAGTACTTAAATGCGTCACCATCTTTGTTCATCCCTTAACAAAGTTTTTCATGAGACCCAACTTGATGTGCAAGGGCGGGAGCAGAATCTTTTAGGGTCTACTAGAGGTTCACTCTCTTTTGTAAAGCAAATGTCACTTCTCCCCACACACAGCAAAATGTGTTAGCACTGTTAACACAAACTTGTGGCATTTTTGTTCACTTCAATAGAAGTCACCTTGAACAATTGGTAGTTAATCTGGAAACAAATGAGCAAAAACAATTACATGCATTCATAAAGTCTATGAAATTGAAGATGAGGGAGACAAAAAGATCACTAAGACTTATATCAAAATGTTTATAGCTAAAATAATGCACAGGTAAGGGCAGGGACAATAATATAATGCATTGTTACTAGTAATTATGACTTTAACAAACCAATATAATATTTGTTTTTAAACTTGACATAAAAATCCGTATATAATAATCTAACCGTAATTCAACAGTGTAAAATGAAAACTAGAGCTAATTTTGAATTGTCTTTGTGATATTCGCAATTAGAACTGATAGGAATCGGCTATTTTCATTCGATTTACATTTTCATTGTTGCACAATGTTATCAGCAAGGCAGTCTACTTTCCTTTTATAGGTAACAAGTTATGATTTAACCATGCACCTCAATTCAAAGACTGATATTGAGAGACCCACATCACTGACACAGATACTGTCTTTTACAAAAGATCTTTCTCCAGTCCCAGTAAGAGCTGTGGGCCTTCCACCTTTCCCATTATTCTTGTTTCTCAATTTGTACACAATGTTTCTTGTCTTGGAATGTCACACTTCCGTGCAGCTCTCGCAAATTCGTAAAGAAGTAATTTCTTTTAATATCTTCTTGATTTTTGTTCGAATAACAAGTTTTGTGTCATATCCCTGAGTACCTGGGTATGGACGTTTCTGTCATCCAGTGGTCTGTAGAAGAAAAACATAGTAAGCCTACTGATTTATATTCGAGGCTAATTGGAGGCTTAGAATGAATATTTAAGCTTATTTAGAACTGAACCTATAGTACTTTTGAAGGAAGAATATAGAACAATCCTGTTTTCTTTTGCACAAGTTTCTACTGTTGTTCTCGGTAGCTGTGCTGTCTCCAGAACTGGCTGAAAGATGCTGGTTCTACTAATAGTCTAAAGCGATACTGTGGTCGACACCAGAGGTAGGTTTAAAACACTTTCATTACACTCACAGTGTAAAGTACTCATCGATAAGGCCAGATTTGGGTCTCACATGTAGTTCGAATCAAATCTACTACACTGATTCATATATTGTTAAATTGTCCTAGTTTTAGTAATCACACTACACAGCCCAGCAACTGAAAGCGATTCACATGTAACAAAAATTTAACGTATCAGTAATCCATGACATTGCTCTCATACACATTTAAGGAACTCTAAACCATTGAGATAGTGCACAAAAATAATAAAGTCAGACAACACTGCCCTACTAAGCGGTCACTGTTCATGGGAGTGAATGATAAGTTCTCACTCGGAATTAATAAGTAATTACTGTCATAAAAGTCACGAATGAAGGAATCGTACAGTACACAATACATGTGAATATTTCAGAATGTTAGTTATCAGACTACAGCACACAGCTCATGACAAGAGATACAAATGTTGCTCCATTTACCCTCAGCCACAGACTGCCTTACCTCAGATGTACTAGGTCTGTATATAGTTTCACCTATGAACAATATGTTCTATGCTACTCATTATTGATGGCAGCCATCTTGCATAAAATATTTTATAACCCTCCAAATACTGAGCTTTATAATTAGCTATGTAATCAACAAATGCTGCATATCAAATGGAACATAAAAATTTACTAATAAAATTATAAAATTCAAGTTCAGATTCTATCAGTAATTTCGACAAAATTTGTAACAGTAGTTAGCTTTAATAATAATTGATTCAGAAGATAATTAGTTTCAGACAATTTTAGATACCTTGTGGAATTAATAGGTACTTTCAAATGATATTCGTTAACATGCTGAAATACGTTTCCTACCACATGCTACATTTGTATGGTCGTATTGTATGAACTTTTTCAATTAACAATAATTCACAATAAACAAAGTTTCTGAGTTAACTAATTAGATAACTGCAACTGTATTACTAAGTACTGTGTAATGAGAATGAAAGTCAGTAGGGCTAAGCTTATTTAAGAACCTGAAATTACTATGCACTCCCTGGGTACTAGGTGCAGTATCATATTGTCATTATTACAGTTATCATTACTATAGTTACTTTCGAAAATTTATCGGGGTTCAAAAACATAGAAGATGAGCCAGGATACTGAACTTGCTTCGCTCAAGTGACATCAGAAATTGTGCAACTGTCTACCAGAAGTTCTCTTTTTATAATTGGGATAAGCATTTTCCAATCCTTACATGCATAAGTAGTATAGTAGTATTGACGGGGTCCATCATAAAAATCAGATAATTCACGCTAAAGCGAGTCACTTTCTCAATTTTACTGTAGTAGTATCTTGATTTATTATTACAGTTTCAATTTAGTAAACGTTATACTATAGTAGTGGCAACCTTTCACCGACGGAATGTTTCTCTAAAACGAGCATGAACTTGCAACTAACTGTGTCACAGTGTCAATTTCGATACAGTAACTAATCGTTTGAAATAACATTACTCCACTGTAAACTGAAAGAATTATTTGACTGCTTGAAAATGAAACATTATGAAAGAGGTCACTGCACTGAAATCTCTACCTGTATTGCTGTCTTCACAGCCAATTTGGTAACACTCGTTTCGCACAACGTGACGTCAATTTCACGCCACACGCAAAAGTCGACGACCGCGAATTTCGTCAGCGTTCGATACGGGCCTCTCACGGGACTTCATGTGCGCATACGGGATATTTACAAAAACACGTCAGCCTTGAAATGATTTATTATAGTCATTGCAATACTAAGACCCATATAACGATTATCGGCAGTTAATGTCTACGTATAGGAGTGCTCTTTGAGGAGTGAGTTTTTATCGTCAATCATTTACAAGTTAAACATTAACGTTTTTATCATTTGCCGTTTCAAGGTCACAGGGCGCTGAAAATTTATCGCAAACGCGTTGCCATTGTGTCTGAGATGATATACAAAATTTTATTGCTTGTTAACAAAATTGCTGAGAGTGAAACCGACATACATCACAGCCTGTAAATTACCCTACAAGAGTATCTGTGATAGAGATAGTTTTAGTAAACATTAGAAGACAGGATGAAGTAATTACTCTGATGACCTTACGTTTAATTACTTTGACAAAAATGTAGTTCACTGAGACATAAATGACTCACCAAAGATCGTATCGATATTGTTGCTGGGATTAATTAAATTTTAAACCCTCATGTAACCAAGTTTTAAACAACACATGAAAAAATAATATATAGGCCTAGTTTTATGAACATTCAGTGCTAAAAGTGCAGTTACGCATATTGAGGAGAGAAAACTAGGAATGAGGGGAAAATGACAAAAGTAAATGTTTGTTAACCTGTCAGAAAATTTATTCCAAACTAATATACAGTTGAATATTTTCTCATCTTGCTGTTATTACCATTATGGCTATCGTTAAATGTCTAAACATAATTATTGAAAAAAATATACACGGTACTTTTGTTACACACTGAATAATTCTGTGGTCTGTCTGATCTACCTTACTACAAGAAAAGTCCCTTAGGTAGAAGTCTTCTCTTTTAATTACAACAACAGTAAATATCTCAGGGGAGAGCATCTAAAATGGCTCTGAGCACTATGGGACTTAACAGCTGAGGTCATCAGTCCCCTAGAACTTAGAACTAGTTAAACCTAACTAAGGACATCACATAAATCCATGCCCGAGGCAGGATTCAAACCTGCGACCGTAGCGGTCGCGCAGTTCCAGACTGATGCGCCTAGAACCGCTCGGCCACACTGGCCGGCGGGAAGAGCATCTCATGAAGCTGTGTTCATGTTCTCTAGATGCCATGATTTTAACAACAAAATAAGTAAAAATAACAACATTAATGACCCATTATTAGGACACTATGACACAAATCTGTTCACCTTTCATCATTTTCTATTACTAAAAGTCTTTTATCTAGCACTAATTACGTTTTAGATGTCTCACATCTCACCTTCTTAAGAACAGATCTGGCATAAAACCCTGACAAGTATGTGAAAATAGTCAAGTATTCCTGAACAGATTGAATTTGTTCCTCACTGAAATCCATTTCACTGTCAAAGTTGGTGGCAGTGGAGGTAAGGCCTCATCAACTACACAGTCAGTTTAAAAAGAATCTGAATCTGTTCCAACTTCTTCAAGAGCACATGTCAGAATTTTCAAGGGCAGCCAGGTCTGAATTCTTAGCTTTAATTTGTATATCAAATCCCTGTCTCAAGAAACCAAACGTTGAGTTCCTGCCATTGTTCGATGTTTTCCAAATCTCGCTTCTAGAGTAGCTATCTGAACCTTTCCTGGCACTTCCTCACTGCAATACTTGGTCATTTCTAGACTGTGAATGGTATCTGATATGGCCAAATGTGTGTTATTGGATAATCCAAATGTGCAATCAGGACAACATGTCTGTATATCCAACCACGATAAAAATCTTTCTAAATATCTGATATTTTCGTCACTTTTGCTAGAAAGTGGTTACTGAAGAGCATTATTGAAATGGCTATCTCTACCAGGTGAGGTAAAATTTAAAATCTTCCGCCATGTGTAAATTAATTTTGATGAGTTTAGCAGTGCTCCCAGAACTTAGTAAGATGATGTCCCCTCAAGGCTAAGAAACCTTGAACAGTCATCTCATTGAAACTATTAAGCTCAGGTTTGACATTTGGTCGCTCTAGGTGGCTTTTATAATGATACTTTAAGTTGATTGGCAGATTTTATTATCTGTATACACCCTGCATCATGTAGCTTTTTAATAGCAGAGAACTTGGCCATAACCAGTTGTATACTTTTTGAATCTGTTTAAAACTGTAGTTACTTTATTGCCTCATCAGTATCTTTTTTATCGATTCAGTTGTTTCTGACACATTTTAATATGCGAAAAAAATAAAACTTTAAGAGGGGTTGTGATTTATCACAGTGGTGTTTGTAAACTATTGACAGTTAAGGAAAGGAAGCAGAGAATGATGTGGCCCCTTCAATTGAATTCTCATCACTAACAAGATAATTATAACCAATTGCATGTAGTCTAGAAACTATTTTCTTAATTAGAGTGAAGAGTTCTTCACCATTTATGTTTCTCGCTGTAAGGATAAAAACCTGAGCCTAGTGCATTTTTAGAACTGAACCAGTTTCCAAAATGTTATCTCCCGTGAAGTGCAAATAAGGCGTCAAGATAATTTCGTCAACTATCAGTGAAACAACATGATTTCATTCACAAAGGATACGAATCTTCTGCTTTGTATACAACAGAGAATTGTCACCTAGCTCCTTACCTGCTGGGTGCGTTTCAAAATGAGGAGAGGTCTTATGCAGTGTATTAGGATGTGGTAGCACAAGACAGTGTGTGCTCTTTTTAAACTCGTGGTGATATTGAAAATAAAATACTTCAAAACATAATAGAATCTAGCAAGTATCTATACTGTTTCTTTTGCACACCCATTTATTTCACTTCCTCACACAAAAAATTAACGTTGCTACTTTCAGTTTCTTAAAAAAAAAATTTACCTTATTTTTCAAATAAATGGTTATGAGTAGCAAGTAGTCTGCAGTGAACGATCATTGTTCTTTCTGGCGAAGTTTTCCAAGATATCAATAACGCCAAGTAAGACCTTTCATTGGTTTATTGTTAATGGGAACATACATGTACCAAGATTTGTGGTTTCACTTCTACTAACTACATACTCTCGTCAGTATTTATCACAACAGAGTGCAAAAGTGTAGGAATATCTGTAGCTTCTATTAGAACAAACCAATGGCACCCCCTGACTTTATAATATGCCAATGTTTGGTCAGCTTGACGCACTCTGAGTACTTGAGATGGCCATTCATATTCGCTGTGAATATCTACTCAAGGATCTTTCTGGATTGTTTCCACCAGTGCCTGCACTGCTGTCTTCATAGAAACTGTATCTCATACAACATCAGACATTTCTTTATTTAATTTTCGCGCCTTGCACAAGGTGGAGGCAGCTCAGAAAACCACACAATAAATTACCTCCTTCCCTGCCCTATCCAATGCATATCAGAGCATATGCTAACCTAAAATTGCTTTCATAGGTACCAGTGTCAGTTTTCTTGGAGGAGGAAAATGAAAATTCATAGCCACACGAATTACAAATTAATTTAAAGTCACAAGCTGTTCCCACTCTTCTTTCTCCAGCAAAAATCATGCATTGCGTATTTTTACAGCAAACACACGAACATGGAAACTTTATAGCCTGGCATAGAAGCTCTAAATCAATAAGTCTGAATCCAGTGGAATCGATATCAACATCATTCACGCACCTGTACAATTCTCCTGTCCCAAGTTCCGATGCTGGAGCTAAGAGCTTATGGTCTTCATTTCAAGCTGCTTCCTCTTTTTTGTTGGTAAACCGATTTCCATTAAATCTCCGTCACCCAAACACAGTTTTTCCACCAACATTATGCATAAATCTTAACTTCCACGTAAAGGTTTGCAAATTCAAGCGTCCACCCACTAATATATGTTAGTATAGTCGAAACGTAAATAAACCACTGCAAGAAAGCTTTCAGGCAAAGATGTAGATGTCAGCCAGAGATAGATGTCAGCCAAAATATCGAAAGAAAATAGCCTTCACACTGAAAGGAATTCCGCTGAAGCAAGCAGTTTCCCAAATCTCAGAAAAGGTGGGAGAGGCCCCAAGCGAAGAAAGAATTAATCAGTTTAACAATTTAAAGGAATTTTTAAAGCTGCTAGCGCGATAAAATTCTCAAACAACATGGATTAAACTGCGTATATCAAGAAAACAATGTTTTTGAAAAATCGATTTTTTGACCGAAAATCCATTACATTTCCCCTGAAGCGAGGAGCGCAGAGGCGCTCTCCAGCCACTACGCGTCGCTGCCCTAAGGAGGCTGAAGGCAGATTCAGGCCGGCCACAGCACGGAGACGTCTCAGCACTCGCCCTTAACGCACTCCGTTCGAGAACGGAACGGGAAAGAATTTCAAACCTTGTTACCGTGCCAAGTACCCTCTACCATGCACTTCATAGTGGTTTGCTGATATCGTTATAGGAACAAAAAGCTGGCCAAAGCCGGAGATAAATTCTGCCGAAATTTTTACAGAGGCGCAAACCGTGGTCTGAAAGTATAGATTAAATAAAGTAGGTGGTGGTCTGTTTGTGTCTGTTGGTAGTAGTTTATCTTGTAGTGAAGTTGAAATAGCTAGTTCCTGCGAATTACTATGGGTAGAGGTTATACTCAACAGCTGTACCAAAATAATAATTCACTCCTTGTACCGACCTCCGACTCAAGTGATATAATAGCTGAACGCTTCAAAGAAAACTTGACTCACATTACAAATTAGTACCCCACTCATACAGTTATAATTGGTGGAGATTTCAATCTACCCTCGATTTGTTGGTGACAATACATGTTGAAAGCCGATGGTAGACAGAAAACATCTTCAGAAATTGTACTAAATGCTTTCTCTGAGAATTACTTTGAACAATTAGTTGATGTGCCCACACGAATTGTAAATGGTTGCGAAAACACATTTGACCTGTTAGCCACAAATAATTCTGATCTAATAGAGAGCGTCATGAAGGATACAGGGACTAGTGAACACAAGGTCATGGTAGCGAGGCTCAGAACCATATCAACCAAAACCTCTAAAAATAAACGCAGATAAAAATTCGCTTGATGCCTTCCTAATAGAGAGTCTCCATTCCTCGCAAGCTAATTTCGTAAGTGTAGACCAGATATGACTCAATTCAAAGGTACACTATCGACCGCAGTAGATAAATTCATACCGCATAAGTCAATAAGAGTTGGGACTGATCCACCATGGTACGCAAAACTCGTCAGAACACTGCTGCAGAAACAACGAAAAAAGGATGCCAATTCAAAAGAACTCAAAATCCCCGAGAGTGGCTAAGTTTCATGGAAGCTCGAAATTTACTGTGGACAACAATGCGAGATGCCTTTAACAGTTTCCGCAATGAAATATTGTCTCAAAACATGATAGAAAACCCAAAGAGATTCTGGTCGTATGTAAAGTACACCAGTGGCAAAAAACAGTCAATACCGTCACTGCGCGATCGCGATGGAAATGTTATCGATGATGGTGCCACTAAAGCGGAGTTACTACATACAGTCTTCCGTAATTCCTTCACAAAAGAAAGCGAAGTAAATATTCCAGAATTCTAAACCAGAACAGCTGTTAGCATGAGTGAAATAAAAGTAGATATCTTAGGCGTTGCGAAACAACTCAACGGTCCAGATGGTATACCAATCAGGTTCCTTTCAGAGTTTGAAGACACAATAGCGTCTTTCTTAGCAGTCATATACAACCGCTTACTTGACGAAACGCCTGTTCCTAAAGACTGGAAAGTTGCGCAGGTCACGCAAATATTCAAGAAAGGAAATAGGGGTAACCCATTGAATTAAAGAGCCATATCACTGACCTCAATTTGCAGTAAGATTTTGGAGCGTACACTGTACTCGAACATTATGAATCACCTTGAAGAAAATGACTTATTGATACATAACCAACACGGATTCAGAAATATCGTTCTCGAGCAACACAGCTACCTCTTTATTCCCATGAAGTAATGAGTGCTGTCGACAAGGGATCTCAGATCGATTCCATATTCCTAGATTTTCAGAAGGCTTTTGATACCGTTCCTCACAAGAGACTATTAATCAAATTGCTTGCATATGGAGAATTAACTCAGTTTGTATTCGTGATGTCCTCTTAGATAGGTCACAGTCCGTAACGATAGACGGTAAATCGTCGAGTAAAACAGAGTTGATATCTGGCGTTCCGCAACGTAGTTATATAGCCCCCTGATGTTCCTGATTTACATAAATAATCTACGTGTAGGTGACAATCTGAGCAGCCCCCTTAGATGGTTTGCAGATGACGCTGTAATTTACCGTCTAGTAAAATCATCAGACGATCAGTTCCAATTACAAAATGATCTAGAGAGAATTTAAGGTGGTGCGAAAAGTGACAATTGGCACTAAACAAAAAAAAAAAAAAAATAAAGTGCGGGATTATCCACATGGGTACTAAAAGAAATCGGAGAAATATTGGGTATACGATAAACCGCACGAATCTAAGGGCTGTCAATCCGGCTAGATACCTAGGAATTACAATTACGAGCAACTTAAATTGGAAAGACCACATAGATACTATTGTGAGGAAGGCGAAACAAAGACTGCACTTCGTTGGCAGAACACTTAGAAGGTGCGACAAACCCACTAAAGAGAGAGCCTACATTACACTTGTCCGTCCTCTGCTGGAATATTGCTGCACGGTATGGGATCTTTACCAGGTAGAATTGACGGAGGACATCGAAAAAGTGCAAAGAAGGACAGCTCGTTTCGTGTTATCGCGCTGTAGGGGTGTCATTGATATGGTACGCGAGTTGGGGTGGCAGTCACTGAAACAAAGGCGGTTTTCTTTGCGGCGATATCTATTTGTGAAATTTCAATCACCAACTTTCTCTTCCGAATGTGAAAATATTTTGTTGACACCCACCTACGTAGGGAGAAATGATCATCATAATAAAATAAGAGGAATCAGAGCTCGAACAGAAAGATTTAGGTGTTCCTTTTTCCCACGCGCCATTCGAAAGTGGAATGGTAGAGAATTAGTAGGAAAATGTTTCGATGAATCACTGCCAGGCACTTAGGTGTGAATAGCAGAGTACAATGTAGATTTAGATGTACATATGGGTATGTAGATATGGAGGTGACGGTGAACTTGGAGCTTGTGAAGACGTGTCCTAAGTGGACGATTTAAGAGCACAGCTGTGTACAATCGCGTGAGACGTGCAGCCATCCACGGAAATACACGACGCTTTTCCAAAGTACACAGAACTCAATACGTCGCTCTTAACGGAACAAAATGGACAGATGTAACGCTTATTTCTGCAGTGCCACAAGGAAGTGTGAGAGGCCTCTGCTATTTACAAAGTATGTAAATGGTGTAGTACGATGCTTCGTGTAATGTTCATGTAACATCCCTGCCCACATTTGTTACATTTTTGTTGCTGTGTTTTAATGCACAGTATAGGAATATTTTGCTCCAAGAACCGAGTCTTTTATCACCTACATTTACTACATAGATATTAATACACAGCTCCAGCGGTGCTGATGACGTTACTTGCAGTGAAAACAAGTTAATAATAATTTCAATATCACCTATTCTTCAGGAAACGCTAATTACTAATTTTAGTTGCTGTCAGGGCTTATTGATGGAATTGATGGACCGAAGGGTAGGCGCGAAACTCTTAAGAGAGCTGACGATTACAAAAACAGACATAATGTCTGATCGGATAACCGCAGTTCCAAAGAAACTGGTATAGGCATTCGTATTCAAATATAGACATATGTAAACAGGCAGAATACGGCGCAGCGGTCGGCATCGCGTATGTAAGACAAGAAGAGCCTGACGCGGTTGTTATGATGTTGCAGTCGGCGCACGAGCAATGGGATAAACCACCTCCGAGGTAGCGATGCAGTGGGGAGTTTTCCGTACAAACATTTCACGAGTGTACCGTGAATATCAGGATTCCGGTAAAACATCAAATTGAAATACCTTCAACATTTCGCGGCCCGGTCAGCAACTGTGTAAATATTAATTTTAATTTGAATAATTAACGGCCTCCGTTGCACCGTTTACCTACAATTTACCTAGGTTTCAGTGTATTAATTTATGGATTTGTAGTTTTAGCTTCACGATGTCCACTATGGAAAGACGGTAGTTACTGTTATTCTGAAGAAGGTTCCGTTACACCTACCCAAACCTAGGTAAATTCTAGGCAAACGGTGCAACTGAGGCTGTTAATTATTAAAATTAAAAATTAAAACGTCAAATCTCTGACGTCGCTACGGCCAGTAAAAGATCCTACAAGAACGGGACCAACGTCGACTGAAGAGAATCTTTCAACGTGACAGAAGTACAAAACTGCAAGCAACGTCATCAGCACCGCTGGAGCTGTGTATTAATATCTATGCAGTAAATGTAGGTGACAAAAGACTCGGTTCTTGGAGCAAAATCTTCCTATAGCGTGCATTAAAACACAGCAACAAAAATGCAACAAACGTGGGCAGGGATGTGACATGAACGTTACACGAAGCATCCTACTACACCATTTGCATACTTTGTAAACAGCAAAGGCCTATCACACTTCCTTGTGGTACTGCTGAAATAACCGTTACATCTGTCCATTTTGTTCCGTTAAGAGCGACGTGTAGAGTTCTGTCCGTACGGAAGTCTTGTAGCCTGCTAAGGACACAGGATCAGACCCGCACCGCTCTGTGGGACGGTTTAGGTGGGACTTGGAGGCGAGGACAGTGGGGGCTGTTGGATGTGACGAGGTGTGCGTTCCACGTTAGTAATGTGTCGAGCGGTAGTGCTAAGCATTTCACTGCCAGGCGATGTGGTGGGTTGGTTGCAGATGGAGAGTGGGAAACCCTGGCGACGGAGGCGCCGACCGCTCAGCCACGCAGCCTGCAGAGCTGTGTCGCCAGTCGCGGTGCTGCGTGGAGTGCCGGCAGTGTTCAGGGTGCGCCGCGGTTCCGCGCTGTGCGAATTACGGCGCCGTCAGAGCTCTGAGAGTCTGGGACCTGACGCAGCGCCGCCTTCAAACGAAGCCTCACAGCGCACGTCTCAGGCAGCAGTGGGCCTAATGTTTCTGTGTTTTATTTCCCGCCTGACGAATATCTAAAACTGAAATGGTTCTCGGCTGTTCACAGACAAGATTGGATGCCCAGCAAACATTCAGTTGTAAGTACCGTTGTTTTTGTTAACTACTACAATAACATTACATAAAGCGTAACACATAATAACTTTTATTCCAAAAAGTATTACGCATGAAAGCAATACACAGTTCCGCCCATCTTGACGTTCATTTTCATAACATCTTTAACAATCAACTGTACGCTTCTTTTAAGGTCTGTGAGCTGCATTTCAGCGAAGAAGGTATATTAAGCAGTACGAGTATGTACCACTCAAGAACTGGCAAGCTGTTAACAGCACCATTGGATCGTCGAAGCTCAAGGAAAGGTAGGTTAAAGAACCAAATGTTAGGCAGAGCCCTACATTTGCAAATTACAATGTCATAAGGAGGAAGCTGGTTGTATAGTTGCATCTCGTTTGATGTTAAACTTTTCTTTTTCAGATGCTATACCTTCACAGTTACTGGGATACCCTTCATGTTTGTCCAATACTCCAACATCAGCCTGAGAGGACCCCAAAAGTCGCAGCGAGCGACTAGAGAACACTGCTCCTCACATTCCATTCGAGAAAGTGTAGAAACGCAGGAGAAGTTGATAGGAGCGACTTCTTTTTGTAGTTTAGAGCAACTAAAAAGTAAAATAAGTGACTGTGATAAGCATAGTGACTGGACTGTAGTTAACATGACAGTGTGTGCTTATTATTAAATAACCACAATCCTTAGCCAAGAGTTGTTTGCTACTCTGTATAAACAGTGATTTATTTCTCAGTGTTTTTATTAATGATGTGGAAGTGAAATGTCTTGGAAACATGAAACTTCCCAAAAAAGTCTGCAACACAAAAGAGGTGAGTGACGCTCTTAGGAAAATGTATTTGGTGTGTAGTAACGACGAGGTTCCTGTTGGTAATGCTCTCTCGTCCATTGAAGATAATCTGCCAAATTTAGTACAGAAGTTGCCAGAAATAGAAAGTGAAATATATTTTTCAAAGGAATAGGTTTCATTCCTGAAATGTGAAAGTTCGTCTCAGTTTGGTTATTATGCTGACTCTCTAATTATGTGGTGACTAGTAAATGCTATTACCCCACGTGGATATAAGTTTCCGAGAAGCACTGGCACCATTTCTATGCCAAATCCAAATACACTGTCCAGGTTTTGTACTAAACTTTTAACAAGACCAGTCATTGAAAAACAAAGTGATCAACTTATGAGTTGTATCTCACAGAAATATGGAACACTTGCCTCACAGGATAAAACGGTTCTTCTCTTAATTGATGAAATACATTTGAAAACCCAGCTTCATTACTAAGGTGGGAATATTGTATGTGGTGCCTGCAACTCTGACGAATGTTTCTGTGCAACCAGTGCTTAAGTTTTTATGATACAAATTTTAGATTCACCTTACAAGGATGTGGTATACATTCTCCCACTTAAAACAATGGAGGCTGATGTACATTTCTCATAAATAAAAAAAGTAATTCTTAAATTAGAAGCAGCTTGATTTAAGGTGACGGATTAGTGGCAGACAATAATTCAATTAATAGAAACCAATATCTAATTTCAGTACTTCGCCAGAAGTAAAGGTAAAACACTGTCACCCTGCCCACTGTACTATTTTGTGGATACAGTTCATGTTGTAAAGTGTATCTGTAACAACTGGTTCAATGAAAAGGAGCAGATTCTGTGAGAGCCTGGAGGGAGGTTTTGCATCATTCACACCACTAAAAGAGCTACACATCATTGAAAAAGATGATTTATTACAATACGGAAACACTCTAACTTTAAAATCTCTGTTTACAACTTCAATTGAAAAGCAAAATGTTAAATTAGTGCTTCGTATTTTTAATGATATGACAGTAATTGCATTGTGGACTAGGCTCGAAGAAAGGAATAAAAAATCGGGAAAGCACTGTGACATTTATAAAAAGAGTAAATCTTTGGTGGTGTATTGTGAATGTGAATACATTACTCCAGTGTCAGAGGCTAAGAAATATTTTATAGGAACCTGTAACTTGTAATTCCCATCAGATATTTTATTTTTTAAAGATCTTTGTGTCTTGGTTAGATTAAGGCATGGGTTAAATGATAACAGGACACACTTTGCTCCAAAACATACAACAGCCACTTTGATTGATTTCAGTAGCTATTGGCTGTCTGACAAAAACAGTTCCTATTTGCCTCTTGGAAGAGTACAGACTGACAGTTAGAAAGGTTTGGTAAAAACCACCAGCTAAGTGGGGGAAATTACCACATTTCTCTTAGACATGTTTTTAAACCAACCAGAAACTTAGGGTGCAGAGCATGTTTTCTCTTTTAGTACAGTTTAATGTAGTTGGAAATGTGGTTATTAAGGTGTCAGATATTTTGTAACAACTTTTGAAATCCAGGAGACACCAGGTGCTGAAGAATCTTCCTGTGAGTATTTCAAAGTAATTCTCATTTCAGATGAAGTAAAGCAGGATTATCATCTTAGAATGGCAAAGGATCGAGGAGGCTTGGCATATCCCAAAGAATATGTAGTGGCATGTGAACTTATGATTATTTAACTTTTCAAAAAATTGTATAAGAAAATGAAATTTTGTTTCTGCAGCAGGCAAATTGAAGATGTGTGCTTTTGATGGTAGCATCCTGTAATATTCCCAGTGATTTGTTTAGTACAAACAGACATAGTCTTGAATCTATCTGGTCTTCCTTACTGCTCTGTTGTGTAAATATCATATTAAATAATTATACTAAGAGAAGTAGTGATACAACTACGAAGGAAAATATAAATGTTTTAAAAGAATGAAAAATGTGACTAAAGCGTACTTTAATTTATTTAATGACATGTAAGACAGTGTTTGGATTTCATATTATGAGGTGAAGTAAAAAGTCATTTTATATTTTTATTTAATTACATTCCTTTTCTTCCCACACCCTCGCTTTCTTTACGTGTGTATGCGGTTTTTTGTTCTGTCTGTCTGTCTGTGTGTTTGTGTGTGTGTGAAAATTGTATGTAACACAATTTCTCAATTATTTTAAAGAGTCATGAAAGTGTGTTTCCTTACTCATTGATGACATTACATGAATCAATAGATTTCGATACATTTGCATAATTTGTGTGCAGCTTCTTTAAATGTGTATTTGTATGAAACAAAATTTTGGTGGCTAGGTTTCAGGTAATTCGGTAATTTTATAGCAACAGGAAATGAATGTAGTATACTCCTGCTGTATTTTACAATTAGTGATTCACATCTGAGCTTGATTTCCATTAAAATTTGTTAATACTTTATTCTGATCATATATATATTACATAAAACAAGCGCTAACGTGGATCGCTAATTGTAACGTAAAAAGGCGCAAATTACGATTTATGTATTGTCACTCTATGAGTTGCACCTCAAAGAAATCGAAATATTGCGAATATGAGATTTGCAGTTATAGTAGATAACAGTGAAGGAAATTATGACCATGTTTATCTTAGGTTTTTTTGAAAAGCCAATTTACAAACTACACAAAGAACAATACTAACACCTCTTCCTCTTTCTGCACTCAACACCTCACTCATTATTGAAGGATGCTGACTGAGTTTTCAGGGTAGCAAACGGGAAGTTGCGGTACAGAAAATGGCCCAGAGACCACCAGAGTGTGTGTGTGTGTGTGTGTGTGTGTGTGTGTGTGTGTGTGTGTGTGTGGTGGGTGGGTGTGTAGTGAGTGAAGTGTTATGAAACAATCTGTGTATAGTGTCTGCAGTGACTGATAGTGAGATATGAGTGAAGTTTGGCATTACATTATTTAATAAGTTATGTGTAAAGGAAGTATTGTATACCAGGAGTAAATGTAATGCCATGTATCGACTTGTGCTACACCTTGTGTTTAGATTGCATTGGTTTTCCATTTCTTCCCCTGACATGTTTGTTGATATGTTGCCTGTCATTAAGTGGCTGCTTGGTTGTCTTTTCCCTCTGCTTTCGACATCTGCGTTTTTGCTTCCGGGAAATTGTTATGTAGGAAGTGAGATCTTTGACCAGTTGTAACCTCGTGTGGTGGCGGGGAAGTAGGGGCGTGCGCTCAGAGAGTCTGGTGGACATGGGAGGGCAGTGTGGCTCTCCAGCGCGAAGCAGGTGTGGTCGGTTGAACCGAATCGCCACGTGATGTACGTCGGTTGTGTGTAACCAGCGGGTCGAGTTGACGGAAGAGCTCCCCGCGTGTTGATTGTATACAGAATCGCCCCACGAGTAGTTGCTGTTCATTTCGCCTTGGTGGGACGTTAACAAGCTTCTTTAAGTCCTCCGTTTCAACACTGGAGTTTAAAAAGGAGACACTTAACATGAAGGAGCGGTCACTACCCGTCGACGTTGCAGAGAAGACGTGAACTCCGGTGACAGAGCGTGTTGTCGCGTGACTGTGGCGTGTTGGGTACGCTGGCGACGCGTGCGCGGTCGGATGTGTGGATCCTTGCCATCGGAGGTCGTGTAAGGCCTGTTCGAGCATAACTGCAAGTTAAGTTCGCGAAAGATTTAATCATTAAGTAATAAGTCTGTGTAACCAGCGTCTCTTCGGCCTTGTGGCCTCCGGCGACCAGGTTTCCTGTCCCTGGCACCGGTCTAATTAAAGACAGTGATCTTTCCTCCTCCTCTCGTTACTGTCCGATGGGAGGTGTAGCTTTGGCAGTTTAATGGTTTCGTTATTCTGTTGTGGGTTATGAGTAAATTCATGCTTCTTATTGGTTGATCATGTGGTCGCTCATTCAGGACTGAGTGGTGTAATGTTTCCTTGCACGAGGTTAGCTCTAATTCTGTCAGCAAGTTAAGCCATCTTATTACAAGTTTTCGCTGGCTAAAAGTCGGTGCAGTGACCAGCCTGAGAGTGGCAATTGTGTTTACGAGCGTATTAAAATTGGTCAGTATTGTGTCTAGCCTGAGCATCCCTGAGTGGGTGATTTGTGGCTGCCTTACACGGGTCCGTCACATCTGTTACATTCTAATGATATTCCAGGACACTTTTGTTTAAAATTTTTTTTAAATTCCTCCAAGTTTGTAAATTCCTTTTATTGCCATTAACCGTGTGTTTGCTGAGACCTGTTTAATTTGTTTAATGGCAGTGTTGGTGGCTTCACTACCTCACCGTACTTTATTAACAAAGTTCTGTATTTACTTTAGTAGCCTGTTTACTAATGTTCTTTAAATTTTTTTAAATTTTTGTATTGCTATAAATTACTTTCAATGGCGTTAGTGGCGTGTTTTAAAAGGCTGTTTATTGCTGTACTGCTAGTTTCTGTAAGATACGAATAAAACATTTGTGAAAATCTCGACAGTAAACTACTAGAAATTTGGCCCCGTTTCCCAACTTGTGGTGTGGCTTGTAGTAACCGTAACCACTGTGTGTGTCAGTCTCTAACTAACTTATTTTAAATTGATCTAAATTTCTAAATACTTTGACATGTCCTATATCCCTGAAAAAGAGATCTATGGATGAATAAAGCTACTACTACTACTACTAGATTTTGCAAAACGTAGGAAGTAATGGTACATTCACTTAATTGGACAGTCGGTGTTGCAAGGCCTGCCAATGCGCCGATACTGTATGACGTTATTTCGCACGCTGTGAGGCTTTGTTTCTAGGTGGCGTTACCTGAATACGGCGAGCTCTACGCTACAAACTGCACGAGTAACGATCGCTCACGTCAAGCTTGAGGCTGCCCACCGTGCTCCCATCTTGTGGCGATGGCTTGCAGCAAGGGGTAGTTGCGTGGCGCGCCGTTCAATGGCAGCACCAGCCATAACTGATTTCGATTTCTAACATTATGCAGGAACTTGTCTTAACCAACTGAAGTTCTCACAGTTGCATCCATTGCTTAATTTGTTTCATTTACACAGCTGATATATGTGTTGTGTGCCTCGTTGCAGAGGAAATTATGTCCTAAATGGACAGAGCTAAATCAGAACTGTATAGCTGACTGCAATACATCTTGAATATTTCCAGGTTATACAGAATTGGAAGGTAAGCTCAGCATCTTACAAGTTTTCGCCGGCTCTCTTTGCTTTGTTTTATTATTGCTCACATAACAACTAATATATGAGATAAAATATGTTGCTACGTTTCTTCATTTACTGAAGAAGGGTTTATACAAGGGCGATGTACTTGAGGACAATATTATGGAAATGGAAGAGGATGTAGATGAAGATGAAATGAGAGATATGATACTGCGTGTAGAGTTTGACAGAGCACTGAAAGACCTGAGTCGAAACAAAGCTCTGGGAGTAGACAACATTCCATTAGAACTACTGACAGCCCTGGGAGAGCTAGTCCTGACAAAACTCTACCATCTGGTGAGCAAAATCTATGAGACAGGCGAAATACCCTCAGACTTCAAGAAGAGTATAATAATTCCAATCCCAAAGAAAGCAGGCGTTGACAGATGTGAAAATTACCGAACTATCAGTTTAATAAGTCACGGCTGCAAAATATTAACGCGAATTCTTTACAGACGAATGGAAAAGCTAGTTGAAGCCGACTTCGGGGAAGATCAGTTTGGATTCCGTAGAAATATCGGAACATGTGAGGCAATACTGACCCTACGACTTATCTTAGAAGCTAGATTAAGGAAAGGCAAACCTACATTTCTAGCATTTGTAGACTTGGAGTAGGCTTTTGACAATGTTGACTGGAATACTCTCTTTCAAATAGTTACAATTTTTACAGAAACCAGATGGCAGTTATAAGAGTCAAGGCAAATCAAAGGGAAGCAGTGGTTGGTAATGGAGTGAGACAGGGTTGTAACCTCTCCCCAATATTATTCAATCTCTATATTGAGCAAGCAGTGAAGGAAACAAAAGAAAAATTTGGAGTAGGTATTAAAATCCAAGGAGAAGAAAAAAAACTTTGAGGTTCGCCGATGACATTGTAATTCTGTCAGAGACAGCAAAGGACTTGGAAGAGCAGTCGAACGGAATGAACAGTGTCTTGAAAGGAGGATATAAGATGAACATCAACAAAAGCAAAACACGGATAATGGAATGTAGTCGAATTAAGTCGGGTGATGCTGAGGGAACTAGATTAGGAAATGAGACATTTAAAGTAGCAAAGGAGTTTTTCTATTTGGGGAGCAAAATAACTGGTGATGGTCGAAGTAGAGAGGATATAAAATGTAGACTGCCAATGGCAAGGAAAGCATTTCTGAAGAAGAGAAATTTGTTAACATCGAGTATAGATTTAAGTGTCAGGAAGTCGTTTCTGAAAGTATTTGTATGGGGTGTAGCCATGTACGGAAGTGAAACATGGATGATAAATAGTTTGGACAAGAAGAGAAAAGAAGCTTTCGCAATGTGGTGATACAGAAGAATGATGAAGTTTAGATGGGTATATCATATAACTAACGACGAAGTATTGAATTGGATTGGGGAGAAGAGAAGTTTGTGGCACAACTTGACTAGAAGAAGGAATCGGTTGGTAGGACATGTTCTGAGGCATCAAGAATACAATTTAGTATTGGAGGGCAGCGTGGTGGGTAAAAATCGTAGAGGGAGACGGAGAGATGAATACACTAAGCAGATTCAGAAGGACGTAGGTTGCAGTAGGTACTGGGAGATGAAGAAGCTTGCACAGGATAGAGTAGCATGGAGAGCTGCATCAAACCAGTCTCAGGACTGAAGACCACCACTATTACCACAACAACATGTTGTTACGAAAAGAGCCCTGAAATACCTATTAGTATTGCTGTGCTGCGACTTTCTTTGGATCATTAATGTTCAACAAAACAAAATATATTATGTTCTTATTATTCTGGATCTGGCTTTCTATTAAAGGAACATTTTTTCGTTACTGTAACGTGCCATAAAATTCAACATATCTTCCTTACTTTACAGTTATTGAAAAGGTTAACGAAAATTATTTCGTTATCAATACGGTTGCTACAGTATGCAATGATTGTTCAACATGAAAATTTTGAAGTGGATTTTTGTTATCAGTAAAACACCAATAAGTACCACGAATAACACGAGAACATGAGACTATTATCATAGAAAAAGATGTTTTTACTATAAGGTTTGCCAGGCCAGAACTACGCACAGCAAGATTTCTTTTATGTTATGAAGATAAATTATCTTTTTGCACTCTTAATAATATATCATCAGCAGCCAGCATCAACCTGTGAAACACATCACAAAATCTGCTGCTCTGCTCTGCAATTGCGAAAGCTGAACCAAATAATTTTAGTTTACTATTACCTGTCCACTTCTATGTGGTATGATTGGTTTCATATAATGCAGTTTGAATGCGCCGCGGCAGCGGCTCGTTCGTTCGTAGCGCAGTTCTGCACCACGAGTAATATTTAAATAACTGAATATGTCTTAAAAGGATGGGATAAAATACCAGGCAAGCTTATTACAAATCATAATGCAAGTTTTCACTAAGTAACTCTATTCAAAACATTTAAACAGATTAAATTATTACACACCTTTACAATGAGAATGGCGTACGTCTCTCAATCGTGACAAAAGAATGCTACGCAAGCATACAATATAACGTCACAGGCTCTTCCTACTCACATAACTCGAAGAAGACGACAGAGAAATTAATATTCGGTCACTACTATTTATACTTGTCACATATTCTCATCTTTGTTTGATATTTAATAAGTATCGTCTGTGGCGGTTTCAGTACTCGCCGACACAGATAATATCTTTAAAAAATCAGTTCATAATTCTATACAAGATCAAAACATGACACATAATGCTTCCTCTTTATTACATAAAATTCACACAATCGTTGTCCGCACAATTACAATCATCCAGTTCAATTATTCTTTTCTCCCTTTTTTTACCACATATAATATGTGGTTTGCTAAGAGACATTACAAATTCACTTAGATTGTGTCACAGTATGTGTGCTTTAATATAGAGAGGATGGCCAGCTTGCTGTGTATTCGTGTTAGCATGATGTTCAGTTGTTCAGGAACAACGTAATTTCAGTAGACATGATGCCAATCTACGGCACAGAAAGTTCACTGTATGCAGAACTGAATCACTAGCAGACTGTAATTTACTTATGCAACTTTATAACTCAAAATACCGAGTCAGTATTGGTTAATTTGTTCTGAAATTAACTGACACAAATCGCATGTGTGCGTTAGTATTAATGGGAACCTTGCCCTTGGGCATTATCATATGCAGCTAATAAAAAAAAGTTTTTGTCATTATTTCAAAGTCTGCATTTCACTGAGGACCTCATTCTGAGACTTGGTGAATATTTCGACAGATCCACAGTAAAGAAATGTTCTGTGCCTCTTCTGAAACCTCGTCTTAAACCAGTAACTGTACCATCGATTCTGTCTATTTGAAGTACCTCTCGTCAGCTTCTTGTTCAATGGAAGCGATGGAAAACAGAAACTTAGAACTAGCTATTGCAGCCAATTTGGCAACTTGTGCCTAGTATGGACAGGAAAGACGTTTCGTGGAGTTAAATGGCTTTCTTTAGTGCTTAGAGCCGCTAAAGCTATCCAAAGATTGGCATGCTATAAAGTCATACAGTGAAATTAGTTTTGCTCTAATAGAAACGCCAGATACTCTTACACTTTCATGTTCTGTCATGATGAATACTGGCCCGACTATGCAGTTACATGCTGGTAAAAGTGAACCACAAAACTTGGTACAAGGACGTTTCCATTAACTCTGAACCATTAGACCCTGGTATGCATACCTTGGGTTCACCAGACCTGCAGACAGTTTTAACTTTTAATTACTATTTGAAAGTTTTTAAAATTGTGCCCCAGCTTATCAGGTATGCTCCCTAGCAGTTTCCAGTAACACGATAAGGTACCCTTAGAAATCAAGATTAGTTTTAAGTGACACTTACATTTTCGTCTTTATACACACACTTACATAACATGGGCCCGATCTATGGATCATGTTGTAGTGTTATCAAATTAGATTGTGGTGTAATCGACTACATTTTGTCGGAATTCAGAGAATGCGCTATTGGTACACCTAAACATTGTTATCATGGCACAAAATATAATTGTTACAACTCACAACAGATAGCATATCCCTGTGTTGTGTAACAGAGTGAAATATTGTAGTGGGTTATTACGAGTATGTGAAGCAATACAGTAATGTTGTGGGAGTTTGCTGCTCAGCAGTGGTGTGTTTGATATTCGATACGAACGAGGAAGAAAGGTAAGTGTCACTTTTAACACTAAACAACAAAATGAACAACAGTTACAATCCTTCAGTTGACAGAAGAAGAGAGGTTATTTCTTCACATTATTTTTTCAGATATAATGTCAGAATCTACATCTATAAAAAGGAACAGGAAAGGAGATAGCATACACTTATCAAGACCAAATTTTGAATCAGTTGTTAGTCAATGGGGAGCTGATGATTATGATTTTCTTTTAGATAAAGTATAGCTTCAGATGAAAACCATGAAGTTGCTCCTCAGGGAGCGCCATGCAGCTCTCTGAGTGGAGAACAGACTAGTAGTGATGATAGTGATAGTGATAGTGATGATGATGATGATGATTATGAGGATGATGTAGGTAATAATGCCTCTGGAAAAATAAACATAAAAATGCTAACATATATATTGCTCCAAATGGTATGCAATGGAGTAAGTGCCCCTCAGTGCCGAATGAAATACCTGCACACAATTTGGCGAAATTTAGTTAGCGTTAGTGTTAGTGACGATGATGATGATAATGATGACAATGACATAGGTAACAATGCCTCAGGACAAATAAGCAGTGAAAATGCTACCATATATATTGCTCCAAATGGTAAGCAGTGGGGTTAGTGCCCCCAGTGCCAAATAAAATGCCTGCACATAATTTAGTGAATAAGTATTCCAGGACCAGCAAGGGGCATAATCAGTAACACCCCCAAAGATGCTTGGGATTTATTTATTCCTCTAGCCATTGCGGATGAAATTGTGATACACTCAAACTTAGAAGCAGGAAGAGTTTTTGTGCCAAGAAAAATAAACTGGAATGATCTAGCTAGAGACGAAATGCTCGCCTTCTGGGTGATTTTACTTCATATTGGAGAGGATAAGGTTTTGGATGTTCCAATCAAGGAACTTTTTCAGTCGGTTTCAGGCAATAAGAAGATTCGTTAGAATCGATGACAAAAGAACAAAGAGGCTAGGTTACAAACCGATAAGCTTGATCTTATATCCTATGACAAACAGAAAATATTTACTGGCAGTGCAAGAAAATAATGATACCTAGAAGTAATGTAACTGTGGATGAACAGCTAGTTCCATTTAGGGGCCTGTTATGGGTTTGCGCGATATATGCCAAACAGGCCTGGAAAGTGTAAAATGAAGATATTCTGGATGTGCAAAGCTAAGCTGGTTATGTCACTGACAGGCCTGTGTACACGGGAAGAGGACCAGGTGAGCCACCCCAGAAAAATGTGGGCCTCACCACAGAGAAGACCCTTGCAGGCAATATATTGCTGGTGCAGCCAGAAATGTTACTGTAGATAATTATTTTACAAGTGTACCATTAGCAGAACATGTGTTGTGTAAGAACCTAATTGTTGTGGGAACAACAATGATGAATAAAACAGAAATTCCAAAAGAGGTGATGCCAAATAGGAGCAGAGCGGGACGTTCAAATGAAGATGGTTGGTTTTTCACCAAAGAAAAACAAGTGTGTAGTCCTCCTACACTCCATGCATCATGACAAATCTGTAGATGAACAGTATCCAAATCTGAAGCCTGAGATTGTGAAATTTTTTAACTAAACAAAGGATGGTGCGTATGTTATGGATCAACTAGTGCCTGATTATACATGCAAAGGACAAAGTAAACGCTGACCAGTGGCTCTCTGGTACACCATAAGGGATGTATGCACTCTAAATCGCTTTATTCTTTTCAAAACACAACATCCCATGGATCACAAAGGGATTTTGCACAAGAGGAGACTATTCATTAAGGATAGTTCAGTTGAGATGATATAACCATTTATGACCAGAAGATCGCCTAATCACTTTCTACAGAAATCCATCTACCTGTATAGGGAAAAGTTCATTACTATTCCTAAAACACAAAACAGCAGTAGTAACAACAGCACAGTGAGTCGTCAGAAGAGACGGTGTTCATTGTGCCCTGCTTCAAAGGACAGAAAAACCAAGACAGTGTTCTGTAAATGCACAAAACGTGTGCCAGGACCATAGAAGTGTGGTGTATATCAATTGTAAAAATTAATGTCATCCTTGTATGCTTAGCGATTTGTTCTTTGTGAATACCATAACCGCCAGTGTGAGAACAGTTTTAGTAATGTAATTTATTTAATGAAAATTATTCAGGGTTAAAAATGTACTACTTTTGATTTAATAAAAGCGTTAAACATGATCACAGCTGTCTTTTATTATACTGATAAGCTTTAAAACAAAATTTTTCTTCAGGTTCATATCCAGGAGATACTTTTTCCATTTTAATTCTCGAATTAGACACAACAGGTCCTTTGGACGCAGGGTATTTAAATGTGCATAAAATGTAGGTAATGCACAGAGGGATTAAATGACTTAATTGACGCTATTGATAACTTGGAAAAATTCATCAGAAAGAACAATGATACCTCAATAATAAAGTACTTACTATTAATATCCAATTGTTTAAAAAATACAGTAAATTTTTTTGAAGAGACTGAAAGTAACAACATTACTTTTTTATGTGATAAAGTGATTTTAGTGCGTGTCCAAAGGAAGGATTATAGATACTCGCCAGACCGTATTATGTTTTGTAGTATTTTATTTTCAAGATCACCATACACTTACAAGTTTATAAGGAGCACAAACTAATACACGGCATAAGATTTGTCTGCATTTCCAAAGACATCCAGCAGTTGAGCAGCTAGGTGGCAATTACCTGTTGTATACAAATCAGAGGTTCCAATTTCTTTGTGAATCAGTTCATGTTGATTCACTAATTAGTCTGTGTTGCTAGTGACAAAATGTCAGTTAACAGACAGGCCACATCATTCTTTGCTTCCCCCTTCTCAGCTGACAGTTGTTTACAATCTCCCTTGTAATGACAAAGAACCCCTTTTTATGTTTTACATCCCATTCACATATTAAGATGTGTCACATACAATTGGATCAATAAAGAAGATCCAGATCAGACATAAGGTACCCAGAGTTTGAAACTGCTTCAGAAAGTACACAACCTATTATGGCGTAAATCTCTGCAGTTAAGAAGCTGCATGATGTGGAGTGTACACAGATCATAAATTATTGCTAAGAAACTTAAAGTCCTTTATAAAATCAACCTAGAGTGACAAAATATCAAACTTGTGTTTAATATTTTCAATGGGAGGACTGTTCTAGGTTTGTTTGCCCTGGGGGAACATTATCTTACTGAAAGTTTTGAAAGCACTGCTAAATCCATCAAAATTAATTTGTATTTGGTGGAACATTTTAAATATTAGCTGACCTTTAGAGATATCCATTTCAAGGATGCACTGCTGAAACAACTTTCCAGCACAGTATCAGATATTTCGAAAGGTTTTTATCACGGCTGAATATATGGAAACATTGTCCTGATCGCACATTTGGATTATCCAATGACACTCATTTGCACATGTCTCATACCCCTCAGGCTCTTCTAGAAATGTCCAAGTACTGCACTGAGGACTCGAGTTTTAAATATATTTTGCCAGGAACGGTTTGCACAGATGCTGCAGAAAAAAGATATGGAATATATCAAACAATGGCAGTATGACATTATTTGGTATCTCTGGGGCAGGTATTCGAAATTGATTCCAAGCTAAGAATTCAGGCCCCACTGCCCTTGAAAATTCCAACATCTGTTCTTGGAGAAGTTGGAACAGATTTAGACTCTTGGCAAGCTGAATGTGTAGATGATGTCAGCTTACGACCACAACAACCGAACTTTGACTGCACAATGGATTTCAGTATGTATCAAATTCAGTCTGGTGAGGAATAATTGCCTTTTTTTACACATACTTTTCAGGGTACTGTGCCAATGCTGTTCTTAAGAAGCTGAGATGCGAGACACGTAAAACATATCTAGAGTGAGGTAAAACACTATCAGCAATAGAAAACAGTGAAGGACAATGAGGTTATTAATGTTGTTATTTCTGCTTATTCGCTTGTTGAAATCATGGTCTCTGCAGAACATCAAACCGGCTTCATCAGATCCTCTTGCCAGAGAAGTTTACTTTTTAAGATTAGATGTTATTAAAAATAAAGACTTCTACCTAAGGGGGTCTTCTTTTACTTCAGGCAGATCACACAGGCGACAGAATTCTTCAGTAGGTAGTAAAAGTAACATGTAATATGTTTCTCAATAATTATGTTAAAAAATTAACGATAGCCATAACGGTAATTACAGCAAAAAGAGAAAACTGTCAACTGTAAAGTAGTTTGGAATAAATTTTGTGACAGTTTAACAAACGTTTGCATTGATAATTTTCCCAGCATTCCTAATTTTCTCTTCGCAATACGTGTAATTGCATTGTTAACACTGCAAGTGTACAATATTAAGACTATATTTTACTGACAAAGATTTCGTTTCATTAACAGCGGTATTCTGGTACATGTTTGACACTTCTGATGGCACATACAGACAGAGGTGTCAGATTTATGAAATCTCCCTTTGGTCTTTTTTTGTTAAAACTTGGTTGCATGACAGTTTACAATTAAACTAACCCAGGCGACAATATAGATGCGATCTTTGGTGAATCATTTACGTCTCAGTGAATTACAGTTCTGACTAAGTAATTAAACTTACAATCACCAGAATAATTATTTCATCCTGTCTGCTAACTTTTACTAAAACTATCTCTATCACAGTAACTCTAATAGTGTAATTTACAGGCTGTGGTGTATGTCGGTTTCTCTCACAACGTTTTTCTTAACAAGCAGTAAAGATTTTGCAAATGATAGCAAACACAATAGAAGAAAATCACAGGCTCTTGCGGTAATGCAGCGACGGGTTAGCGGCGATGACGTCACAGTTGGCCGTGAGGCCTGTGTATCAGAAGCTGTGGGCTCAAACCCCTGCAGTCTTCTGCACGCCTGGCTGTCGAGGCGTTGGACTGCCTGGTTATGTCGTTCCAGCCTCGTCCTCAATCGAACATTATTTTAATGGGCTGAGGTTCTCTATTCATTGAATTATTTTCCAATATCGAACATGCTCTGCCCCAACAGATAGAAGTTGAAGCACGTTTTATTAAGTTACGCGTTACAAAGGAAGTGATCATCAATGTTGAATATTATTATTTTGTAGCGACTTTATTTTCTTGCAGAGTAATTCTGTCTTGCTCGTTCGAAACGCATCAGTAAAAGTGCTTCTGGATTGTGTAATGAAAGACGAATTGACGTTATTACGCATCGTAGTTACTACCTAGCCTCTTCACATTCGGCATACACGCGCCAGCGCGTATACACTGCAAAGCTTCAACACTGATTAACAGGCGCACACCGCATATGGTGAACCTCTGCCAAAAATTATCTACACAATTACTAATAAAGTGGATTTTGTGACTTACCGCGTAAGCAGAGTTGTAAACTATATGCATTTGTCACGAACCGTGGGAACGAGTATTAAATATTCTTGGAGTAAGTAGTGTCAACCATCGTTCGCTTATATAAACGTCTTTAAAGAACAAGAGATATACAGTTGTTGATTTGAGCTCTACTTCAAATAGTTCCCGACTTGACGTCAAAATGCGAAATAAACGTGAATGCCAGCTGTCGGTTGCTACTGGATGGCGAACGGCGGCCACACAGCTATTGTCTGTCGTCGCCAACAGGTGACAGCGCGGTAGTCAATGTTTTGCTCACGACAGTACGTGTTTGTTAACTCTGTAGTATTAACACCTGTATTCAAGACGTCGACCTATTTACAGTTTCATTGTAAGTAAAATATAGGCTTAGTATTATACAAACTCAGTGTTAAAACTGCAATTACGCATTTCGAGAAGAGAAAATTAGGACTGAGGGGAAAATGACAAATGTAAATGTTCGTTATCCTGTCACAAAATTTATTCCAAACTACTTTACAGTTGAAAACTTTCTCTTTTTACTGTTAGTACCGTTATGGAGAAACATAACACCCTACTTTTACTACCGGTACACACTAAATAATTCTGTAGTCTGTGTGATCTACCTTACTACAAGACAACTCCCTTAGGTAGCAGTCTCTTTAAATTGCATCAACAGGAAATTTCTCTGGGAAGAGCATCTCATGAAGCTGTGTTCATGTTCTTTAGACATCAAGTTTTTAGCTACCGAATAAGTAAAAATAACAGCATTAATAACCTCATTATTATGACAATACGACCTATTTCTGCCCGTGTTTCTTATATGTCCATCATTTTCTATTACTAAAAGACTTTTATCTAGCTCTAAATACGTTTTAGATGTCTCACATCTCAGCTTCTTAAGAACAGATCTAGCATAATACCCTCATGAGTATGTGAAAACAGGCAAGTATTCCTGAACAGACTGAATTTGTTCCTCACTGAAATAGATTATAGCATAAATGTTTGTTGGAGGTAAGGTCACATCATCTTCACAGTCAGTTATAAAAGAATCTGAATCTATTCCAACTTCTCAAAGAGCAGATGATGGAATTTTCAGGGACAGCAGAGTCTGAATCCTAACCTTGAATTGAATGTCAAAATCTGTCTCAAGATACCAAAGATACCAATCATTGAGATCCTTCCACTGTTCGCTATTTCCCAAATCTCGCTTCTACGGCATCTGTCTGAACATTTCATGGCAAAACATATTTAAAATTCGTGTCCTCGCTGCAGTACTTGGTCATCTCTAGACTGTGAATGGTGTCTGATATGGCCAAATGTGTGCTATTGGATAATTCAAATGTGTGTTCAGGACGACATTTCCATATGTCCAACCACGATGAACAACTTTCTACATATCTGATATTTTTGTCGCTTGTTCCGGAAAGTGGTTTCTGCAGTGCATCCTTGAAAGGGATAATCTACCAGGACATCAAACATTTAGAATATTCCACCATGTACAAATTAATTTTGATGAATTTAGCAGTGCTCTCAAAACTTTCAGCAAGATAATGTTCCTCCAAGGCTAACAAACCCCGATAAGCGATCTCACTGAAACTACTAAGCACAGGTTTGGCATTTTGTTGCTCAATGTTGCTTTTATAAAAAGCCTTTAAATTAAGTTTGTTGGCAGATTTTATTATCTCTGTATGCGCTCCATCATGTAGCTTTTTAACTGCAGAGAACTTCGTCACTAGCAGATGTATACTTTCTGAAATTGTTTCAAACTGTGGGTACTTTATTTTCTCATCAGTATCTTTCTTACTGATTCAGTTCTTTCTCACACATTGTAATATGTGAACAGAACATAAATCACAAAGAGGGGTTTTGTGTCATCACAGGGGTGTTTGTAAAAATTTGACAGTTGAGAAGGGGAATGATGTGGCACATGTGTTAATTGAAATCTTATCACTAACAACACAGGCTAATTAAGGGGCTCCGGAACGCCCTATACTTGCAATGTTAAAATAACGCTTATAAATTACATCTTTCCTCACAAAGTATTTGAGGTAGGAAGTTGAACTTTTTACAGATTATTTATTGGAATATGGGCTACAACTTAACACAGGGATTTTACAAAATTTTAGTTCTGTTATTAAAGATGATTTTTTTTCAATTGTAATGAAAATTCACAACATTTTTTTGCAATTTTTTATTTACATATTCAAAAATATACAGTTTTTTGGAAAAGGGCTGTGTTAAATTATGCAGAAGGTACTGTGTAACATTTACTGAAAGTTTGAAACAAATATGTTTGGAAGATCCTTAGAAAACATGTAATTAGTATGAGAAAATAAAAGTTTTGGGAATTGAGTGACAAAGATTGGATTAACTTTTTAGTGCATTCCAGGTCCATAGGATGGATTATCTTTATCCTCTGCAAACTCCTCCTCCAGCTTCCTCTTGTTCCTCCTCCTGTTTACTCTTGCTTGTATTTCTAGACTCTTTACAGCCCTGTCTGCAGCCCGAAGGCGTTCCTTGTCTAAAGCAAGCATCGCTCGTTGTTGTGTTTGTAGATTTTGCTACCATTTTCTTCAGTTGCAGTTACTGCAACACTGTTCCAAAAGGTGGTCATGTATGAACACTTATCACATTTCAGTTGTATTTCACTTGCAAGTCCTACGTGCTTTATTATGGAGAGTTCCAGACCAACTTCACTTCAATGAATACATCTTACACAGCTTGAAAAACTTCCTTTGAGAACCGAAATATCAAATATTTCATTCACATCCGATTCGCCCATAAAACATTCATAGTTTTCACTCATTGAACCAAGCTTCTTCTGTGAAGTATTTTCTTTCCCACTTTGACTGCTATGGGCAGGTGTACTTGAGAGGTTAGGTTCACTCGCTTGGTTATCGTCTTTATTGTTTACAGTAATAACACATACCCTTGGCTTTCCAACATTTCTGCTTTTCTTAAAAGCCTTCAGAGGATTTCTAATAACTTTACTTTTACTCGTTATTATACTTCAACAAAACAGAGACTCAAGAAACAGAATTAATTACGAATATTTTCGAGATAACGACAGAGTAAATAAACATGAAGCAATCGACAATCACACCAGAGATATATATTTAACTGATGTGTCGACAGAAGTGCCGACACAGTGTTATTTTGAGGGGGCCGATAGGCACGCTATCTAACGCAGACGGGCGTGAATTCTGGAACAGGATAACTATTGAATGGTAGCAAGAAAAGTACGTAGCTGCTTTATACTTAACTTTATTCGTTGATGAATACAGCGTTCTTCTGGAGACATTTATACTATAACTCTCAAAGTAGGTAAGGCTAATGGCGCCTTGCTAGGTCGTAGCCATGGACTTAGCAGAAGGCTATTCTAACTGTCTCTCGGCAAATGAGAGGAAGGCTTCGTCCTTATTGTCGCTAGCAATGTCGTCGTACAACTGGGGCGAGTGCCCGTCCGTATCTCGAGACCTGCCTTGTGGTGGCGCTAGGTCTGCGATCACACAGTGGCGACACGCGGGTCCGACATGTACTAAATGGACCGCGGCCGATTTAAGCTACCACCTAGCAAGTGTGGTGTCTGGCGGTGACACCACATTCCTCCCCCGCAAATCGGCGAACGGTCGTGAGATAAGGCTTCTGCCCGCCGTGGGGAGGACCCCATGTTGACATATGCGATGAGGTGGGGAGCCTAACAACAGGCGAGGCTGTGCCACCCGCACCCGGCCATTCGGTCTGAGGGCAGCTAGGAAACGCCTGAAAACCTAGTCCAGGGTGCACGTCAACATGCGGTGTATGCGCCCGTAAAGAGACAAGAGGGGCCGAAGGGTCGACCTCCATTGCGTCGGGGTAGCCGACGTGCGATGACGTCATGTGGTCCGGAGCGGGCGGGAGTTCCATGGCAGAGGACAGCTGGTCACGGGAAGCGATCGGCGGCGCGTGACCCTGGGTGGCGTTTGGCGGCTGCAGCAAAGCATCCACTGTGGGCGGCGCCGGCTGGAGAACAGGCGGCGGCGGCGGCGGCGCGTCGCCATGGGGCAAAATGGAAGGCATCGTCGGTAACACCCGGGGATGAGGCGAGCCGGTAGATGGGTCCCCAGGGCGCTGTCCGGACGGCACCGTCGCTGAAAGCAGACGGGGAGCGGCAGAACCCGTGCGACGACAGAGGCGCAGCTGATTGAGATGCCGACGCACCTCACCAGAGGCCCCCAAAACCAAATCCATCGCGCGGCCGAGGCAGCGAAGAATGCGCCCTGCGAACCAACGCCGTGAACCTCGATAGTTGCGATAAAATACAACGCCGCCTGGAGCAAAAGCAGGAGTCTGCCGCTGCACAGGAACCTGATTCGGCGGATGCAGCAAAGACATCAAGGTGCAATGAGGACGACCATGGAGCAACTCAGCCGGCGAGCGACCATCTCGGGGCTGAGAGCGATACGACGACAAAAAGAGCAACAATGCGTCCCCCCGAGAATGCGACTCTTTCAACTTTAACATCTGTGACTGGAAAGTCCAGACCAATCGTTCAGCGGCACCGTTTGACTGAGGCGAAAACGGCGCGGATGTCAGATGTTGAATACCATTGGCCTGGCAGAATGACTGAAATTCTGCGGACATGAATTGTGGGCCATTGTCGGAAACAATAGTCTGCGGAAGACCTTCAATGCAAAAGATAGCAGACAACGCCTGGATGGTGGCAGAGGACGTCGTGGAAGACATCCGGACAACAAAAGGAAAATTACTGAAGGCATCTACCAGAACCAACCATCGAGCATTCCAGAATGGACCAGCAAAATCAATGTGCAAGCGTTGCCAAGAGGAAGTGGCTTTTGGCCATGCAAAGACTTTCCGCGGCGGTGCGGATTGTTGTTCGGCACACGCCATGCAAGAAGAACACATATTCGTAATCGCAGCATCGATTCCGAACCAAGTACAGTGCTGACGAGCAAGTTGTTTCGTTCGCACTATACCCCAATGTCCTTGGTGAACAAGCCGTAAAACAGAGGACTGTAACGAACGTGGGACCACTACTCTGGACTGATCATTATCAGAACGCAACAACAAAACACCACATCGAACAAAAAGTCTCTCCTTGTGAGCAAAAAATCGGCGAAACAACGGATCCTCGATCCGAGACTTTGACAAAGGCCATTGCGTATCAACAAAACGCAAAACAGTAGCAAGGACAGGGTCAGTAGCTGTGGCTGCAGCTACACGACGAAAATCAATCGGAAACGATTCGACCACTTCATCGGTTTCCGAATCAATGAACATGCAAGCAAGTTCGGAAGAATCGAATGCTTTATCCTCAGCAACAGGCAAGCGGGACAACGCATCGGCGTTTCTGTGCTGAGCAGTGGACCGATACAAGATATCGTAGCGGTACTGTGAGAGGAAAATAGACTAGCGAATGAATTTCTGCGCTGTACGCGGAGGTACAGGCTTGTTCGGATGAAAAAGCGACATCAAAGGTTTGTGGTCTGTGATGAGGGTAAAGTGACGACCATACAAGAAATCATGGAACTTAGTAACACCAAACACGAGAGCCAAAGCTTCTTTCTCTATCTGTGAGTAATTTCTTTGCGCAGATGAGAGCAATTTTGACGCAAAGGCAATAGGGCGATCATGCGAGCCAACTTTGTGCACAAGCACAGCACCGATCCCGAAATCCGACGCATCAACCATCAACAAAAGGGGTTTCTGGGAATTGAATGGCGTAAGGCAAGTATTTGAAATCAACGCCGATTTCAACTGGCGAAAGGCGCGTTCGCATTCCGTCGTCCAGAGAAACGGAACACCTGTACGGCGTAAGCGAGGAAGCGGAGCTGAAATGGAAGAGACATTGCGCACATTCACTCACACCGTGCGATTCTAAATCGTTCAATGTTCGTGCGACCTCATCACGCAATGCGTGAGTAACATTGCGCGCTCTGAAAAATTTCGGTTCCGCGTTTACTTTCAGTTCCAAATGTGCGTCATAGTTTTTAGCACAACCTAAGCCCGGTGCAAAAATGTCTGCAAATTCGTCACACAGACGAGAAACACTGTCTGAAGGCACAGTTTGATTCACTGATAGGACCTGATTTACAATAGACATGTTAAATAACTGAAATAAATCTAAACCAAACAAGTTCACTGCAGTAGAAGAACGAAGAACATAAAATGACACAAGTTTTGTATGTCCCTTGTATGTGGCAAGAAGGCTGCACTGTCCTGACACAGGTATATTCTGTCCTGAATAACTATGTAACTTAACATTTGCGGCACGCAATGGAGGTTTGCCCAGTTGTTTGTACGTGTCGTGATTGAGCAATGAAACTGCAGCTCCGGTATCGAGCTGGAACGGTATGACCTTGCCATTAAAGTCCAAATCTACAAAAAGTTTATTGTCCTGCTGACGACAAGAGCGACTGTTTTGTGCAATTTGAACAGACACTTGTACAGAATCACTTGCTAATTGACGTGATTTCCGGCGACGCACAATTTGTGTGGGACGAACACAGTCACTGTTAGAGAAAGTGGCACTGGACAAATCGGAATTAACTACATGAATGTCCATGGGCGAAGGTCCACGATCCTGAGTGTCCTTGGTTCGATTCCGGCGCGAAGCAAAGGGCCTGGAATGATTGTGATGGTCTGATCTGAGCTTTTTCTGGCAAACACTTTGAACATGTCCTTTCCTATTGCAGAAAAAGCAAATAGCTTGGCGTGATGGGCAACGTTCACGCGAATGTCGAGTAGCACACCGCGGGCATGATTTCACTGCATTTGTGTGCTGGCGCGGCACTCCTGGTTTAGAGCGCGGCGGCAGCTGCGTTTGTGTGCGCGAGGGCAGTTGACCGGGCCGCGCATCTTGCCCGGTGGGCCGGTTAATGTTACACACTGCTGGCGAAGTTTCAAAAGATTCCTGAGCACAGTCAAGTGTGTCTTGCCTATCCAATATGTCTATCACTTGTTGAAGGGAGGGATTAACTAGTTTCAAAATTTGCTCCCGTATGCGAACATCAGAAACGTTCTGTGCAATTGCATCACGTACCATTGTATCTGAATAAGAAAGGCCACAGTCACAGTCAAAGGCACAGTCCCTAGTAAGTCCTTGCAATGTTGCTACCCACTCCCTATTAGTTTGACCGGCCGTACATTTTGTACGAAAAAACGTATACCGTTTTGCAACCACATTAACTGTTTCTTTGAAATAGGTATCTAAAGCAGACAAAATTTCTTTGTAGGACAGAGTTGCTACGTCGCGTCAGGGAAACAATTTCACTATCACACGGTAGGTGGACACACCGACACAAGAAAGCAAAAACGGCTGCCGCTCATTACCTTGCATTCTGTAGGCGGCTAGATGGAAGGCGAACTATCGGGACCATTCTGTCCACGATTCGTGCGCCGCATCAAAACTGCGAAACGGCGGTGCAACTGCATGTTGTGGCTGCGGTACCGGTGAAGCGGCGGCTGCCGCATCGGTTTGAATGGCACGTTGACCCTGGACGAGCTGTCCAAGGGCATCCAATAACGCCTGCGTCTGCTGATTCTGCAAGCGATAAAATTCGGACAGTACATCTGGAGATTGTGGCGAAGCCATGACACAAATAAATCAGAGCAAAGCAAGGAGAAAGAACACGATCCTTTAAGCCTCGTCGTCAAATGATGTGTCGACAGAAGTGCCGACACAGTGTTATTTTGAGGGGGCCGATAGGCACGCTATCTAACGCAGACGGGCGTGAATTCTGGAACAGGATAACTATTGAATGGTAGCAAGAAAAGTACGTAGCTGCTTTATACTTAACTTTATTCGTTGATGAATACAGCGTTCTTCTGGAGACATTTATACTATAACTCTCAAAGTAGGTAAGGCTAATGGCGCCTTGCTAGGTCGTAGCCATGGACTTAGCAGAAGGCTATTCTAACTGTCTCTCGGCAAATGAGAGGAAGGCTTCGTCCTTATTGTCGCTAGCAATGTCGTCGTACAACTGGGGCGAGTGCTCGTCCGTATCTCGAGACCTGCCTTGTGGTGGCGCTAGGTCTGCGATCACACAGTGGCGACACGCGGGTCCGACATGTACTAAATGGACCGCGGCCGATTTAAGCTACCACCTAGCAAGTGTGGTGTCTGGCGGTGACACCACATTAACCATCACAGGTTAGCCACAACACATACTTTATCTCACACCACTAAAATGTACCTGATGAACACGGACGTTAATAATAACACCATTTGACAGCAGTTTAACAGTGCCACAGTGGGTCACGCCCATGTAGAACACACTTAAAAAAAAATTAAAAATAGTTGTAGTCTTCGGAATTGAATAAATTATATATCTATTAAAATGTAATAGTCTGCAGATTAAGAAAACGCAAAAAAGTAAAAATTGAACTTTTCATGATTTTGAGCCTTTCCAGAGTCCCTTAAAACAAATTGCGTGTAGTCTATGAAATATTTTCTTAATTAGAGTGAAGAGTTCTTCACCATTTACGTTCCTAACTGGAGATATAAAAACCTGAGCACTAGTTGCCACAATTTTAGAACTGAATCCAGTTTCCAAAATGTTACCTCCTGTGTAGCCCAAATAGTGTTTCAAGTGAATTTTGTCAACCATTAGTGAAACAACATAATCTGATTCACAAAGGAACTGTATCTTCTGTTTTGTACAACAGAAAATTGCCACCTAGATACTCACCTGTTTGGTGTGTTTCAAAATATGGACTAATCTTATGCAGTGTATTAGGACAGGGTAGCACAAGACACTGGTGATATTGAAAATAAAATCCTACAAAATATAATAAAATCTAGCTAATACCTGTAATGTTTCTTTTGTTCACCCATTAAATTCACTTCCTCACATAAGAAATTAATGTTGCTACTTTCAGTTTCTTCAGAACAATTTACCATATTTTCCAATATTTGGTTATGAATAGCGAGTGTCTGTTGTGAACTATCATCATTCTTTCTGGTGAAATTTCCCAAGTTATCAATAAAGTCAAGCAAGTCTTTTAAATGGTTTACAGTTACTGGGAAACTACTTGTACCAAGTTTTGTGGTTTCAGTTTTACCAACTGCATATTCTGGTCAGTATTTATTATAACAAAGCTCTCACTACGGTAAGTGATTAATATTGAAATAAGAGCTAATTTTGTTAATATTAAATTTTAGATTAATGTACTTACTTCTCCTGTAGTCTATCTATTGAAGGTATCGGTTTCCTGACTGTATTTCGATCTTAAAAGAAGTAATTCGTAAAGGCTGTTAGTCGCTAGTTTGTTTACGTTTTTTAGGCGTAAATATGGCACGAGTGTAGATTTTTGTTTTTGACTAGAGTTATCCTTTCAAATCCTAACTAATTCGTTTCTCTCATACAGTGTTCATGTAGTTAAAACTTTCGAAAATAAGTTTAAAAGTTTGTATACATTAGTGTTTATTTACGGATTAGTACAGGTCTTGTGTCAACTTATTGTCTGCTATTGTGTTAAGTTTGCCTATCAGACCATATGTGACAAAGGGGCTGTTTGCCATAGAAATTTGAAAGAAGCGGTGTTCTGTGTAGACTGTAAGTTATGGTTTCGTGGAGGTAATAAAATGAGGCTCTTTGATGGCAGTGTAAGTTATGTAGAAAGGACAGAAAAATCGCTGAACATGAGGCAAAAATTTGTGCCCTTAAGGCTGAACTAGAAAACGCGAACTAGGAATTATGTAATTTAAGGGAGGAAAAAGAGACTGGGAACTGGGAAAAAGTAGAAAGCAAAGGGCGAAAAAGGGAAACACTTGAAAAGACTCCAGAAATTCAAATAATAAATCAGTTTGGGTTGCTATCTGAAGTGGAGGAAGGGCCTCATCCAGATGTAGTTGAAAGTAGGTTGAAGCAGAATATTAGCTTAAAGAAGAAAGACAGGTCAGAATCAAACCAGAATAGGAAAAGAAGAAGTCTGCTTATAGGCAGCTCTCATGGGCGGAGTGTGAGAAATTAGGTGCGGGGTACCAGGAAACAAGTTTTGTGAAACGAAGTGCTAGCCTTAGGCAGGTGACAGAAAGATCAGCTACGCAACGACTTTGAGAAGGAAGATCAGGTAATTATAGTTGTGGGAGCAGGAAACACCCTTGCTATGAATCCGAGATACAGTATTAGAAGTGACCTGGATAAAAATAGGAGCAGAAACTGGGCACACAAATGTGGCGTCTGTGGAGGTCTTTCAGCGCCATGATCAACCCTGGGTAAACACTGCTTTAAGGTATGTTAACAGTGAGTTGAATGTGCTGCTCCAGACACCGACAAAATCTCACGTATGTGTTGTTCCAGTTAATGCTATTGGTAGGTGGGGATACACTACATACGGCCTGCACCTAAACAGGAAGGGGGAAAATAAGTTAGCTTCTCTATTAGCAGAAACCGTAAGGGCGAGGGGGGGGGGGGGAGGCAGTCGCACAAGAGGTGATACCTGTGGTTAATTGGTCCAGGTAGACAGGCTTTTTAGCTTAAAGCCAAAGTCCAGACAGACAACAATCAAGATACATAGAATAAAAGAAACTTCATGTACAGTAAATAGGGGCAAAGCTAAGGGCAGTATCAAGTTACTTCATCAAAATATCAGGGGAATAAAAAATAAAGTAGATGAGCTATTAGCGTGTTTAGATGGTCTCTAAAATAAGAAAGTGATTGATATACTCTGTCTGTCTGAACACCATGGAACAGTGGGGATGGATAGTGAACAGTATAAATGGGTATAATTTAGCATTTTTGACTTGTAGATCTAGGATGGATAAAGGAGGATTTGACACTTTCATAAAACAAGGGTATAAATACAAAACGCCGGCTGAAGTGGCTGAGCAGTTCTAGGCGCTACAGTCTAGAACCGCATGACAGCTACGGTCGCAGGTTCGAATCCTGTATTGGGCATGGATGTGTGTGATGTCCTTAGGTTAGTTAGGTTTAAGTAGTTCTAAGATCTAGGGGCTGATGACCTCAGAAGTGCTCAGAGCCATTTGAGCCATTAAATACAAAACTATAGAAGTAAGCAAATTTTGTGTTGATTAGCACTTTGAGGTTTCTGTATGTGAAGTTCACCTAGATAATGTAGTATTGATAGTAGCAACAGTGTACAGGTCCCCATTAGGAGACTGGGAGCTATTCATTATAAAGTTTGACTCCCTATTTTGCTGTCTGTCAGACAAAAAGGAGAATTTATTAATCCGTGGTGATTTCAAACTACACTTTCTGAGTAATTCTGATAGGAAAAGTGAACTAGAAGTGTTATTAACAACACATAACTTAGCATCAGTGGTCAATTTCCCTACAAGTACAGCACTCTAATAGATAATGTATTTGTAAGAGGATATGAAACAAACACATGCTTTCCCTGTGGTAAATGGATTGTCAGACCATGATGCACAACTGATTAACTTACAGAACCTAACAGCATGTCCAGTTGAGAAGCCATTAAGTAAAAGTGTTAGGTTGCTCAGCGTGGTATCTATAGAGCACTTCAGAGAAAGTTTCAGAAATGTTAACTGGGGAGATGTATATAATGAGCCAAATGGTAATGATTAATGCAACATATTTCTTAATAAATTTTATCCATTTTTGAACATTGTTTAACAAAGAAAATTACTAAATGTAACACCACAAACTTTTGAAAGAAACCTTGGTTTATTACAGGTATTACAATGTCTTCAGAAAGAAAAAGAAAACCGTATGAGACAACAAGAACTAGTAAATATCCAGAAGTAGTTTTACACTATAAAAATTATTGTAACACTCTCAGAAAAGTTGTAAGTAAATCAAGAAATATGTATGTCAAAGAAGAAATTAACAACTCTGGCAATAAAATCAAATCAATGTGGAATATTGTTAGAAGGGAGACAGGAAAAGTAACCACTGGAGGAAGTAATATTACTATTAAAGTACACAGAAGAGTCAGTTTTGAAAAATTTTAGTCAGATTGAGTTTCACCTAACAACCTCTTCTGAAATAAGTAAAGTTATTACGTTTTTGAAAAATAAATGTTCTGTTGGAGTAGATGACATCTCAGATAAGATATTAAAACAATGTGGAGCAATTATAACTGATGTCCTGAGTCACATATGTAATGCATTACTAACTCAAGGTATTTTCCCAGACAGGTGAAAATATACACTTTTCAGGCCTCTCTGCAGAAAGGGGGACACCACAGATGTCAATAACTATTGGCCAGTATCCTTGCTTACATAATTTTCAAAAATCTAACAGAAAGTAATGTAATCAAGAGTGGTTAGCCATCTCAACGTGAATGGGATACTTAGTAAATCACAGTTCGGATTTCGAAACTTCTGTTCCACTGAGACAGCAATATACAATTTCACTGTCCACATAATAGTTTTTAAATAGTAAAATGTCACCATTAGGAATTTCTGTGACTTGTCCAAAGCATCTGATTGTGTGAACCATGACATTATGTTACAGAAAGACAATACAATGGTGTAAATGGAATAGCATAAGATTGGTTTAAGTGATACCTACAGAACAGCAAACAAAAAGTTTCTTTGTATGGGTCAAGTGATTTATGGAATTGTCCCACTTCATGTAACTGGGGTAAAATTACGTTAGGTGTTCCATGGGGTTCAATCTTGGGCGCCTATTGTTTTTGATATATGTGAACGATTTTCCTTCTTATCTGAAACCTGAAGCTGAACTGACACTCTTTGTTAACGATACAAGCATCATTATTACTCCAGCAAAAGAATATCCAATTCAAAATAATGGAAATAAAGTCTCTGGAAAAGACAGTAATTGGTTTCCTGCAAATGGACTTACTTTAAACTTTGAAAAAAACCCAATACACCTAGTTTTCTTCTGTAAAAATTACAGTTACTTCAATAAATATAACTCACCAACAGAAGTCAGTAGACAGGGTAGAGCATACTAAATTTTTGGGTGTACATATATATCACAATCTTAATTGGAAAGTAATTTAGATTTTCTAAGGCGACTAGGTTCTGCAACTTTTGCAGTCAGAATAATTGCCCATTTTGAGGAGATACAAATTACTAAGCTATCACAGTTTGCATACTGTCACTCTCTGATGTCATAGGGAGTAATAATTAGGGGTAAGGTCAGCAACAATTTTAACTGTCTGGGCGGGATAAGTCTCAGTGTTAAGAGACTATACAGGAATTCGAAATATTTATGTCTCACTGTGCGGAAAGTGAGTCGCAGACATCGACAGTAGCATTGCAGTCAGATGTTGCGGCAGAAGCCAATGGAGGTTTCCGTCCCGATCTCGCATTTTTACTCAGATTTGACGCAGTAGACATACCGTGAGCGTGAGTGTCCGTAATTCCGTTCCCATTTGTAACAAAATTTTAACCCGGAGTTGTTTCGGGGGCACCCTTTTTTTTGTTACATGCCATCTTAGTTGTTCCGCTATCCGATCCTGACGAACTGTAAACTAGTGAGCTGGGGTGACTTGTAGTGACGATGGCTTCGGACCTCTGGCAGGTTGCTCGGACAGTGGAGCCAACTGCAGTCAATATTGGTTACTTGTGCGTCCTGTCATAGTATGATAGTCAAGTGTGTGACTCCCACACGAGATAGCACCGACAGCGGCTACTGACCGTATACAGAGAAGGGCAGCACAAATAATCACAGGTGTGGTTGACCCACGTGAGAGTGCCACGCAAGTGTTAAAACAACACAATCGGCAGACACTTGAAGAGAGTGCAAGTTATCCCACGAGAGGCCGCTTACGATATTTCGCAGGCGACTGTTAAGCAAGGAGTCCAGAGGCGCTCTCCAGCCACTACGCGTCACTGCCATAAGGAGGCTGAAGGCAGAGGCAGGCCGGCTACAACACCGAGACGTCTCAGCACTCGCCATTAACGCACTCCGTACGCGAACGGAACGGGAAAAAATCTCGAAATTGTTACCGTGCCAAGTACTCTGCCATGTACTTCACAGTGGTTTTCAGTGTAGTACGGGCATGTAGTTGTGATGGTCAATTTGGTGCTTGTAAATACGTCACGTAAATGGGCGATTTAATGGCACAATTGTGTAAAATCGCGTGAGACATGCAGCCATCAAAGGAAATATACGGCACATTTCCAAAGTTCACTATTATGTCTCCCTATGCGTTTTAGAATCTGGATGACGTTGATGTATTCTCACCACCGGGTGTGATGTAATCGCTTGCCGATTCATAGAGAAAAATGTGAATATTTAGAAACTGAACGTACAAATGTTTTTGGATGGGGTCCGCCTTTAGCAAACCACTATTTTGTTTCATATCCGAAACGTGTTTCACTACAATTGCAGCATCATCAGTGGACTTTTATTTCATGGCTGCTATTTGTAATATTACGTTTTAAAATCGTAATTACAAATTTTTGAAGAACACATAAAGTTATATATTCATACTTTTTACCACATGGTGTGGTTTCCGTGAGAGATTATTATTTTATAGTGCCTATTTCCTTTTAGAGATACGGATCCCATACTGATGAGCAGTACTCAAGTATTGGTCAAACGACTGTCTTGTACACTACTGCCTTTGTTGATGGATTACATTTCCTGAGGATTCTTCCAATAAATCTCAGTCTGGCATCTGCCTTGTCTCCTTTCTAGAAGTAGTTTATCTTTGCAGATCGCTGGAGCAACGAAGGGTATGTAGTGTTGGAGGAAAGTACATGTCATTCCATTTCCAAGATGGGTCTTATGAAAGATTCACATAGTTATAGACTTGTGTTGTTGATGTCAATCTGTTATGGGACATATTCTGCATGCACGTATTAATACGTTTCTGTGTAACGAAAATATCTTCTGTAAAAATGCACACGGATTCCACAAACAGGGACTTCGCGAAATTCAGCTCGCTCTGTTCCTCCACTAAACACCAGCGCCCAGGTCCATGCCATGGAGAGAGGGAGGGATACAGCAATAGAGTTGCAGCAATGGGTGTGTGGGGGAGATGAAGGAGAAAACCAGGGGGTGGGGGGACCAAGCCTGTGGATAGTGTAAAGGATGTGAAGATATTGGGGGAATAAGAGGAAGTGGGGGAAGGTGATGAGGCCATACAGGAGTCATGCAGGGGAAGGAAGGCAGATACGGAAGGCAAAGCAAGGTGCATGTCATTCTAGCACTTGGAGAGCCTTATAGAAGTGGGGAAGGGGGTGGAGATCCAGGCATTACTAGCATAGCAGAGGATGGGATGTATGAGGGATTTGTAGGTGTGAAGGATGGTGGAAGGTTGCAGTCCAAATGTCTGGCCAGACAGGTGTTTCAGGAGGCAGAGGTGGGAATGGGCTTTCTGCTGGATGGTCAGGAGGTGAGGGGGCCAGGTGAGGTGATGGTCGAGGGTGAGGGCAAGGAATCTCAGGGTGGGGGTGATCTGGATGGGATGACCATAAATAGTGAGGTAGAAATGAAAACAGTGGGTTTGGAGAGTGTGCTAGGACCATTGAAGGGTAGGATAGAGAGGCAGGAACGTGGTGACATCAGCGTATTGGAGGAGGTGGACAGGAGGAGGTGATTTGGACATATTGCCAGTGTACAGGAGATAGAGGAGTATGTAGAGGATGGAGGTCTGGGGGACGCCAGCAGTGGAATAAAAGAGATAGGATTTGGTGGCTTGGGGAGTGAAATAGGGACAGCATGAGAGGAAGAAACCGACCAGACAAAATCGATTGGCAGGGCGTAGGTTTGGCGTTTAAAGAGTAGATTGGGATGCCACATGCTGTCGTAGGCATTTCGGAGGATGAGGGAAACAAAAATGTTCGGGCGATGGGAGTTAAGCTGGAGGGAGAGAAGGTGGACGAGGTTAAGGAGTTGGTTGGGAGTTAACTTGGAGGGAGAGAAGGTGGATGAGGTTAACGAGTTAGTCTTCGGTGGAGAATGAGGGTCGGAAGCCACACTGGGTAATGGGGAGGAGGTGGTGTTGATGGAGGTGGTGATGGAGACGACGGGAGAGGATGGATTCAAAGACCTTGTTGATGCACATGGGATTATAGGAAGAGGTGACAGATGGGGGTTTGTTGGGTGCGAGAAGTTGTCGACAGGTTGGGGCAGAAGCCAGCAGAGGGGATGACTTTCTTTAGAATCTTTTACATATTTTAACTACCTTTTAAATACAGTTTATGTAACTTCTGGCTGAAGTGCGGTTTTAATCTGCTGTCAATGCGCCCACTTTGAGAGGAGTTGAAATCACAATAAAGAAGGAGACTTTTTTTATTCAGGGCTTTATCACAGTCTAACATAACAGTCGCAACACTCACTGTCGTAAACGTTATTACCGTTTGACAAGTGGAGCGACACTAGCGCTCAAAGCGGAGAGGAAGCAGAACTTACGATGTGTCGTAAGCATAATCTTCTTTTGCATCCCTTTGCTACGTGATTTAAGAAATATTTGAATTATTTTTTTTTTACTTCCAAGAGTTTGTGTAACATCAGAAGACATATATGTTTCTAAAAATGATTTTAAAATAAGCGCAAGTAGGGGTAAAACTCATGAATCCAGTGGCAAGCTACGCACACTCGTGAAGAAACGTTTTTGACGTTGCATAGAACTGCAGCTTACCGCCTTTATATTCACGGAATATAAACACATAGATTCACACTTAAGAAGCACAGACGCCTACCTCTACATGCAAAAGGGATCGACGCCCAGTTTGTCATTCCGTAGGTCTACTGTGTCTCAGTCATTGCCGTCTGTTGCTACTAGTACGACCTTCAGCTTTATATTATTCTAAGTGGGGAAATCAACTGCCAAATAGTGGGATAAATATACTGTGAATGTAAACTCCAAGCCCTGAAAGCCAAAAACACTGTCAGAAGTGCTGTCATACATTAAATTTGCCTCTAAAGACTTTTCATCCAATGACATATGCACTAGTTTATCAGTATCGGAGAAATGCTGTACCTTCTGCTTTAAAAGATGGAACATATTGTCACTTATCCTACATTTTATTTGTATGCCTTCCATATACCTGTGTAACGTGCACACTGATGGAAAGATAAAACATTCTGACAAAACCTGTATGCCTGAGTGCTGTAATATAATAAATTTAGAGCGAACAGCTTAGTTTGGTCTTCCATCTTGCAGATGGCATGCTAATCTGGTTTAACAACAAGCCAGTGGCATCTATTTTTAAACACTGGGATCCTATAGTATTCAAAATTTGTTTGCCCTTCACTTGATCCTTTTTATACAGTTTCTGTTGCTGTCTGCATTTAAAATGATAGGCACTGTCCTTGTACCATAACAGTTTTGTGCGAAGTCTAGCTGTCTGCACAATCTCATTCTCCGCACACTTTTTATAAACACGAATAACTCCACTTAATTTTACCATTTCATCGTCAACGCAGGTCTGTGATGTCGATTCAGATGAATCTGGCACTGATATATGGAGAGTTGAACCGATTGCTCGTGTGCCATTGGAGTGTTTCACAGCTTTATACGGATTGTCGAACATTTGTGGCAGTCTCCTCTTCATCATCAGTTGAGATGGCGTATTTGAAATGTCAAACAGTGTGGTTAACTGCATTCCCCAAGAGTTTTTTATTCATGAATTGGTTTTGTTCGACGTCGAGCGGACAAAACTCAACATTATTATAAAGATAGACAGGGTCTTTCTTCATAGGACCTTCTCGTCTGCTATTCACTAGCCATTTACTGCTCCTAAAACTAAACTTGTTTTGTCTTTATTGTTACTTCACTCCTGAGAATGGGGTGGGCTGGCAGCAGCACAATATGCCGCTCTTCACCCAAAAGAATTACAGAAAAAACATAGTCAAATGAGAAAATAACACATAGCATAGAATGGTATAAAGTGATGAATAAACATGAACAAAAATAGATGAGTATAAACGGTAGATTTAGAAACAAAATAGATGAGAGCCATACACACATACAGAGAATCAACACAGTGTCAACACCAGAACAAAGAAACGCCACACTGTGGGAACACAAATGAATGATGCTGGTGACACTGTTGGTGCTGATCGAACATAACACTGCACACAGCACTGCAGTAACACTGACACCACAACGAAAACGTTAAAAATCATGGTACTTAAGGGGACCTACCACCGGGTGAAGGGAGGATGGGGGAAGAAAAGGGGGGAGAGACGATGGGGAGTAGGAGGGGGCAGTGGAGGGGAGAAGGAAAGGAGCTGGAAGCCTGGGAGGTGAAAAGGAAAAAGAAGGTGTTTGGCTGGGGAAAAGGAGGAAGAAGGGAAGGGGGAGAGGGAGGGAGAGAGGGAGCCCTGAGGAGGGGGAAGAAGAAGGGTTTAGACCTGGTAGGAGGGGTAGATGGAAGGCACAAGGACATCATTTGGGAAGGGGAGTTGGTGGAAGCTACCTTGGGCGAGGGTATGGAGCATGTGGAGATGGAGACCAGGTGGGACACTGTGGTACAGGCAGGGCAATGGGCTAGGGTGGGAGAGGATGGGTGAAACCAAAGGATGGGGGGATCCAGTTTGCAGGAGACATATAGGATCTGTATTTGTTCTAGGAGCAGGAGGAGACAGGGGAAGGGAATCAGATCATAAAGTATCCACGTGGGGGCAGGAGACGGATGCAGTAAGGACTTGGAGGGATTTCTAGCAGATGTGGGGGCAGAGATCCAAGTTGGGTGGGCACAGCATAGGATGGGGCAGATGAGGGATTTATAGGTATGTAGGATAGTGGAAGGGTCTAATCCGCATGTTCGACCAGAGAGGAGTTTGAGGAGACAGAAAGTTACATACTTTGGCTTGGAATGTGAGATTGGGGGGGGGGGGTTCCAGGAAAGGCAGCAGTCGAGGATGATGCCAAGGTACTTGAGGGTGGGAGTGAGGGCAAAGCGGTGGAAACAGATGATGAGGTAGAAATATAGAACGCGGAAGGAGGGGGTGGTATGGCCTATGATGATTGCCTTGGTCTTGGAGGGATTAATCTTAAGGAGCCATTGGTTGCACCAGGTGGTGAAAAGGTCAAGGTGTGACTGGGGGAGGCGCTGGGAATGTAGGAAGGAGGGGGCAAGAACAAGGAAGGTGGTGTCATTGGCATATTGCAGAGGACGGATGGGTGGTGGGGACTGCAGGATGTCTGCCACATATAAGAGGTAGAGGAGAGGGGAAAGGATGGAGCCTTGGGGCACACGTGCCAAGGGGTAGAAGGCATAAGAGGTGGAGTTGTGGATGGTAACATAGGAGAGGCAGTGAGAGCGGAAGGAGGCTACATTCAAGGTCAAGGGATACAAAGATGGTGGAGCGACAGTAATTGAGGTAGTGGAGCGGAAGTGTGTCAGGTGGAGGAGGAGATCATCGGCAGAGAAGGAAGGTCAAAAGCCACATGGGGTCAATGGAAGGAGACAGTGCTGGTGGAGGTGTGGTGGATGCAGCAGGTAAGGATGGACTCCAGGACTTTGCTGAAGAATGATGTCAAATTGATAGAGTGGTAGGAGGTGGTGTTGGAAGGGGGTTTGTCAGGTTTGGGAAACATAAGGATCCGGGAAGTCTTCCACAGGTTGGGGTAGAAGCCAGTGGAGAGGATAACATTATAGATGGTGGCTAGTCCTGTAACGAAGGAGAGGGGACTTCTTTGAGTTGGTGGTATGTAATAGGATCGTGACCGGGAGCTGTGTTGCATTTGGTGTGTAGTGTGGTGACGATGTCTTTTGTGATGGTATTGGTATGAGGTCGGTTGATGGTGTGGCCCCCTAGTACTGGAAGCTTGGAGCAAGTGGGTGGAGAGAAGTGTCAGTGCAGTCCTGGATATCAGGGAAGAGGGAATAATCAAATTATGGATCATCAGGTATGGAAAGGGCATCAGACAGGTGGGAGGCAAAATGATTGGCCTTACTGGTATTGTCCAGGAAAGGGTGGTCATCCTGTATGAGAGGATAGTGAGGAGAAGGTTTTGTGCCAGTAAGGTGGTTGACAGCTGACTAGTACTTCGAGGAGTTAATAAGCAGTGAAGCATTAAGACTGGTGCATGTCTGTCACGAGGCCTGGCGTTTTTTGGCCTTGAGCATGTTTCTAATATGGTGTTGGAGTTGTCGGAGGTGGAGGAGTGTGTCCCGGTTCCGGGTGTGGAGGAAGGAGCGTTAAAAGTGATGGGATTCGTGGAGGAGACGACCTGTGGTGGTAAGGTAGGACAGTGAGGGTAGATAGTTTTGGTGGGGATGTGCACTGCAACGGCCTCCAACAAAGTCCACTGGAGAAAGGAAGCGGCATGGGTGATGTCATCGGGGTGCTGGTAGGTGAGAGGGTGGCGTCCAACCTGGGTATCTAAGGTATCCCGGTAGGCATCCCAGTTGGCACGGGAATAATCATGGACGAGTCTCGGGGGTGAGTCTGGGTCATGGGCTGAGTGAGGGCGAGGTCTGCCTGATAGGGTGAGCAGTATGGGAAGGTGATTGCTACCTATAGGGTCAAAGATGTCTGCAGTAATGCGCCCAAGGAGGTTTCGGGAGGCAAGGACTACGTTGGGAGTGGTATTGGATTCTGGGCAGGTATGTTGAAGGAGAGGGGGAAGGTCACCTTGGAGGGTGGCAATAAACCAATGCCACCGCCATAACTGTGTGGATGTGCGGCTGTGGATGCTGAGGTCGGCGGCAATCATGTGGGAGGAGAAGGTGCGGTCTATGTCGGCGAGGAAATCATGTGGGATCAGGGTATTAGGGGAGATATAAATGGTGGCATAGGTGACGGTAAGGTCAGGGAAGAAGAGACCGAGGATCAGGTGTTCAGTAGAGTCATTGAAGAGAGGTTGAGGTCGAACAGGAAGATGGCAGAGGTGGCCAATGCAACTCCACCACGCAGAACAGGAAGGCGATTGTTGGTGCGGTGAAAGGTATATGGAGAGATGTTAATTGTGTGAGTAGGCTGGAGAAAGGTTTCATTGAGGATGAAGGCATCCACATGGTGGTGGGGGAGGGTGTGGAGTAGGAGATGTTTGTTGGTGGGGAGGGAGCAGATGTTGTTGAACAGAATATGGTGCTGCTGTTGCACCTTAGCAGGGACCCTAGACTAGGTAGAACTAATTTTTCTTTCTTTATTGTTATTTTCACACCTTACATATAAAGGTCGGCTGGCAGCGGCAATAGTACGCCACTCTTCGGCCACAGACAGTACAAATAGAATCAAGGAGGACATAGAAACACAAAACATAATGGTGCACAAAAACAGTAGACACGGGAGCAAAAAAAACACAAAGCCGTTCACAGGTGTAGAAAATTTAAAAAAAATGTCAGGACTGTACTCGAACACTGACGATTGAGATGATACACATGAATTGATGCAGCGTGGGTGGTGAAAACACTGAAGCACTAACACGAAAACACACACAGAACCGATGGCGATGATCTCCAGTGCGCAAATGTTCACTTGATGTGTGCGAGTCCGGGGACCTGCCAAAAGGGGAAAAGTGGGGGAGCGGGGAGAGGGGAGAGTGTAGATACCAGGGGCAGAGGAGAAGGGGGGAAGAAAGAAGGTATAGGGGGTGTAGGTGAAGCCCAGGGCAGGAGGGGGGAGGAAGAGAGGAGGGAGAGAGGGTGCCCTAAGCAAAAAACACAGGAAGTGGAAGAGGAGGATCAAAGTTGATAGGACGGGTAGATGTAGGGAATGAGGGCATCATCAGGGAAGGGGAGCTGGTGGAAGCCACCTTGGGAGAAGGTATGGATAGTGGAGAGATGGAGAGCAGTTGGGATATGGGAATACAGGCATGGCAGTGGATGGGAGTGGGAGAGGATGGGAGAGTCAAGCGAGTGATGGGGATCAAGTTTCAGGGAGGTGTAGAGGATCTGTATCCGTTTGAGGAAAAGGAGGAGGTCATACAGGATCCACATGGGGGAGGGGAGACGGATGCGGTAGGCGAGGCCGAGAGCATGGTGTTCTTGGATTTGAAGGTATTTGTAAAAGGTAGGAGGGGCGGAGCTCCAGGCAGAGTGGGAGTAGCAGAGGATAGGGCGGATGAGGGATTTATAGGTATGGAGGTTGGTGGAGGGATCCAGACCTCATGTGCGGCCAGAAATGAGCTTGAGGAGACGGAGTCAGGAGCGTGCCTTGGCTTGGATTGTCCAGAGATGGGGGGTCCAGGAGAGGCAACAGTCAAGGGTGGGGGTGAAGGCGATAGGACGGCCACAAATGGTGAGACAGAAATCAAGGAGATGGAAGGAAGGGGTGGTTTTGCCTACAATTATCACCTGGGTTTTAGAAGGATTGACCTTGAGCAACCACTGGTTACACTGATGAACCAGTCAAGATGGGATTGGAGAAGGTGTTGGGAGCGTTGCAGGGTGGGGGTGAGGGCGAGGAAGGCGGTGTCATCAGCGTACTGAAGAAGGTGGAGAGGGGTGCAGGCGGCGGCATGTCCGGCGTGTACAGAATGTAGAGAAGAGGGGAGAGGATGGAACTTTCGGAAACACTGGCGGAAGGGTAGAATGTGTAGGAATCCGTGTTATGGATGGTGCAAAACTATTTTTTTTTTCTTTATTGTGATTTCATTCCCCTGCCCCGTATGGGCAGGGGAGGGCTGTAGCGGCACAATCCGCCACTCTTCAGCCAAGTGACATGGCAACTAAAATAAGAATGAAATGTTACATACATAAGGCGATAAAAAAAGGGGAACATAAAACAGAGTAAAGGGAGAAAATGGAGGTAAAAATAGACTGACATGGAGACAGACGTTCATGGGGGATAGTTAAAAAAGTCACCAGAAAGTTAAAAAACACTGCTGGCGATTCTTAAAACACAGAGAAGACACTGAATGGACATGCACAGGTTAAAAGTCGGCCACAGTATTAAAAACACTCTAGAACAACACGCTTAAAACCCACTTGTAGCTCACACAATGAAGAATAAAACTGCCAGGTGGGACCTGCCGAGGGAAAGGGCAGAGAGGATGGAAAAGGAGGGGAGGGCACAGGGCAGCAGGGGACGCGGCGGGATGAAGAGAGTAGGGGCATCAGCAGGTACACGGAGAGGCAGGAGACACGTGGGTTGGGAGATGAAGAGGGGAGACAGGGCAGGAGGGAGTGCAGATACACTGAAAGGGGGCACAAGAGAGGGAGGGGGAGCAGAAGGGGGAAGCCACAGGAGGAGAGAGGGGGAGGAGTCTCTCGCCTCCACCCTGAGGAGGAGGCAGGAAGATGGGGTTAGAGTTGGTAGGAAGGGTAGATGTCAGGGCGAAGCTCATCATCCGGGAGGGGTAGACGGTGGAAGTTGTGTTGGGAAAGGAGATAGAGGGTGTGGAGATGGAGAGAGGATGGGACACAACGGTAAAGGTGCGGAAACTGGTTGGGGGTGCAGAGGAACAGAGACACCAGGGGGTGAGGGGGATCAAGGCGACAGACAATATATAGTGTGCGGATGTGTTCAAGGTAAAGGAGAAGGTGGAGGAAGAGGATGAGGTCGTAAGGGAGGCACATGGGGGATGGAAGGCGGATGCGGAACGCGAGGTGGAGTGCATGGCGTTCGAGGATTTGGAGGGCTTTATAGAACCGGGGAGGGGCGGAAATCCGAGCTACGCTGGCATAACAGAGGATGGGGCGGATCAAGGATTTGTAGGTGTGGTGGAAGGATGCAGACCCCACGTCCGGCCGGACAAGAGTTTCAGGAAGCGGAGGTGGTTGTGATCTTTGTTTTGGATGGTAAGGAGATGGGAAGTCCAGGTGAGGTGGTGGTCGAGTGTGTGGCCAAAGTATTAGAGGGTAGGTGTGAGGTGGATAGGACGGCCATAAATTGTAAGGTAGAAATCATGGAGGCGGAAGGAGCGAGTGGTGCACCTGGGTCTTGGAGGGATTGATACGGAAGAACCACTGGTTGCACCAAGCAGTGAACTGGTCAAGGTTGGTTTGGAGGGTACGTTGGGACCGTTGAAGGGTAGGATAAAGGGTTAGGAAGGTGGTGTCATCAGCAAACTGGAGACGATGAACAGGTGGGGGAGATTTTGGCATATGAGCAGTGTACAGAAGATAGAGGAGAGGGAAAGGACAGAACCTTGGGACACGACAGCAGAAGGATAGAAAGTACGGGAGTTGGAATCGTGGATAGTCACATAGGAGGGACGATGGAAGAGGAAGGATGCAACGAGACAGACGAAGTTTATGGGGAGAGCATAGGTCTGAAGTTTGAAGACGAGCCCGGGATGCCAGTCATAGGCGTTCTGGAGATCAAGGGAAACAAAGATAGTGGAGCGATGGGAGTTAAGTTAGGCGGAGAGAAGATTGGTAAGGTTAAGGAGCTGGTCGTCGGTGGAGAAGGAAGGCCGGAAGCCACATTGGATAAGGGCTGGACAGGGAGATGCCTGAGGTGATGTATAGCGACTGCACCTCAGGCTAGGGGAAGGGGATTGTCAGTGCGGTGAAGGAGATAGGGGGAGGTGCAGACAACATGGTGGGGTTGGAGGAAGGTTTCATTAAGGATGAAAGAGTCAACGTGGGAGAGGGTATGCATGAAGAGGTATTTGTTTGCAGGGAGGGAGTGAATGTTGAGGTAGAGGAGTTGATACTGTTGACACGCCAGGAGGTTGGAGGTGGGAAGGGTGCGGGAAGGGGAGAGAGGGGATTAAACGGGAGTGTCGAGGCGGGTGAAGGTAAAGTGGGCCTGGTTGTGGGAGTAGGTGGCGTAGGTGTTTAAGTGGTAAACAGAGGGGGCAGCAAGGGAAACCTGCTGGAGTGTGTGGGGGCGCTGGAAGGGATGGATATTCTGCAGGACGATGGTGAGGAACTGAATGATGTCTTCTGCTGTAGGGGGAGGGCAGAGGGAATTGTTAGGGTGGGTGGGAGGGTCGATGGGGCGAACGGAGACACTGAGTTCAGGATTGGTGGGAGAGGGCTTGGCTTTGCATTTGGAGGAATAGGTGGGGTGAGGTTCATTGCAAGTGTTGCAGGAAGGGGGGGAGGTGAGGTTGGGACACTGTTTAAGGAAGTAGGAGGTTTTACAATGGGGGCAGGTGGGTGGGTTCTTGCAGTTTTGGGTGAGGTGGTCTTTGTACAGAAGACAGTGCTGGCAGCAGTAGGATTGAGGAATGGAATGGGACAGGTCAACAGGGTGGTGGCAGTTGAAAATCAGGGCACCCTGCGTGAGGAGGTGGTCGACAGAGGAGGCGGACTCTGCAAATATACGGATGAGGAAAGTAGGGCAAGAGGAGTTGTAAATATGGCAGGCGGAGCGGACTTCCAGGGCAGGGTGGGCGTTCAGTTCCGCCAACACCTCAGCCTCCGTGACCACAGGGCTGAGTTTTGTGATGACGGCGGTGAGGGTCGGCGGACAACGAGGCAGTTGGGGTTGACGAGGAGAGGAGGATGTAAGGAATGGGGTGAGGGATGCATGGGGCCCAAAGTTGATGTAGGGAATGCGCCAGAGAAGATCAGTTTGGAAAGATGAAGAGGGAGACTTGATGAGAACAGAGTCTCTTCGAGGGATAAGTTGGGTGATGGATGCACTGGGGACGTACTTCCGGATTTCAAGGGTGAGGGTGGGGGCATACAGGAATTTCGGATCAGGGGTGGCTAGGACGAAGGTATACAGGGAGGGGGCTGGAGAGGAGGGAGGTGGGGTGGTATCCACAGTGGGGATCAGCGGGTGGTGGGGCGGGCAGTGGCTTTTTGAATGAGGGGGTAGAGGAGATGTCGCCACTGGGCTGGTTGGAAGATTTTTTGCGGGTGTTGCCTGGGAGGAGGGATGAGGGATTGGATGGATGGGGAGGTGGTGGGAGGCAGGGCCCTCCTGCGAGGCAGTAGTACCGGATGAGAGGGTAGGGCGCTCTGTGGCTGCGACTGTGGCCCAGCGGATGGTGACTTGAGCAGGGGAAGCAGAAGTAGTTGCAGGGGGGAGAGGGGGAAAGTCATCTTGGTGGGCGACAGGAGCGGAAGGTGGGGTCAGAGCAGGGGCAGGGGCAGGGGCAGGAGCAGCAGCAGGTGCAGGGGTAGGAGCAAGAGTGACATGCAGGTGGGGATACAGTGATGAGGAGCAGATAGATGGGGAGGAGACTGTGTGTAGGGGAGGTGGATGAGGTGGGTTAATCCCAGAAGAAGCACTCCATGATGCTACAGTGGGGGCAGGTGAAGGGGAGGTGTAGATGATGGGGGTAGTTTGGGTGTCCATGATTGCAGGCAGTCCTCATGGTTGACAGGAGACGCCGAAGTACAAAGGGAATTAAAACAGGGGGTGGCAATAAGCACTGGGAATACAGGTGCAGCAGCGGGCAGTCGTGGGAGAGGATGGGTGAGACAAGCGGGTGACGATGATCGAGTTTATGGGAGGTGTACAGGATCCGTATCCTTTCAAGGAAAAGGAGGAGGTGGGGGAACGGAATGAGGTCGTACAGGATCCATGTGGGGGAGGGGAGACAGATGCGATAGGTGAAGCAGAGAGCATGGCGTTCAAGGATCTGAAGGGATTTATAAAAGGTAAGGGGGGCGGAGATCCAGGCCGGATGGGCGTAACAAAGGATAGGGTAGATTTGGGATTTAGAAGTGTGGAGTATGGTGGAGGGGTCCAGACCCCATGTATGGCCAGAAAGGAGCTTGAGGAGACGGAGTCGGGAGTGTGCCTTGGATTTGATTGTCAAGACATGGGGGGTCCAGGAGAGGCGACGGTCGAGGGTCACGCCAAGGTACTTAAGGGTGGGGGTGAGGGCGATAGGATGGCCATAGACAGTTAGATAGAATTTGAGGAGGCAGAAGGAAGGGGTGGTTTTGCCTACAATGATCGCCTGGGTTTTGGAGGGATTGACCTTGAGCAACCACTGGTTGCACCAACCGGTGAACCGGCCAAGATGGGATTGGAGAAGGTGTTGGGAGCGCTGCAGGGTTGGGGCAAGGCAAGGAAGACAGTGTCATCGGCAAACTGGAGAAGGTGGATGGGGGGGTGATGGCAGTGGCATGTCCGCCTTATACAAAAGGTACAGAAGGAGGAGAGGACGGAGCCTTGCGGCACACCGGCAGAGGGAAAGAAGGTGTAGGAGTCCGTGTTATGGATGGTGACATAGAAAGGACGGAGGGAGAGAAAGGAGCCGAGCAGACGGACGTAGTTAATGGGAAGGGCGTAGGTTTGGAGCTTGAAGAGGAGACCGGAATGCCATACGCGGTCATTGGCAAATTCGAGGTCCAGGGAGAGGAAGATTGCGGAGTGGCGGGAATTAAGCTGTTCGGAAAGGAGATGAGTGAGGTGAAGGAGAAGGTCATCTGAAGAGAAGGACGGCTGAGAGCCACACTGGGTAACGGGAAGGAGGCGGTGCTGACTGACATGCTGGTGGATGCGCCGGGTGAGGATGGATTCTAGGACCTTGCTGAAGACTGAGGTAAGACTGATGGGACGGTAGGAGGAGACGGCGGATGGCGGTTTACCAGGTTTAAGGAACATCAGGATATGGGAAGTTTTCCACACGTCAGGGTAGTAGCCAGTGGACAGGACTGCGGAGTGCGGAGTGTGGCAGTGAGATCCTGTGTAGTGATAGGGGCATTGAGTTCCGTGTGTGCAATGTTGTCCAAGTACTGGAAACCAGGTGCGAGGGAATGAACAGAGATGTCTGTTCGATCGTGGACTTCCGGGAAGAGGGGGTAATTGAACTGGGGATCATCAGGGATGGAAAAGATATCGGAGAGGTAGGAGGCAAATTGATTGGCCTTACTAAGGGTGTCAGGGAAGGGATGATCAGCATGGAGAAGAGGATAGTATGGGGAGGGTTTAGTTCTGTTATGGCGACGGAAGGCAGACCAGAACTTGGACGAGTTTGTAGGTAGGATAGCATTTAAACGTGTGCATGTCTGTCGCCAGTCCCGGCGTTTCTTAGCCACGAGCAAATTTCGAACATGTCACTGGAGTTGACGGTGGCGTCATAGTGTGTCCGGGTCACGTGTGTGGAGGAAGCCACGGCAGAGACGGCGGGATTTACAGAGGAGAAGGATGGCCTGTGGGGGTAAGGTAGGATGGTGGGGATGGATGGCGACAGTAGGGACGTGGGCCTCCACAGCCTCAGACAAGGTGTGCTGGAGAAAGGAGGCGGCATGGATAACATCATCAGGGTGGTGGTAGGTGAAGGGGTGGCTATCGACCTGGGTGGAGAGGGTACCCCAGTAGGCATTCCAGTTGGCATGAGAATAGTCATGGACGTACTTTGGGGGAGCGTCAGTACGAGGGTTGGGGCGGGGGTGACGACCGTCTGAAACTGTGAGTAGGACAGGGAGATGGTCGCTACCAACAAGCTCCAGGACATCCACCGTTATGCAGCCAAGGAGGTTAGGGGAGGAAAGGATAACATCGGGAGTGGAGTTGGATTTGGGACGGATGTGCTGGGGAATGGGGATGAGGTCACCTTGAAGGGAGGAGAGGAACCGATGCCACTGCCATAACTGGGCGGTGGAACGACTATGGATGTTAAGGTCGGTGGCGATAACGTAGGTGGAGAAGGTACGGTTAATGCGGGAGAGGAAGTCGACGGCAATAGGGGCATTAGGGCGGACATAGATGGTGGTGCAGGTGACAGTAAGGCTGGGTAAGAAGAGAATAAGGATCAGGTGTTCGATGGGGTCAGGAAGGAGAGGTTAGAGCCGAACTGGGATCTGGCGGTGGTGACCTATGGCAGGACGGGGTCGGGCCTTACATTTCTGGGAGTAAGTAGGATGAGAGAGGTTACTGGTATTACAGGAGGGGGGACTGGAGATTGGGGCGCTGCCGTAAGAAGTGGGCTTGCTTACAGCGCAGGCAGGTGGGTGCTTCATGGCACTCAGATGTCGGATGTGCATTATACTACAGGCACCTCTGGCAGCAGAGGGATTGAGGAGGGGGACGGGAAGGGTCAACTTGGTAGCATTGTGAAAGAGAACGGCACCCTCCTTCAGGAGACGGTCTATGGAAGGGGCGTGTTCAGTAAAGGCCCGCATGAGGAGGGTGGGGCCAGCGGAGTGGTGTATATGGCGAACTGCACGCACCTCCAGATGGGGATGCGCCTTGAGCTCCGCCAACACCTCCTCCTCCGTGATCGTCCGCCAACACCTCCTCCTCCGTGATCATCGGACTAAGCCGAGTGATCATGGCAGTGAGGGTCGGCGGGCGATGCGGGGGTTGGGGTTGGCGGGAGGGTGGGGGGGGGGGAAGGGGAAGGGGTGAGGGAGGCATTAGGGCAAATCGGGTGAAAGGGATGTGGGAAAGGAGATCTGTGTGAAGGGTAGGGCTGGTGGAGGAGATGAGGACTGAATCACGGCGACAAGTGAGGAGGGAGATGGGGCACCGGGAAAATGCTGGCAAATGAAGAGGGTGAGGTTCCTGGCCTCAAGAAGGGAGGGATCTGGACAGGAGAGGAGGTAGCGGTAGGAGGAGGGGGAGGAGGAGGGGGAGGGGCAGGGACAGGTGGGGAGACATCCATGGCATCATGGGCTGGGGAAGGGAGATGAAGCGGAGCCTTTTTAGGAGTAGAGGAGGCAGGGGTGCCACTGGGGCGTTTGACAGCGGCGGAGGAGGTGTGGGGGATGGGAGGAACTGGAATGTGGCAGGGAGTGGCAGGTCCCGATGCTGGATTCGGCGCCGGAGATGGTGAGAGCGATGGCGAAGTCGACGGGGATGATGAAGGCGAAGGGGAGAGCTGAGCATGGGCCGTGGCCCTCCGGGTGACCACCCCAGTGGGGGCCGCGGAAACGGAAGGAGCAGTGGGAGGGAGTAGAGGGAAGGGATCAGAGGATGCGCGGGAGGGAGGAGCCAGGTATGGGGTGACAAATAGTGAGGGAGATGGGAGAGTGAGGAGTGGGGGGGATGGCCACATTGGTCTTTTTTTTTTTTTACTTTATTGTTATTTTAAAGCCTGTACAGCAGGCAGGCTGTCAGCAGCATACTACGCTGCTCTTCAGCCATAGAAGGTACAATCAGCAAAAACAGGAGAAAAACATAAAAGTTACAAAATGGTGGGCAATAAAACAGGAGACACAGAGAAACAAACACGGAGCCGTTCACACTCGACGATAAGCCACACTGCAAACTGTTGAGACGACGCACAAACACTGAAGGAGACGATGGCACTGGTGAACGATGGAGTGTGACGGTAAACACTGAACACTAAACATGACGGCACACACGATACACTGATGGCCACATTGGTCAACCATTACTGACTGTATACAACATTCATCAGAGAATTCATCAATGAGTGTGATATATTCTTGTCGTAAATCGCTCAAGTGCAAGATGATTCATAGGAAGCTAATCAAATAATTAAAAGTATATACCTATTAGCCTGAGCTTTAATTCAACTACTCTCCCTTGAAACGTTGAACTGCGGAAAAAACTCGACTGCCACAATAGGCTATTATCGAGCAGTGGAACGGCCACGGCACTTTTGCTTGGCGCCACCAACAGATGGCAGAGCGTTAGCTGCTCTTGCAGTTACTGCACTGTTTGTTCGTGGGAGTGAAGTTTTTAATGTCAGTTTAAAAAGGAAAAAAAACCGAGCTGAATGCGTGAATTAGGGTCTTCGACGTGTCCGATAGGTAAAGATGACAGACTAGCGTCGTATGTATTAAGGTCAGTTCCCAGCAACGACAGCGGCAACCGTTTTTTGTGGTGACGCATCTTCTGGAGGAATTGTGTTCCCACCTGGATGTGGCACACGCTAGCGGCAGCCAATGGCCACTTTGCTTGTGACATATCCTTCCATGTGTTTCATGATTCATGTTCACTTTTCTCACCGTAAAGAGACTGGATGAAATATAGCTCATGATTGGTCCCTGTTTCATTATGTAGTCGATAACATTTAGAAAACTAATGGCCACTTGCTGTGACCCCTATATAGGTATTGACAGTTGCAGTTCCTAAATACAATTTACGAGAATTATAATACTTTACGCAGCAGACATTTACCACACATTCGAGGGTTGGATCCCCTCAAAAACCACATACTTGCCCCAACCTTTCCCCAGACGAACTACACGACGAAGACAATGTCCTGATAGCTGTTGCCGCTTTCCGCAACCGTCCACCTCTGTCTGCCCCCTGACGCCCATGGCAGCGGATCCTACGACGGAAATGTGGCCGGTGAGCCCCTGTATTGGACGGAATTTTCAATGAACATTATTGCCGCCTTCCGCATACACCTCTCATCTTGTTCACCAAGATTTTAACTGGTTGTCTCACGTCGGGCTTTTTCCCCCCTCAGTGGAATCATGCCCAGCTGATTGTGATCCCCAAGTGGTTCAAGGACCCTGCGGTCGCCACTAACAAAAGGCCCGTCAGCCTCTTAAATACCAGGGCGAAGGTCCATCAATCTGTGATCCTCCATCGCTTTTCCCAATCTCTCGCGGCGTTTGGGACGATTCGACCTGAACAGTTCGAATTTACTTCGCACCTCTCTGCCAAACTTCAGGTCCTACGAATCACTGAACAAGTCACCAAAGGTTTCAACACCATCAAGTCGACAGCTGCCATTTTTCTCGACTTGAAGAACTCCTGCGACAAGTTCTGGCATGACAATTTTCGTTGATTTGTTGGAAGAGACCAAACAGCGAGGTCATCGGTCTCGTCGGATTAGGGAAGGATGGGGAAGGAAGTTGGCCTTACCCTGTGAAAGGAACCATCCCAGTATTTGCCTGAACCGATTTAGGGAATTCAAAGAAAACCTGAATCAGGATGGCCGGACGCGGGAATCAACTGTCATCCTCCCAAATGCGAGTCCAGTGTACTAACCCCTGCGCCACCTCACTCAATGGCATGACAACCAAGTGCACAAGATGCTGACTCAGACCCCTACACCGGATATCTATGTCAAGATTGTAGATGACTTCCTCTGCAGTAGGTCTTCCCTAGTGGCTCAACAGGGAATGCATTCCAGCATTCGCCAATTGTCGGTAGGCACTCCACAAGGATCAGTGCTGTCTCCCATTCTTTCTAATATCCATGTGAGTGATATGCCAGTCACCCTTGAGTGCCACCTGGCACAATATGCTCACGACATAGCACCATATGCCACTGGCCATGCCATTGATGCCGTCATCGCCCGCCTCCAGTGACAGATAGATGCCACCATCACCTGGTGCCGGAAAAACAGAGTAGATCTTAATGTCACCAAAACTATGGCTGTCTATTACATGAAACGCCGCCCAGTCCTCCACTTCAATCTTTTAGTTGCAGGCGGGCAGGTGCACTGGTCCCTATCTAGGGGTCTGGATCGACCAACAAGTTACTATTCCACTGACATGTGGTGTATGTAACCAACAAGGGGCAAAATTTGACCAGTGATTTGTACCTCCTCTTTCGCATTAGGGAACTCGCGTACCAAACTCCGCATCTACTGAGCAGTTATCCTGCCTGCCCACACCTATGGCTCCGCTGTATAAGCCACAGCTAGTGTCACCAGGGTGCGGGCATTGCAGCACATGTAGAACAAGGTTCTCAGATGCAGCATGCATGCTCCACCACTCAAGAGAATTGTGACTCTCCATGAGGAAGCAGATATTGTCCCCCTCAAGACAACCATATGCAACAATGCACAGTGACTCTATGAGAAAGTGAATGCCCTGCGGTACGCTGTCCATGGGCTATGCCATGTTCGGACCACACTTATACACCGCTGGCATCAATATCTGGTTCCTCTAACCATCCTTGAAGAATCGGATACTGATCTTGGCTAATAATAGACCTGGCACACCCACTGCAGCTACATTCTTTGGTGGTACAAGCCCCAATTCTAAACCCAATGCTTTCCCACCCTACCCACCAATGTCCGGCTATGTTTTTCTGCCTGACTGATGTAGTACTGTCACCATTGGAGGGTGGTACAGTAAGTCCCACCATCACACCTCCAAAGTGTATTGCAGTGATGCCGTGTGGATAAATTTACTGCCTCACCAACACAGTTAGACCTCGAAAGACCGATGATGCTGTATTGTAATATATCACATATGAAAAAACATCCCTTACTGGATACGAGGGTTGGATCCCCTCAGTTGCAAAGAGTAGAATTACGCTGTTTGGGCTACAGTCAGGGTCTAATCGTCGCTTTGGAAGAGCCCCTACCATTGCCATCTGTCTGCTGGCCACTACCATCTGTCCGTCCGCTCACCATCGCTGCTACCCAACACCTGCCACCTGACACTTGCCGCCGCTCTGTGCTCGCCACCATTGGCCCCTGTCTTAGTTCTTTTCCCATTTTGGCGACTCCTGTCACCAGTGGACACTGCCTTCAATCATGGACACCCCCACTACCACCATCATCTACACCTCCCCTTCGCCTGCGCTCACTGTAATCTCATGGGCCAAACCCTTCTACTCCAGCTCCCCTCTTCATTCTCCTCCCCTTCTATCTCCTCCTCGTTCCTGGAACACCATCAATATGTTGCTCCTGCTCCTGCTCTCCCCCCTCCCACTGCTATCGCCAACCGAAACGACTTCCTCCCCCCACCTGCCCTGCTACAACTACTCATGCTTCCCCTACCTGAGTCACCACCTGCAGCACCACAGTCGCCACCACATAGTGCCCCACGTCCATTCCCAGTTCTGTCATCTCACAAGAGGGGCATGCCTCCCACCACCCCATCAATCCAGTCACTCACCTCACCTTCCAGGCCACACCCAGCAAGAAACCTCCCAAGCACCCAAGTGGTGACCTCATCTCCACCCCTTCCTCCAAAAGACCAATGCCCGCCCCACTTCCCTCTGATCCCTTCATGGATGCCACCCCTCCTCCTGCCTCCCGAGCCTTCACCCTGCATATCTTCATCCTTACCAACTGAGATCCGAAATCCGTAGATGCCCGCACCCCCCACCCTTGAAATCTGAAAATACATCCCCAGTGCCCCAATTACTCAACTTATCCCACACAGAGACTCCTCATCAAATCCTCCACTTCCTCTTTCCATACTGATCTCCTCTGGCACCTTCCCCATATCACCTTTGCCCCCATACATCCCTCACCCCATTTTTTACATCCTCTTCTCCTCAGCACCCCCAACCCCCTCGTCATCCGCCAACCCTCACCACTGTGATCACAAAACTCAGTCCTGTGATCACCGAGGCGGAGGTGTTGGCGGAACTAAAGATCCATCTCGCCCTGGAAATCTGCTCAGCCTGTCGTATTAACAACTTCTCTGGCACTACCTTCCATAGGCATATCTGTACTGGGTCCGTCTCCTCCATCAATCACCTCCTCACACAGGGAGCCCTGCTTTTCATCACTACCACCCCATTGACCTGTCCCATTCCCCTCCTCAATCCTACCACTTCCAATGCTGTCTCCTGTACAATGACCACCTCACCAAAAACTGCAAGAACCCCCACCCCCACCTGTCCCCATTGTAAGGCCTGCCACTTCCTTAAACAGTATCCCAGCCTCGCCTCTCCTCCTTCCTGCAACACTTGTGAGCTGTGGTAAAATTTGCTGCTTTTAGTAGCACGCCACAGCACGTAGTGTGAAGCAGTCGTCCTCCATTTCTGGCGGTGGCGCCGCTGTGGCAATCGCAGCTTTGGTGTCTCCCTCTGGTGGGAAAGGTTGCCTGTTAACGTGCATTTAAGGGGTGCTATGAGCTCGGCAGTCGGTCAGTCTGTCAGTCTCAGGAGTCTGGAGTTGGTCAGCCGGGTCAGCGTGGGGCAGTCAGTGTCTGTCTGTCGTCAGAGTGCTGGTATGGCTGCAGTTTGGATCAAACTTTAAAGCCAGAAAATGAGAGTCTTGACACTCCGTCAGTAACAGAACTCAGCTAGTGGTCACCCGGTCGGGTTGTGTTCCTGCATCTGAGTCTGCGTGTTAGGCTGCCAGTCTGCTCGAGTTGCTTGGGCAACAGTTATTGGTGGTTGGATCAGTCGATTGGTTGGTCACACACTGAGACACAAGATGACTAGTCCGCCTTGAGCGCCAGTGCATGTGAGGTCCCCACGTGAGTCCAGTGGGCCGCGCCGTATAGAAAGGGGTAGTGGCTTCGTGGTCGACACGAGAGCAACAAGAGTCAAACCATGACATTGAGCTGGCTGGGGCGAGCTGCGACACCATGAGATGGGAGATCGGTGCGCCTTCCTGCATCCATTGAAGCGGCTGGCAGCGGACGATTCGGGAGAGTGTTGGGGGTGCTGCGCCAGGTCTTCGACAGAAATCACAGTTTATTAGAAGTTGAGTGAGTGGAGATATGTTGTTTCATTTTCTTCTTAAATTCTACTTGCTTTCTCGGTGAGTTTACCAGCCTATTTGTTTTGGGGTTGTCCCACCATTCTTCTCCATTTGCCCACCTGCAGGAAGGTGGTTATTTATGAATGTGGTTGTCCGTTTTCCCTTGCAGAGTTGGGGCGGGTTAGAACAAGCTGCAGTTCGAGTTGTTCAGTAATCCCCCTGTCAATCTGACATACGTTAATAGCTGCGTCTGTCATGTTTGTCAGATTCAATGTTAACGAATTTATAGAATTAATGTGTAAAGGCAAAATTCTTGAAATATGTTTTTATCTTGCCTATCATCTTGGGAGGTGGTATATGTGTAATGTAGAGCATGTTGGTACATTTTATGTAAAACTGCATTTCATGGATTTTATTTAAGTGGTCATTTTAGTATATAAAGTTGCCACCCTTCCACCATAAGAGTTCTTTTAAAAACAAGTTGCACTTTCAGTGGCAAATAATTTTTATTAGTATTTTGTACCATTTCCATCCCTTTTACCAGGTGCATAGTTTATGTGTTTGTGTGAATTGTTAAAATTTTTAGTTTTAAATTAATCTGGTGTGTTGCAGATTTGCACCAATGTAGTCTTTCATAGGTTGTTGTGAGTGGTCATGACTACAGCTGTGTTAAAAGGGAGTGGCAAGGTTCTCAGCCCAAAAGCTCATACTATCAAAAACAAAAAATGTTATTTCTGCCTCTGAATAAATTGTAACTTGATATTTACAGGGTGCTTTCTGATTATAATTTTAAATCTGTTTAAAAAAAAAGGCTTTTAGGAATAAAATTTCCATTGATTAAAAAAAATTAATTTGTGCCTTGAGTTACCATTGGCAACTACTTGCACACTCACATAGTGTGATTAAATGTGTTAATGTTCTTGATGAATTGCTAGTAAATAAAGTAAATTCTTAAGAAAAGGTTTTGAAAGTAAATTTACGGTTCAACCTGCAATGAACCCCCACCCCACCTACTCCTCCAAATGGAAAGCCAAACCCACTACCACCAACCCTGAGCTCACTATCCCCATTCGCCCCATTGACCAGCCCATCCTCCCCAACAATCCGAACGCCCTCCCCCTATGCCTGAAGACATAATCCAGTTCCTGACCATCATCCTGCAGAGCATCCACCACTTCCAATGCCCCCACACCCTTCAGCAGACTTCCGTTTCCGTCCGTTCTGTCTTCCATCTGAATACCTACGGCACCTACTCCCACAACCAGGCTTGCTTTACCTTCAATTGCCTAGACACCCTCGTTTAAGTCCCTCTCTCCTCCCCCCTCCCACATCCTGGTGCATCAACAGTATCATCTCCTCTATGTCAAAATTCGCTCCCTCCCTGTCAACAAATACCTCTTCATGCATACTCTATCCCAGCACCAGGTCGACTCCTTCATCATTAATGAAACCTTCCTCCAACCTCACTATGTTGTCTGCACCTCTTCCTATCCTCTTCACCACACTGACAATCCTCACCTGAGGTGGAGTTGCTGTTGGCCACCTTAAGCATCTCCCTGTCCAACCAGCCACAACCCCCACTCAGTGACCCAACTGAAAACCTTCTTCCCCGGCATCTTTCTTCCCTCCTTCCCCATCGCCTGTGCCACCATCTATATCCGCAGCCCCCCCCCCTTATGACTTCATTTCCCACATTGATCATACCTTCTCCGTCTATGTGATTGCAGCTGACGTCAACATCCACAGCTGTAACCCTGCCACCCTTTGGCAGTGGCATCAGTTCCTTGGCACTCTCCATGGTGACCTTGCTCCATCCATACAACACACCTGTCCTGAAAGTAACTCCACCCCAGATGTTCTCGACCCCATTGGTAGTGACCACCTCCCTGTCCTTCTCACTGTCTCCTCTGCCCGTGATCCCCCCTCACAGCCCACTGCTAAGTTGCCTCTCCAAAGTTCATCCACAATTACTGCCACCCTGACTGGGATGCCTACTGGGAATCCATTGCCTCACGGGATGACAGCAACCCCTTCACCTTTCCCCATCCTGCTGACATCATCCACGCCTCTTCCTTCCTTCAGAAGACCATCACTGATGCTGTGGAGGCCCACGTTCCTACCAAACTCATCCACCCTTACCGTCCTGCACTTCCTCCACAAGCTGTCCTCCTTCTTCGTGAATCCTGCAGGCTCTACCACACCTTCCTCCACACTGATGGCCAGGATACACTTATCTACCACTGGCAATTACAGCGACACATCTGGAACCTCCTTACAGCAAAGAAACGCCAGGACTGGCGCCAAACATGCACATACCTCCATCCTCCCTGTCATGTCCTCAAGTAATGGTCAGCCTTCCACCAACTTACTGGTAGCCATCCCACCTCACATTACCCTATTCTCCATGATAATCACCCCTTCCCTGACAACCTCAGTAAGACTAACCATTTTGATTCCCACCTATCTGAGGTCTTCCTACTGTCCTTGACACCTAGTCCTTGCCCCTAGTTTCAAGTACTTCATTTACTTAATGGAGCAGAAACTTTAAATTTAAATAGAAAGAGGGATATTGAAGAAATTCAAAAGAAAGAAAGAAAGAAAGAAAGATAGAGTATTAGGAAAATATTAGGCCCACAGTTACTGATGGAGAAACTTATAGGTTGAGAAGTAATAAGGAAATACAAGACTGCACGAGATAACAAAGACTTAAATTTTATGGGCGCATTAAAAGAATAGCACACACTAGGTTGACAAAAAAAAGCAAATTGCAGAATTCTATGAAAACAGAAGTAAGGCCAGATTTGAGCCAATTAAATGGATCACAGTAATTAAGGATCTTAAAGAAGCCAGTATAATTCAGGCATATGATAAAGATAGAAAAACATTCAGACAAAAGATATTTGATTGGAAAGCTGGTCAGAGGGAAATTAGAAAACAGATTGGAACACCATGGTCTGATGAAAGAAAGTGACATCATTCTGAAAGGATCAAACGAATTTGGACATAAAGGAAGGCCAACCATAAAAAGTGCCAAAGATGGATTGTACCTCATATAGTCTTATTGGACCTGTATGTGAATAATAATAATAATAATAACAATAATAAATAATAATAATAACAATAATAAAGTAAGTATAAAATTCATTGCTTGTCCTGCATGTTTGGCATAAACTTGGGGTGATAACTGTTTGTTGGCTGAATTATATGCCTGAAATTGATAACAGTGTTTGAAACAATTTTGTATGTATGTCAAAATAACTTGATGTGATAATTTTTAATTTTAATATCTAAAGTCTGTACTGTTAACAATGGAGTAATTGTTCAAAACCAACTGCCAGAGTGTGAGTTCGTTCACTAGACAGCACTGTTAATCAGAGGATCTGTAACAGACTAGCTGTGCCACTTTGAGAAATGAAAATGTAATGAAAAGCATAAAGGGACATCTGTTACTTAATCCACATAGCACACTAAATGAACTTTAGAGCTGAATCCAGTTCTTGTGAAGAATTCCAGGATAATGAGCAAGAAAACAAGATAAGTAACCTAGTTACATCCGCCGTACAGGCTGTTCACATTTCATCAAGTTTAAAATTGCAGCAAGCTCATATCTTTTTTTTTCTTTTTTTTTTTTTTGTCAAGATGAAAATACATTTAGTTCAGAGAAAGAAAGAAGTTACTGCATTGAACCATGAAACTGCTGCTATGCCCCTTGCACTAGCTCCAGGCCATAAACAAACATGTATGCCCCTTGCATGACTTCATATCCTAATCTCAGTATGCCTGGAAAAACTGAGTCAGGACCCCCGATGATGAAAGAGAAGTTGAGTTCAGGAGAGTGACAACATATTACTATGAAGCACTGTAGATCTTGGCACATGATTTTCTTGCAAAAACATTATATTGTGATCATACTTTTAGATTAAAGAAGACCACTCACCAAAAATCAGAAGCGCTTAGTTGGGTTGGATTAGGTTGTTTGGGGGAAAGATACCAAACAGTGATGTCATCGATCTCATCAGATTATGGGAAGGAAGTTGGCCGTGCTATTTCAGAGGAACCATCCTGGCATTTGCCTGGAGTGATTTAGCGAAATCACAGAAAAAAAAAAAAAATCAGGATGGCCGGACGCAGGATTGAACCATCGTCCTCCCAAATGCGAGTCCAGTGTACTAACCACTGCGCCACCTCACCCGGTACAGCCACACACAAAAAGAAAGGAAATGTGCTACAGTAAACACACAAACACACACACACGTGTGTAGTTTGCATTACGTATGAAGAATGTTTATACTGTCTTTTTAAACAGATATATTTTAGTAACATTTTTAAATTTATTTCATTATGAGCAATACTGTTTTGCGTTTGTTTCTCCGTGGCGAATATAAGTCCAAACTGGCACTTCCTCCATGATTATGAATAGAAGTGTCGGTGAGATACTTCGAAAAGTTTCCCCTGATTTACACAACACATTGGTAGATTTACTCCTTGGTGAGGTAAGGATACCAACTTTGTTACTTAGTTCCATACAATGAGGTTGGATTATCTGGTTTTTTGATAATCCTGATGGCCTATGGTCTCACCTAGTCTAAATAACTGATGTCTCACTGTAACTGTGCTTTACTGGTTCATGAATCTGTACAGGAGGTAGAGTTAGGTAAAGAAAATATTGTCATTAATAGATTATGAGAGATGGTACAATGATTGCTGTCTAACATGAAGTGAGGCCACTACCTGTACCATCCCACGTTACATGGTTGCATAGAAAATGCAACTATAATACTATGAAACTGATACGCAGAACAAATGCATTTGGTAGATGAACAATAAAAATGGGAAGGACTGAACAGAAACTGCCAAGAAAGTAATGGGTCAGTCCAGTGAAACTGGAAGGAAGAGGTGTAGAAAGAACCAAGTCTGCATTTAATTCTTTACACTACAAGCCACCTTGCAGTGGTGTGTGGCAGAGGGTACTTCTGGGACCACTGTCAATTGTCCCTCCACCTGTTCCATTTGCAAATAGTCAAAGGAAGGATGGCTCTCAATAAAATTCTGTAGGAGCTCACATTTCTCTAAGTTTCTCATTGTGGTCATTTCACAACATGCATTTGGGAGTAAGTAATTCAATGCTTGGCTGTTCTTGGAATATACACTCTCACAATTTCAACAGTAAACACCTCCATGATCCACAAAAGCTTTATTCTAGACCCCCCCCCCCCCCCAGTCTCTCTCTCTCTCATTTTGAGGTAGAAACCACCAATGCTATTGTAAGATAGAGACATCAGTAGAAACCACCATTGCTATTGCAAGATGGAGAAATCTAATGGTATACTGAGGTGCTTCTACAAATATAGTGCATTATCACTCGGTGTTTATTAACCAAAGTGGCAATTCTTCTGGAAACCCTGGAATTCTTAGGGAAAAATTTGAGGCATCTCATGGAATTTTGTAAAATGTTGGGGAATTCTTTTTTTCGTTTTTTTATGCAGTACTGAATTTTAATTTTATTGAGTTATATGAAACACAAATTTTAAAATACTTAGTTGTTTCTAAATGTGTTAATTATATGAATATTATTCCATATAAATTATCGATGTTTAAAAACTGCAGTCGAACAACAGATAATATATATTAGCTGAGAAGAAAGGAACATCATTATTGTGTGTCCCCCCCCTCCCTCCCTCCTGCTCACCATTGATTTATCATGAACTTCTTATGGCACCATCTTCCCCCCATACCTGAAATTCTCATGGATTTTTTTCCCAAGTATGAGTAGGCACTGTGTTAACAAAACTTGCTGTTCATATGTTTGGCGACTGCTTTCAACCAACTTTTTCATTGTCAAGGTTGACCTACTGGGGCTACACTGAAAGTTCCTGATCTTCATAAGACACATCCGAGTCGCAGTATGTGCTTTACAAAGTGATCGCAGATGACTCTCACACTCAACGTGCCCCTACTTAGCATGTCAGAATCAAACTTACAGGCGATGTTTGTTGTGAAGATCAAGCACTTTCAGTGCAGTCTCAGTAGGTCAGGCTTGAGTATGAACCATCTGGTTTAAAACTAGTTGTCAAACTTTGTACTGCAACTGTGACTGATCTGTTATTAAACACTTAATGAAATACTGAAAAAAAACATTGCTCGTCATGTATCAACAAAATGTTGAAACTGAAAATTATGCATTACACAGAATTTAAAGCACCAGTCAGCACACAGATTGAGCTTTGCTTTGGGACTGTAGGAGATTGCATCTCTTAAGTTATTATAATGTAACATTATCTCTCTCTCTATCACACACACACACACACACACATACACACACGCACACAGACACACACACACACACACACACAAACTGTATCTCTCTCTCTCTGTCTCTCTCATGCAACTCACACGCATGACTGCAGTCTCTAGCAACTGAAGCCACACTGTCATATGTGAGAGTTTTGTGTGTGTGTAGGGCCTATTTTCAATGAAGCCCTTGCTGGCCGAAAGCTTATTTGTGACAGTGTTTTTGTTGTGCCTATCTGCGACTCCGCATCTCCGCCATGTGGTGAGTAGCAACTTTCCTTCCATATTGTTGTACTGTAAATTTAATTTTATGCTCCTGCTTTCACAAGTGGTTTCAAAATGAATTTATTACATTTTATGCCTAATTTTATTGTTATTTTGGACTATAGTTTGTTTTAGGCATTATGAGATCATGGGTGTTTGGAATGTCGGATCGTGTCTAGGAAAAATGTGATATTGCTTTCAATATATCACTTAAAATAATGGGTGATTAAAATCATATGTCCCATTGGTTCCAAAGTGAAACCACCTGCTTAAAACAATTGACTGTTTACTTTTTACCCATTTCTTCTTATACTCATTGATTACTATGATAATAGAGATTAATTATATGAAAAATGTTTAAAAATTATATTCCAAAGTCAAACCACCTCCTGAAAACAATTCATTGTTTGCATTTGCCGATTTCTTGTCATATTTGTTGGTCATGACAACGATAAAGGTTAATTTTGTGAAAAAAATTGAAATAGTTTTTTCGTATTGTTGGGACTGATGAGAAAATAGTCCAGAATTGCTTGTACAAATGTTCTATAAGCCACTCCTTTCATGGATCAATCAAATATCCTTACTATTTTTTGAATGAATTTCAGCCTGGCATCAGGCTTTCCTACATTTAATTTTATATGGTCAATCCAGTTTAGGTCATTGTGAATGTTTGGTCTGTGGTATGTCAAGTTTGTTGATTTATATGGTGGTTTGTCAACAGTAGTGTAATTGGGCAGTAGTGAATCTCTCTAGCTATTTACACACAGCATGTTGTTATTTGCATTCTGGGCCAACTGCAAGTCTGTACACCAATAACGGATTCATCGCAAGACTTCTTGCACTTTACTACAGCTTTCTGGCATTTCGACCTTCTTACAGAGAACAGCATCATCTAAAAACAGTCTCACAGAGCAACTGGCATTATACGGTAGATCTTGATTGTATACTGTAAATAGTAAACATCCTTGGAGTTTTAGTAGCTGCTTATGGCAGGTGCTCTGTCACATATTGGTGTGGATCCAATTGAGTCTGTTAACAGATGGGATTATACTGGGTACAGCCTTCGCCTCAGATAGAAACTCAATGGTAAACTGGCTGGTAAACTGGCTGGACTAGTGACAGGGGACTTAAAGGGGGGGGGGGGGGGGGGTCACTCTCGTGAGTGGCAAAACACTAGTTCTTACTGGTGTCACAGCAGCACATTTTTTTAGGACAGGAAAGTCAGAAAGAACTAGTTTTAAGAGAAGTTAGGATGAAAATAGACCTTCAGTTTAAGAAAGACACTGCATCAGCACAAACAGTTGCTGGTAAAAAATTATCAGCAGTCAGCAGAAATTTTATTTCCAACCACTTACAAAGGGCTGACAGATAAAAACTGAACGCCCACTACAATGGGACCATGTAATGGTTCCATTCAAAAGTAATCACCTAACAAATCAAGACACCTATATATATACTAAGATGGTATCTGTTCTTTCAGACATGTCCGAAAGAACAGATACCATGCAGCTCATTAGAATGAAATTATAATGAAATGAACACCCTTAGCTGCTTACAGGCATTGACATACGTCAACGGGGACAGATGAAAATGTGTGCCCCGACCGGGACTCGAACCCGGGATCTCCTGCTTATATGGCAGACGCTCTAACCATCTGAGCCACTGAGGACACAGAGGATAGTGCAACCACAGGGATTTATCTCTGGCACGCCTCCCGCGAAACCCACATTCTCAACGTATTGTCCTGCACTACATTCGTAGTGCCCCCACCCATTATACTCATTTCTCGTGGTGCGTTGCCGATTCCCGTAAGAGTTCGGGCACTGTTTGTGCATTTGCACAGAAGACGAAGATGGTCAAGTGGCCGGTGAGCCTTAACTTCTTCTGTGCGAATGCACAAACAGTGCCCGAACTCTTACGGGAATCGGCAACGCGCCGCGAGTAATGAGTATAATGGGTGGGGGCACTACGAATGTAGTGCGGGACAATACGTTGAGAATGTGGGTTTCGTGGGAGGCGTGCCAGAGGTAAATCCCTGTAGTCGTGCTATCCTCTGTGTCCTCGGTGGCTCAGATGGATAGAGCGTCTGCCATGTAAGCAGGAGATCCCGGGTTTGAGTCCCGGTCGGGACACACATTTTCATCTGTCCCCGTTGACGTATGTCGATGCCTGTAAGCAGCTAAGGGTGTTCTTGTAATTTCAAGACATCTATCACACTGGCAGAAAAGATCATCAATTCACGTCTCACAGAACACAGTGGGCTGCACGGAGAAGGATTTACACTATGACAATCCCAATGGCAGGAACACTGGAGTGCGGGTAATGGTTTGGGAATGTCATATAGTCTGACTAGGATGGTACGGAGATTAGGAGGGTGTTAGAAGGTGACACTGGTTGGTGCGAGAAAGATATAAGTGTGAGAGGATCCCATTTCAGGGCTCAACTTGAAAAAGTTGTAGGTGTGGCCTCATAAAGTAATACCCAATATTTGAGGCTGACTGCTGAATGAATCCACTGCTCCCAAAGTACATTTTCCACAAGGTCCATGACAATAAGATGTGAGATATTAGGGCTTGTATTGACATTTTTAGGCAGTTGTTTTTTCCTCACTCTATTTGCGAGTGGATTAGTACAGGAAATTACTAGTATGGTAAAAGTTACCCTCTTTCGTGCTCTGTGCAGTGATTTGAGCAGTGTGTATGTAGATGTTGTAAGTATAGAAGCATTTGAGGCCTGGGTGGTCCTGGGCACGAAGATGAGTCCGTCGTCACTCTTTTGTAATTGAGGACTGCATTAACGAGAGGGAGAGAGTATGAAATTGCCCAGGAGATTTGTTTGTGAATAAAATCTGTGAGGGAGCTGTAGTTGCGAGGGTCTGGGCGGGGACGACGAACATCTGAAACAGTGAAGAGGACAGGGAGATGGTCGCTACCAATAGGCTCCAGGACATCCACCGTTATGTGGCCAAGGAGGTTGGGGGAGGAAAGGATAACATCGGGAGTGGAGTTGGATTCGGGACGGGTGTGCTGGTGGATGGGGATGAGGTCGTCTTGAAGGGAGGAGAGGAACCAATGCCACCACCGTAACTGGGTGGCGGAACGACTATGGATGTTGAGGTCGGCGGCGATCACGTAGGAGGAGAAGGTACGGTCAATGTAATGTGGGAGAGGAAGTCGAAGGGAATAGGGGCGTTAGGGCGGACATAGATGGTGGCGCAGGTAACGGTAAGTCCAGGGAAGAAGAGACTAAGGATCAGGTGTTCGGTGGGGTCGGGAAGGAGAGGTTGGAGCCGAACAGGGATCTGGCGGTAGTGACCAATGGTAACTCCGCCATGCGCAATCGGGAGGGGATTATCAGAGCGGTGGAGCAGGTAGGGCGAAGTGTGGACGGTGTGGTGGGATTGGAGAAAGGTTTCATTGAGGAGGAAGGCATCCACACGGTGGGTGGCAAGGGTGTGGAGGAAGAGGTTCTTGTTGGTGGGAAGGGAGCAGATATTGTTGAAAAGGGTACGGTGCTGTCGCGCCATGTCAGGGATTTAGACAAGGGTGTCGAGACGGGAGAAGGTGAAATGGGCCTGGTTGTTGGAGTAGGTGGCGTTCATTTTGAGTTAGGAAATGGAACGGGCGGCGAGGGATATCTGTTGGAGAGTGGGGGGACGCTGAAAAGGATGAACATTCTGAAGGATGATGGTGAGGAATCTGATGATGTCCTCAGCGGTAGGGGGCAGGCGAAGGGAATTGCCAGGAGGGGTGGGGGCGTCCAGAGGATGGAGAGGGACGGTGAGTTCAGGAGTGGTCGGAGGGGGTCGGGCTTTACACTTTTGGGAGTAGGTGGGATGGGGAAGATTGCAGGTATTGCAGGAGTGAGGGGATTGAAGGTTAGGGCACTGCCGGAGGAAGTGCGCTTGCCTACAATGCGGGCAGGTGGGGGCCTCACGGCACTCAGATGTTGGGTGCGTATTATACCGCAAGCACCTTTGGCAGCGGAGGGATTGAGGAGGGGAACGGGAGGGGTCGATCTTGTAGCGCTGGTTGAAGAGGAGGGCACCCTCCGTCAGGAGATGGTCAATGGAGGGGGCGTCCTCGGAGAAAACCCTCATAAGGCAGGTAGGGCTGGCCGAGTTGAAAATGCAGTGGACTGCCCGCACCTCCATTGTGGGATGCACCTTGAGCTCCACCAACACCTCCTCCGTGATCGTCGGGCTAAGCCGAGTGATCACGGCGGAGAGGGTCGGCGGGCGACGCGGGGGTTGGGGTTGGTGGGTAAGAGACGGAGAAAGAGCAGGGGTGAGGGAGGCGTTGGGGCCAAAACGGGTGATAGGGAGGCGGGAGAGGATGTCAGTATGGAGGGTTGGGCTGGGGGAGGAGATGAGAATGGAATCCCGTCTGGGAGTGAGGAAAGACATGGGGGACCAGGGAAGTGTTGGCGGAGGAGGAGGGAGAGATTCCGGGCTTCGAGAAGGGAAGGATTGGGACGGGAGAGGAGGTATTTGTATAAAGAGGGGGGCAGGAGGAGGAGGAGGAGGAGGAGGAGGAGGAGGAGGAGGAGGAGGAGGAGGAGGAGGAGGAGGGAACAGGGCCTGGTGGGGAGACATCCATGGCATCCTGGGGGGGGGGGGAAGGAAGATCGGGCGGGGCCTTTTTGGGAGCGGAGGAAGTGGTGGTGCCACTGGGGTGTTTAACGGCGGCAGAAGGGTGGGTGGTGATATGAGGGACGGGAACTATAGGGAGGTGACGGGAAGGGGCAGGTCCCGGTGTGGACGCAGCAGTCGGCCCTGGAGATGGTGACGGTGAAGGCGACGGCGACAGTAATGGTGGTGGCGGTGATGGTGAGGGCGATGGGGATAGTTGGGCATGGGCAGTGGCCCGACGGGCCACCACCTTAGCTGGAGCTGCAGTGACAGGCCGGGGGAGTGGGGGGAAAGGATCAGAGGGAGAGGAGCGGGAGGAAGACGCTGGAGAGGGGGCACGAAAGAGCGAGGACGAAGGGAGAGTGAGAAGAGGCGGAATGGAAAGAGGGGGGTGTGACTGGGCACACCATGTTATGGTGGTGGTGGCGGCAGAGGGGGAAGTATAAACTATGGCTGTGGTGGTAGTGGTGGTGGGTGCCGACGACAGGGAGAAACAAAAACGCACAGGACGAAAAAGAAAGGACAATAACTGGGGACAGAGGAAGACGAAGACAGATGAAGATGAAGACGGAGGAAGACGAAGACAGAGGAAGACGAAGACGGATGAAGACCAGAGTCCCACGCTGCTGGCGCTGGTGCTGACAGTGACGATGGGTGGCAGGAACGCCGCAGCTGCTGCTGCTGCCACAAACGGGGCCGGGGCTGCTGCTGCTGCTGCTGCTGCTGCTCCTGGGCTGGCTGGTTGGCCGGCTGGCTGGCTGGCTGGACCGACGCCGCTGCTGCTGCTGCTGCTGCTGCTGCAGGAGGACTGGCTGGCTGCTGCCGGCTGGACCCCTGCTGCTGCTCAGCTGGCTGGCTGGCTGGCACCTGAAAAACCTAGCACTTCGATTAGTGCTGGAATGGCACAATCGAAGGGCGGTAACCTTGCGGGGATACCGCTGGAGATGGATTACGTCTTTCAAGTTCACCTATATTAGTTTTCTGTGCACTTCATTCATCTCGCTGTTCACTTTTTTCTATGAATTTATTTACCGAGTGGACAGACAAACAGAAAAAGTGGATTGCTGGTGACACCGCGATCGACGCAACTTGAACTAAACATTTCGCCTTCTGAAAATGATGTTTCTACAGCAAGCAATTCTGCCACAGCAGAATTACTTTGATGCTCCTGATCACAGGCGTCTAAAGATGGCGAAATGAGGGATGCTCAACTACCAGACCTACCGATAGATGGCTCTACCAGCTGATCACTGTCGTCTGTATTGTCCACCAAATTCGAATTTGGCAAAAAGTTTCTCTCGGTCTGTACGGTGTATAAGGAATATCGAAATGGTGATTTCTTGTTCCAATTTCAACTGTACGAAGCGATGGAATAAGGAAAGTGACTTACCATTTCACAGGTAATAGGACTACCGATACAATACGATAAAAAAACAGACTTAGTGCGTTTGCTAGTTCGATGTTTTTGAACAGGTTTCCTCTAAAGCACCCAGAGCTGCTAAAGAAGTGGATTACTTCCGTGAAGCGGAAAGGTTTTAATCCTACGTCTTGCAGTTTTCTTTGCAGAATCCATTTCCGACAAGATGATTATGTACTGAGCCCTGGAACGTGGAAGAAACGTCTCAAACCCGAAGCAGTACCATCAGTTTTTGACTTTCCGACATATTTGATGCAACCAAATAAACAGCCACGACGACATGTTGTTAGGATTTTGAGTTTTGAGTGATAACGATGCTTCTCCATTTGAGGTAGCTAATTAATTTCCTTGCTATGTGTCTGCTTTTTACTTTTGTGAATTTATTTCGTACGGACACAAATGGGCTACATAGGTCTAAGCAATGTTGTAATCCAGGTCCATATTTTTGTTTTTAGCGTTCTGTCATGGAATCCGTGCTCGATTTGCCCCCTGCAGGAGCTACTGATTTCGTGTAGAATGTTCTCAATGAGAATTCTTCCGTGGAAAGCATGTCCCATTTATCCAATGCAGAAGCTGCGAATTGTGTCGAAAACGTTATTATGATGTTTTCACATCCCCAAAGCTTTCTTATATTATTTTTTCATCAAGCCTTGAGTTATTTCATTCATATATAACGAAATTATTTCTTTATTTCAGAGTGCAGTTGGTTCTTCAGTAATTGATTGTGGTATACAGTCGAAAGTAGAAATGGAAGACATGGTGACCGAAACTTGCAATTTTTTCTCAGACATTATGCACGAATTAAAACCTAAACTGAAGTGCGTCCGTGAAAAACTTCGAAGAAGAGAGAAGAAAGTGTTTTCCATGGATGACATCATAAGTTCATTGAAGGAGAAGGGCCATCATCCCAAGAAGTTACATAACTTCCTCCATCATCAGAAAGGAACACAAGTGGAATCAGTGTGCAATTTAGTGAACAATTCTCTCTCGTCAAAGGGTAATAGATACACAACTAACGTGAAAAATGTTTGCGATGGATGTGTACTTTTATTACCAGCAGCATATGAATACCTGCAAAAATTAATGCCTCTTCCCCATAAATCATTGATTTCCAAATGGGAGGCAAGTGTTTTTAAGTCCATTGATTTGAACCCAATTGTAAGGGACCAGTTCAGTGATTCATGTCTAATTGTAGACAGTATGGCAATTAGGAAGCAAGTAGTTTGGGACCAAGGAACTAAGCTATACACAGATTTTTTAGACTTTGGTGGGGAAGTGCCTCAGTCAAAAAAAGTAATAGAGGCATCTGAGGCTCTGGTTTTCATGCTTGTCTCTATTAATGGCAAATTTAAATGCCCGATTGCATATTTCTTTATCAATGGTGCACAGCAAATAATCAGGCCACACTGATAAAATCTGCTTTAGAGAGGCTGCATCGTTCTGGCATTAGTGTTTGGTGTTACATGTGATGGCTGCAAGGTAAATGTAAGCACTTTACATTCACATGGCTGTACTTTAAACTTTTACAACGGTGATTTTAAAAACCGCATTCCTCATCCTGTGGAAAAATACAATGTTTATTGTATCTTGGACATGTCATATGATTAAGTTAGCCAGAAATGCTCTAGCAGAAGTATCTGCTATTGAGTCTCCAACTGCCATTATTAGATGGCATTTCATTGAGCAATTGAACAAGGTACAACAAGAAGGTATGACATTTGCCAACAAACTATCAGGACAACATGTAAGTTATGTAAATAGAAAAATGAATGTTTCATTAGCTGCACAGACTATGAGTTCTAGCGTGGCAGATAGTATAGAGTTTTTGAGGAGGGTTGGTGATCCAAATCTTAAAGGAAGTGAAGCAACAGTAGAATTTTTTTATTATATTGACAGGATTTTTGATATTCTGAACTCCAGAAATCCATTAGGTAAAGGGTATAAGAGTCCCCTGAGACTTGACAACAAATCTTATTGGCTTGGTATTTTCAGAGGCACTGAAAATTATATCAAAAGCTTAAAAATCATTGGTGTTCCATTGCTGCTCCATGCAAGAAATACTTTTGCTTTTGGGATAATTTTCAATATGCAATCAGTCAGGCACATAGCTCTGGCAAGTATGCTTTGTGTTGAGTCTCCTCTGAAGTATTTGCTAACATATAAACTGTCACAAGACCACAAAGGGCTTTTTTTTCCTGCATTCTGTCCAGAGGTGATTGGAACAACATTCCAAATGCATACCAGTTCAAATGTGCCATGAGAAAGTTGGTCTTAGGTAACAGTGTCACTGCAATGAATGGGAATTGCTCAAATTTTAATGTGTGTTGTTTGCCACCTGTTTATGATTTTCATGCAAGAAAGCATGTAGTAGAAAGTGATGAAAGTGCTGCAGAAAATGAAGTAGAGAAGTGGTGTGCACTTCTTGATGATAAGATTAAGTTCTCATTTTACAAGCAAAAAATATTATATTATATTTCAGGGTATGTATCATTGCACCTGTCAAGGCAGATCACATACAAAGACTGTCTTCACATACAGAAGCCACCAGTAGTTAAATCTGCCTTAGAATGTGATGCTCTCTATGCTTTTGCCAATATGGCCAATAAAAATGCATTTGTAGAATTTTGTTAACTGGGGAAAACTGGTTGAAACAAGTGACTGCGTGTACCCTGTTGTAGAATATTCAGAGAAACTGTTTCAGATGTTTGTGATTGCTGGGGATATGTGACAGAAGTATATTCAGGCCAAGATTTTGCATTGTGTTAAAAATAAAATTGTAGATTAGCTATCTGCTGCTCTTGGTCATGGTTACCATTATAAAATTGCGATTGAGGATTACATCAGACTCAACTTATTTGTAAGATTGCATCCCTGTACTCCAGCATATGCTTAAAAACATATGGAAAAAAATGTCTTGGTGAGAAAATTTTAAACAACAAATCAAGTATAAGGCAGAAGTTAAATAAACTCATATCGTTTAATCATGTATAGCGCTCAAATTGGAAAAGATTATGTAATGGGACATTCCATGCAGATGGGTGTGACATTTTTACAGATTTCTTAAAACTATGTTGTACATAGATTTGTGGTTGTGCAATGATGAACTTGAAAGGATGAATCACATTGAAGTAAAATTAACTCTTTACATCCTGTGTAGATATTGTAACAAAATTAGAATTGTTTATTATATAAGCTTATTTTAAGATGTTTGGTGTTACAAATTATGCACTTGCTTTAAAAACAGGTGATTTGTGTGAAATTAATGAAAAAATTATGTACTGGGACTTATTTGACAAATGGCTTTCAGTGTGAGAAAATATTTACCTCAATAACTACGTTAACTTGAATTTATCACTTTAAGAAAACAGTTTAATCATAGGATGGGTGTGATATAGTGGAGTATGCAGTGGCCCTATGTTTCAAAAAGTAATGTTTGTGGATACTCTGCAACATAAGAGCAATAAAATTGTTACTCTGTTAATTTTTGTTTTAATACTTCCTAGAATGAACACAATGTTCCAATTGATTGTAAGCATTCTTATTACTTTAGAACCATTCTAGAATAAGGGGGCCTGAGTCAGGCAAAACCTAATATTGTGAATTTTGTCTTTATTTTGCTAGGAGGTCTTTCTGTTATATTTTCCTGTGTTGAGGGGGGGGGGGGGGAGAATGCAAATAATCATATGTAATTATCTTTCTAGCACTACAAAGTACAGAATACAGTGATTACAGTTACACTTGGAAATCTAGGAAATTTCAGTATTCATGTTACATGCCTAATTTTCATCAACATTTACCTTAATTACACGGTTACACTTTTTGCTGATTTGAACTGTGTAGTACATGTTTAAAAGATTTTGTTTTGTCATAGCATTTCATTTTATTAGTTCATATGTCGCATAAGGAACTGAAATTATCAAGTTATGATGCCAAAGGAAGGAATTAACATTAAGGAATCTTACTTCACAGAAAATATGTAACAATGGTTACACTTTTTGCTAGTTAACTTTAACATAAACCATTTAGTTTTCCATTCAGAGTGAAAGCAGTTGCACAAGTCTTGTAAAGAACAAAGTTCCCCATAGAAAAATAAAGTATTTTACATTTGAGTTATTGTAGACCCAAAGTATTGTGCTCTTCATATTTCTATTTAAAAAAGTTTGTAACTCAAATTCACAGACATTTTGGAATCTGCACATACATGGGTGTAGTCAGGTACTTTTCATGTGCCATGTGGAACCTTTAATTTTCTGGTTTAAATATAATTTATTTCATGAATTACCTTTAATACCAACAATGTCTGAATGCATTATTTACCATTTAGAAGAAGAAATATTAGTGTACAGAATAACAAACATCATGAAAAATGCGAAAGATTGTTCTGTACAGAACTTGGAATGGCTCTTAATCAATAGCAGGTAAAAAGAAGGCTTCTATTAAATGTTCAAAGAAACCAGTCAGTACCTCTTAATTCACCATAGAGGTGATACACTAATAAAACACTTTCACTTTTTTTCAGAATTTCTGCTAAGTATTAAATTGTGAAGACCTATCCAATTAGTATTTGCTTTACCAATAACCTGTAGTACAAGCACACATATAAGCAAGTAATTATGGGAGTCAAGAATTATGTTAAAATTAAAGATACTGACTGGTATAACTTGCTCACAAAACATTGTAGTTGCTCTACAGTTTATGTGGTGTACCCAATGTGATTCCTGGAGGACATAATATTCTGTTATCCTATGGGAGTGCACTGGTACTGCACCTATTGAAAGTAAGCTTTGCTGTGGAATAGTTGTATCAGACGTCTGTACCAGAAAACAAATCTCCACTGTGACACCCTCATGTTCTTGGTAGTAATAGTAGTTTATTCATCCAGAGACAATTTACATTGCATGGATTTTGTCAAAAAATACATAGTGTATATATATATATATACATATATATATATAAATAATGGAAGGAAACATTCCACGTGGGAAAGTATCACTTTGCCACGAAGAAAAATGATCCTAATCCTACTCCTAATGATCCGACTCCTCAAGACACCATCCAAATTGAACCCTGCCTGGAACAGTTCCGTCCTCCGCCACAGCGGGACCCACCTCCTCTTCCTCAAAATCACCCTCTCCAAACCTTCCAGGAATTTCTGACTTCCAGCCTTGCATCTCAATCCTTCTTAAAAAACCTTAATCCTACACCCAACATCACCACTGCTGAAGCCCAGGCTATCCGTGATCTGAAGGCTGACCGATCCATCGTCATTCTTCCGGCGGACAAGGGTTCCACGACCGTGGTACTTGATCGTCGGGAGTATGTGGCTGAGGGACTGCGTCAGCTTTCAGACAACACCACATACAAAGTTTGCCAAGGTAACCCCATTCCCGATGTCCAGGCAGAGCTTCAAGGAATCCTCAGATCCTTAGGCCCCCTGCAAAACCTTTCACCTGACTCCATCAACCTCCTGACCCCACCGACACCCCGCACCCCTACCTTCTTCCTAAAATCCACAAACCCAATCATCCCGGCCGCCCCATTGTAGCTGGTTACCAAGCCCCCACAGAACGTATCTCTGCCTACGTAGATCAACACCTTCAACCCATTACATGCAGTCTCCCATCCTTCATCAAGGACACCAACCACTTCCCTGAACGCCTGGAATCCTTACCCAATCTGTTACCCCCGGAAACCATCCTTGTAACCATTGATGCCACGTCCTTATACACAAATATTCCGCACGTCCAGGGCCTCGCTGCGATGGAGCATTTCCTTTCACGCCGATCACCTGCCACCCTACCTAAAACCTCTTTCCTCATCACCTTAGCCAGCTTCATCCTGACCCACAACTTCTTCACTTTTGAGGGCCAGACATACCAACAATTAAAGGGAACAGCCATGGGCACCAGGATGGCCCCCTCGTACGCCAACCTATTCATGGGTCGCTTAGAGGAAGCCTTCTTGGTTACCCAAGTCTGCCAACCCAAAGTTTGGTACAGATTTATTGATGACATCTTCATGATCTGGACTCACAGTGAAGAAGAACTCCAGAATTTCCTCTCCAACCTCAACTCCTTTGGTTCCATCAGTTTCACCTGGTCCTACTCCAAATCCCATGCCACTTTCCTTGACGTTGACCTCCACCTGTCCAATGGCCAACTTCACACGTCCGTCCACATCAAACCCACCAACAAGCAACAGTACCTCCATTATGACAGCTGCCACCCATTCCACATCAAATGGTCCCTTCCCTACAGCCTAGGTCTTCGTGGCAAACGAATCTGCTCCAGTCCGGAATCCCTGAATCATTACACCAACAACCTGAAAACAGCTTTCGCATCCCGCAACTACCCTCCCGACCTGGTACAGAAGCAAATAACCAGAGCCACTTCCTCGTCCCCTCAAACCCAGAATCCCCCACAGAAGAACCACAAAAGTGCCCCACTTGTGACAGGATACTTTCCGGGACTGGACCAGACTCTGAATGTGGCTCTCCAGCAGGGATACGACTTCCTCAAATCTTGCCCTGAAATGAGATCCATCCTTCATGAAATCCTCCCCACTCCGCCAAGAGTGTCTTTCCGCCGTCCACCTAACCTTCGTAACCTGTTAGTTCATCCCTATGAAATCCCCAAACCACCTTCCCTACCCTCTGGCTCCTATCCTTGTAACCGCCCCCGATGCAAAACCTGTCCCATGCACCCTCCCACCACCACCTACTCCAGTCCTGTAACCCAGAAGGTGTACACGATCAGAGGCAGAGCCACGTGTGAAAGCACCCACGTGATTTAGCAACTGACCTGCCTACACTGTGATGCATTCTATGTGGGAATGACCAGCAACAAACTGTCCATTCGCATGAATGGACACAGGCAGACAGTGTTTGTTGGTAATGAGGATCACCCTGTGGCTAAACATGCCTTGGTGCACAGCCAGCACATCTTGGCACAGTGTTACACCGTCCGGGTTATCTGGATACTTCCCACCAACACCAATCTATCCAAACTCCGGAGATGGGAACTTGCCCTTCAGTATATCCTCTCTTCTCGTCATCTGCCAGGCCTCAATCTCGCTAATTTCAAGTTGCCGCCACTCATACCTCACCTGTCTTTCAACAACTTCTTTGCCTCTACACTTCTGCCTCGACTGACATCTCTAAAAACTCCTTACCCTCTCCCTTAAAACCCACTTCCTTTCGTCTTCCCCTCTCCTTCCCTCTTTCCTGATGAGGCAACAGTTTGTTGCGAAAGCTTGAATTTTGTGTGTGTGTTTGTGTTTGTTTGTGTGTCTATCGACCTGCCAGCGCTTTTGTTCGGTAAGTCACCTCATCTATATAATAGTATATATATACACACATATAGGGTGAACAATACTATACAAAATACACATGTGCATAGTAGACTACATAACATCAGACCACATTGAAATAGCACGTACAACTTTGATTATTTACATTCATGTATGAGAAAGGCTTTTTACATGGAATACACAGTTGATATTTAGATATAACACATACAATTCTAGCACTTTTGTACATATTATTTATTTAGATCATAGCAACAGTCAGATAAAAATTACTATTGGCACAGAGTACATAAATATAATTGTTTAGTATGAAGCTATTCCAGGTATTCTTTTACACTACAATAGCAGTTGGTCATTAAAAATTTGAATACTGCTTCTTTAAATGAAGACAATTTTTTTATTTCTTTTATCTTTACCGGTAGTTTGTTACACAATCTGCTTCCTTGTATGTTTGTTTGTTTCTGCGCCAAAGCCTTGTTAACTCTTTTTATATGAATGTCATTGCACTTTCTTGCGTTGTAAGTATGTAGATCTGAGTTGGATTGGAAATTGTTAATATTTCGTTTTACATTAATTACGCTTTTCTGTATATAGAGGCACGGTAGGGGTAGAATATTCAGCTGTTTAAACAATTGCTTTGAAGGAGATAGCCTTGAACTGTTGGTAATTATTCTAACAGCTCGTTTTTGTAGAGTGAAGATGGTTTTGAGAGTTTTCTTACCATGACCCCAGACGATGAGGCCATAGGTAATAGCAGAATGTATATAAGCAAAGTAAACAGCTCTGATACATTCATACAGGATATGGGATTTCCAGTCTAAATTTTCATCTCTATGTACACCTAAGAATTTTGTGGTAGCAACTTTCACAATTTCTTTATTTTGTATTCTGAGATCTAGATCAGAGTGTGACTTTGCTTTCCTGTAATGGATATAATTAGTTTTAGAGATATTTATGGTTAATTTGTTCACTTCAAACAAATTTTGCAAATATTCTATAACTCTGGTTGCAGATGTTGACAATACCCGGTTTATGTCAGTTACTACAATGTTTGTGTCATCCGCAAACAGGGTTATATGAGTACCATTTACTGGACTCTTGATATCATTTATGTATGCTAAGAGAGAGAGAGAGAGGGGGGGGGGGGGGAGAGAAAAGCATGTTCTTAGGAGCAGCAAGCTTTAAAGCAGCATATGCTGTAAAAAGCATAGTGAGATTTTCCTTTTCATCATTTCCAACATTGTACACAACTTTCTTGCACTTTTATGTTATCACATGTTTCCCTTGAGAATGGAGGAGAGGGGGGGGGGGGGAGAATTGCAAGCTTTCATAAGAACTGAAAACTCTACTTGCATCATTTGTTATTTTCAAAATGTTACTCTCTTTCCAAATACTGACAATACCCGGTTTATGTCAGTTACTACAATGTTTGTGTCATCCGCAAACAGGGTTATATGAGTACCATTTACTGGACTCTTGATATCATTTATGTATGCTAAGAGAGAGAGAGAGGGGGGGGGGGAGGGAGAAAAGCATGTTCTTAGGAGCAGCAAGCTTTAAAACAGCATATGCTGTAAAAAGCATAGTGAGATTTTCCTTTTCATCATTTCCAACATTGTACACAACTTTCTTGCACTTTTATGTTATCACATGTTTCCCTTGAGAATGGAGGAGAGGGGGGGGGGGGGGGGGGAAATTGCAAGCTTTCATAAGAACTGAAAACTCTACTTGCATCATTTGTTATTTTCAAAATGTTACTCTCTTTCCAAATACTGTTCTATTTCTTCAAACCAATTCTGAATTTCTCAGGTTATTACATATTATTTACTACTGTACATTGTCCAGCAATACTTCTGCTGTTATGGGATAGTTTGTAATTTGGCACTACCTTTGTGCCACTGGTATTGGCTAGTGTACTTTTGCAGATAAGAAAATCGACTGGACTAGAATGTCCTGTCAGTATAGGACAAATTCAGACAATATGGAACTTTTTACACTAAATTTGCAATATAATGTCACCCTTGTCTCACACAGATTGTAGCAGCCATTGGGGTGCCTGTCTGGCCAGCTTCTGCAGCTTTCGCTTTCAGGTTTGTTTTCTGCTTGGGCCCTATAATGACCACCAGTCATTCAAGTGATTGACACCATGTCAAAGACTGGAACCAAGATTCACAGAAATAAAATTCCATGGTTGTAATTCACAGTGTAATTAATTTTGGTTTTAAAATAAAACCATGGTACCAGTCATTGTTTGGGTGTGAGACTGGAAAATTACAGTTTTAAGACACCCCAACCTTAAAATTAACAGCTGTGATTGATGTTATTTTCAACA